>NC_064620.1:347744639-348399478 GCF_023898315.1 Schistocerca nitens
GACACTGTGTCAGTGAGAGGAGGCAGTATTAATAGGACAGAACGGAAAAGACTGGCTGTGGGACAGGAGACAGTGACAGAGAGACGCAAAGAGATAATCACAATGAGCTGGGCTCAATGAATGAGTGAGAAGGAGCAAGTGGGGTGAATGGGTAGCGGCTACTTACAGCGATGGACTAGCGGATGTGAGCGACTTACAGTTAAGTGAGCTTGTGAGGGTGAGATGTATGGCCTTTGCGTGTCAGAAAGAGCGCGAATATCTTCGTATACCAAAATTTTTGAGTACATTTTTAAAGGAGAAAGGTAGAATGAGACACCTTCTTTGTTCTCCAATAGGAGCATTTCCCCGCTGGTTGCAAAATGTTTCAGCTGTAAATCATAATTCATCAATAGTAAAGGCTCACGAGCGCTAGCATGCCACCAAGTGAGAGATCTGGAGTTGAAACTGGCCAGATCTACAGTCGAACTCGCATTAACTTGCTGAAAAAATGGTTCAAATGGCTCTGAGCACTATGAGACTTAACGTCTGAGGTCATCAGTCCCCTAGAACTTGGAACTACTTAAACCTAACTAACCTAAAGACATCAAACACATCCATGCCCGAAGCAGGATTCGAAGCTGCGACCGCAGCAGTCGCGCGGTTCCAGACTGTAGCGCCTAGAACCGCTCGGCCACCACGGCCGGCACTTGCTGAAGGATAACGTCACGAAGACCTGAAAGATATGGCACGCCCACCAGGCTTAAGACTTTAGCAACGTAACACCTGTTATTCAAATTACCAGCCATGAGGAAAGCACTCCTCTGCGGGCAGTTCATTTTTATTATTTATACAATGCAATTTGTATCCTGTGAGGACATAAAATACGCCAAGAACTAACACTGAATGATGTGCCGTTCTATTTATGTGAAAAGAGAGAGAGAGAGAGAGAGAGAGAGAGAGGCGCTTCAGTCCGGAACCGCGATGCTGCTACGGCCACAGGTTCGAATCCTGCTTCGGACATGGATGTGTGTGATGTCCTTAGGTTAGTTAGGTTTAAGTAGTTCTAAGTTCTAGGGGACTGATGGCCTCAGATGTTAATTCCCATAGTGCTTAGAGCCATTTGAACCTTTTGAACCAACTCCTCTTCACAAATTCAACGATAGCGGTGTTTAAATTGAAAATGGTTCCAGGCATGCCTCTTGACTTAACCAGCGTACTTTGCAGTAATGTATTAAGCCTCCACACTCTTCGTTCAATTCAGTCGAAAAGAACGGAATAATGTGTGCAATTTCAGAAATTTTCCTATTCGTATCACCAGTTTCCTCATGCGCTTTATGCCTGAAAATTCAGCATAAAGTGCTTTTTGTAATTTAATACCAGTAATTTAAAACATGAGAATTGTTTACTATCTTGACTAACACACTTGTAAGAAAGATAAATTGTTCCAGTGGCCACTGACGGCACTTCGAAATAAAGCGAAATTAGCATGGTCTAAAAGAGACGGTAAATAACATATATTTAGGAACTGACTGTTCAGTCAGGTAAGAATTCGGGGCAATTGATCTTTGAGTTTAGTTAAAAGGGAATCAGTTAAGGTTTCTATGATTCCTGTGCTCATTTTGATATAAATGTTCTTGCTGTTGCTTTACTTGATGTTTGGCAATTGTGACCAACTAGAAAAGGATTGTTATAATAAAACTGTGTTTGCTAAATATGTTTGTGCCCTCTTAATACACAGTCACTTTCACTCCTCAGCCAGCTGCTGCTGTTGAAACCGTTTCTCTGATGTGTGAAGACCAATAAATAATCAATTTTTTTATTTGCTAATTGATCACTTAGGATCACGCTACAATTTCATTTCTTCTTTGTCTGAAGTTTTCTCTTTCTCCAGGACTCCTTCATATGGACGTTGTGCTGATGCTTCTGTTTATCTGTCCAGGCTCTTCCAGTCTTCTTAGTTCTTTGGACTTCAAATCCCTCCAAATTTTGAATCATGGTCCGAAATTTATCCCTATTTAACATCTGAACTTCGTGGATGTTGAACCTTTCCAGATCTACACGGGTTTCCTTAATCCATGTCGTTGTTCTCTTCTTTTCCACAGGTAGTCGAATATCCCTTTCGTTAGTCTGGTTTTATCCATTCTGTACAGGTCACCTAGAAATACTAACCGTCTCTGTTTCGTGGTCTCCGAAATCTTCTCCACCTTTTTGTAGATTTCATTACTGTCCGAAGTTTCTAACCACTTTCAACCTGTGCTGGACCCATGATTTTCCGTAATATTTTTCTTTCTAGTATCTCCAGCTTTTCTAACTTTTAATTCATTGAGAGTCAAACGCTGGCATAGAGGCACTCTGCTTTTACCACAGCAGTATAGTGATTTATTTTAGTATTCCAAGAGATGCACTTTTAGTTGTAAATATTCTTAGTTAATCCGTAAGCTCTCTCCATTTTTGAGATCCGGTCCCCCACAGCAGCTTTCTCCAGTCCGTTCTCTTGTATTATGGCTTCACCGTGGTATCTGAATTTTTTTACCCTCTCAATCCATCCATTCTCTGTTTTAAGGAATTGTGATCCATGTTTGTCACTTGTCATGAATTTGGCCTTCTCTTTAGAGATCCTAAGTCCTGTCTTGCCAGCGATCCTTTTTAGTAGGTTGATCTGTATGGCCGCTTCTTCCAGGTTCTCTGAAAGTATTGCAAAAACATCAGCGAAAACCAAGCAGTTGAGTTTGATTCCTCCCGATTTTCTTATTAGACAGATTGGGCTAATCCCTTGATTTTCAAGTTCGGAATTCCAAATTCTCTGAATCTTCTCTACGACACATTTAAATAGTATTGGTGATAATCCGTCGTCCTGTCGCACACCTGTCTTGATTTCAAATAGTTGGGGCAATTCTCCCATAAACATCACTTTGGAAGTTGTACCTGTTAAGATTTCTCTGATAATGTTTGCCAGATTGTTTTTAACCAACCCTAAATACTCTGATGATCCGATCTAGGATCTCTCTGTCCACCGAGTCAAAGCCTTTTTTGAGTCAATTAAAGAAACCACTATATTTTTAACATTAGAATACTGCGTCGGATTACTGATTTCAAATTAAGAATTTCTTCGGCACAGGAGCGGCCTTTTCAGACCCATCCTGGTATTCTCCAAGTTTTTTATCCACGATTCCTAGGACTCTATAGAGCATTGATGGGTTAGAGCGGTGGTACGTGTTGTCTGCAATATCTCTGAGCGGATTCTGTTGGTGACTGGGAACAGTAACACGCCTCTGTAGTGTTTTTGTTTTTAGTTTTTGCAAAATTTATTCTTATTACCGTCCTGTATTTGGTACTTTTGTTTCAAATGGCTCTGAGCACTATGGGACTCAACTGCTGAGGTAATTAGTCCCCTAGAACTTAGAACTACTTAAACCTAACTAACCTAAGGACATCACAAACATCCATGCCCGAGGCAGGATTCGAACCTGCGACCGTAGCGGTCTTGCGGTTCCAGGCTGCAGCGCCTTTAACCGCACGGCCACTTCGGCCGGCTGGTACTTTTAATGAACACTGGTACTTATTCAGAAAAATAGTACCAGTTCTTTGGTCATAACACAGTAATACAGTATACAGTATGATTGTACTTATGCTATGTGATCAAAAGTATCAGGACACCTGCCTGAAAATTACTTCCAAGTTCGTGGAGGCCTCCATCGGTAATTCTGGAATTCAGTATGGTGTAGGTCCACCCTTAGCCTTGATGACAGATTCCACTCTAGCAGTCAAACGTTGAAGCAGGTGCTGGAAGGTTTTTTGGAGAATGGCAGCACATTCTTCACGGAGTACTACAGTCAGGAGAGGTATCGATGTTGGTCGGTGAGGCCTGGCACGAAGTCGGCGCTCCAAAACATACCAAAGGTGTTCTGTAGACTTCAGGACAGGAGTCTGTGCAGGCCAGTCCATTACAGGGATGTTATTGTCGTGTAACCACTGCTCCACAGTGCGTGCATTATGAACAGTTGCTCGATCGCCACCCCAGGTTGCTTTTCAACAGTGGGAAGCAAGAAGGTGCTTAAAACAGCAATGTATGCCTGTGCTGTGATAGTGCCATGCAAAAAAACAAGAGGTACAAGCCCCATCCATGAAAAACAGGACCACACCATAACACCACAGTCTCCGAATTTTCTGTTGGCACTACACACGCTGGCAGATGACGTTCACCGAGCATTCGCCATACCCACACTTTGCTGTCATATTGCCACATTGTGTGCCGTGATTCGTCACTCCACACAACGTTTTTCCACTGTTCAGTCGTCCAACGTTTACGCCCCTTGCACCAAGCGAGGCGTCGTTTGGCTTTTACCAGCGTGATGTGTGGCTTATGACCAGCCACTCGACCATGAAATCCAAGTTTTCTCACCTCCCACCTAACTGTCATAGTACACCCAATCACGTGACCACGTTCGAAGCTCGTGAGTTCAGCGGAGCGCCCTATTCTGCTCTCTTACGATGCCTAATGACTACTGAGCTCGCTGATATGGAGTCCCTGGCAGTAGGTGGCAGCATAATGCACCTAATGTGTAAAACGTATGTTTCTGGGGGTGTCCGGATACTTTTGATCACATTGTGTACGTAACGATTGAAAATTTACATCTGCTTTACTTTTTATGTCCCCAGATTTAGGCCTACTGCCACCGATCCTTAAATCATCACTTAAACCATCAGTCCCCAAGGCCTGATTTTCTCCAAATTGTATCTCGAATGCACGCCCAGCGTAGCAACGTCGCGAGACGAAGCAATGTGTTTTTGTCGCAACGTGTAAATGAATTTGCCCGGCGACGTGGACGGCGACAGTGGCGATGAGAAGCTCGTCAGCGTAGAGCGGTCCGCAGCTACAGGTGAGCTGTGGCGCCCTCGGTAGGTGTCGCTGGCGAGGCGTGAAATTGGACGCTCAGCGGCTCGTAGCCGAAGGCGATCGGCCCGCGCTGAGCGCAGCTCAATACTGATACTGATGCCGGGGGCTCCCTCGAGGTTACAAATAAATCACTTAATTTGCACTGTGTGCAATTCCCGTCCAATCTCGAACCAACGCATACACGACCCACCCACCCGCCCACTCACCCTCCCACCCGCGTTCACGCACACAAACACACACACACACACACACACGCACACACACACACACACACAGTGAGGCAAAAAATCGCAACAGAAAAAATAATTAATGCAGAATAATTAAGTTTCTGGAATATATTTGTCCAGGTAGCATACACTACTGGCCATTAACATTGCTACACCACGAAGATGACGTGCTACAGACACGAAATTTAACCGACAGGAAGAAGATGCTGTGATATGCAAATGATTTGCTTTTCAGAGCATTCACACAAGGTTGGCGCCGGTGGCGACACCTACAACGTGCTGACATGAGGGAAGTTTCCAACCGATTTCTCATACACTAACAGCAGTTGACCTGCGTTGCCTGCTGAAACGTTGTTGTGATGCCTCGTGTCAGGAGGAGAAATGCGTACCATCACGTTTCCGACTTTGATAAAGGTCGCATTGTAGCCTATCGTGATTGCGGTTTATCGTATCGCGACATTGCTGCTCGCGTTGTCGAGATCCAATGACTGTTACCAGTATATGGAATCGGCGGGTTCAGGAGGTAATACGGAACGCCGTGCTGGACCCCAACGGTCTCGTATCACTAGCAGTCGAGATGACAGGCATCTTATCCGCATGGCTGTAACGGATCGTGCAGCCACGTCTCGATCTCTGAGTCAACAGATGGGGACGTTTCCAAGACAACAACCATCTGCACGAACAATTCGAAGACGTTTGCAGCAGTATGGACTATCAGTTCGGAGACCACGGCTGCGGGTACCCTTGACGCTGCATCACAGACGGGAGCGCCTGCTATTGTGTACTCAACGACGAACCTGGGTGCACGAATGGCAAAACGTCCTTTCTTTGGATGATCCAGGTTCTGTTTACAGCATCATGATGGTCGCATCCGTGTTTGGCGACATCGTGATGAATGCACATTGGAAGCGTGTATTTATTCATCGCCATACTGGCGTATCACACGGTGTGATGGTACGGGGTGCCATTGGTTACACGTCTCGGTCACCTCTTGTTCGCGTTGACGGCAATTTGAACAGTGGACGTTATATTTCAAATGTGTTACGACCCGTCGCTCTACCCTTCATTCGATTCCTGCGAAACCCTACATTTCAGCAGGATAATGCACGACCGCATATTGCAGGTCCTGTACGGGCCTTTCTGGATACAGAAAATGTCCGACTGCTGCCCTGGCCAGCACATTCTCCAGATGTCTCACCAATTGAAAACGTCTGGTCAATGGTGGCCGAGCAACTGGCTCTTCACAATACTCCAGTCACTACTCTTGATGAAGTGTTGAAGCTGCATGGGCAGCTATACAGGTACACGCCATCCAATCTCTGTTTGACTCAATGCCCAGGTGTATCAAGGCCGTTATTACGGCCAGAGGTGGTTGTTCTGGGTACTGATTTCTCAGGATCTATGCACTACATTGCGTGAAAATGTAATCACATGGCAGTTCTAGTATAATATATTTGTCCAATGAATACCCGTTTATCATCTGCATTTATTCTTGGTGTAGCAATTTTAATGCCCAGTGGTGTATTTAAGTGATTAACATTGTAAGATCAGAGGTTAATGAAAGCACGAGGTAAGCCATTGTAAATGTTAATGGTGGCACGTTAATAACCGGTGTAAGCGTCAGAATGTTGAATGTTGCATGTCAGTTTGGTCCGTGGACTTCCACGCCTGTTGCACTTGGTTGGTCCATACAGGGACGGTTAATACTGGTTATGGATGACGCTGGAGCTGTCGTCCTATAATGTCCGATACCTGCTCGATTGGAGGCAGTTCTGGTAATCGAGCAGGCGATGGCGACATGTCGACATCCTATAGAGCATTGATGGGTTGCAAAGGTGGTACATGTTATCCTGTTGGCAAACACTCTCTATATAACGAAAAGTGTGAGGTCATCCACATGAGTGCTAAAAGGGAACTTCGGTTACATGACAAATCAGTCTAATCTGAAAGCCGTAAATTCAACTAAATACGTAGGTATTACAATTACGAACAACTTAAATTGCAAGGAACATATAGAAAATGTTGTGGGGAAGGCTAACCAAAGACTGCGTTTTATTGGTAGGACACTTAGAAAATTTAACGGACCTACTAAGGAGAGTGCCTACACTACAAGATAAAATAAGGGAAATCAGAGCTCTTGCGGAAAGATTTAGGTGTTCATTCTTTCCGCGCGCTGTACGAGATTTGAATAACAGAGAATTGTGAAGGTGGTTCGATGAGCCCTCTGCCAGGCACTTAAATGTGATTTGCAGAGTATCCATGTAGATGTAGAAACGTTGTTCATGAATGACAGCACAACAGATCGAATGACCAAATTGACGTACAAATGTTCAGTCTGGACGGTTGTGATAACCGCGTGAGTGCTTCTGATGTCACACGAAATCGCACCTCAGGCCGTATCTCCAGGTGTAGGTCCAGTGGTCTGGCACGCCAACAGGTTCGTTGCAAGCCATCACCTGGCCTTCTCCCAATCAACCCACATTTCATCGGAAAAGAAACAGACTTCCATCGTGCCCTCTAATGAGCGCTCGCTTGATACCACTGAAGTCGCAATGGCAGACGTTTAGGGTCAATGGAATACGCGCTACAGGGCATCTGGGTCGGAGCTGCCCTTGAAGTACTCGATTTGTAACAGTTCGTTGTGTCACTGTGGTGCCAACTGCTTCTCACACTGCTGCTGCAGATGCAGTACGACATCACAGAGCCAGACGCCGAACTCGATGGCCTTGTCTCTCGGTAGTGCCACGTGGCCATCTGGAACCCGGTCTCCTTGCGACAGTACATTCTCGTGACCACCACTGCCAGTAACCATGTACAGTGACTACATTCCTGCCAAGTCTTTCTGCAATATTGCAGAAGTAAGACCATCATTTCGGAGCCCTATTGCACAACCTCGTTCAAACTCAGTGGTGTTTTGAAAATGGCATCTTTCTCGTCTTAAAGGCATTCTTAACTAACATTAACTCACCACTTCCAATCTCAAAGGTAACTAACGTTGACAACTGTAACAGAGCGTGTTTAAAGGAAACCTGATTTGCATCCTCATACTGGCGCTATTAAAGACTAGAGCCTGCGACTGGCGTTATATTTGAATAGATATTATGGGTCGGATATTTGCAATTTCGTTCTTGTAGCTGGAGTCGGACCAAACAAAAACTGTCCATCACATGTTTAATACGAACCCCAACGTTGACAGAAAGCGTCGATTTCGTTCCTGTTGCAAAGCAAATGATTTCTAAAGCGGTATTTTATGTGACCTTTCCTCAGAGCGGTCTCACATTATCCTAGTGCGATATTCGTTACATCGACATTTGTTAACAGGGACAGTAAAACACGGTGAATAGCCAATACTCCCTCTGCGAACGAGCAGCGCTGCTGCAAGGGGGTAGCATTCAGCGCTGTCCAGCTGGATGATGTCACTGCTGAGCTGCTGATTATTCTTCGTGTCATCTGGCCCCGTATATATATATATATGCAGTGTGGTCCATTGATAGTGACCGGGCCAAATATCTCACGAAATAAGCATCAAACGAAAAAACTACAAAGAACGAAACTCGTCTAGCTTGAAGGGGCAAACCAGATGGCGCTATTGTTGCCCCGCTAGATGGCGCTGCCATAGGTCAAAAGTATATCAACTGCGTTTTTAAAAATAGGAATCCCCATTTTTTATTACATATTTGTGTAGAACGTAAAGAAAGATGAATGTTTTAGTTGGACCACTGTTTTCGCTTTGTGATAGATAGCGCTGTAATAGTTAATGGTTCAAATGGCTCTGAGCCCTATGCGACTTAACGTCTGAGGTCATCAGTCGCCTAGAACTTAGAACTAATTAAACCTAACTAACCTAAGGACATCACACACATCCATGCCCGAGGCAGGATTCGAACCTGCGACCGTAGCAATCGCGCGGCTCCGGACTGAGCGCCTAGAACCGCTAGACCACCGCGGCCGACTGTAATAGTTACAAGCGTATAAGTACGTGGTATCTCGTAACATTGCGCCAAAGCACATTACCCGTGTTAAAATGGACCGTTTACCAATTGCGGAAAAGGTCGATATCGTGTTGATGTATTGCTAATGGGAACAAAATGCCCAACAGGCGTGTGCTATGTATGCTGCTCGGTATCCTGGACGACATCATCCAATTGTCCGGACCGTTCGCCTGATAGTTACGTTATTTAAGGAAACAAGAAGTGTTCAGCCACATGTGAAACGTCAACCACGACCTGCAACAAATGATAATGCCCAAGTAGGTGTTTTAGCTACTGTCGCGGCTACGCCGCGCAGACAAATTGCGCGAGAATCGGGAATCTCAAAAACGTCGGTGTTGAGAATGCTACTTCAACATCGATTTCACCCGTATCATATTTCTATGCACCAGGAATTGCATGGCGACGACTCTGAACGTCGTATACAGTTCTGCCACTGGGCACAAGAGAAATTACGGGACGATGACAGATTTTTTGCACGCGTTCTATTTAGCGACGAAGGGTCATTCACCAACAGTGGTAACGTAAACCCGAATAATATGCACTATTGGACAAATAGAAAATCCACGATGGCTGTGACAAGTGGAACATCAGCGACCGTGGCATGTTAATGTATGGTGCGGCATTATGGGAGGAAGTATAATTGGCCCCCATTTTATCGATGGCAATCTGAATGGTGCAATGTATGCCGATTTCCTACGTAATGTTCTACCGATGTTACTACAAGATGTTTCACTGCATGACAGGATGGCGATGTACTTCCAGGATGGTGGATGTCCGGCACAGAGCTCGCGTGCGGTTGAAGCGGTATTGAATAGCATATTTCATGACAGGTGGATTGGTCGTCGAAGCACCATACCATGGCCCGCACGTTCACCGGATCTGACGTCCCCGGATTGCTTTATGTGGGGAAAGTTGAAGGACATCGTGATCCACCGTTAACGCCTGACAACATGCGTCAGCGCATTGTCAATGCATGTGCGAACATTACGGAAGAGCGAACTACTCGCTGTTGAGAGGAATGTCGTTCATGTATTGCCAAATGCATTGAGGTTGACAGACATCATTTTGAGCATTTATTGCATTAATGTGGTATTTAAAGGTAACCACGCTGTAACATCATGCGTTCGCAGAAATGATAAGTTCTTAAAGGTACACGTGTCACATTGGAACAACCGAAATAAAATGTTCAAACGTACCTACGTTCTGTAGTTTAGTTTAAAAAACCTACCTGTTACCAACTGTTCATCTAAAATTGTGAGCCATATGTTTGTGGCTATTACAGCGCCATCTATCATAAAGCGAAAAAAGTGGTCCAACTAAAACATTCATCGCTATTTTGTCGAAAATCGACATGTTGAGAAACGTGGCTGTTGTACTTAAGGTTTATAATTTATATAAAAAACAGCTACCAGCCACATGTATGGTTTAAAAAGGTTTATTATCTTCAGACCATGACCGGTTTCGGATTTTTCTTTACAAATCCATCTTCAGATGGCAGTTACAAGCATTCTTAGTAGGACATAGTTTTGTTTGTGTTATTCGTTTGCTGCAGAGCTGTGTAGTTCTGCCTGACGAAATATTCGTGCGTTTATATTTTCGAACGCAAGCTTAATACACTTTCCAGTATGCACTATGTGAGTGCTATTCCAGTCAATGGACGTCACTTTCAACCTCATCTGTTGAGGTCTCCATGTAACCGAACACGACCATTCCAGTGTATGATCGGTTCAGTTGGACCAGCGGACACAGTCCATTCCATTATGGAGCATGCACAGTGCCCTGTTGACAATTTGAGTCTATTGTTTCGTGGGGTCTGCGCCATACTCGAATCTTACCATCAGCTTTTACCTACTGAAGTCGTGACTTATCTGACCAGACCACGGTTTTCCAATCGTGTAAGGTCCAATCGACATCGTCACGAGCCCAGGAGAGGCGCTGAAGCGATGTCTTGCTGTTAGCAAAGGCAGTCGCATCCGTCGTCTGCTGCCACATAATTAAATATCGCCGCACTGTTACAACGGACACGTTCGTCTTACGTTCCACATTGATTTCTGCGGTTATTTCACGCAGTCTTGCTTGGCTGTTAGCGTTGACAACTCTATGCAAACGCCGCTGATTCCGGTGGTTACAAAAAGGCTGTCGGCTATTGCGTTGTCCGAGTTGAGAGGTAATACCTGAAAGTTGGTATTCTCCGTACCAGCTTGACACTAGGCGTCTCGGAGTACTGAATTCCGTAACGCTTTCCGAAACGGAATGTCGCATGCGTTTAGTTCCAATTACCGTTCGGCTTTCGAAGTCTGTCATTTCTCGCCGTGTGACCATAATCACGTAGGAAACCTTTTTACATGAATTACCTGAGTATAAAGGACAGCAGCGGCAGTAGACAACCCTTTTATACCTCGTGTATGCGGTACCCATCTCCATATGTGGATATCACTATCCCATGGCTTTTGTCACCTCAGTGTAATTTTGTTGGTACATTCATCGGCATATGTCGATTCTGTTTGCGAAATGTATTACGAATAGAGTTAGTAGCGAATAAGTAATAAATTTAAACGACAAGCAAAATGCAGTAGTTTCTCACATTTCTCACCGTTTATGACGTCATATCTCCTGACCTAGGTGTGATACAATGAAATAACATTGTAGGTACATTCCGTGGTGTATGTCGGCACTGTCTGCAAAACGTGTTGCGAGAACAGTTACTGTTAAGGAAGGAATAAAATAAAAAGTCATGTCTCATGCGGCAGTTTTACTGCACAAACAACGAAAATGTAGTAAACAATTAACTTCTTTGCTATATTAGAATAAATAAGCCCTCGGTCACAAATATTAAGTCAAAATTGACCAGGTTTCGACGCTACTACGAGCGTCGTCTTCAGAACCCATGTTCACTCAAGTACGAGCAGCCCTTAGCGGCTCGCCATCTTATTTATAACTTTTCATGACGTCGCCTTTCCGGCTTAGATTACTTTTTAGAATGTGACTTGTAAGTACTGCATCTCTTTCCAATCAGTACACACTTTAGTTTATTAATGTCTTATATACCCATTATGTTTTAGAACAATTAGTTTAATTCTGAAGACGACGGTCATAGTAGCGTCGAAACCTGGTCAATTTTGACTTAATATTTGTGACCGAGGGCTTATTTGTTCTAATATAATACTGACATGGTCACTGAACCTTAGCTGCTATCTTCAAAGTTTTAACTTCTTTCCCTTTTATCGTTTTGTGTGTATTGTCAGCGACAAAAGTTTCGTGACGGTCTCAAATTACATACAAAGTTTGTTGCAATTAAGTACGCTCGTTCTCAAATACTGTATGAATAACGTCTGGGTTTTCGCGTGTCGTGGCTACACTTCTGACCCCCATCACTTTGATAGGTAAGTTTTTCTTACCCCGATAGCGATTCTTTGCAAACAGTAAGTGATATATGTATCACGATGGGTTGAAATAGGTCCACTGCTGTAGGAAGAGATGTTGTACATACAATCATACATACATATATACATTCAAAATACATACGTACATTATAAAATATGTTTGTATTTGCTGCTACAGACTGACCTGAACCCCAGCTAAATTACTTAGACTATGTCAGGACACGTCAGAGTATTATCTTCTTGTCATTGGTATACCTTTGTCTTCCTCCAGGTCCTTAATTTATCCAGACAGTAATAGGTGACCTACAGTTTGGCTTGTAGTTCTATCCACGGTGGAAGTCAGCAGTTTTCTCATACACAAATTATTTCTGAAAGTGAAATAAGAACCTAAATAAAAAGAAGCCTAGGTATGAGCGAGGACTGGGCCCCCAGACTTTTGCATTTCTGCTTTGGCCCTCTCCTTGGTAGGCTTTAAACCGGTTCTTTGTTTTATTAGCAGCATTTCAATGCAGTATTCCTAGGTCGGACACCTAAAGGACAGATTCTGGCCCACCTCGCATTGAACGCTGCAGAAACAGTTTCTCCACCCTTGTTCCTCTCTCCCATATATCACAACTCAGCACGTAACTGTCCGAACACATACCTCTACTGGTTTTCCTGAATGCGAATGGTCAACTTCGAGAAGGTCATTATGAAGGTAGTAAAGCTGGACCGACTACGACACGACAGGCTCTAGTGCGGATCCGTGTAGCCATTCAGAACGCACGATACTAGTCACATCAAAACTGTCTTGGTGGAGTGTTCACATTTCGACCTCTGAATCGGTGCTGTTTACCCGCAACTCCAATACCTTGCATGAGAAACGCTGTCTTTCCTCAGTTTAAGGTTAAACAAAGCGTGCAACTACGCGGGAATAGTGCATCTAAAATTTCTGTCTTTTTGTGCCGACTTTGAATATTTTACTAACTGCGAATTACAATTATTGATGAGAGAAAACTTGACACCGGCACGAAATTAAAGTTGTTGTGTCGGGCGAAATAACCCTTTTCGGCACTGTCGTGTGTTCTTAGATTTCCTTCTGGAGAAGGCCGAGTTGATGCTGTAGCGCACAAGATGAAATGTTTTGAAACAATCCATTGCCCCCGGAATGTCATATATACACTCCTGGAAATTGAAATAAGAACACCGTGAATTCATTGTCCCAGGAAGGGGAAACTTTATTGACACATTCCTGGGGTCAGATACATCACATGATCACACTGACAGAACCACAGGCACATAGACACAGGCAACAGAGCATGCACAATGTCGGCACTAGTACAGTGTATATCCACCTTTCGCAGCAATGCAGGCTGCTATTCTCCCATGGAGACGATCGTAGAGATGCTGGATGTAGTCCTGTGGAACGGCTTGCCATGCCATTTCCACCTGGCGTCTCAGTTGGACCAGCGTTCGTGCTGGACGTGCAGACCACGTGAGACGGCGCTTCATCCAGTCCCAAACATGCTCAATGGGGGACAGATCCGGGGATCTTGCTGGCCAGGGTAGTTGACTTACACCTTCTAGAGCACGTTGGGTGGCACGGGATACATGCGGACGTGCATTGTCCTATTGGAACAGCAAGTTCCCTTGCCGGTCTAGGAATGGTAGAACGATGGGTTCGATGACGGTTTGGATGTACCGTGCACTATTCAGTGTCCCCTCGACGATCACCAGTGGTGTACGGCCAGTGTAGGAGATCGCTCCCCACACCATGATGCCGGGTGTTGGCCCTGTGTGCCTCGGTCGTATGCAGTCCTGATTGTGGCGCTCACCTGCACGGCGCCAAACACGCATACGACCATCATTGGCACCAAGGCAGAAGCGACTCTCATCGCTGAAGACGACACGTCTCCATTCGTCCCTCCATTCACGCCTGTCGCGACACCACTGGAGGCGGGCTGCACGATGTTGGGGCGTGAGCGGAAGACGGCCTAACGGTGTGCGGGACCGTAGCCCAGCTTCATGGAGACGGTTGCGAATGGTCCTCGCCGATACCCCAGGAGCAACAGTGTCCCTAATTTGCTGGCAAGTGGCGGTGCGGTCCCCTACGGCACTGCGTAGGATCCTACGGTCTTGGCGTGCATCCGTGCGTCGCTGCGGTCCGGTCCCAGGTCGACGGGCACGTGCACCTTCCGCCGACCACTGGCGACAACATCGATGTACTGTGGAGACCTCACGCCCCACGTGTTGAGCAATTCGGCGGTACGTCCACCCGGCCTCCCGCATGCCCACTATACGCCCTCGCTCAAAGTCCGTCAACTGCACATACGGTTCACGTCCACGCTGTCGCGGCATGCTACCAGTGTTAAAGACTGCGATGGAGCTCCGTATGCCACGGCAAACTGGCTGACACTGACGGCGGCGGTGCACAAATGCTGCGCAGCTAGCGCCATTCGACGGCCAACACCGCGGTTCCTGGTGTGTCCGCTGTGCCGTGCGTGTGATCATTGCTTGTACAGCCCTCTCGCAGTGTCCGGAGCAAGTATGGTGGGTCTGACACACCGGTGTCAATGTGTTCTTTTTTCCATTTCCAGGAGTGTATTTGTTACTGTCACTGAACACTAAAGTATCACTTCATACATCACAAGACGTTAGACTTCTCTCTCAAAGTACAAATGTCTAGAAACTTTGCTGCATAGTCTGTCAAATGTAACTCTCTCATTGCTATCTGTAGGGAGATGACGCTGTTGTCTTCGGCGATGATTGTAGACTGGGCTGAGCGGTACACCACTCTCATGTTAGTAAGCATTCTGCAGCGGTGGCGCATGCAACACTTGAGCGTGTTGTGATATTCTTGGCTGTAGCGGCCAGTATTTTATTTTGCTAGAAGCACGCCTTGATGCAGCTTGATACACGCGAAGTATCATATGGTACAAAAGTGGAGTGAGATACAAGCAACAGACGGTACAGCATGTACCAGTTCCGTGGGAGAGTCCGCCAATTGTACTGAACTTGCTTCTGATTGTTCGGCATATTCGGGTGCTAGGTCATAAAACGCATAAATTCTCTTATTATTTATATACTCTTCATTGTATTTAACCCAGTTTTCAGTATGACAATCTCTCACGGTTACCCTACGAGTCTACCGTTTTTATTTATTAAATTTCACTAATTTTGAGAAACATAAGGGTAACGATATTGCAACCGAAGTGCTTCTGACACCTTCGGGACGCTTTGGAGACGAAGTACTTCGACTGCGCTAGTCAGACTGTTTCGGGTGTTCTCCAGAGCCGGGCGTGTGTGTCTGTTTCGTGGCAGACATGTCGTATCATATATCGAAAGTTGTCAGGTCTTGCCCTCTGTAGGTACAGAGACTAACCTGGCCTGGTGCCATCCCATAAAAAGTACAACCACAGATTCTAGATGACAGCATAGCAGCCTTCGCCGAAGAAAATCCCACGATCGACGAGCTGTCTTCTGCGCTGGGGACACAACTTTAGAAGACGACAGGTTGGTGGAAAGAACTGTTAGAGACTCTTATTCAGTCTCTCCAGATTTCTCCAGCTTCCAGATCTGACTTCCGCAGGACACGCATAATTTATAGTGTCTTTACGCCAACGTCTCTCATTAATGTTTACGTCTAGCAGCGGCTGTACTTACTTGTACGCAAAACGTATTCACAATTGCGAACAAGGGCAACCATCAGCTATACAAAGATATGATGACAGTGAACTTTTGTGTCGGACCGGGATTCGAACCCGGATTTCCCGGCACAAATTTTCTTTATCGTCTTTCCATTATGCAGATGATGGTTATCCATATTCGCAACTGCGAGTACATTTCGTATATATCATAACGGCTGTTGTCGCCGCAGTGCCTGCTCCTTCGGAGATGCATGCATGCCCGAAGGCGACCTACAGTTTGGCTTGTAGTCCTTACCACGGTGGAAGTCAGCATTTTTCTCGTACACAAATGATTTCTGAAGGTGAAATAAGAACCTAGATAAAAAGAAGTCTAGGTCTGAAGGAGGACTGAGCCCCCAGAGTTTTGCACCACAAAACCAGTTATCACAAAGTTTGTTACAAGTTCGATTACCTTCTTGCGGATACTTGGCAGCTTACCTTCTAACTGAATGCCTCCATTAAAGCTATTCAAATGTAACCAGCGATAAAACAAAAGTTCAGCCTCTGCTACTGTGAATTAATTTATTCTGCACTCTGCATGTTTCAGAAGACTGCCTTCCACCATAAAGCCTGAGAGGCTGAATAATTAAACTGCATTGTGCATTGGTTGCCGTGGGGATAACAATATTTATTCATATGGAATTACGAACAATGCAATGAATTGAGACTTTTTTGATGCTTGAATGACGTGCGCA
Organism: Schistocerca nitens; assembly: GCF_023898315.1. Classification (NCBI taxonomy): domain Eukaryota; kingdom Metazoa; phylum Arthropoda; class Insecta; order Orthoptera; family Acrididae; genus Schistocerca; species Schistocerca nitens. The sequence goes on from NC_064620.1 coordinate 347,761,478, forward strand.
ACAATGTACCAAAAAACATTTATCATTCAATGTAATTGTATTTAGAAACAATATCCAAATATTATTTGTATCACTGTTTGTTCTATGTTAAAAATATTAATAACTGTGAAACAGTCCAATGATTTTATGTAATTACTTACTTTAGTCTTGAACTAGGATGAGGGTAGACATGAGAGGCATTGTAAGTGCACTTACGTTTCATTTTGGTTAAATATATGTCTTTATTTGCTCTTAAAACCTTTATTTATGTATCTTTAGTGTCCATACATGTTAAGAGACTACTAACTTAGTTTTTCATAATATCAGAACGCGCAATACAGCGCGAGCCTGTGATTCATTGTTGTCGGCCATTTGGAAGGCTGCAACATCTTGTTTGAATATTACCAATAATGAAGGGTACAGAGCTGCGGCAATAACTTACAAAGTTTACATTTTAATTATGTTATTTAACTTCAGTGTCATTTTAATTTGCAAAGATTAACAGCAGTTTCCATTAAATTCTTGTGGTCGCCGCATAACAGCCATCTTTTATCTCTGAAATTAACGTACTCCAAAATGATCAGTGATAAATATGCCACACAATAATATTTCTCTATGCGAAACCATGTCATTAAAGCAGTATTACTTTCAATGAAACTGCAACGCAAAAAGAATCTATGAGGTTTTGTTAACATACGAGCTAGTACGGTGCTTCACACCACTCTTTACATGTTTCATACTGCGGGTATTAAACCTTCCAACAATATTCCCATTGAAAAAGACTGTGTAATTTGCTCGTGATAAGTGGTGTCGTCACTTTAGAGAGTGTAGCGTCATTTGATGTGTAACTATACGTAAATGTGCCTACAAATTATACAATTTAACAATTTAATGCTCTGCGCATATACACACAATTAAAGCAAGCCACTAGACGTACAGAACAAAACACAACAACATACTTATTAGAAACAAACAGAATTGCCCTACCAAAGTTAAAAACGAGTGATAAGGGAATCAAATGAAAAGGACACAACTGGAAAAAAGTAGGTAATTTCTTTGTTATTTCAAAGGTAATCGCCATAACTGTTATTAATTTATCCCACTGTGAGACAAGACGTTGGCCTTCATGGAAAAATGTTTGCGCTTGCCTATGGAACCATGATTGTACCAAGGCGTGCAGCTCTTGATCCGAAGCAAATGAATGGCCGCAAATGTCTGTCTTCAGGGCTTGAAAAGTATTTAAACCGTGAAGACGGGGGGGGGGGGGGGGAGACCGATACCTTTATGGAGGATTTGTAATGGCTTTCCAGCGACACTTTCGCAATGTAGTGGGCATAATGGGTGGGCTGAAGTGTTGTTCAGGTTGTTTCGACTACGTGCAGAAGTTTCTCTGCGAAGCCCTACACATCGTCGATAAAGTTTCGATCCCTCCCCATGAGATTTAAGTACAGCGTGTTTCAAAAAAAATATACGTATTTCGAATGCATATATTTATTAAACTTTAAGACATACGAATATGAAACTTTACAAACATATTTACGAATCTCTCAAGTTCAGATTACAGATGTTCAATATGTACTCCATCAGCGGCACGAACAATATCACATCGACATTCAAATGCCTCCCATACTCGGGCATACTTCGTCACTGATATGATGGCAGCACGGATCCGATTCTTCAACTCTTCCAGATTCTGTGTGAGTGGTGGTACATAAACGTTGTATTTAGCGAAAACCCATGGGAAGAAGTCAGAGGGAGTCAAATCAGGAGAACGTGGAGCCCAGCTGAGATATGCTAAGTCGCCAGCTCCTTGACGACCAATCCAACGCTTCGGTAGAGTTTCATTCAGATATTCACGCACTTGGCGACTACAATGACGGTGTGCCCCGTCTTGTTGAAAAATGGTCTTCGTGCAGCCTCGGAAACAACCAGTTTTGTAACATAGGGAGATACTGCGAACGATGAACCGTGTCTCCATCGAAGAAGATGGATGGGGATATTGCACAAAACACATTGACTTTGGGCGAATCTCGTATATGTTCAATGGCTGCAAGTGGGTTCTGTAGGCCCCAAATTCGAACACTGTGTTTGTTTACCTGACCACTAACACGGAAAGTCGCTTCATCACTGAACACGATGCGTTGAGCGAAAGTGTTATCATTGTCAACAGCATCAAGAATCTCGTTACAAAATACCACACGTTTGCGTTTTTCATCAGGACGCAGAGCTTGTAACAGCTGTAACTTGTACGGCTTCATAACCAACCGACGTCTCAAAACACGCCAGATTCTAGGCGGTTGTAACCCCCGACTGTCACGGCGAGTTCATTTTGAAGTACTACGTTGGAAAGCAGTTTGAATTCGTGCAACATTTTCTTCACGAACACGAGGGCGTCCAGGAGTCCTTCGTTGACATACAAATCCTGTATCTAGAAACTGTCGATACCATCTGCGAATGTTCCACAACTTCGGAGAATCAATTTGGTACATCAACCTGAAACGTCTTTGCACTGAAATCATGGAATTGCACTTCGCAAACTCGAGAACACAAAATGATTTCTGCTTCGGAGTAGTCATTTCAACATGTGAAGGCTACCAAGCAAAACAGAAGACAACTGACATCTAGCTGCTATTAATATAAACGAGACTATGTATTCGTTTCTGCAATAGCCGATACGAGGTGCAGCGGTCTGTAATTCGGACAAAATAATACTTTGTAACATGTATATTCTTTTTGAAACACCATGTACTTTTGGGAGACCCTATGAAAAACATGAGACAGGCGAAATACCCTCAGACTTCAAGAAGAATGTAATAATTCCAATCCCAAAGGAAGCAGGTGTTGACAGATGTGAAAATTACCGAACTATCAGTTTAATAAGTCACAGCTGCAAAATACTAATGCGAATTCTTTATAGACCAATGGAAAAACTGGTAGAAGCCGACCTCGGGGAATACCAGTTTGGATTCGGTAGAAATGTTGGAACACGTGAGGCAATACTGAACTTACCTCTTATCTTAGAAGAAAGATTAAGGAGAGGCAAACCTACGTTTCTAGCATTTGTAGACTTAGAGAAAGCTTTTGACAACGTTAACTGGAATACTCTCTTTCAAATTCTAAAGGTGGCAGGGGTAAAATACAGGGAGCGGAAGGCTATTTACAATTTGTACAGAAACCAGATGGCAGTTATCAGAGTCGAGGGACATGAAAGGGAAGCAGTGGTTGGGAAGGGAGTGAGCCTCTCCCCGATGTTATTCAATCTGTATATTGAGCAAGCAGTAAAGGAAACAAAAGAAAAATTCGGAGTAGGCAAGAAAAATCCAGGGAGAAGAAATAAAAACTTTGAGGTACGCTGATGACATTGTAATTCTGTCTGAGACAGCAAAGGACTTGGAAGAGCAGTTGAACGGAATGGACAGTGTCTTGAATAGAGGATATAAGATGAACATCAACAAAAGCAAAACGAGGATAATGGAATGTAGTCAAATTAAGTCGGATGATGCTGAGCGAATTAGATTAGGAAATGAGACACTTAAAGTAGTAAATGAATTGGGGAGCAAAATAACTAATGATGGTCGAAGTAGAGAGGATATAAAATGTAGACTGGGAATGGCAAGGAAAGCGTTTCTGAGGAAGGGAAACTTGTTAACATCGAGTATAGATTTAAGTATCAGGATGTCGTTTCTGAAAGTATTTGTATGGAGTGTAGCCATGTATGGAAGTGAAACGTGGATGATAAATAGTTTAGACAAGAAGAGAATAGAAGCTTCCTAAATGTGGTGCTACAGAAGAATGATGAAGATTAGATGGGTAGATCACATAAGTAATGAGGAGGTATTGAATAGAATTAGGGAGACGAGGAGTTTGTGGCACAACTTCACGAGAAGAAGGAACCGGTTTGTAGTACATGTTCTGAGGTATCAAGGGATCACAAATTTAGCATTGGACGGCATCGTGGAGGGTAAAAATCGTAGAGGGAGACCAAGAGATGAATACACTAAGCAGATTCAGAAGGATGTAGGTTGCAGTAAGTGCTTGGAAATGAAAAAGCTTGCACAGGATAGAGTAGCATGGAGAGCTGCATCAAACCAGTCTCAGGACTGAAGACAACAACAACAACAACAACAACAACAACAACAACAATGAAAAACATATCTGGTCGTCGATCTGTTTCGGGAGAAGAGGTGCAAGCCTATATACAATTATGGTCAGCGTGACTATACCGCCAAATGGGACTGGACCTAGGACGCGTGACAGTTGAAGTAATAGGAAAAGACAGTGTGCACCAGTCAGCAAACAAAAATTACGGTGCATATTGGTGGTGTTCTTCATTACACATTGCCCAGGGACAACATTTGGGTGACTTCACATGAGGAAGAATGAGGAAAATGGAAGAAGAAGTGTGAGGAGTGTTGCCCAGACCGTTGGCTTCACGTGCATGGGGAGCGTTCCGAACTGCAGGCACTGCTCCCCGAAGGAGAGGGGGTGGTCGAGCACAGCAGCAGAGGACCGTCACATCGTGTAACAGCGAAGAAAGGACCCACCTCCAACAACGGGTAAACTGGAACCACATTTAACAGGATTGCAAGACACGCAATCTCAACCTCCACAGTGACTTGGGGACTGCAAAGGGGTGGTCTCTTTTCCCAACGACCACTGCGTTCTGTTTCGTTGACACCCTTACATCGGGGCACGGTTTGAGATGGTGCCTAGAGCATAGAGACAGGACTAGTTAGCAGTGGGTCGCAGGTTCTTAACGGATGAGAGCAGGTTCAGTTTGAGTAATGATTTTGGACGTATTTCTAATATGGCGAGAGGTTGGAATGTAATGCACGCATGAATACTGGCGAATACGATCCTTTAGGTGATCGAGGTGTTACGAGTATGAGGCATAATGTTGCATGGGCGTACTGGTCTCCAAATCTTCGAACACGGTACCCTCACGGGTCAACGTTATCGTGACAGTGTACTCCTTTCCCCACATGTGTCTTTTCAGGGTACATTCGGACTCGACTTAATTTTTATGGATGACAGTGCGCGGCCACATCGAATAGTGCAGGTCGAGGAGCCCTTTGAACGAGAGGATATTCGGCGAATGGACTGGTCTGGCCGTTCCCCCGACTTAAATCCCACCGAACACGTGTGAGGTGCGTTGGGAAAACGTATTGGAACACGTCCACATAGGCTAACAACCATCCAGCAGTTGTCGACAACTCTATTTGAGGAATGGAACGCTCTACTACAATAACTCCTTATCAACATCGTTGCCAGCATGCCAGCATATTGCGAGCCTACATTCCTGTCTGCGGCTTTCACGCAGCCTGTTAAGAACTACACTCCTGGAAATTGAAATAAGAACACCGTGAATTCATTGTCTCAGGAAGGGGAAACTTTATTGACACATTCCTGGGGTCAGATACATCACATGATCACACTGACAGAACCACAGGCACATAGACACAGGCAACAGAGCATGCACAATGTCGGCACTAGTACAGTGTATATCCACCTTTCGCAGCAATGCAGGCTGTTATTCTCCCATGGAGACGATCGTAGAGATGCTGGATGTAGTCCTGTGGAACGGCTTGCCATGCCATTTCCACCTGGCGCCTCAGTTGGACCAGCGTTCGTGCTGGACGTGCAGACCGCGTGAGACGACGCTTCATCCAGTCCCAAACATGCTCAATGGGGGACAGATCCGGAGATCTTGCTGGCCAGGGTAGTTGACTTACACCTTCTAGAGCACGTTGGGTGGCACGGGATACATGCGGACGTGCATTGTCCTGTTGGAACAGCAAGTTCCCTTGCCGGTCTAGGAATAGTAGAACGATGGGTTCGATGACGGTTTGGATGTACCGTGCACTATTCAGTGTCCCCTCGACGATCACCAGTGGTGTACGGCCAGTGTAGGAGATCGCTCCCCTCATAATGATGCCGGGTGTTGGCCCTGTGTGCCTCGGTCGTATGCAGTCCTGATTGTGGCGCTCACCTGCACGGCGCCAAACACGCATACGACCATCATTGGCACCAAGGCAGAAGCGACTCTCATCGCTGAAGACGACACGTCTCCATTCGTCCCTCCATTCACGCCTGTCGCGACACCACTGGAGGCGGGCTGCACGATGTTGGGGCGTGAGCGGAAGACGGCCTAACGGTGTGCGGGACCGTAGCCCAGCTTCATGGAGACGGTTGCGAATGGTCCTCGCCGATACCCCAGGAGCAACAGTGTCCCTAATTTGCTGGGAAGTGGCGGTGCGGTCCCCTACGGCACTGCGTAGGATCCTACGGTCTTGGCGTGCATCCGTGCGTCGCTGCGGTCCGGTCCCAGGTCGACGGGCACGTGCACCTTCCGCCGACCACTGGCGACAACATCGATGTACTGTGGAGACCTCACGCCCCACGTGTTGAGCAATTCGGCGGTACGTCCACCCGGCCTCCCGCATGCCCACTATACGCCCTCGCTCAAAGTCCGTCAACTGCACATACGGTTCACGTCCACGCTGTCGCGGCATGCTACCAGTGTTAAAGACTGCGATGGAGCTCCGTATGCCACGGCAAACTGGCTGACACTGACGGCGGCGGTGCACAAATGCTGCGCAGCTAGCGCCATTCGACGGGCAACACCGCGTTTCCTGGTGTGTCCGCTGTGCCGTGCGTGTGATCATTGCTTGTACAGCCCTCTCGCAGTGTCCGGAGCAAGTATGGTGGGTCTGACACACCGGTGTCAATGTGTTCTTTTTTCCATTTCCAGGAGTGTATATTCTGCCTTTCGTCACGTCCAGCATCATCGTAAATCGTGGTGACTTCTGTGTAATTATTGTGTTAGGATAAAAGTGTCAGTTCACTTCGTCTCGTTGCGCCTTCCTTTCGGTTTTCTTCTGTAAAATACGTAGCAGTTCATTCTATATTAGGTCCAAGGCTCATCGACATATGCTACTTGCCAGTCACACATGATGTGAAAGTAACTTTCGTCCCTAAGTTTTGCACACCACTGTATTACCGCGAATGCATAACGCAGGTAGATCACCACTGACAGTTTTTGGGACTTTACAACCTAATCCCAAGGGGAAAGCTCTTAATTTGTGCACGACCACACCAAATATTACTCATCCCACATGTTCCGGCGTATCGACAAGCTACGGCACGAAGATGAAGAACGCAAGACCAGAGAAGGCGGTGAGGCGACGTCAGCCAGCAGCGCTCTGACCAGGACGCCACCACGACAGGAGCGACATCGGCAAGAAGAGAATACAAGCACCGCTCCTGCCAGCCTCGGGGGACAGTATTCGGACTGTATTAGCACAGGACTAGGAAAGCGCTACGATAGCAGGTACGTGTGACCCATATCCATTTCTTACTTGGACGTTGTCTATAGCGAAGAACATGACTTATTTGCATGTCGCCCAGCGCTTGCGACACCGTTGTAAAGCCTAAGTTAAGTATTTCCAACCATCTTATTTGTAATAAAAGCTATTATTTGCTGGAATTGTTATATGGCATCCCGAGAACGCAGCATCCTTTAGGCACCCTATAAGGCAAAAGTGTAACAGTCCTTTTACCGCTGTTTATCAAGCTGGAACAATCGTTATCGCTTCAACTTTCCTATACGGAAAACTTTTTGTTTTCATAGGTCCTCAGTAGTTTTAGTGGGACAACTCAAAGGCTTAAAATTGCGGAGAAACCATGAGGAAACCAACGCAAAATATCTCTGTGCACGGAGTGGCTATTCTGTTTCCCAAATTCATACCTCAGCGGTAGAATTTCACAAACTGCGAATCTTGTGCTGACACTTGCTCTGTGTCCTCGTATCGTACACAATAAACCCTATAGAATTTAAATAAGCTAAACTAGGAACATGATACACAGGATTGTTTGCTCAAATCCAACATTCACTAAAGTCAACCGGTCTCTTCTCACACTAAATTTTAGCAGCCTTAACTGTCCCAGGCAGAGAGTAGCATTCTACATGCGAATGACCTGACTGTCCTGCTTCTGACAACGGCTCATTAGCTTCCGCCATGCGTTTCTGCAGCAACGTAGCGTTCACCAAATTTCCCCCAGGGCTGTATCCAACCCAGCCATGTCACACCAATTACTCAGCAGCAGTGATAAGCAGTTCCCCTACTGTTCATTATCCCAACCTCACTCAAGGTAAACGACTATTCTGTTTCCACTGTAAATAATTCCTCAGCCTTCAACTAAAATACAACCAAAATCAAAAACTTTATCTGGTTAATAAGGAATAACAAGTATACTGCACATATTGGACCGTTTTCCCAATAAAAATAATTTAATTGCTTCATTCACTTTTATTTCAAACGCGTTTTGATGGTCGTAATCATAAACTAATTACAAATATTATTTCTTTCAAAGTCACAAATACAAATGAGCTACATAAAAATTATTTATGTAGCTCATTTGTACTTGTTACTGACAAAATTAATATTTGTAATTAGATTATGACATTAGAAGTAGAAATGGCCACAGAAACGCATGGAGGACTTTGAAATAAGAGTGACTAAAGTAGTTAACTACACTATGTGATCAAAAGTATCCGGACACCCCCAGAAACACACGTTTTTCACATTAGGTTCATTGTGCTGCCACCTACTGCCAGGTACTCCATATCAGCGACCTAGGTAGTCTTTAGACATCGTGAGAGAGCAGATTGGGGCGCTCCGCGGAAATCACGGACTTCGACGTGGTCACGTGATTGGGTGTCGCTTGTGTCATAGGTGAGTACGCGAGATTTCCACAATTCTAAACATCCCTAGGGCCACTGTTTCCGATGTGATAGTGAAGTGGAAACGTGAAGGGAGACGTAGAGCTCATAAGCGTACAGGGCGACCTCGTCTGCTGTCTAAAAGAGACCGCCGACAATTGAAGAGCGTCGTAATGTGTAATAGGCAGACTTCTATCCAGACCATCACACAGGAATTCCCAACTGCATCACGATCCACTGCAAGTACTATGACAGTTAGGCGGGAGGTGAGAAAACTTGGATTTCATCGGCGAGCAGCTGGTCATAAGCCATACATCACACCCGTAAATGCCAAACAGAGCTTCGCTTGGTTTAATGAGCGTAAACAATGGACGATTGAACAGTGGAAAAACGCTGTGTGGAGTGACGAATAACGGTACACAATGTAGCGATATGACGGCGAGGTATGGATATGGTGAATGCCCGGTGAACGTCATCTGCAAGCGTGTGTAGTGACAACAGTAAAATTTGGAGGCGATGGTGTTCTGCTGTGGTCGTGTTTTTTCATGGAAGGGGCTTGCACCCTCTGTTGTTTCGCGTGGCGCTATCACAGCACAGGCTACATTGATGTTTTAAGCAACTTATTGCTTCCCATTGTTGAAGAGTAATCTGGGGTGGTGATCGAGCACCTGTTCATAATTCACGCCAGGTGGGGTAGAGGTTACACTAAACTAACATGCCTGTAATGGACTGGCCTGCACAGAGTCTTGATCTGAAGCCTACAGAGCACCTTTAGGATGTTTTGGAACGCCGACATCGTGCCAGACCTTACGGAGCGACATCGATTCCTCTCCTGAGTGCAGCAGTCCGTACAGAATGGGCTGCCATTCCCCAAGAAACCATCCAGTACCTGATAGAATGTATGCCTGCGAGAGTGGAAGCTGTCATTAAAGCTAAGGGTGGACCAAAACCATATTGAATTCCAGCTTTACCGATGGAGGGCGCCACGAACTTGTAAGTTATTTTCAGCCAGGTTTCCGGATACTTTTGGTAACATAGTATATCTTTCCTTGGGTGATATCTAATCAGCTGCAACCCTTGGCAAACGATGTTGTTTACAGTTTACTGTAAATAGTGTTTATGCATCATTTTTCAACTTTTAACTTTCAAAGAAGTAATGTAAATTGATTATACGAGGGGCGTTCAGTAAGTAATGAAATACTTTCTTTTTCTCTGCCAATTTAGGTTGAAAAAAATTCGGAATCTGTTGTGAGAGTTCGCTCAATATTGCCACTGCAGCCTATACAGATCGATGAAATTGTGATAGGTCGCGGTATTGTACGTAGCCTTCAAAATGGCGTGTGTAGCGAAGGTGGGTTCCAAGTAGAGAGCAGCCACTGGGTTTCTTTTGGTGAAGAAGCAGAGCATCTTAGATATTCATAGGTGTTTGCAGAATATCTACGGGGACCTGACAGTGAACAAAAGCGCTGTGAAACCCTGGGTGAGGACTCTGTCACGATAACAACTTCATTAGTCTGTTCTTTCTCATCCACCCTACAGCCCGCATCTCGCACCGTCTGTCTTCCCTGTGTTTCGATAAACGAAGGATGCACTCTGCTGGAATCAGTACGTGGTTGATAGAGAGGTTATTGGGGAAGCAAGGCATTGGCTCTGACGTCGATCATAGAGGTAGCTTGCGGGCGCAAAGGCCCTCCAAGTAAGGTGACTTAAGGCCGACGCCCTTAACAGAGACGGTCTTGAAAAATAGAGTTTTGTAGGCTAAAGATGGGTGAATAAAATGGTGTATTGGAATCCTGCACAAAACCAACCTGCTTTAAGAAAAATATGTGTTGCACTAATTACTGAACGTCCCTTGTACGTAATGCAAGAATATAAACCTGCCAAAGTCTGCGTATCTATAATAGCGGACAGAGTTGTACCCGGAGGACAGCGTACCTAGAAACACATGATGCCTCCCAGTCGGTGTTTCAAGCTAGTAACTGATTTCACAGTCACATGAAAGAATGGCCCTAGAAACCGCCATAAGCATTTTGTACTGTTATTGTTGTGTTTTAAGCAGCTTTTATAGATAATACGAGTTCTGTATACTTACGCGCTGTTTAATAATGTTTGAAGAACGACAACTAACACGTTATATGGGTGATATGATAATCGTAAATAGGCTGCAAATGAGGCAAAATAATGGGGCTGTTGTGCCTAATGTGAAAGACGCTTTCTTAAACCAATTATAAAGACCAAAAAGCACTTACAAATACATTTTCGTCAATGTAACAACATCTTTCACTTTTTAACTATCCCATACATTTATCATACTGACAATAACAAAAGAACTTCCAGTGTATTTATTAATTCTTCATAAAAAAAAAGGAATTTCACAAAAATGAGATACAGGATTCCTAGGATGAGACAGTAATCGTAATAATCTGATAAATAGGTGTGACGCCGAAATATTGTGCAGAAAAGCAGGAACAAATATTCATGAAACAAGTTGTAATTTCTCAAGCACATCGTCTGTTGAAAATAATGATGCTTTAACAACATCCATCAATCTTGGCCGTTCTGTCGTCAATGAATTGTCACTTTTTCCAAGCTTTCAGACAGTTTTGTGTACCAAAGAGCTACAGCAATATTTATAATCAATCGGCAATACATTCAAACAGTTTTACGTGCCATCGAACATTAGCAATATTTCATTCGGCTATACTACAAATTCGAAATTTTGTTTGGAAATCTATAAAATATGCAAATCGCCTCGAATGTCATTCCTTTCTTTCAAAGCTACAATATGTCGTTGACATTTCTTAAGCTACTGACGTCATAAATGTCGTTTCATGAACTCCATAGTCTATCCTGTATATACTGTTATTGCCTATTGTTAGTGAGGGTGATATGATAAACGTAAAGACAGTGTGAATGAGGCAAAATAATGGGGCTGTGGTGCCTAATGTGAAAGACGCTTTCTAACCTATTATAAAGACCTAAAAGTAAATGCAAATACATTTTTATCATGGAAACAACGTCTTTCATTATTTAACTATCCCATACATTTATCATATTGATGTCTGTCCCGGTAGCTGAACGGTCAGTGTGACGGATTGTCAATCCTTTGGGCACGGGTTCGATTCCCAACTGCATTGGGAATTTTCTCCGCCTAGGAACTGGGTGTTGTGCTGTCCTCATCATCATCCTATCATCCTCATCGACTGCAGGTCACCAACGTGGCGTCAAACTGAAAGACCGGCACCCGGCGAACGGTCTGCCCGACGGGGGGCCTTAGCCATACGATTAAATAAAATAAATAAATTAAATAAAAAATCATATTGACAATAATAATCGAACTTTCAATGTAATTATTAATTCTTCGTAAAAAATGCATTTCACAGAAATGAGATAAAGGTTTCCTAAAATGAGACAAAATGGTTCAAATGACTCTGAGCACTATGGGACTCAACTGCTGAGGTCATTAGTCCCCTAGAACTTAGAACCAGTTAAACCTAACTAACCTAAGGACATCACACACATCCATGCCCGAGGCAGGATTCGAACCTGCGACCGTAGCGGTCTCGCGGTTCCAGACTGCAGCGCCAGAACCGCGCGGCCACTTCGGCCGGCAAAATGAGACAATAATCATATTTTTTTCATTACTGTATAATATTAACAGACACATATACTTGTACATCGTTATTGATTTCTGTTGGGCTTCACTCATTTCACGATATATATGTGTATCTCTAAGACACTGCGGACAAACAAAATTGTCTTCGTCGACACCGCAATCTTCAATGACCCAGATACAACATTTAGTGCACTGTGTCGTCACTACTGTCTGAATCAGTACTCTCATCAAGATGGAATGTCGGTTGAAGTATCACATGTCATGTTTATCACGCCGTCGATTTTTCCGTGCCGATGGTGCAAGTTACTATCCTCTACCGTTAGAGGGCTGCGAACTGTAGCGTGAAACGTGGTAGTGTGTAACGTAACTGTGTCGGTGCTTGAGAAAAAGCGTGCTGTAATTGAGTTCTTGAAAGCACGAATTCGAGTTCGTCCACACATAGAGAAACTCCTCATTGAGGATGACGATTTCAGACGACACACGAGTGCTGTCACATCTGCAACAACCCAACACCTTGGGTTCTTCGATCATCCTCCATACAGTATCGACTTCTCCGCATTTGATTTTCATCTTTTTCCAGAACTTAAAGAAGGAATGTGTTCGCCGCCAGGGTGCCAATTTTGAGCAATGAATATTTAGATATGAATAACAAAGATGTAGAATGTTAGTAAAGATCGTTTTATTTAAGGAATTCCAAGAATGTTGACTAAAAAATCTGAAGCATTACTTTTCAGTATGCCTTCATACGTTTTGGTACAGAAAAAAGTTTCGGGGCTTTTCAGTTACATATTTTGCCATTCCTGACACATGTAATGGCACGAACTGCATCTCTTTTATGTCGTGTTTTCCTTTTAGATGCTGATGCCACCTACTAAGAATAAATACAATAATCATAAATAATCTTCAAGACACTTCAACATTTTTTATTCTATGTGATAGATTTCTTTTTATCAGTACTTTAAGCTGAGTACTTAAAATCTGGAACATAATGCTGCCCTACAGCAATGATCCAAAAAATCTGCCAATTTTTCACGCATATAGTTATTTTATGATATTCTTGTATAAATTATATATAACAACGAGTTCCACCAACTTGCGATATGTATCTTTGGATGCCCACACTGCTGCATATTAAGAATCTCGACCGCTCTTGCACAAACATTCACGCTCATGCTAACAAAGTTCGTGGTAAAAGTAACCTAACTGTCAATAAATATAGGTTATTCCATCCCATACAACAACAATAAGAGAGTACAGAAATAGCCACTTACGTGTAAGAACGTGTATTTACTTAGCACCGATGTTAAAAACATCAAACACCAAACGTTTCACAACAGCCTCTACGCACTCTGTCCAGCTCTACAGTGCGATGTGTCGTCCTTGGACATGCTAGAGATCTATTTAAGAAACTCTCCACCCGAGTTCAGCACCTATTATGAGCAAATTCGAGGTGTCGCATTTTAGGGAACTATAGTGTAATAGGCATCTTCCCTCTAAATATTTGCCAACTTGTTAAGCGGTGAAACTTGCAATGCTATCACGTGATTCAATGATATTGAGACCGTTTGGTGCAAGCCTACCCTCTCCTTTGTTTCGCGACTGCTTCTTACAAAAAGTGATGTAGCAATGGCGAGAACTCAATCAAAGCTCAAAAATGACTTACCAATCTAATTAGGAATTTTATGGATCACACTATCTTGTACCTTGAAACGGAAGTAGGTCTTCTACAATTGAACATGTGATACTTCCAAATGAAAGGAGTTTCTTTAATTTCCTAACAATTTTCCTTTTCTTGAAAATGGTAATTTGTATTAGTTGTCAACAGCTTCTATAAGAAATTGTTTTTAAATTGTAACTGGTTTTTGATAATACTTCTTAAAATGATTTCGTGTGGTGATTATTGCTGTGTGGTATTGTTGTAATATATAGTAAGGAAATACGTTCTGCCTTGAGCAGACACAATTTTTTCTATTTTACAAATCTTACATGTTTCGGAGAAGTTCCTCCATCTTCATTGGATTTTATATATTATCTGTCGACCAATACGCAAAGATTTTTGCATTAAGATATTTACCAGTTTTTGATATTATATGTACATTACGAAAAGTATTAACAGAAACATTAACATGAATAATGGATATATATCTTATTATTACATACTGGTGATGGAAAGTCTACTTAGTGTTTGCAGCACAGCTATAATTGTTGGCTTCCAGTATGTCAATTGCAACTAATACGCGTTTATCAACGTTTTGTTGCGTAACTTCTCAAATTCTCCACCTAATATGATATAGATTTTTTTCTATAGTACTACTGTGGCTATACTATTCCGTTTTATACTCAAAGGTTCGCACTTTTTATGTGATTAGCAGTTTTTCATGTTACAGTACAGTTATTACAAAAAGGTTTGGAATGTATGCTGATTGTGATTAAGCATTGTGAAATGTTAATTGTGGAGTGGGAGCAGATTATGTGTGTACTTACTTTTTGTAGATCTCGCGTTTTCGTGCTTCTACAGTGTTTGATTTGAGTTTCCTAACACACAGGGTTTCACTGTTTGTGTGATGTTCACTTGTTCCGCGATCTTGTCCTAGATCGCTTTTTATACACGGTAATTCTCTTCTATGAGAAGTTTCTTGGGAGGGCTATTGCTGCGTTTAAGAATGTTTAAGTTTGTCTTTAAATCTGTTGGCCTGTAAATGTGGAATGACTGCTGTTACTTTTTAAGTTTCCTTCGACGCTCAGAGTACCTAATGTTGAAATTTTTACTTGTTTGTTCAATGTAAATAGAGTTGCAGTCTTGACGCATGAGTTGTTGTATTTCAGACACATTGTGCTTGTGTTAGTTACCCTAAGTTACTTTTGTGTAGAGTTATCTGTTCTGTAGGCAGTTTTCAGTTCTTGTTTTCCTGAATGTATTATCTATTTTGTGAGCTGCTTTATTGTTGTAGGTGCGTGTATGTGTAATTTGTTTGTTGTTGTGGATGCTTCTTTTGCCGAAGTGTTGTGTGCGTTTGTGTTCTGTGAGTGTATATTCTGAATGTCTGTGGTTGTGTATTGGTGCTGATGTGTTTGCTGCTTGGGGGCAGTTTTCATTTTTGTTCTAATATTTTGGTTTAGTTTTGTCTAGCATGTTTGTTTTGTATCCATTTTCAACTGCTATTTATTTGAAGCTCATCTTTGTAGTTGTCCTTCACAGAAACTTGTAGAAGAAAATTACAGTATACAAAAAGCAGAAGTGGAAGGAAAAGAAGTGTTGAATGAATACACAGCACTATGCAACAGAGCAGCTCTAAAGCAGTTATAAGAAGACCAAGGCAGACAACACACACACACACACACACACACACACACACACACAGAAAAATACAAACTCCCGCAGGCTAATGTCACTGCAAACTTCAAAATTATCACCCAGAACAAGCTTGCGGAACAAGTGAACATCACACAAACAGTGAACGATTTGTGTTACGAAGTTTCACTCAAACACACTGTAGAAGCACGAAAATAAGAGATCTACAAGAAGTAAGCACACTTGTATATACATAGTCTGTTCTCCCTCCCCATTCAACATTTCACAGTGCCTAATCACTTTTAGCATACATTCCAACAACTTTTTCGAAAAATAATACCGTAATATAATTACCGTTTGTCAAAGAGTAAAATAGCAAATCTTTGTTTATATCATATTAGGCCTAAAATTTGAGAAATTACGCAACAAAACATCGATAAGCGCTGATTAGTTGCAGATGACATACTGGAAGTCAATAATTGCATAATTGCACCTTTGTAGCAAATACCAAGCAGACACGTGAGCACCCGAATGTAATAATAAGGTATATATTTATTCTTCATGTTAATGTTTCTGTCAATACTACTAACTCAAAATCTGGTAAATATCACGGGGCATAAATTTCTTGTATATTATTTAACAGATAATAAATAAAATCCACTGAAGAAGGAGTAACTTCTCCCAACCATGTCTGAATGGTAAAACTAGAGAAATTTCGTTTGCCCACGGAAGGACAACATTTCATTATTACATAGAGTACCAGGAAGCAAATGCGGACAAAGGAAGAACTTCGACCACGAAATGAGTAGTATAAATAATGTAATTGTAATTATAATTAAGTACACTATTGACAAGATTTTCTCGAATGTAACACTTCCAAACATAAACAGAACATTTTTTGCATTACATGACCAAGTTGTACCTTGAAACAGTTTTGCGCATTTGAAAAACCTTATTTTTGTGGGGTAATTTTTGGAACTTTAGAAAAAGACAGCAGGAAACATGAAGTGAATGCTATCATTTCAAAATGGAGTAAAGAAAATACATTAATCTTCTATTACAGGGCTGCGTAGGGTCTGAAAAGCGTTCCAAGTTACAATTCTCTGCCCTTCTCATTTTCATCACAGATTCGATTTGTTTTTCAAACCAAAGTAATCAAATTCTTGCTTACAATATTGTGTACAGCTAAGAACACTATAACATTAATGTATTTCCGAATGTATCAAGTATCTCTTGCTGACATCTTTCGCGAAGATAGTTTGAAAAGCAACAACAAACTAACAGTATTAAATGAAATTAACAGATCAGGCGTTTGAAACTCTCGGGAAGTGAAGATGCATGCTTTGAGGAAGTTCCGGCATTTGTCGAACGATGGCATGACAAGCTGAATATGATAGACTGTTGAAAGGAAATGGCCGCGTCCTTAACTATGTGCAATGTAGAAGAACATCGAGCAGTAATACGGTTTTAGTGGTCGGATGGCGTGAAATCTCGACAAATCCATAGACGGATGTTGGAAAGGAATGGAGATAACTGCATTAGTGAGAGAAGACTGTACGAGTAGGCAGATGCCTTCAAAAGTGGACATATGTCAGTCGCAGATGAGCAACGCTCTGGTCGTCGTAGCACGGCCGTTACTGACGGGAATGTGAGACGCGTTTACACCACGATTTCTGAGAACCGCCGTATTTCTGTCGAAGCTTAAGTATCACTGTCGGACCCACGAGGTTCTCAAACACTCTAGAGGTGTTGTTCTCCTTCACGACAACACGCGCCCCCACACCGCCGCTGCAACTCTTGCCATTCGGAGACTGCGAGTTTGGGTCGTACTGCATACCCCATACAGTGCTGATCTTGCTCCTTCGTATTACCATGTTGGGACCCCAGGAGGACGCCCGCACAGGACGACGATTTGAAAGTGATGATGAGGTTAAAGAAGCGGTGCTCTCTCGGTTGCGGGCACAACGGAAATCCTATTATTCGAATGGAATAAAAAATTCGGTGAAACGGTAAGAGAAGCGTATCGAAAAGGACGGTAGTTATGTTGAAATATGACATCTTGCTTGTATCTGTAAGTGAAATATATGCTTCGCAAAAAATAGTGTGCTCTTACTTTTTGAATCACCATCGTATATTTATGATAGCTAACATCTTACTGCCAAAATATTGTGATTCTGTAATATATTGTGAGAAGATGTGTGGTGCACTATCGCAGCAACATCAAAAGTGTTCAATCAGATATGGCGTACAACATCTAGATAAACGAAGAAATCCGGGGAAATCCTTTAGGCGCTGTAAATAAAGCAAATGTGTAGTGGACTGACAAGGCAGCCAGTCCACAGGGACGGGTAGCCGATAGGCACACGTACACACACGCCGACTGGCGTGAAGTCTGGAACAGGATTCGTAATGAATGTAATAAAGAAAAGAACGTAGCTACTAGAACACTTAACTTTTATATCGTCCTTTGGTATACAGCCTTCTTGATGATAGAAGTGAGACTATCTTGAGATACATGCAATGGTACAAATGGCGCCTTGCTAGGTCGTAGCCATTAACTTAGCTGAAGGCTATTCTAACTGTCTCTCGGCAAATGAGAGAAAGGCTTCGTCAGTGTAGTCGCTAGCAACGTCGTCGTACAACTGGGGCGAGTCTAGTCAGTCTCTCGAGACCTGCCTTGTGGTGGCGCTCGGTCTGCGATCCTGACAGTGGCGACACGCGGGTCCGACATGTACTAATGGACCGCGGCCGATTTAAGCTACCACCTAGCAAGTGTGGTGTCTGGCGGTGACACCACAAAATGTTCCACTACTCAAGACGGTTTATAATCTTTTTGACACAAGGGTGCCTGCTAAAGATGTTTAAAATACAAGTAACTGATTTGCTTAATCTATAATTTCCTCTGGGGCTCTATAATTAGTCGTATCCCTTGACAGATAGAACTGTAAGGATATTACAAAGAAACAACACTTGAAATTAACTATTAAAGGAGCTACAT
Organism: Schistocerca nitens; assembly: GCF_023898315.1. Lineage (NCBI taxonomy): Eukaryota > Metazoa > Arthropoda > Insecta > Orthoptera > Acrididae > Schistocerca > Schistocerca nitens. The sequence goes on from NC_064620.1 coordinate 347,780,085, forward strand.
AATAATCGGTACAAGACAAAAACTGGGACTACACAATAAACAGATGCCGAATGATGAGCACTGGACTTTCAAGAGGGAAATTTGTAGTCTTCAGTGACCATTGTAACAGAATCTCACGGAACGGAAAGAAAGTATCGTCGTATGGACTCTCAGAGGGACCATAGCTGATGTTCTGACACGAATCAATAACACGGGAACCGAAATTGAGGGTAGCCTTGAAATAGCAAAAATGCAGAACGTCTTCCACTGTTCCTACACAACGGCAAAATCTAGCACTACTATTGTAGTTTCATTCTCGTACCACCATGCAATAACACACACTGTTGTAACCGCAGACTTTTCACAGATCATCCGATTATCGATAATGAAGTACTGTCTCACGAAAGCTGCACAAATATTCTGTCGATGTTTGATAAGACGTCAAAATGTTGCAAAGATTGGCAACTTGTTTTAAATGTTCGGAAATGCAGAACTGCGCACATCAGAAAATGATAAAACGTCGTGTCCTATGACTACGACGTCAACGGGCGACTGCTGGATCTGCTCAACTCACAGAAACATCTCGGTGTAACACTTTGTAGGGGTATGAAATTGAACGATCATATACACACAGTGTTAGATGAAGCATGTGGCAGACTTCACTTCACTGGTAAACTACTAGAGAAATGCAATCAATCCACAGAGGAGATTGCTTACAAATTACATGTGCGACGAAGCCTAGGATGTTTTCAAGTATAAAGGAACTGTGCCATGTAGGAGTTAACTGGGAATGTTGAACATGTACAGAGAAGAGCAATCCGAACGGTGACAGGTTTGAGTGTCACTGGGATGCTGAAGAAACTTAACTGGCAGAAATTTGAAGACAGAAAAAGACTATCTCGTGAAAGCCTACCTACACAGGTTCAAGAACCAGCTGTAAGTAAGGATTCCAGAAATATACTGCAGTAACTCCCCTCCCCCCGTCCCCGTATCGTGAGGACATTAGATTTATTACAGTGCACACAGAGGCATTCAATCAATCATTCTTCCCGCTCCCCATGCATCGGGAAACTCTAACGGAGCTGGAAGTAACAAACTAACACCGATGTGTCTGCCAAAAGAGAATGATGATTAGCCCTGTATTGTATAACAAATTGGCACTCTATATAATGGAGGAAGTACGTGGTTACCATGTGTAAATCATAATAACAATTTTCATTGAGACGTGTAGGGCGATCTGTAGATTAGATTTATACCCACAGAGAGTGGGTGTTCCTTAAACTGGCAACATACAACGGTACGTTCAGCAGTAACTGGAAATTAATCGAGAGGCAGGCGGAGATCGGTTGCTGCTGCAGGTCTTTAAGCTGCTACCCTTGGGCGATAAATCACAAACGGAATTATTCTGCGTCCGTTAGATAATGGGTTCGATGGCGTGGGCTGGGCTGCAGCGCCAACATAACTCAGTCTCTGACAGAAACCTGAATATTACCAACTGAGCATCGCCGGGATCAGTTCTACGCCTGCGTCATCCTCAGAACTGAATAGCGAAGAAGTTTCTGAAGGTTGTCAAAGTTTATCTTAATGGCGATCTGAGAGACATCTGGGACGACTCGCGATATCACAGCAGAAGCTGTAAACGTCCTATCGGGCTCGATTCGACATGACGACATAAAATTCTCGCTTTCCGCTAGGGGCTTGCTAAAAGCATAAAAAACCCAGTGAGATATTTGGCCAGTGATAGTAAAAGCACATTAATGAGGATGCCTGACACTGACAAAGAACAATATATGTCTGAAAACTATGTTGCGTATGTATTCTGCTGCAGACACTACCTCACTATGAATTTCACCCCGACATTTAGCCCTTCCAGAAGTCCTAACCCACTGCCCCCTTTACACTCTTAACCCAATGTATCCTGGCATTTCTGCCCATTTTCCCTGTCATTCATTCTGTAACACATGTTTTTTGCACTTCTTTCAGAGACTCATTACCGTATGCATCTTTTCATGACCATCGTAATGATAATGTTTGACACATAATCATTATTTCACAGCAGCACCAACGCTGCCGTCTGTATGTATTTGTAACTGTATTGTAAACCACCTATCAACGTAGGAAATTTAACGCATTGTTTTCTATGCATTATTTTTAGAACTATGATGTTGCCTTGTTTGTTTTATATTGTTGTTATTGTGGCTTTCAGCATGATGACTTGTTTGATGCAGATCTCCATGCTACCCTGCCCTGTGAAAGTCTGATCATATTCGAATACCTGCAGCCTACATCCTTCTGAATCTGCACTCGTGATCATAAATTAAGGATAACAGCAGAATGTGGTGCCACACAACGTGGCACTACACAAAACTGGCGGTAATAGCATAGGCACATAGGGAACACACACGACACAGATCTGTAAGTCCACGGTATTGGTGATAAGTTGAGAAAACCGTTCCGAAACACATGTGCTAGAAAACGCCACTGTTTCCTTCGCATATACCCCGATATCAGTATGCACACGTACACAGGCCGCACAACGGGTTGGCATCCTCTGGATCAGGTGGTTGAGCAGCTGCTGCAGTATAGCTTCCCATTCTAGCACGTGCCTGTCGGAGCTCCTGAAGTGTCGTTGGGGTTTGAAGACGTGCAGCGATACGTCGACCGAGAGCATCCCAGACGTGCTGGATGGGGTTTAGGTCTGGAGAACAGGTAGACCACTCCATTCGCCTGGTATCTTCTGTTTCAAGGTACTACTCCACGACGGAAGCTCGGTGGGGCCGTGCGTTATCATCCATCAGGATGAAGGTGGGACCGACTGCACCCCTGAAAAGGCGGACATATTGGTGCAAAATGGCGTCCCGATACAGCTGACCTTTTACAGTTCCTCTGTCAAAGACATCCAGGGGTGTACGTGCAAAAAATCATAACCCCACCCCACACCATCGAACCACGACCTCCATACAGGTCCCTTTCAAGGACATTCAGAGGTTGGTCTTTGGTTCCTGGTTCACGACAGCTGAAAACCCGCCGAGAATCACTGTTCAGTCTATACCTGGACTCGTCCGTGAACATAACGTGGGACCACTGTTCCAATGATCATCTACTGTGTTCTTGACATCAGACTTTAGGGCTCTCCTGTGACCAGGGGTCAGTGGAATGCACCTTTCAAGTCTTCGGCCGAATAAACCATGTCTGTTCAGTCGTCTGTAGACTGTAGACTGTGCCTGGAGACAACTGTTCCAGTGGCTGCGGTAAGGTCCCAAGCAAGACTACTTGCAGTACTCCGTGGTCGTCTGCGGGCACTGATGGTGAGAAATCGGTCGTCTTGTGGTGTTGTACACTGTGCACGTCCCGTACTGTGGTGGCTGGACACGTTTCCTGTCTGCTGGAATCGTTTCCATAATCTTGAGATCACACTTTGTGGCACACGGAGGGCCCGTGCTATGACCTGCTGTGTTTGACCAGCTTTCAGTCGCCCTAGTATTCTACCCCTCATAACGTCATCAATACGTGTGCACTGAGCCATTTTCAACACACAGTCACCATTAGCACATCTGGAAACGTCTGCACACTTACTCGCTGCACCGTACTCTGACATGCACCAACACACCTTTGCGTATGTGGGCTGCTGCCAGCGCCACAGTGCGACGACCGCAGGTCAGATGCACCGCATGGTCATACCCCGAGGTGATTTAGACCCGCAAACCGCCCACCAGAGCGTCGTTTCACCATGTATCAGCATTATCCTTAATTTATGAGCATGAGTGTACCTACTGTGTTCATCTCTTAGTCTCCCTCTACAATTTTTACCACCCCATGTCCCACACTTATTTTTAAAACTAAATTAGTGATCCCTTGATGTCTCAGAATGTACCTATCAACCGATTCCTTCTACTAGTCAGCCTGTGCCGCAAATTTCTTTTTTCCCCAATTCTGTTCAGTACCTCCTCATTATTTACATGACCTACCCACCTAATCAGCATTTTTCTGTAGCACCACATTTCAAAAGCCTCTATTCTTTTCTTGTATAGACTCCTTATTGCCCTTGTCTCACTTCCATACATGGCTACACTCAAGACAAACACTTTCAGAAAAGACTTCCTATCACTTAATTCTATATACGATGTTAACAAAATTCTCTTTTTCAACAACAATTTTCCTGCCATTGTCAGCCTACAATTTAAGCACTCCCCACTTCTGCCATCATCAGTTATTTTGCTGCCCAAATACCAAAACTGAGCTACTACTATAAGCGTCTAGTTTCCTAATCTAATTCCCTAAGCATCACCTGATTAAACTGGACTACATTCTATTATCTTTGTTTTGCTTTTGTTGGTGTTTATCTTACATACTCCTTTAAAGACGTTATCCATTCTGTTCAACCGCTCTTCCAAGTCCTTTGCTTTCTCTGACGAGTTACAATGTCATCGGAAAACCTCAAAGTTTTTATTTCTTCTCCGTGAGCTTTAATTCCTACTCCAAATATTTTTTTGGTTTCCTTTACTGTTTGCTCAATACACAGAATGAATAACATCAGGGATAGGCTACAATCGTGTCTCACCCCATTCTCAACAACTGCTCCCCTTTCATGCTCCTCAACTCTTGTTAGTGCCACCCAGTTACTATACAAATTGTACACAGCCTTTCGGTCCCTGTATTTTACGCTGCTGCCTTCATAACGTCAAACGGGGCATTTCAGTGAACATTGTCAAATGCTTTCTCTAAGTCTACAAATGCTATAAATATAGGTTTTCCTTTTCTTACCCATCTTCTAAGAGAACCCTTAAGGTGAGTATAACTTTGCGTTTCTACATTTCTCTGGAATCTTCCCCAAGGTCGGCTTCTACCAGTTTTTACGTTCTTCTGTAAGGAATTAGTGTTAGCGTTTTGCAACCATGACTTAAAAATGGTTCAAATGGCTCTGAGCACTATGGGACTTAACTTCTGAGGCCATCAGTCCCCTAGAACGTAGAACTACTTAAACCTAACTAACCTAAGGACATTACACACATCCATGCCAGAGGCAGGATTCGAACCTGCGACCGCAGCGGTCGCGCGGTTCCAGACTGTAGCGGCAGGACCGCTCGGCCACTCCGGCCGGCAGCCATGACTTATTAAACTGATGGTTCGGTAATATTCACATACGTCAGCACCTGCTTTTATCGGAACAGAAATTATTGTATTCTTCTTGAAGCTCTGAGGGTATAGGCAGTCTGACATATCTTGCACACCAGTTGGAAGATTTTTGTCATGGCTGGGTCTCCCAAGGCTATCAGAAGTTCTAATGGAATGATGTCTACTTGAAGGGCCTCGTTTCGGCTTATGTCCGTCAATGCTCATCTTCATCCATATCCTCTTTCATTTCTGTAATTTTGCCTTGGAGCACATTTAAGTATATTACTAACATTTACAAAAAAACCAACACTTAGGCTCAAGATCGGTTTCATCCCTTGCCAGTGAATTTCCTCATGACGAATGGATATATAATGAAGTTTTTCAGGATGCCAGTTGCGAACATTGCCAACTCTATCACATAGGGGAGCTGTACAGCCGAGCGCCCTAATGTAAAAAATACGGAGGCCGGCCTCAAATTTTGCGTTTAGATCCAGAAAACCACAGCAAAAAGAAATAGCTTGTTTGCGCACAGAGTGTGTTACGTAGCAGCTTACTCCAAGTGTTTACTCCTTGTCGTAAAGTAAGTGATCTTAGAGAGTGTGTGGTCCTGTAGCCGGGAGGGAGGGCAGTTTCTTTGGGTCTCGTATTCGAACAATTGGCACAACTGACGCGGAGACTGTTGACCAATGAGCCGGCTAAGCGTGCGAGCGATACGTTATGCACACTCCTTATGAATCTAAAAAAAAGTAGTATTAAAACTATATTCGATCTTTTTAATTCTCTATATACAGACTTGTACTGATATTACAATAATGTTGAAACCTCAGCTCATTATCTTCACTACTTTCATAGGTATGAAATTTTTGCTAAAACCCGTAATAACTTTTCTGGTACTAACAATGTGAACTAGAGATTGTAATGTATTCACTCATAATCTAATGTGAAAGTAACTAGAAAGATTTATTTCCTAGATATCGTCTTTCTAGATTTTTTTCACTGCTTACGTTACAATAGCTGTATGACAAAAGTGATCAACTTAAAATCATTATTTTTATCATGTCTTGATTTGTGAGTATTGTGCAGAATGAGAGAGTGCACGGAGGATAAACGTAAAGTGTGGATGTTTTGTTTTATTTTGTTGAAAACTACGTAAATACTGGAAATGGAAAAAAGAACACATTGACACCGGTGTGTCAGACCCACCATACTTGCTCCGGACACTGCGAGAGGGCTGTACAAGCAATGATCATACGCACGGCACAGCGGACACACCAGGAACCGCGGTGTTGGCCGTCGAATGGCGCTAGCTGCGCAGCATTTGTGCACCGCCGCCGTCAGTGTCAGCCAGTTTGCCGTGGCATACGGAGCTCCATCGCAGTCTTTAACACTGGTAGCATGCCGCGACAGCGTGGACGTGAACCGTATGTGCAGTTGACGGACTTTGAGCGAGGGCGTATAGTGGGCATGCGGGAGGCCGGGTGGACGTACCGCCGAATTGCTCAACACGTGGGGCGTGAGGTCTCCACAGTACATCGATGTTGTCGCCAGTGGTCGGCGGAAGGTGCACGTGCCCGTCGACCTGGGACCGGACCGCAGCGACGCACGGATGCACGCCAAGACCGTAGGATCCTACGCAGTGCCGTAGGGGACCGCACCGCCACTTGCCAGCAAATTAGGGACACTGTTGCTCCTGGGGTATCGGCGAGGACCATTCGCAACCGTCTCCATGAAGCTGGGCTACGGTCCCGCACACCGTTAGGCCGTCTTCCGCTCACGCCCCAACATCGTGCAGCCCGCCTCCAGTGGTGTCGCGACAGGCGTGAATGGAGGGACGAATGGAGACGTGTCGTCTTCAGCGATGAGAGTCGCTTCTGCCTTGGTGCCAATGATGGTCGTATGCGTGTTTGGCGCCGTGCAGGTGAGCGCCACAATCAGGACTGCATACGACCGAGGCACACAGGGCCAACACCCGGCATCATGGTGTGGGGAGCGATCTCCTACACTGGCCGTACACCACTGGTGATCGTCGAGGGGACACTGAATAGTGCACGGTACATCCAAACCGTCATCGAACCCATCGTTCTACCATTCCTAGACCGGCAAGGGAACTTGCTGTTCCAACAGGACAATGCACGTCCGCATGTATCCCGTGCCACCCAACGTGCTCTAGAAGGTGTAAGTCAACTACCCTGGCCAGCAAGATCTCCGGATCTGTCCCCCATTGAGCATGTTTGGGACTGGATGAAGCGTCGTCTCACGCGGTCTGCACGTCCAGCACGAACGCTGGTCCAACTGAGGCGCCAGGTGGAAATGGCATGGCAAGCCGTTCCACAGGACTACATCCAGCATCTCTACGATCGTCTCCATGGGAGAATAGCAGCCTGCATTGCTGCGAAAGGTGGATATACACTGTACTAGTGCCGACATTGTGCATGCTCCGTTGCCTGTGTCTATGTGCCTGTGGTTCTGTCAGTGTGATCATGTGATGTATCTGACCCCAGGAATGTGTCAATAAAGTTTCCCCTTCCTGGGACAATGAATTCACGGTGTTCTTATTTCAATTTCCAGGAGTGTATATGTAAGGGAAAATTCTTGTGGAACCATCTGTCTTGTGACGTATGTCCTCTGTGTATGATTCTGTATAAAAGCAGCCAGAAGGAAAGATGGGTGGTACAGCAATTAATAATAATTTTCTGAGAATAATTCGAACTTTCTGTAGTAAATTTAGCAGTTCTTTCATAAATCGCTTTGCGTAATTCCAGTAGATAAGTTAGGGCGGACCGCGAGTGTTTGAGGGCTGGAGCTTTTCCGATTGGCTACTTTATGGTCAGACAATAGGAATTAAGCATTTCCCGCAATTAGGCTAGGGCTTCGTATGCTACAGTTCTATGTTTGGAAGAGTCGCTCGTGAAACCTCTTACTGCACAGATAATCTAGAATCGTGACGTACAAATTCCGGCTGATATGAAAAACTCCTTCGTTCTTTACGTCCCTTTGCTATAATTGTGAAGCGACTTCAGTTTTAAACGTTGTAGTGAAAGTTTAGATATGTTAAGTGGATTTGTTGGAAGTTATTTGCGTATGAATTTTCGCGTTGAACAATAACTGTGTGTGGTGCGTTTCGGCAAAATTCTCGGGATATTATGGAGAGTACTTTTTTTTCAGAAGACTACTGAACGATGAGATGCAGTAACTCACGACTATCTGTGGGCCAGTGACTGTTTAAGGTACGAAATTTATTCGGGCTGGATTTAAAAAATTCTGGCTGCCACTAACCAACTTGCAATGGTGATACGAGCGCGTGCTGAAAAGTGATGCCTCTGGTTTATTTTATGTGAAAACTCTTAAATCTTTTTAAATGGAACGAACATTATTAACATTCTATGACTTTCTTTTCATGTCAACATATTTGCAGTCCTCTAAGAATACAGGGCGACGAATTGTAGCGTGTAACATGGCGATGTCTAATGTAACTACAATGGTGCGTGAGGAACCGCATGCTGTAATCGAGTTTCGAATTCGATGAATTCGTCCAAAAATGGAGCATCCTCTCCTTCAGCATTATAATGCCAGACCACAGATAAGAAGCAACTACAACAATCCAAAGCATTGGGTTCACTGTCACCGATCATCCTCCACAGGGTACCGACGTGGCCCCAGACAATTTTCATCTGTTTCAAAACCTTAAAAAACACCTTCAAGGACTTCACTTTGATAGTATACATGAAATTTATTCGCAATGTACGGACACCAGATGTATAATGAAATGAAGACAGTGAAAATTTATGCTGGATGGGGACTCGAACCCGGATTTTCCACTTACCCGCGTCGCCTTAGTGTTAAGCTATCCGAATACGACTAACGGCCAGATCCAAAGTTGGATGTGTCGTAAAACCATGTGTCTACAACCTGTATTCGTACATCCACTACGTATGTTTCGGGGTACAGGGGACACGTTTTACTTGAAAGTCGCTTGCACGACGTCGGCGGTTAAATACGATATCGCAGTGCCTGTGGTATTTAAAATTACGATGCAGTGTTCCTTTGGGTATGAATTCATGTCTGTCTACCCGTGACAGACGACTGTCCATTATAACATAGCTTCTTTTTGGCCCTCCGCCCTTGAAGAAAAGGCCACACATCCCATGTTCATATACAAAATTTAAGCTTCCTGCTTCCCTCTATGGCAAGTAAAGTACATTAGGAAACGACGCGTCCTGTCCATCCTCTCTTTTGTCAAACTTGACTGTGGCGGTAGGACCATTAGTCGCAGCAAGTTACGGCTGTTGGACAAAGACTTATTATTTCTGTCCTCTGTTCCACATCGATACTTGGCCTAGATGGGGAATTAGAATCATTGTTAGGTGAAGAACGGAACACAAGGCTGACAGTGAAACCAACTTGTAAAGCAATATTTTTCGGAAAGCTCCGGGCAGTCGTAGAGCTGAAGGGAGCACGGGACAGATTATTTCCGGCCTCCTCGCCTCACCCTTCGCTGGCATTCTTCCGAGCTGCCTACCGATTACGACGCTTACTGAGGCATTTAAGCAGTTAGTTTTCCCATACACGAATTTGACGGAAAGAAACCATAATGCGCTTCACAGAGGTGTGCCGCTAAGAGCGGCACATTCATCACCAGTTTCTGTTATAGCAGATACCATTGTTTATGTCGCAAATGGCGTGGTTCGATTGGCCACACAGAAGTCGATCCTTGCTTCTGAGTCTTGTGGTGTCCTCTATAATGAAGCCGACGAAGGTCAGACTGTGGTGTGTTGGCAGCCAAACGTGAACGTTCTCCTTGTGGAGAAGAAATACATTTCGGCAAGACGCCAGAATGTGAAAACACCGGGTGGGTATATTGTAGTGTCACTGGTAATGTGTCCGATAGTTGCGTCAGGATTCGCAACGCGACGTTTACCGTCAGCTGTGCTGGAACTCGTGTGGTGCACTGTGGATGTTCTCAATGAGGTCTTCGTACATCTGTTCGATATGAGATGCAGCCCACTCGACAACTTAGTGAACGGAAGTGGTAGGTTCCATTTTTTCTAACTACAGAAGTGGTTGCTAATTTGATTGTCCCTTCTTGTCAAGTACTTTAACTTTCCGATGTTTCGAAAGTACTATGGAACAAGGCCACACTGCCTTCCGACTCTGGGGCTAACCTGCGGTGTTTTGTGGCACAAAATGTAGTGCGTTTAAGGAACTCGATATTCACGTGTTTGGATAAAATAATTTGTTTTGACGTGTCAGGAGGTCGACGGTTTGGTTCCTGACTTACAGTGTTTGTTTGTGCAATTACTGGCTCATAGAAAAGCTTGCAGATGGCATTACGCCAAGTTAATTACAGTTCCCCATGAATGATCACATTCTGGTTTAAGGTTACAAGCATTTGATGTCCAGCAGTTGTGCAAAGACTTGCCTGGGGCGCCTATTGTATGGAGCAGCTTGTTGTCAGTGTATGCCATGAGCGAGTTGTACACTGGTCATTTATACTCAGGTTAAAACTGCTTTGTGACTGACGTCTCAGAGAGTCGAGGGGTAGGGGACAACGGCCCTCGAATTGCAGTTCTTTCTCTAACACCAGGCTGTTGCCTGTTTTGTAAGTACTTGCAATATTTAGCGAAGCGTGACTGGCTGCATGCTGGCAACACTGCCCCCCGCCACTGTGGTCTGTCAATCAAAAAGTGATTTTAATTGGAGTATAGTTTTCTTTCTACTGCTCATGTGCTGTACCTTAAACTGTTTAACATTGGTTAAGAGCTTTAGTCATTGGCCTGGGTACTCAATAGAGCCTTTTGCAAAACATTCTTTTTAAGGGAGAGCCGGCCGGAGTGGCCGAACGGTTCTAGGCGCTACCGTCTGGAACCGCGCGACCGCTACGCTCGCAGGTTCGAATCCTGCCTCGGGCATGGATATGTGTAATGTCCATAGGTTAGATAGGTTTAAGTGGTTCTACGTTCTAGGGGACTGATGACCACAGCAGTTAAGTCCCATAGTGTTCAGAGCCATTTGAACCATTTTTTTAAGGGACAGTTTTTCTGTTAGTATATTTACTAGGCATGTCGATCTCGGGGTTATTAAAAGGCAGGTTCTGCTGGGCAGGCTAAAGCATTTTTTCAAAATTATGTTTTTGAAGTTGTTAACTACCATGCCATTGTAAGTTTTGTAAGTTTTTACCTCAAACCATTGGAATAATGTTTTCATTAAAAAGTAATGTAATTTTACTGGTAGTTCATTGTTTTAAATACGTCAATAAAAACTTAATTTGTAGGCCTTTCAGAAAACGTGATATGTATCCATTGCACTTATTGCTATCTAGGTGCGATGCTTATGTGATCTGTCTCTCAGCTGAGCAAAGTTCTCCATTAGTGTAATGTATTTAAGTTGATGGTCGAGAAACACTGATGGTCTCTAAGCTACAGTTACATGTTGCATATATGATGCAGACTGTGTGTGTGTGTGTGTGTGTGTGTGTGTGTGTGTGTGTGTGTGTGTGTGTATGTATGTGTGTGTGTGTGTGAGGCATCTCCAGTCAAACTCCTGGATGTTTCAGCCAAATTTGGTACAGAAACAACAGGTTTTACAAGTACTTTTGAGTTTATAACCACCTAGCTCCAATACGACTGGAGATACAAGCAATAACGTGGTTTTTCCAGCTCCTGGCGTATAGAGTGGCCTGTGCGACTGATACGTTGTGTGGGAACAGTACCAGCCTGCCAAATCAATCTTTTTTGAAGGGCAGGCTATAACACACGTCCCTAAAAGTGCCACTATTCTTAGCAATAGATAAACAATCGGAACTCACACCAAGATTCTCTCTGTTATAAGTAAACGGCAGTTACATAAAAGGAAACTGTCGCCAGCCTAATTACGCGAACTTGTTCCATGTACTAGCTCTGATGATAAAGATATTAACTACTGGGACTGACTTTTCTTGATACTGAAAGCAACAGAAATTTGACATGAACATCACTGAACTAATATTGAAACTTTTGTCAGCACTGTCTCTCAGCATCACTCACCATCTGTACGTTATTGTAGGAATCTAGTGATCATTATTGGTAAATGATTACAAATGATGGATGAATACTAACGTCAACAAGAGGTTCTGTTACCAGCTTAATTATTGGAAAATACTGTCACTGAAATGGGGGTAATTATATTCTCTATTCTGATTATTTGTTTCCTCAAGCAGCATTCACTTCTTCATACTACATATCTCAGAAACATGTGGTTCTGAAGTCTCTTAGTTTCCACAAGTTATAAGAATGAAAGTTGCATTTATTTAGTATTTTTATTGGTAAAACTGACTTGAAAACTGGCATGGGGACGCAAAAACTATTTATAAACTGACTCAGATCAAGACAGAACATTTTAGTTAACACACAATAAGAGAAACGCCTTTTAACTTCATACACATTAAAATACAAATATTACTGCAAACCTGTGCAGTAATTGTTCCCAATGTTGGCCCTTCTGTTTTACTGAACAATAACTATTCTGAATAATCCCAGTTTTATTAATGTATCTTTAAAACTGTACTGAGCTTTCAGCAGGACAAAATTTAAGCAAAACACTTTAGATCACCTCTTTGCGATTGTGTTTTGGCAAAACTTTGACAGTGCTCTTATCAAAAAACACGTGGAGTGTTTTAAAACTAGGCTCACTGGATAATTATTAAATTTACTACTCCACAAAAGTTATTAAATTTTGTTACAGAAAATAATTACTTTTCGATTAAAAAGGTTCGGATACTCGGAAACACTGCAGCACTTCGAGAAGGACCGTGTCTCTAAAAATGGCCAGAGATTAAATATGGATCTTCAACACATAGCTTAAACAAAATAGAATTATTATTTGGATAAGAAACGAAATAATTGGTCCACAAGATGAAGGTAGTGGCTGTGGTGATTTTCTGTGGCTACTCAAAAAGGCTGCAAAAGTACCCATGACTCTTGCTGTGTAAGAAGCTCTGACAATTCTCTTCTTCACGACGAATTTTCCTTGTACCAAACTAACTGGTGCAAGCCATAACTAAGAAGCCAAGTTACTTACACATCTGATGGTACATCATGTAATCTTCCTGCTCTTCTTGCCTCATTCAGCACACAAGATGCGAACACTTTGCTTGATAACGACCGACTCTCACTGTTTGCAAACGACTAACTTGTACCATTAAGGAACATGACAGTTCGACTGCCAAATCCGCCTTTTCTGTTCCTGCCAAGTGAATTTTGTTGTGGAGGGACTTCCCTCCAGCTTTACAGCATTAAAGAGTTTAGTACCCTATGCATGAATCAGTATTACATGTAATTTTTTAACATTTCCATTCATTCACACAACATTAATTTTAAAATTACATCCATAGATTAATTATATTGACATAAAGGGGCATAAATAATGAATGAAACATTTACATAGATGTTATGCAAAGAGGACAGTTACACAGATGTCACATTAGATACAAACAGAGAAAGAAGTTTATGATATAAGTATAAAGAATATCGATGCTGGTGTTGCGAGCATACATGTCAGGCACAAGAAACGCTTTTCCCAGCCCCAAAATGTAGGCTGCCCTGCATGACATGTGTCTTGTGAGAGTAAAATCAGCCAGCTCAACTGATCGTACTGTGGGGAATACAAGTGCCTATGGCGACAGGTTGAGATGGATAGGGGAGGGGATGGACAGAGTGAGCAGAGGAGGGAATACATGGAGAGTGGGGAGGAGGGTGGGGTGCACGAGGCAGGTGGAAGATGTAGAGGGGTAGTGGGCAGGTGAAAAAGAAAAGAGGAAGGCAGAAATAAAAAGGTACAGGAGAAGGAGGATAAGGTAGGGTGCAGATAGATATTATCAGAGAGAGGGGGTGGAGGAAATTGAGAAAGATAGGGAGTGGTGGAGATGAAGAGACAGAGGGAATGGGGAGGAGGAGATAGGTAGATAGCCATGAGAGGATGGTGGGGACACAGAGAAAGGAAGGATGAGAAGATGAGGCGTTTTCAATATATATGTCGAACGCATATGTGGGCGAAACCATGTGTAAACGAGAAGACAATATTACCTTAGGAATGAAGCCAGCTGCTAATTGTGTTAATGGAAATTTCTGAGACATGGTTGGGTAATTAACTAGGAATACTTTCCTGTGGCATGCAAGTGTCAAATATTGGTTATTAGGGTTTGTAGTATAAAAATAATAAACGTTGAAAGGTCATTTTGAGCATTAATCAGTTTATCGCTCAGACCTTCTACGAGTATACCATTGGTTTGCACACAGAATAATTCGCTGAAGATGCGGCCAGCCCCTCGTGCAGTGGTCGTGTGCAGCCCCCACTTACGCCAGACAGGCTGCAATCCTACTGAGGCGGGAGTCCGGGCACCGGCGAAAAGCGCCCACGAAGCTGTCGGGCATAATGTGTTTACCGACGGCGCGTTGCCATGGCGACCGTCGGCTGGTGAGGAGGGTCCAGGCGCCGGGGTCTGGTGGGGTGGGGTGGGGCGCAGCGGGGTATCGACCCGGCGCAACAGCTGCTACTGCCGCCGCCGCTACGTGCTCCCTTTGTCTCTCTCCACGGCTAAAGACGACGCTTTTAGGCACGGCGCACGGCGGCAAACAATGCGTGCGCGCCCGCCCAGAAAAATGCAGCCTTCCACCTGACGTTCAGTTTGCACCTCCTCTGTAATGAACACCCTATTGCAGTAATGCGCGATCCAATTACACAGTCCACTCACAGTGATTGGTGGCACAAATGCAATATAAAACCTTTATATCTTGCACACAAGTAATGGCCTCACTGACCAGAAATCTAGGTTGAACGAATATCCTGAATGACGACTAAGGAGACAAGCAAATATTTCTTTACTTGTCTGCTAATACACTATAGCCAGAAAAAAATGCATCACTACATCAACACATAGGACAACTAGGTTAACTGGGGCCTATGTCAGATTTCGAATCTGCAACTCCTCAACATTGCCATTTTTTAAAATATAGGCATGCTACGTAAGGCAATCACCGTCTCGCAAATTTGTTGATGAACTATTATATAATGTATTCAAATACAATGATGATGACACTAAACCACCTATGAAGCCATTTGTGTGATCTGTGATACACAATTAAACTAAATAAAGTGTAGATATGCTGCGCCATTTTCTTTTGAATCACCTAGAGCCTAGCAGTTTCTTACGATACTGTGGCGTCCAGACCTCAATGAGTTTCAGGACTGCAAACATGTATCTGCAAACAAACAAAAAATTGATTATGTAGTTCTATTTTCTTCAGGGCGATATTTAAAGCCCTATGTCTACTCCTCTTACGACCCTTCTGATTTACAGTGTAATAATTTTTTGTTACCATTTACTACACGGCCAGTCACATTAACGTGACCACAGTTTATGCTCGACGTCAACGTGCAATAATCGCGCACAGACGGCAGCTGGCAGCACTAGTGCTGGAGGCTATATAAAGCTCGTCGGAAGGGGAGAGGGGGGTGAGTGGGAGGGGGGGGGGGCGAGGCAGGTAGGACAGTGCAACCATTGCCGTAATGCAGAAAAAGAGCGATTTATCCGACTTGGAAAGGGGCTTGATCATTGACTTTTGGGATAAGGGTAGAAGTATTTCCGAAACAGCAAAGTTTGTCTGTTCGCTTGCCGGCGTGGTTAAAGTATACCGTACGTAGCACAATGGCACTATCCAAAACCGCGGGCCATAGATGACAGAGGTGAACGATGGATGTAGGTTTGTGTACAGACAAATGGATCTGCAACAGCTGATCAGCTGACCAATCAAATGAACCAAGGGGCTGCCAAAATTGTCGCCGCAATGACCGTCAGCCAACGTAGCCATTTTATCCTTATTTTAGATTTATGGGATTGGGATTATGCTGCCTGCAGTCTGAAGTATTTTTAAATGGACTACCAACTTCGTTACAGTAGACCATTTTTGTCAGAAATGGACAGATAATGTTCGGTCATCTTTTGGTTATCGCTTGAAGTAAGTTATGAATGAATGTGAGTGCACAATTTTCCCATGTAGTTTCACTTATATTTTAGTTACATTTTTCCCGGAAGCAGAATCTTTATACGTCGTCTGTTATTTATACACACATGTATCGCTGAAGATGTGGCTCTAACGCTACGAAACCATTTCGATAATAAATAAATATTTATCATACAGCTGAAGCGATCTTTTTTAATAAGATTTTCAATAATTTATATAACTATTGACCGAATTAAAAAAATTAATATTCTCATTATATACTCATTTAGAGCTATAAACTTACGTGAAAGGTTTAACAAAATAAGCACCAAAGCCAGATACTGTTTATATGTCTCGAGGCGGCGTCACTATGGCTCGCAAATTACCTAGAGTATTGTAATCCCTTTTTTGAGAATGACAGAACTTAGCAAAATCCAACAAACTTTTCACATAATTTTAAACTTTTACGAAGCTGTTTTTCGGTGACAGCCCGCATAAGATAATGAAACTAAAAACGTTTACTAAATTTTCTCTGTTCACCTAATAAAACACTAGCCTCACGAACGACTTTTAATTTACTGGTTCTTTACTACTAACTCTGCCCCCAACATATTTTGTGAACTGTGTCCATGTATACTACTGATTATAGCTGAAAAAAAATATCATTATATCACTGGTTCTGATTTCTGCATTAATCTATGGGTGAATAATCCGAAAGTAACACCCTGAAGCGCCAAGAAAACTAGTATAGGCATGAGTATTCACATACAGAGATATGTAAACAGGTAGAATATGGCCCTTCGGTCGGCAAAAAGTGTCTGACACCGTTGTTAGATCGTTTATTGCTGCTACAACGACAATTTATCAGGATCTAAGTGAGTTTGAAGGTGGTGTTATAATCGGTGCGCGAGCGATGGGACACAGCATCTCCGACGCCGCAATGAAATGGGGATGTTCCCGTACGACCATTTCACGAGTGTACCATGAATATCGGGAACCCGGTAAAACATCAAATCTCCGACATCGCTGCGGCCGGAAAAAGATCTTGCAAGAACGGGACCAACGACGACTGAAGAAAATCGTTCAACGTGACAGAAGTGCAACCCTTCTGCAAACTGCTGCAGACTTTAATGCTGGACCATCAACAAGTGTCAGCGTGCCGACCATTCAACGAAACACCATCGATATTGGCTTTCGCAGCCGAAGGCCTACTCGTGTACCCTTGAGGACTGCACGACACAAAGCTTTCCGCCTCGCCTGGGCCCGTCAACACCGACTATGGACTGTTGATGACTGGAAACTTGTTGCCTGGTTGGTCGAGTCTCGTTTCAAATTGTAGCGAGCGGATGGCCGTGTACGGGTATGGAGACAATCTCAGCCTCAAAAATCCATGGACCTTTCATGTCAGCAGAGTACCGTTCAAGCTGGTGGCTCGGCTCTGAGCACTATGGTACTTACCATCTGAGGTCATCAGTCCCCTAGAACTTAGAACTCCTTAAACCTAACTAAGGACATCACACACATCCATGCCCGAGGCAGGATTCGAACATGCGACCGTAGCAGTTGCGCGGTTCCGGACTGAAGCGCCTAGAACCGATCGGCCACCGCGGCCGGCCCAAGCTGGTGGAGGCTTTGTAATGGTGTAGGGCATGTGCAGTTGGAGTGATATAAGACGCCTGATACGTCTAGACACGAATCTTAGAGGTGACACGTCCGTTAGCATTCTTTCTGATCATCTGCATCCATTCATGTCCATTGTGCATTCCGACGGACTTCGGCAATTCCATCAGGAAATGCGACACCCCACACTTCCAGATTTGCTACAGAGTGGCTCCAGGTCACTCTTCTGAGTTTAAACACTTCCACTGGCCACCAAAGCCCCAGATATGAACGTTATTGAGCATATCAGGGATGCCTTGCAAAATGCTATTCAATATAGATCTCCACCCCCTACTGCTGTTACGGATTTATGGAAATCCCTGCAGGATTCATGGAGTCAGTTCTCTCAAGCTCTGCTTCAGACGTTAGTCGAGTCCACGCCACGTCGTGTTGCGGCACTTCTGAGTGCTCCTGGGGACCCTACTCAATATTAGGCTGGTGAACCAATTTCTTCGGCTCTTCAGCGTAAAATCCACAATTTTAGTGTTTCGCATTCGTCAAGCTTGACGTCAAATATTTAACACATTAACTTGTGTAAAGTAATCCGATGTTTGAAGCTGATTACTATACATGGGAGAACGATAATGTAAGGAGTCAGTGGTGTGGGTGGGGGAAGGGTGGGGGAGTTACTGGCAAGTTTCTGTTTAAAAAATGTTGTATTTTGACTCCTGCATTTGCTCTTTCACTTTATACACAACCTTCTGGATCACCCTTTGTACACTCGAAGAAGAGATGACTGACATGGTAATTCATCTGAGGAGTTTCGTAACGTAAACCGGGGCGATTACCAAAGCTACAAGAGACAGCAGTTTCACTATCACGTCACGTGGTAACGGCGCACACGTTTCAATTCGGCTATGAGGTAAGAAGCAGTCAGCTCGCCGGTGCCTCGCAAGACTGACTCATGGTTAAACATGCAGCCTCTCACACTCTTCGTTTTGTAGATATTGCTCGCTAAATTTAATGACTGTTAACAGTGTGGCTTCCATAACGTGCTGATTGCAACAAAATTATTGTTTCCCACTTTGAATTACTCTTCAGTCTGCGCTTCTCAATTTCAAAACAATGCTGTTAAAGTATGTTCAGAACTATCTTGTCAGAAAAATCTACGGTGTTTTCTAAGAGTAGAAGAGCAAAATAATTATACCACGAAGAAATCATCTGAATATGACGGAAATCGGTAGATGTGACGTAGATATTCGGACAAACAAATTATTACAATTTCAAGAAAATTCGAGGATATATTCAATTAAAAGAGCTTCACAAATTGAGCAAGTCAATAACGCACTGGTCCAATTCCGGCGCTTATGAAAGCAGGTATTCGGCTTGGCACTGACTGCAGAATTGTTAGTTGTTCTCTTGAGGGAGATTATTAAACTCCGGAGAGTTTTGGAGAGTCCCACACATAATGCTCAAAACGTTCTCAGTTGGTGAGAGAGGCATTGACCTCGCTGGGCAAGGTAGGATCTGGGAAGCACGAAGGCAAGCAATATAAACTCTCACCGAGTGCAGGCGGGCATAATAATGAGCGTACGGCATTGGTGGCCGGGAGACCCCTTGCGGGGCGGTTCGGCCGCCTCTCCACAAGTTCTCTAACGCCACTAAGGCGACTTGCGAGTGAATGAGGATGAAATGATGATGAAAGACACACAACACCCAGTCATCTCGAGGCAGAGATAATCCCCGACCCCGCCGGGATTCGAACCCGGGACCCCGTGCGCGGGAAGCGAGAACGCTACCGCAGGACCACGATTATTAAGGGCAACAAAACGGGTCGTAGAATAAAGTAGACGTACCGCTGTGCTGTAAGGGTGCCGCAGACGAGAAACAATGAGTATTGGTATCCCAGACCATCACTCCTGGTATTCGGGCAATATGGCTGGCGAGAATTGGATTGGTATCTCTCACTGTCTGGGATGTCTCCAGACACGTCTTAGACCTGGAATCTCATTGACTGATGTAGAATTGTCTTCGCTAATGAGTCCACTTCGAACAGAGCCCCGAGGACCAGCGTCTGGAGACGCTCCGGACAGCGGTGGAATATCAACAAGACTGTTGCCCTCCCTACAGCCAGAAAACCAATGGTGATGGTCCGGGATGTATAATGTAACTCTTTTGTACTTATTGTTCATACATATAACAAAGCAAATTTACCACGTTAAATTGATTATTCTAGTGTTGTCAACGTTCAAATAATTTTGGAAGGGAATAAACATTATACTGGAACATAAATCTACTTACCTTGCAAAGTTTCTCAATTTTTAGACTGGCTTCTTTGTTTCTATATAAACTTTTAATGTATCTGCTTTTAATAGCAAATTGCTGGAATATTATGCTACTTTTGAACACAGTCTTCATTTATTCATCTGTTCTTGACAGTATTTTCACAACAATACTTAAGAAAACACAGTGTGCAGCATTTTTTAACTAGACGAAAAACATAGCCATCAGAAAATAGCGTATACGAAACTCAATGACTGCTAAATCCACTCTCCTCTGAATCTGTCTAGAGCAACTCTGAAACAACTCTGGCGCGCTTGGCATGAAAAAGCTCTATGAGTATTACAAATCCACTTTCCAGGAACTTCCAGAACAGTTTGAAGTCCAAATTAGTATTAACATTACTATCTTCACAGAAATGTTTTTAGATTTAATTTAGATAATGTTTTCTGTAAATATTTGTTTCCTTGATGATTGATATGCCCAGTGGTTAATAAAAAAGGTTGTAAATTTTAACTATATGAAAAACAGCTACTTCCAGTAATTTTATAAAATCGGTTTAATTATCTATAGTAAACCTAGAAAAATAAAAACTGAAGACGGATGCTTTGTTTGAATGAAAGTTGGAACATGATAATACTGACTTCCTGTAAACTGTTTTCTACATTATTTAAGTTGATAATTACTAATTTTCCAAGTTCAAGATCGATATTACGAACTGGATCGATATGAATAATATAAAAATATTACCATAAAAATAGATTTTAGGCAATCAAATAGATTAAGAAATATCTTTAGATGTGGAATGTACAATTTAAGCATGAAAACTAATCCAAGACTGGCAAAATGTACACGGAATCGTACATTTCAACTGACGTACGTAGTTTCCAAGGAGGCAAGATTCATTACAGGTGCCATTTCTTTTCACAGCAGGACCCTCTTGGTTGTGATCCGCGGTACCCTTACGGTACAGCGGTACGTCTAAGATGTTCCTCGCCCCATTTTGTTGCTCTTCATGGAAAGCCATCCTGGGCTTGAAGTTTGAGCAAGATAACACCCGCCCGCACTCGGCGAGAGTTTCTAGTTCTTGTCTTCGTGCGTGCCAAACCCTGCCTTATCTAGAAAGATCGCTGTATCTCTCCCCAAGCCGGCCGTTGTGGCCGAGCAGTTCCAGGTGCCTCAGTCCGGAACCGCGCTGCTGGTACGGTCGCAGGTTCAGATACTGCCTCGAGCATGGACGTGTGTGATGTCCTTAGGTTAGTTAGGTTTAAGTAGCTCTAAGTCTAGGGGACTGATGACCTTAGATGTGAAGTCCCATAGTGCTTAGAGCCATTTGAACCATCTCTCCTCAACTAAGAACGTTTGGAGTATTGTGGGCAGGCTCCTCCAAGTAGACCTGGATTTTGCCGGTCTGTCGGTTCGACAGAATTTGGCACGATGTCCCTCAGGAGGACATCCAACAACTCTGCCATCAGTGTCAAGCCGAATAACTGCTTGCATAAGGGCCAGAGGAGGGCCAACCAATTGCTGACTTCCTCAATTTGTGACGCTCGTTCTCTTGAATAAATCACCAAATTTTTCCGAAATTGTAATTATTTGTTTGTCTGAACATAAACATCACATCTACCTATTTCCGTGCCATTCGGATTATTCCTTCGCTGTGCGCATTTTTTTAAAAAGTATGTTGTGCAGTTGTGCTGCAGCGCACATTGCCGTGATATAAATGACAGAGAATTCTGATGCATAATCTTCTGTTTTCCATTCGTGAAATCTCTTTCTAGCAATTCCAGCGATTTTAAGGCAGAAATTTTAACTGTAGTAACATTTCCTAAATTAAAACTCATATGGAGTTCGCCATTTATGCCGCAGTTGCTGTCTTCTCTGGACATTTGTTACGACCCTTGTTGGCAGATAGTTTGACAGCTGGTGCACACGTGTTTTAATTACCTATTTACCTTTCGATCAGTGTGTCCTCAGTGAATCACAGCATGGATTTCCAGCAGCCGGACGTGTTTAAAGGTCACGGTTGATATCTCAGGCTTACTACGCGGTAGGAATTCTTGGATGGCTTATTTTATCCGACACATTTACTTAAATTGTATAATTTGTCAGTCAACATCTATTAGTGTGATGTAGATATTTTTGGATAGTTCATGACCTCAGACAATATTTGCTGTACTGTATTGTTTTCCTTTTTTTTCAAAATTACGGCTATTATGAGTTGTTATAGTAATTCTGGGATAATGTTACTTTGGATTTTTGTAACAACGCCAGATTGTGGTCCTAAACAAACCCCTGTATAATGCATTTGTCTATAGCGGTAAACTGTAAATATCGAATGGCTGATGATTATATCGGGAAGCTATAAAACGCCTACAAAAAGCCTCAAATTCCTCGTTTCAGTGAAATGATTTCTACGACGACAAAGTCATAATGCACCTCCAGTTTTGGTAGTTGGCGCATTAAGTTACACGCCATTGTAGCTAACTGGAGTAGCCAACGGCCTTGCCGCAGTCGTAACACCGGTTCCCGTCAGATCATCGAAGTTAAGGCTATCGCGATGGGCTAGCACTTGGATGAATGACCATCCTGTCTGCCGAGCGGTGTTGGCAAGTGCGGTGCACTCAGCCCTTGTGAGGCAAACCGAGGAGCTACTTGATTGAAAAATAGCGGCTCCGGTCTCGTAAACTGATATACAGCCGGGAGAGAGGTGTGCTGACCACATGCCCCTCCATATGCGCACCCAGTGACGCCTGTGGGCTAAGGGTGTCACGACGGCCGGTCGGTACCGTTGGCCTTCCAGGGCCTGTTCGAACGGAGTTCATTCAGTTTATTTTGGTTTTTAGTAGCTAACTGGTGTGTCACTACTGAACAGTAGCATCTCATATCTGGTGCAGCACCCTAATAACCCATTTGAACTTTGTCCACTGAGACTCTCTGTTCAGTGAGTTTTCTGTTTAGTCTGCTACAACTCCTGCCTCTGCAGACTCCACTATACTGTGGTTCCGTACAGCTCTCTACGCTAGTCTATCTTGACCAACTTCGTCATTTAAGCATAACTGATGCAGCCTACATATACCAGATCCGCTTATTTTGTGTGAGCAAAGGTCTCCCCCGGAGTTCCCCCCCCCCCCCCCCCCCCCCCAACTTCCTTACCTTGCCTATACCTCATAATGTGTCCTATCAGACGATCCCTTCTTTTTGTGACAGAAGAGTACCGAATTCCATTTCGTATCTCCGCATTCACCCCATTATCTACCAGACATATCCGTCTAACATTCGATGTTCCCTGCAGCAATTAAATTGAGAATTTTCTATTCTCTTCTTGTCTGAACTGCTTATCGGCAACGTTTGACTTGGTACACACCAGACGCATGTATTTACTAAAGACTCCCTAACGTTTAAATTTAAATTCTGTGTTAACAAATTTCTCTTTAGCAGAAATGCTTTTCTTCTTATGACAGTTTGAATTTTTTATCGTCTCTGCTTCTGTCACCGGCTGTTAGTTTGCTACCCAAATGAAAAATTCACCTACTTCTGACTCCATCATTTGCATTCGAAAACGAAGTAATGTAAAGATTTAACATCCCTCACCCAAAAGGTCGTTAGGGGCCCGGCACGACTTGGCCGAGTCCTTTAGAAAGCAATCACCCCGAAATTTTCCTCAACTGTACTAAGAAAACCAGAAAACTTAAATGTTGACTGTCGTACGGAGCTCCAAACAGTCGCTCTCTCGAATGCCAGTTGTGGAAGCCCTTTTTCTGTTTTCGCTTTTTCGTCTAATAGGTGAAAGTTTGATTTTATTTATTTACACATTGACTGTCATTGAAGGGTTTTACTTTTATTTAATATTGTCCCAGCTAAGTATCAGTTTGATTACTTTTAAAACCCAATGTTAAACGTGGGTCACTACACGTATAGTCTTCCCAACTCTGAGAGAAAAAATCTTTAGTAGCTTTACTAGCAATGGTTACAGACGACGATACTTTAACGTTTCGTTCAATTGTTTTAGTTACGAATCGCTAGTTTGTTCTTGGCATAGATCACGTAATCTTAACGTTTATTAATCTAAGTTAAATTAATGTTCAAGACTTGTATTATGTTTCAAATTAATAACGTCAGTTTATTGATAAGAATTAGTAATAAATAGGTTCACTCATACGATCTCATTCAGAGAAGTTCTTTAATTAGATGTCTAAGTAGGATTCCCGCTAGTATCAGAGATGTTAGATAATATCCTGTCACCTTCGGTAAATAAGTTATTTCTATTTAATATCCGCAAACTGTCATCAATTATGATCACTAGTCGCGTGAAGTTAAAGTTTCCCACTATCACAATTCAAAGTCCGAATCCAGTTAAAATTCTCAATTCAGTAAAGCGTTTAAATATTTATACAAATTGACATTAAAGCCAAAGAGATTACTATTCACCTTCCTGTTTATCTAATCTGATAAATGTCCAAATTAAAGTCTGAGATTGACAATCCTCAAAAACAATCTCGTCACTATCTATTCTTGATCCCCGTTTAATAAAGTCCCAATTGTTGTTCTCTAAAGCTGTACGTCCTAAATAACTTCCGAACTAGAACAGACTAGAGACTGGAGTATCGTAATTACAACGTATGGCTATTTATACTTTAATGGTTCAAATGGCTCTGACCACTATGGGACTCAACTGCTGTGGTCATCAGTCCCCTAGAACTTAGAACTACTTAAACCTAACTAACGTAAGGACATCACACACACCCTTGCCCGAGGCAGGATTCAAACCTGCGACCGTAGCAGCAGCGCGGCTCCGGACTGGAGCGTCTAGAACCGCACGGCCACCGCGGCCGGCTATACTTTAATAAACACTATCTTTGGTGTCCCAGACTTACGTTCTATGACTATAATATTGGTTTTCTTACGTATTGGAATAACTAATATTTAAATATTTTCTACTGTTTTCACCTTTCCCATGTTTCTATAATTAAATTTTCCTTTTCTTTTCTTTTGCTTTCTATACTAGATACTTCCCTCTATTTTTTTTTTATTTTTCGAAACTACTACTTGTGGACGGACTTGAGTCATTTTTTGAATTGATATTTTAAGGACATGGGAGCTAATTTGGGAGCTATTTTTGTTTTTTCAACACCGAGAGGCGCTGTAGGTGTTACACAGTCCAGTGTATTGCCACCGCTCCACCCGCCAAAGTGTTAAACGCAGGCGAGGCATAAAGCTTTGTGTAGTGCAGTCATCAAGGGTACACGAGTGGCTCCGATAGCCCATATCAATGATGTTTCGTTGAATGATTCGCACGCCAACTCGGTTATCTGCAGCCAGTACTATCCTTTTAATTAAGCTACCATGGTCAGCCTGTGTATTGCAGCCACTATAAACTTGTTGCATCGGCGCGCAGTTAATTGGACTATCCCCACAGTGCTCCAGAACCTAATCTCAGCTACTTTTTGTTCATGCAGCGTAATTTCAACTGAACTCTGACATTACCTTCTTCAGTTTCTCCACAGTCCAAGTTTTACAGCTTCGGTCCCACGTTCACCCATTACGCACATCTGCATCTCTGATGAGTGGTTTTAGAATTCCAGCTCGTTCTGAAATTCCCTGTTTATGGAGTTCCCTTCGTGTAGTTTTGGTGCTGGTGCGACGTTCAGTTCTGCAGTAGCTTTTTCAGCCGCCGTCGCCTTATTTTAGACACAATTCTGTTAATTGACCGTCCTTCACGATTACTCAACACACACTTCCGTCTGCGTTGTGACTTAGCGGATGATGTTTTCCCGCTTTCCATGTATGAGTTATAAATCTTCGATATGGTGCCTTTTGGAACACCAAGAACTACGGATATCTTGGTTACGGTAGCTCCGAACACACGAGCCCAACATTTCGCCAGGTACGAACTGACTTAGCTCCAACAAACACATCCATTTTCGTAGCGGAGTGGTCGACGAGACAGACCATTGCGTGCGGGATCCGGTTTAGATTCCTGGCGCTGCCAGGCATTTTTCCTCGGTGGGAGACTGGACAGGGGTGCCCTCAGTCTCGTAATGTCAACTGAGGAGACAGCTGTTTGGAGGTAGTGGCTCCAAGGTCGAAACGTTGATAACGGCGGCGAGTGCAGTTTACTGATTCTGTGTGACTCTATACCGCATCCGATGATGAAAAAACTGAGAATGACACGGCGTCGGGCGAATACCGCGTAGTCTTCAGGGCCTGATCATTGGGTTCTCATTCCCGTTCCCTTTTCCAATATAATGTAGTCACAACTACAGAGAACTCTGCCCTGACCACGACTGACACTTGCTGCTTATTGAGGACATTGCCGAGGTGCCGTTCGCGGCCGGCCGTAGTGGCCGAGCGGTTCTAGGCGCTTCAGTCTGGAACCGCGCGACCGCTACGGTCGCAGGTTCGAATCCTGCCTCGGGCGTCGATGTGTGTGATGTCCTTAGGTTAGTTAGGTTTAAGTAGTTCTAAGTTCTTGGGGACTGATGACCTCAGAAGTTAAGTCCCATAGTGCTCAGAGCCATTTGAACCATTTTGCCGTCCGCGGTGGAATTCAACAGCGCAGCCTGCAGGCTTGGCTAGCATCTACAGGCAAGCATTTCTTGCGCTGTTTCCGTATTTTTGTCCAACCCCTGCGCTAGTTAGTTTGTCTGCTGAATTACACCACTGAACTACACATAATTCAAGAGCAATGACATTGTAAACATTGAAGGGCGTGGAGAACTAGCTTCTCTTAGGGGGAGGTACCGGTGAAATTTCAACTCGCTTGTAAAAAAATCGTAGAGGGCTGGAAATTTGTTTCATGGCGTATCTTGGCATGCTCAATTCACTGGGTAAATATAGTTTGCTGAACAATCTTTTTAATACCTTTTGATTTTTGAGTTTCGAAAACAATATTTTTTTCAAACCCATACATGGACTGGTTGGCTGTAACGGAATGTATCAATAAAACATTTTTAGCCAAAAATGTTTAAAACTGAAGGAGGGGTAGCATTTTCTTATTCTGACCATTTCGATTTTTTTAAAAGAAGTTTAGTATAGTCAGTTTTCTGTCAGCAGACAGATACATTTGGTGCATAAATTTACTGAAACATTAATTTTATGTGAATATGTCTGTATATGTGCATAATCTGTGCGAACATCCGTAATCGTGTATGGAATTGTGTCTAATCTACGAGTATATGTACATCCGAAATCAACGTAAATATATGCGTGTAGCAGTAATTTACTTTTTTGGAATTTCCATACATTTAGATCTACGTTCGCGGCGGACTCAACTGTGAACTGAAAAGTAAATATTTATAAAGGTTTCTGGTCCAGGATGGATAGCGGTGGGGTATGAGGTACTTAGGGCAAGCAGCCAATCATAACACAGTCCAGTTTCTTTACATAACTTCGTTCATACCATGATACATACACACACTCTAGCGGCAAAGCCCCAGCAGTCTGCAGTCTATCAAGTCTAGCGCGACGCGGAAGCCTGGCGATTGATGACAGCAAGACGCCTGGCGGCCAGAAGAGACACGTAGACAGCTATACCCGCAGCACACGACCCACCCGTGTGGAGGCAGCGGAGACTGGAATGTGTGATGTAATTTGCAAATTGAAGGTACAAAATACAATTTTCAAACTATCAAGTCATATTTTATTTACTTATTTCACACTGGGCCAAACACTGCATAATGTAGTAATTTTATTTTACGCTAATTTCTTGTCACGTGTTGTAAATGCAGAATTTTTATAATTCATTTACGCTTTTCGTATGCGTAGAGAGTTAAATCGGTCACTATACTTCAATTTCTTATAAAAGAACAGAATGGCCAAAACAGAAAATGCTACTCCTCTGTCAATTTTAAAAAAAATTTGGCTTTTTTGAGAATACATTACCTGATAACGAACAACTCCAAGTATGGGTTTGAAAAAGTATCGATTTCTTCAAAACTCAAAAATCAAACATTATAAAAATAATGTTGTTTAGTAAATTTGGTTTACCCAATGAATTCGGCATGCCAAGACACGTTATGAAACAAATTTTCAGCCCCCTTGGATCTTTCTGATACCGCGTTGAAACTTCAGCGGTCTAAGTGCGGTCGACCAGTGCAGCAACTGTCTCCAAACCGATACACTAAGCCATAGGCAAGTCTCCTGTGGTTGAGGCCATTGAGATTTGCCTATGTCTTAGTGTAGTAGTTTGGAGACAGTTGGGGCACTGGTCGACCGCCCTTAGGCCAATACGAAAAAGACGTTCATTGGTTTGTACCAGCTTTTGAACGGCGATGCGAAAAAGACGTTCATTGGTTTGTACCAGCTTTTGAACGACCTTATACGACGGCGATGCCATGTCCATCGGTAGAATAGTAAGACTACTATGGAATTACACCCGCTTCCAAGATGTGGTGACGCACGTTCATTAGGGGAGAGACAAGCGAGACCTTGCCAGTGACGTAACAAGAGGCTGGTAGGGAGATGTATCACTGAGAGAATATCAGCCCACAAATACTTGACAGCGAAATAAAATTCTCATATATGCACCAGTTTGCGTTTCATCGGCCATTATCGACAGTGGGAGCTATACTGACCAGCCGGAGACAGATAAACAATCGATACATGATACAATGAGCGACTTGAGCATATGTTAAGATAGTGCGCCGGATAAATAATACACAAGGCTTCATCTGTATGTTAGGAAGCCATCACTTCATATCGTACTCGAAAAATACACTCCTGGAAATTGAAATAAGAACACCGTGAATTCATTGTCCCAGGAAGGGGAAACTTTATTGACACATTCCTGGGGTCAGATACATCACATGATCACACTGACAGAACCACAGGCACATAGACACAGGCAACAGAGCATGCACAATGTCGGCACTAGTACAGTGTATATCCACCTTTCGCAGCAATGCAGGCTGCTATTCTCCCATGGAGACGATCGTAGAGATGCTGGATGTAGTCCTGTGGAACGGCTTGCCATGCCATTTCCACCTGGCGCCTCAGTTGGACCAGCGTTCGTGCTGGACGTGCAGACCGCGTGAGACGACGCTTCATCCAGTCCCAAACATGCTCAATGGGGGACAGATCCGGAGATCTTGCTGGCCAGGGTAGTTGACTTACACCTTCTAGAGCACGTTGGGTGGCACGGGATACATGCGGACGTGCATTGTCCTGTTGGAACAGCAAGTTCCCTTGGTCTAGGAATGGTAGAACGATGGGTTCGATGACGGTTTAGATGTACCGTGCACTATTCAGTGTCCCCTCGACGATCACCAGTGGTGTACGGCCAGTGTAGGAGATCGCTCCCCACACCATGATGCCGGGTGTTGGCCCTGTGTGCCTCGGTCGTATGCAGTCCTGATTGTGGCGCTCACCTGCACGGCGCCAAACACGCATACGACCATCATTGGCACCAAGGCAGAAGCGACTCTCATCGCTGAAGACGACACGTCTCCATTCGTCCCTCCATTCACGCCTGTCGCGACACCACTGGAGGCGGGCTGCACGATGTTGGGGCGTGAGCGGAAGACGGCCTAACGGTGTGCGGGACCGTAGCCCAGCTTCATGGAGACGGTTGCGAATGGTCCTCGCCGATACCCCAGGAGCAACAGTGTCCCTAATTTGCTGGGAAGTGGCGGTGCGGTCCCCTACGGCACTGCGTAGGATCCTACGGTCTTGGCGTGCATCCGTGCGTCGCTGCGGTCCGGTCCCAGGTCGACGGGCACGTGCACCTTCCGCCGACCACTGGCGACAACATCGATGTACTGTGGAGACCTCACGCCCCACGTGTTGAGCAATTCGGCGGTACGTCCACCCGGGCTCCCGCATGCCCACTATACGCCCTCGCTCAACGTCCGTCAACTGCACATACGGTTCACGTCCACGCTGTCGCGGCATGCTACCAGTGTTAAAGACTGCGATGGAGCTCCGTATGCCACGGCAAACTGGCTGACACTGACGGCGGCGGTGCACAAATGCTGCGCAGCTAGCGCCATTCGACGGGCAACACCGCGGTTCCTGGTGTGTCCGCTGTGCCGTGCGTGTGATCATTGCTTGTACAGCCCTCTCGCAGTGTCCGGAGCAAGTATGGTGGGTCTGACACACCGGTGTCAATGTGTTCTTTTTTCCATTTCCAGGAGTGTATGATATTCCCGCAGGCAATGCCCAGATAAAGATAACTGCTTTAGTTTACGGACTATCATCGCAGGAAGCGGCAAAATTTGTGCGGCACAAAACACTTTACACAAAAAATAGGTATCTAAGATCAGGACTTTTAGCAATAATGTAAGGGAGCGTCGCTCGTGTTCGAGAATCGTTCCTTGCATTTTATCCGTAACCGATTTCCAGCTGAGTGCGGCACTTTTCATCGGGCAACTATCAATAATGCCACCCAGCGATTTATGGTGATCAACCACCATGGCCCATGGGATCACAGCTTCGGTGAAGCCCCATAAATTCAGTATAATCCATTTACGTTCACTAATGCGGGCTTCAGAGAGATGATAAAAGGCACCCAAGGCTCCGCTGAGCAAGGGAATTCCATATGATTTAGGAAATAAGACAATGAGGTCATCCGCATAAACTCGCACCGAAAACTGCTCCCCTAGTATCGTCCAGCCACGGAGCCGAGCAGTGATACGACGAAGTAAGGGAGCCAGAAATAATACAAACAGTGAGGGGAGGGGCCTCCCTTGTAGGACACACCAACAGATTATAATTTAAGAAGTGAGTTGGCCAGTAACGGCCAAAGATTGCTTGAGCAAGACTTGATGCGCTTTTTCTTTAAAACCGACAGCTTCCAATACCCGCCATAACAGACTGTGACATTCGGTTAAAATGCTTATTAAAATCAATAAAAAGTAAGACCCCAGGAACAGAACTGGTGGCAGCCACCGACTCGACACCACGAAACTCTGCGATAGGGCTCAGGATCACGTGACCACCAACAGAACTTTGGTGAACTGCAAGGATTTTGGCAAGCAAGACCGGCATGCGGCTATTTATTGCACTCGAAACAATTTTGTAACTGGGCGGAATTTGTCAATGCCTGCACATCCAGATGTTTACGGGCTTAAGCCGATCTTACCAACCTTGAAAGGGGGCGGAAACCAAACCCTCACCCCCCTGTCCCCCCCCCCTCCAAAAAAAGCTCATTTACCAGCGATGTTATTTTGTCCCCAATAAATGACAAAAATGTGCACTTGAAATTCTTTAGGGAGGCTATATAATTTCGGTGATTTACTCGAGGGTGAATGAAAAATAAAATCATAGATGTCACCAAGATGAATGTCACCTAAAATTTCAGCATTTAATGCGTGAGTGTTTACACAATCCAGAAAATAAGTAAATAGTATCAGAAGCAGGCGCTGCATAAAGATCAGAAAAGTATTGGTGTATCATATACGATACGTTTCATTGCGTCATCATCACGTGCCCATCTTTATTTGTAAGAGTCGCGGTACAAGCGCGTTTACAATGTGCTCGAAACGGAATGAGATTGTATAAGAAGGTTAACTCATCTTGAATCAACGAGCGTAGTTTTGGCCTCATCCAAAAACCTTCCATTTGCTGTAGTGTAAGCTGAAGCAATTTAGTTTAAAAAGCCGAACGTCTGTAATTTACAGGGCAGCGAGCCGAACACTATCATAAGGATTTTGTAAAATGGCATAGCAA
Source organism: Schistocerca nitens (assembly GCF_023898315.1). NCBI lineage: Eukaryota > Metazoa > Arthropoda > Insecta > Orthoptera > Acrididae > Schistocerca > Schistocerca nitens. The sequence continues at coordinate 347,811,701 of NC_064620.1, forward strand.
AATTGGTGGGTCTTCCGGACATCCCTCATTCTTACAATGCCAAATCGCATTAACGTCATTTGGAGCCGGAGTTTTGCATTCCTTCTCCAAGGGATGTTTTCCCTTGAATCGAAGTCTGGGATCCCATACTTCGCTAATAACATCACCGAGAGAAGGATCCTCTAAATTAAATGTATTTAGCATCCAAGAGGAACGACAGAGGTGCGCTGGTCGTCGTCCGTGGTTCAAAGTTACGACTACGGCACAGTGATCGGTGAAGCTTGCGGGTATACAATCCATCGCCAGTAACTGCGCACATAATCAATCAGAAAAAAAACTTCAAGCCTGCTGCTGGAGACAACTGTAAACTATGGATACTTGACAAGAGTAGGAGATTTGCAGATCCATACATCACGTAATCGTAATGAGCTCAGCAAAACATTAAGTTACTGCCTGAAATTTAAATTCATGGGTTTCGTCCACAGGATACAACATACAGTTAAAATCATCGCCTAACAGAACTCTATGCGGAATTTTATAAAATAAATATCCAATTTCTTCCCTGTAAAAACGCGAACGATCCAGATAATGGCCACATCCAGATAGCGCATAAAAATAATTAAAGTAAGGTCGTAAAAGAAGACTATGCCCCGATCGTTTTCAAGTTTATCGATATTAGTCACAGGCAAACCCTCCCTACAGGACAGTCCCAGTTGAATGTTCAGACCCCACGTAAGAATCCGTAGAAAATCCAGGAAAGAAAACTGATCAAACAACATATTTTTGGAAAAGCATCACATCGGCACTTGAATTATTTATTAATTGGCGCAGAGCTGCGAAAAGGAGTGCAGAACCGATTCTATTTACATTCAGAGTAAGAAAGATATATGCCCGCATCCGCTGTTTACAGAAACAATTAGAAATCACGAATAAAAGGTGACATCAATGTTGTGCCTTCTAATCCACGGCGAAGTCAAAGGACGAATGGGAGGGTAAGGTGCTTGTGCCCCAACTCTAGATTATTCAGGTTCCGTATGATGCTTCTTTTTGTGCGAAGTCTCACGTTCCGGCTGAAAACGTTTACTGCTGCTTCGTGGCAACACAGCCTCCGCATGCGGTAACGTGGGGAAATCACATGTAACAGCCTAACATGGAGGAGGGAATCCCCCCACCCGTCTGGATGTGAGCGTTGGGAATCTAGTTGACTGACTAAAGAGGTAGTAGACAGTATAGAACTTGAGCTATCAGCCAATATTTCGTGCACTGCAGTGTCGCCGTTAAATCATCATTACGAACCTGCTGCAAGGTTTCCTCAATAAGGGGGGGGGGGGGGGATGTAAGCAATGTGTGCCCCAGGAGTGGTCTGTGATTCCGTTGAGACGCTACAACATCTCCATCCTTGGGCGATCCCGAAGGAACGTTCTTGATTTCAATGAAATAACAGAGGTGGGGAGGGGGGCGTACCGGAATCAGTCTGATCCCGTGCAGTTTCTCCTACTCTAGCAGAAGGCGGGGACTCAGTATGGGAAGAAGCGTCCTTGAGCTGAAACATTCCAGGGGAGTTGAGGGAGAAGAGGGACATTCATCTGAGTTCCAGAATGAGCTTTTCACTCTGCAGCGGAGTGTGCGCTGATTGATTTGGAAGGTAGGAGATGAGATACTGGCAGAAGTAAAGCTGTGAGGACGGGGTGTGAGTCATGCTTGGGTAGCTCAGATGGTAGAGCACTTGCCTGCGAAAGGCAAAGGTCCCGAGTTCGAGTCTCGGTCTGGCACACAGTTTTATTCTGCCAGGAAGTTTCATTCATCTGAGTTGTCAACATCCTGCGCCTGTCGACGCTTGTGTTGAATTGCTCGCGCCGGCAGTGTGGTGACTACAGTTGCAACGTCACGACGTGAATTTAAGAGTGGAAAATCTCGAGAATTGTTAGGCAGAAGCTCCTGATGTTGTTTGGTAACATCGGAAGCCAAAGCTTCCGCATGTTTTTGAACAAGGTCTCCCAATATCAACTTGCGACGTTGATTTTAAGGTAACCACGAGATGCGGGCAATCTGATGCGAGGTGGCCACTTTCATTACAGACAAAGCATGGCCCTACTTGTACTGTATAAGTAATACGAACACTCTATCCACACACATGTAAGTGAAAGAGGATGTTCAGTTTTACACACTTTTCCACCGAACGATTGCCGCTTTAGCGCTGAAATCGATGTTGGGGGGACTAGTGTTCTCGTCGTATACTCCGTATTTCCCCGTACTGGAGAAATACTTCCTTAAGGAAACTATTATCAACTTCAGGTGGAAGATTATAAACCCTGACATTAGTATATTCGACTTCAAATGTTCAAATGTATGTGAATTCCTAAGGGACCAAGCTGTAGGGGTCATCAGACCCTAGACTTTTAAATTAAACTGACGCTACGGACAACATTCCAATCCATGCCCGAGGGAGGACTCGAACCTCCGTCGAGAGGGGCCTATTCGACTTCCGCATTAGTAAGAAGAACCATACTGGTAGTTCCACCGCGACAGGTGAAGGAACTTGGGTTCCATGAAGCGAAATTAACCTGTCTGTTTGTATTGAATGCGGAAACTTCACAAAAAATATGTAGAACTCTGAATAAAAATAAGCCATATGAACCTATTCTGTAGTTACCCTACCTTGTCAATAACCTAGTCATGAATTTCCAAGGACCCAGGCCGAATATGAAGCGTGCACTTAACGAGAGTGAAACTTACAGTATCTTTATTTGGACATACTTGGGAATCATGGTAGACATCATGCCGCAGGCAAATGCCGTGACCAGAAGTGACACACTACAACGATCTCACACACACAGCACTACAGGGAAACAAAGGAAGCACACGCGGCAGTACAGCAGGGGCGGAAGCAATACACGACATGCTCGCCCTACGCGCCAGGCAGAATTGCTCTGTCGGCTACGAGGGTGTATTAACCAGTGCGCTCATTAACATCGAAATTTCCAGTTCATATTATTACTCATTGAAACAGCATATGAAATGTACATAATGGAGAAAGAGAACCCGATGATGTGTGAGCAGGGTAGCAGGCGTCAAACCGAGCAAATTTTTCCACATAACCAGATGTCGCAAATGAACCACTAGGAAGCTAAGCGTGTGCATTTAAACTAACTTGCCCCGGCTAATAACCGGTTATTCTGCGGAGCATAGTTCAAATAGCTGAAGCTAACAGTTTCAGATGAATATTCGAAGTTAGGTAAGCTTTAAATTCCCAACAACGGCTGTTTACTTAGACGTTACTTTCCTACGGTATTTATTGATTATTAAATACACTATGCTAAAAGCACCGTAAAGCCATTAATCTGTTCAGACATTAAGCTGTCCTAAAGAAACAATACTACAGTAAGGTAGTCGACATGTGGTATTGCGAAGTGCATTGGTATTGTTGTGATGTTGTAACTGAATGTTACTATTAAGTCAGCCCAAACTTCCAAGGGAGCGAAAACTTGTTTACTACTACAATTCATTCAAAAAAATGGCTCTGAGCACTATGGGACTTAACTTCTGAGGTCATCAGTCCCCTAGAACTTAGAACTACTTAAACCTAACTAACCTAAGGACATCACACACATCCATGCCCGAGGCAGGATTCGAACCTGCGACTGTAGTGGTCGTGCGGTTCCAGACTGTAGCGCCCAGAACCGCTCGGCCACCCCGGCCGGTATTCATTAAAATGCGTGGCACTCTGCACGCTAGTGTTACTATCTAAACACTTGCTTGACAGGGCTTCACTAGAACAGAGATATGGCAACATAATAAGAAATAACCAGTAACATTTATTAAGAGTTATGAAACAAATTTTACTCAGCTCTAGCAACAGTTTGATGTGTGGCACTTTATGTCCTATACCTTATACAATGGTATCCAAACAACTTTCCTATCTCTTGGCCGTCTATGACACTCTCACTGTGAATTTTTTTCAAAATAGTTTTAATGCCTGGATTCAGCGATGGTGCATATGTGTACAAACGCACAGTGACACTGTTGAACAGTAGTGTTGCGTAAAGGACAGTTTAGGCTATAAGTTGTACTATTTTCGCTCCTATCTGTTCCTTATTAAATTTATTAAGACATAGGAGGCATTACCTTTTGATGAGCCGTCGTACATTTCAGCCTCAGAACACTCACATAGTATTACACTGAACAGCCAAAGAAACTGATACACCTGCCTAATATCGTGTAGGGCCCCCGCGGCCATGCAGAAGTGCCGCAATACGACGTGGCATGGACTCGACGAATGTTTGAAGTAGTGCTCGAGGGAACTGACACCATGAATCCTGCAGGGCTGCCCTTAAATCCGTAAGGGTACGAAGGGGTGGAGATATCTTCTGAACAGTAGGGTGCAAGGCATCCCAGATATGCTCAATAATGTTCATGTCTGGGGAGTTTGGCGGCCAGGGCAGGTGTTTAAATTCAAAAGAGTGTTCCTGGAAATACTCTGTAACAATTCTGGACGTGTGTGGTGTCGCACTGTCCTGCTGGAATTGCCCAAGTTCGTCGGAGTGCACAGTGGACATCGGTGGTTCAAATGGTTCAAATGGCTCTGAGCACTATGGGACTTAACATCTGAGGTCATCAGCCCCTAGACTTAGAACTACTTAAACCTAACTAACCTAAGGACATCACACACATCCATGCCTGAGGCAGGATTCGAACCTGCGACCGTAGCAGCAGCGCGGTTCCGGACTGAAGCGCCTAGAACCGCTCGGCCACAGCTGCCGGCGGGAATCAATGGACGCAGGTGATCAGACAGGATGCTTAGATACGTGACATCTGTCAGAGTCGTATCTAGACGTATCAGGGGTCCCATATCACTCCAACAGCACACACCCCGCACCATTGTAGAGTCTCCACCAGCTCGAACAGTACCCTGCTGACATGCAGGGTCCATGGATTCATGAGGTTGTCGCCATACCCGTACACGTCCATCCGCTCGATACAATTTGAAACGAGATTCGTAAGACCAGGCAACATGTTTCCAGTCATCAACAGTCCAATGTCGGTGTTGACGGGTCCAGGCGGTGATATTGACGACACATTCGTGAAATAGCCGTACGGGAAAATCCCCACTTTATCGCTACCTCGGAGATACTGTGTCCCATTATTCATGCGCCGTCTATAACACAACGATGAAACTCTCTTAAATGTTGATAACCTGCCATTGTTGCAGCAGTAACCGATTTAACAACTGCACCAGACACTTGTCTTATATAGGGGTTGACGATTGCAGCGCCGTATTCTGCCGGTTTTCATATCTCCGTATTTGAATATGCATGTCTATACCAGCTCTTGTGGGACTTCAGTGCATATAATAATAAAATACTTTGAGTTTACGCTTTGCCGGTAACATGTGCAGGGTGATCCGAAACTCCTATTACATGCAGGAGTTGTAAAGGGTACTTGAAGTTCTGGTAAGGAACCAATGTCCGAGAATGTATCGTTTGGACGTAAAATCTATTTCAGTGTGGGATCGCTTTCAAATCTACCACATCATGGTACGCACACAAGCTGAGAAGAGTGTGACATTGTCAGTCCCTGTTGTAATTCTGACATCACATAACACCTTCGTCCGACTAGACTGCGAGAAATTAGTACGTTCGGAACTACGAGGATTGGCTGCGGTGTTCGACGGACTCACTGCACTCTCGACTATGAAGAGGGCGTCCTTCGTCACGTAGAAGAGAACTCGAGGACAAGTACTCGAAATATTGCCCATGCCACGTGCCACTACAGCACCACACAACTCAAAGCTCGTCGTCTCCGCCGTGTGCTGACCGTTAAGTGGGTGATATGAGAGCGATTCGATTCTCAAACTAATTTTACAGCCAAACGGTACATATATGGACATGTGTTCCTGATCAAAATTTCATCTACCTATGAAGCCTATAATAGGAAATATCTATCACCTTGTACCTGCAATGTTTTGACTGGCAGCACGCTTTCTAATTATCTAGTTCTTGTCTCGAATAAAATTCCAGAAAAAAATTAGCACATCCTTGTATAGGTTTCCAATTGCTGCATCTGCGCTTTTTCTTACGTGAAATGATTGCATTTACAGGTCAATAGCACAAGCGGTTCTGAAGTACCAGCGACCTATGCTGAAACACTCATATTAGTACGTGGTGTATCCTCCACGGGCCGGAATACAGGCGCTCTCTAGCATCTAGTCGATAGCACAGATGACGAATACTGTCTTGGGTTATGTTTTTCCACGCCTGCTCGGCCTGTTCACGGAGTTCTGTAACAATTGTTGGTTGACGAGTCGCACGAGTCACTTCTCGTCCCATCACATCCCACACGGGCTTGGCTGGAGACGAGTCCGGAGGTCGTGCTGGCCGGGAAGTTACTGCACGTCTTGCAGAGCACGTTGAGTTTCACGGGCAGTGTGTGTGTTCGAGCATTATCCTGTTCCAATAACACATCACCTTCCGGTTGCAAGAACGTCAAAAGAACGGGTCTAACAACATTCTGCACGTAACGAGCGCTTGTTAGCGTCCCCTCCAGAAACACCAAAGGTGAACGAGGACTGTAGCTTATCGCACCTCCGACCATAAGGCCTGGAGTGCACCAACGTGTCTTGAGTGAATGCACTTTACGAGACAGCTGTCACCAGCTCTACGTCATACGTGCAAACGACCACCTCTTGCATGTAGACAGAATCTGCTTTCATCGCTGGGGCACACTGTTCAGCGTTCCATCTTCCAAGTGGTCCTCTGACGGCACCAGTCCAGGCGTGCACGTCGATGCTGCGGCGTGAGTAGAGGACGGGCTAGAGGTGCTCGTACGTGTAATCCCATTGATAAGAACCAGTCCGTAACAGTTGGTGTTGATACGTCTGGACTCACAGCCCTCTTATCTGTGCTGTGATAGATGTACGATCTGCCACTGCTGCCCTTACAATACGGCGATCGTGAACCGGCAACTCTGCTTTGTGGATGTCCGGAAACGCGTCTATGGGTGTGAGAATATTCACGTGACCACTGGTACAAGTATCGTTGCACAAGTGACGCAGCACGTCCAACTTGTGTGGCAATTCTCCGCAAGGAACATTCCAGCACTCGGAAGGCCACAATTAGATGCAACTCGCTCAGTTGGCTGTAGGAAGCCCTCTTGCTTCACGCCTTGTGGCTGTGAGCATTCCATGTTAAAGGGCATGCTATCTGTTGGCAGACAACGTTGAAACCAATGAAAATGGAAATGAGTGTTTGGTATCATTGGGGATGGAATGATGATGAACACAACACAATACCCAGTCTCTGAACGGAGAAAATACCAGACCCAGCCGGGAATCGAACCCGGGCCCGTAGGACGGCGATCCGTCACGCTGACCACTCAGCTATCATGGTGGACGTTGAAACCAATATCAGTACGTCTACTATCCCCCACGTGGCATATTCCGCCCTTGGACAGAAATCGACGACGTCTTTCCAGGTATACTAATTGTCCTTCCGGCAGTGCATACAAGGCTATAAAATCACGTAAATTATACCTACAGCGAACCTCGCAGATTAATTCTGTATGCCAGATCGAGACTGGACCTCGGAACCTTTGCCTTTTGCGCTCAAGTGTTTTCCACTCTCCGACTGAGCCACCCAAGCACGACTCGTGACCCTGTCTCATAGCTTTTACTTCCACCAATACGTCGTCAGCTACTGTCCAAACTCCACAGAAACTCTACTTCAAAACTTTCAAGAATAAGACCCCTGGAAGAAAGGATATTGCAGAGACGTGACTTAGCCACAGCCTGGGGGATGTTTTCAGAATTGAATTTTCACACGGCAGCGGAGTGTACGTGGACGTGAAACTTCCTTTCAGATTAAAAATATGAGGATGGGTCGCGAGTCGTCAGCCTAGCTTAATCGGTACAGCACTTACCCACGAAAGGCAAAGATTCCGAGTTCGAGTCCCGATCCGGCTCACAGTTTACATTTTCCAGGAAGTTTCATATCAGCGGACACTGCTGCAGTGTGAAAATTTCGTTCAGGTATTCCTACAGTATTAACTTTTTTTTACACTGTCTCTCGTTATTAATAAACAGATAATGAGCCTCTTACGGATGTATAATAGTTATTTTGTGGTATTTACTTACGAAAAGTAACTATTCTTTTCTTAATGAATATGGAATTTCACCTCTAACACTAACAACTAAACATCCATTGCTATTAGTATTACACTACTGGCCATTAAAATTGCTGCACCAAGATGAAATACAGATGATAAACGGGTATTCATTGGACAAATATACTATACTAGAACTGACATGTGATTACATTTTCACGCAATTTGGGTGCATAGATCCTGAGAAATCAGTACCCACAACAACCACCTCTGGCTGTAAGAACGGCCTTGATACGCGTGGGCATTGAGGCAAACAGAGCTTGAAAAAATGGTTCAAATGGCTCTGAGCACTATGGGACTCAACTGCTGTGGTCATCAGTCCCCTAGAACGTAGAACTACTTAAACCTAACTAACCTAAGGACATCACACACATCCATGCCCGAGGCAGGAGTCGAACCTGCGACCGTAGCAGTCGCACGGTTCCGGACTGCGCGCCTGGAACCGCGAGACCACCGCGGCCGGCACACAGCTTGAAGGGCGTGTACAGGTACAGCTGCCCATGCAGCTTCAACACGATACCACAGTTCATCAAGAGTGGTGACTGGCGTATTGTGACGAGCCAGTTGCTCGGCCACCATTGACCAGACGTTTTCAGTTGGTGAGAGATCTGGAGAATGTGCTGGCCAGGGCAGCAGTCGAACATTTTCTGTATCCAGGAAGGCCCGTACAGGACCTGCAACATGCGGTCGTGTGCCGGCCGAAGTGGCCGTGCGGTTAAAGGCGCTGCAGTCTGGAACCGCAAGACCGCTACGGTCGCAGGTTCGAATCCTGCCTCGGGCATGGATGTTTGTGATGTCCTTAGGTTAGTTAGGTTTAACTAGTTCTAAGTTCTAGGGGACTAATGACCTCAGCAGTTGAGTCCCATAGTGCTCAGAGCCATTTGAACCATGCGGTCGTGCATTATCCTGCTGAAACGTAGGGTTTCGCAGGGATCGAATGAAGGGTAGAGCCACGGTTCGTAACACATCTGAAATATAACGTCCACTGTTCAAAGTGCCGTCAATGCGAACAAGAGGTGACCGAGACGTGTAACCAATGGCACCCCATACCATCATGCCTGGTGATACGCCAGTATGGCGATGACGAATACACGCTTCCAATGTGCGTTCACCGCGATGTCGCCAAACACGGATGCGACCATCATGATGTTGTAAACAGAACCTGGATTCATCTGAAAAAATGACGTTTTGCCATTCGTACACCCAGGTTCGTCGTTGAGTACACCACCGCAGGCGCTCCTGCCTGTGATGCAGCGTCAAGGGTGACCGCAGCTATGGTCTCCGAGCTGATAGTCCATGCTGCTGCAAACGTCGTCGAACTGTTCGTGCAGATGGTTGTTGTCTTGCAAACGTCCCCATCTGTTGACTCAGGGTTCGAGACGTGGCTGCACGATCCGTTACAGCCATGCGGATAAGATGCCTGTTATCTCGACTGCTAGTGATACGAGGCCATTGTGATCCAGCACGGCGTTCCGTATTACCCCTCTGAACCCACCGATTCCATATTCTGCTAACAGCCATTGGATGTCGACCAACGTGAGCAGCAATGTAGCATTACGATAAACCGCAATCGCGATAGGCTACAATCCGACCTTACACGAGGCATCACAACAACCTTTCAACGGGCAACGCCGGTAAACTGCTGTTAGTGTATGAGAAATCGGTTGGAAACTTTCCTCATGTCAGCACGTTGTAGGTGTCACCACCGGCGCCAACCTTGTGTGAATGCTCTGAAAAGCTAATCATTTGCATATCACAGCATCTTCTTCCTGTCGGTTAAATTTCGCGTCTGTAGCACGTCATCTTCGTGGTGTAGCAATTTTAATGGCCAGTAGTGTATTATATCTCCATGCTCGACGTCAAATTTGGGGTGTCTGGGAACCCTTAGTATTCGGTTCGCTAGAAAAACAATTCAAACAAATCGTATCTATGAGTTTGATTACAAAATGAAAAGAGAGAATACATAACTTTGCAATTACTCAGACGTGTCGCAAGCAAAGTGCTTCTTCAGTAATAAACATTGCCAGATCTGAGTTACTTAGGGAATACAAGTGAAGTAATTGGTGTTGACGCTTCTATAGAAGTTGCTGATCTTGAAGCTACTCTTCAACTGGGCCTTCGCCAGTCGGTCGTGGCGCTAATGTCCTCTTCACATTGAGGCGCTGTCATCCTGGAGAGGTGTCGGTCAGAGTGCGATTGGATGACGTCTTCTTACAGCCATCTGTTTTCTATCATTCCCGAATCGGCGTGCCAGATCTTGAATTTACGCCGTAAAAATTACTAATAAATAAATGTATGAAACGGAGCAAATAAGAGAAATTTTCGGTCTTAGTAAAAATGTAACAAAGTGTGATATCAGTGTCACGTGACGATTTTGGTTTGACATTGGCTACATGCAGAGCTCGCTACGCTCTCCCTACATATATTTCTGCTCTCTAGCTAAATAAAAAGGGACGGCCGTCTCTTTCACGACTGCGCGAGCGCCTGCGGTGGTTTCGAAACGACGCGGAAATCCCGAAAGCCCATTTGTGCCGCGCTGCCGGTGTGCGCGGGTATTGCAGTCACTCCTTTACGGGCGTTCCAGGAAAGCGGTTAATGAATTCCGGGAGACAAAGGCGTGTCGCCGTGCGGTGGGAGTTCTCCTATTAAAAAGAGATGGCGGGCGCCTGCTCCCGACCTCGCTTCAGGCTTTCTGGCGCCGCGGTGCCCGCTGCCGAGTCTGATTTTCCTGCTTTGCGACAAAATCGTTCTAACGTAGCTGAAGATAACATGACCGACTTGGTAATACGACCAGGTGGTTCTGCGGTGCGTGGTTCGGTCTGAAAACGACGACGTTGGCAAGGCCTTCGTGAAGTGTCTCTGGTGATTTCCCACGATCTAAGATCATAGCGGCCGCACATAAGGCCGTCGTCACACGGGACGAGGCAGCTAACGTTTACGATCACGCAGGCGGGATATCCAGCGTCACGAGACACAGAGCCATTGGTACACGGGACTAGCTGCTTAACGTGAGTTTGCGCTTTCAACGCTCTCCAGCGGCAGTTGTTGGTTTTATTTAGCTCGCAAGTCATACAGTTTGTTCGTGTAAATGAAGGAGCGTAAAATTCTTATGTTGGCTCTATTAAAATGCATATTTCCTGCCTTGTCCATATAGCAGCCATGTTGTTCTGTGTGCGATATACACAAATTGGAACTTCAATTCCGTGAACATGTAATAAGACGAAAAGAAAAGGTACATGTCGAGTCAGTAAGGGCACTAGCTTATAAAAGTTGACTAAATCGAATAATCTTATTCCTGACAAAGGAAGTACTTATATTTACATAACAGCAAATATTGTATAAATTATTTCCGTTACTTTCATACGAAAGCCCTAGAATATTAAAGAATACTTGAAGGGGAAAAAAGCAGGACACGAATCCTCTACTGGACACTCCTCAGTTCCACAAGATGGCGCCTCTACTAACAATGACGTGCTGTATTGTATTTTATCTTACAATCGTCTAACGGTTTTAATCGGTATTTTTTTTTTCCAGCACGCCTTCACAGTTATCCGGCCAATATCAGTATTCTTTTGCAGCATCGCATTTTAAAAGCTTCTAGTGTCTCCTTGTGTGTACTATTTACCGTTCACGTTTCACTAAAAGCAGGCAGTTTCAGAGAAGAATTCCACATATGTAAATTTATATACATTTAATATTAATTTTTAATTAATTTAATATTAATTTAATTTATATAAATTTAAAATTCTCTCTTCAGAAAAGTTTTTCTCGCTATAACCATTCTGCTTTTATGTCTTCCTCTCTTTTGGCGTCGTCTATTATTGCGCAGCCCAGGTAGCATTACTTACTAACTACTTTTAGTGTCCCATTTCCCACTGTAATTACCTCAGCATCATCTAATTTAATTCCAGTGTGTTTAATTACTCATTTTTAACTTTTATTTGTGCTAATACTGCAGCATTTTTTAAAGACACTTTCTGTTCCCTTCAACTGTTCTTCAGGGTCGTTAGTCGTCAACGACACAATTAGTGTGTCACCGGTATGTCGCAGTGGTTAGCACAGTAGACCCGCATTCGTGAGGAAGACGGTTCAAACCCGCGTCCGGCCGTCCTCATTTAGGCTTTCCCTAAATCCTTCAGGCTTTGCCAAAATGGTTCCTTTGAAATGGAACCGATGACCTCACTGACAAATCAACCAATCAACCTACGTCACGGGAAAGTCTTACACTTTTAATTTCTATACGGAACCGCGTACAGGGGACGCGGCCGCGTGCTGTGTCGCCTGTACGCGGTTTTGTATATAGGAATAGCGATCACTATGGTACGATTTGTTTTGGAACCATCCACTGATTGGAATCCGGCAGTTTTTAATCTACGACTTACGGTGTTTTAGCGGCATTTTGTTTTGATGGACAACGAATGTTGGGTAAAAAACTCCGAGGTTTTCCGCTCTAATGTTTTATTTGTATTTTCACCTGGTGATGAGGCTTTTAGTGCCACGAAACCGGTAGTGATCCAGTAATAAAGGACTAAATGCAACTGAAGCGATTATTAATACCACAGATAAATACTCATAGCTGTTTTGTTGCCCAGTCTTCAAGGTTGCTACTAACAAGCGATTTCAGATCGATTCCGTATTTCTGGATTACCGGAAGGCTTATGACACTGTACCACACAAGCGGCTCGTAGTGAAACTGCATGGTTATGGAATATCGTCTCAGTTACGTGACTGGATTTGTGATTTCCTGTCAGAGAGGTCACAGTTCGTAGTAATTGACGGAAAGTCATCGAGTAAAACAGAAGTGATTTCTGGCGTTTCTGAAGGTAGTGTTATAGGCCCTTTGCTGTTCCTTATCTATAATAATGATTTTGGAGACAATATGAGCAGTCGCCTTAGTTGTTTCCAGATGACGCTGTCGTTTATCGACTAATAAAGTCATCAAAAGATCGAAACAAACTGCAAAGCGATTTAGAAAAGATATATGAATGGTGCGCAAAGTGGCAGTTGACCCTAAATAACGAAAAGTGTGAGGTCATTCACATGAGTGCTAATAGGAACTCGTTAAACTTCGGTTACACGATAAATCAGTCTAATCTAAAAGCCGTAAATTCAACTAAATACCTAGGTATTACAATTACGAACAACTTAAATTGGAAGGAACACATAGAAAATGTTGTGGGGAAGGCTAATCAGAGACTGCGTTTTGTTGGCAGGTCACTTAGAAAATGTAACAGATCTACTAAGGAGACTGCCTACACTACGCTTGTCCGTCCTCTTTTAGAATACTGCTGCGCGGTGTGGGATCCTTACCAGATAGGACTGATGGAGTACATCAAAAAAGTTCAAAGAAAGGCAGCACGTTTTGTATTATCGCGAAATATGGGAGTGACTGTCACAGAAATGATACAGTATTTGGGCTGGACATCATTAAAAGAAAGGCGTTTTTCGTTGCGACGGAATCTTCTCCCCCGAATGCGAAAATATTTTGTTGACACCGACCTACATAGGAAGGAGCGATCACCAAGATAAAATAAGGGAAATCAGAGATCGTACGGAAAGATATAGGTGTTCATTCTTTCCGCGCGCTATACGAGATTGGAATAATAGAGAATTGTGAAGGTGGTTCGGTGAACCCTCTGCCAGGCACTTAAATGTGATTTGCACAGTATCCATGTAGATGTAGATGTCTTCCAGAGCGGTTAATTTCTTTCCTTTTAGGCAGAACATATAGCATCTGGAGAGAACCGAGCGCCGGTTCACAATGGCCACTAGCCCTAAGATTTTCAGCGGAAGATTTTCTTACAGCACCCTTCTTAGGTGCTCCCGAAACCGTAATTTAACCTCGCGACCTGTATGACGGTATCGAGCACAACTGAAACTATAGACTCCTGAGTTGCAAAAGAAATCTTAGAATGGTGTGAATGATCTGGTACTAGATTCGATCAGCTTTGAGAATGTTGGAGAGTCTGTACGATATGTTACCGACAAAAGGTAAGGTGAAACAGATGCACTCAGATGGAGTACTCAAAGTACCAGATTTATTATTGATATTTGGGTACTTCGAAACGCGTCATTATTCGTTTTCTATTTTTGGAACATTGCTACATTTCGGTTGGCTATCGCTGAATTTCGAAAATATCGGCAGCACGTGGTTTCCTTTGCCACATCTCTCCCGTCTCAAGGAGGAAAGCCCAAGCCATAACGCGACTAGGTTCTGCTACCGCTTGGCTCGCAAATGCGGAGGAATCCCTCTGTCAGTAGGCGGGGCCCGCGCAGCTTCGCTCTTGAAGACTCTTCGGGGGCCATCTCCCAGTTCGTGATCGTTATTTGTGACGCTTACGCCCGCTATGGCCCTTTCCCAGGGGAATTCGCTTTTATCGACGTCGTCTCTGGAAAGTGGACGCTAACACACTGTGATAACAGCCGGATCCGTTTGCTATACGATATCGGCACTCAGAAAAATACGTCGCGACTGCTGTAGGCGGCAGAAGGGAGTATTACTAGTGGAAGAGCTATCTCTGTCCAACTCCCTGTTCTCCAAGTCTCGAAGACGGTCTTACATAGCCTGTTGCATCTTGTGAGGTTGGTAGTCCCTACACCAAAATTCTGTAATACCTACCAAAAGCCATTTCAAATATTACATCATTTGTCAAGTAGAAGTTAACCACAATACGCCACAGTTTCGTATCTAATGCGTTGCTGCTGTGCTTTTTATGAGTAGACGCTAATTATTTCTTTTGAAAGTGGTGTTTCATGACATAGAGTTGTCAAGAACTAATTCAGCAAGTTGCTTAGAAGAAAAATTTCAGTTTAACGTACTTGACAAACTTAATATTTGTATGCCTATCTTCGTGGAAGATGGTGGTTGGGACGTCGGATGGCCAATTTTGAGTAAACAGCAGTACACCATTGGCAGTCAGTTATGAAGTCTTTATTAAGCTACATTACGTCCTTATCTGCTCCCTGCATAAACAGCAAATGTAAGAATCAAAAATAATGAAGAGGACAGTTATCTGATGAACGAACAATAGTTTGAGACAAGTAAATATTAGCAACACGTCAAATAATATAAGAATCAATTAATAATTACGATGTGAATAGTAAAACGAAAAGTAATGTATATCCATAATTATTTATCCAAGAATCTATACATAACACATTGTATTACTTTACATAGGACCATTTCTAGAATAGATACTTGTCCTGCTTCATGATGGTCTTGTTTCGATATAGTTTCTGGGTTTATTGTCTCTGTCTTTTACTTACACAACCCCACTTTGATGTCTTCTTCCTAGTTTACTCTTTTTTGCTACTTGCATTATTCATTTTCCTTCTTCCCTCCTATTTTATATTATGTAACGGTGTTATTCCCTACAAATGCATTAGTCGCGTCATGTACAAGCAATTTTAACTTTATCTGCGCAAATTCCGTA
The DNA here is from genome assembly GCF_023898315.1 of Schistocerca nitens. Lineage (NCBI taxonomy): Eukaryota > Metazoa > Arthropoda > Insecta > Orthoptera > Acrididae > Schistocerca > Schistocerca nitens. The sequence goes on from NC_064620.1 coordinate 347,827,270, forward strand.
GAAATACTGGAACACGTGAGGCAATACTGACCTTACGACTTATCTTAGAAGAAAGATTAAGGAAAGGCAAACCTACATTTCTAGCATTTGTAGACTTAGAGAAAGCTTTTGACAATGTTGACTGGAATACTCTCTTTCAAATTCTAAAGGTGGCAGGGGTAAAATACAGGGAGCGAAAGGCTATTTACAATTTGTACAGAAACCAGATGACAGTTATAAGAGTCGAGGGGCATGAAAGGGAAGCAGTGGTTGGGAAGGGAGTAAGACAGGGTTGTAGCCTCTCCCCGATGTTATTCAATCTGTATATTCAGCAAGCAATAAAGGAAACAAAAGAAAAATTCGGAGTAGGTATTAAAATCCATGGAGAAAAAATAAAAACTTTGAGGTTTGCCGATGACATTGTAATTCTGTCAGAGACAGCAAAGGACTTGGAAGAGCAGTTGAACGGAATGGATGGTGTCTTGAAGGGAGGATATAAGATGAACATCAACAAAAGCAAAACGAGGATAATGGAATGTAGTCGAATTAAGTCGGGTGATGTTGAGGGAATTAGATTAGGAAATGAGACACTTAAAGTAGTAAAGGAGTTTTGCTATTTGGGGAGCAAAATAACTGATGATGGTCGAAGTAGAGAGGATATAAAATGTAGACTGGCAATGGCAAGGAAAGCGTTTCTGAAGAAGAGAAATTTGTTAACATCGAGTATAGATTTAAGTGTCAGGAAGTCATTTCTGAAAGTATTTGTATGGAGTGTAGCCATGTATGGAAGTGAAACATGGACGGTAAATAGTTTGGACAAGAAGAGAATAGAAGCTTTCGAAATGTGGTGCTACAGAAGAATGCTGAAGATTAGATGGGTAGATCACATAACTAATGAGGAGGTACTGAATAGGATTGGGGAGAAGAGGAGTTTGTGGCACAACTTGACCAGAAGAAGGGATCGGTTGGTAGGACATGTTCTGAGGCATCAAGGGATCACCAATTTAGTATTGGAGGGCAGCGCGGAGGGTAAAAATCGTAGGGGGAGACCAAGAGATGAATACACTAAGCAGATTCAGAAGGATGTAGGTTGCAGTAAGTACTGGGAGATGAAGAAGCTTGCACAGGATAGAGTAACATGGAGAGCTGCATCAAACCAGTCTCAGGACTGAAGACCACAACAACAACAACTGCGCAAACATGGTTTATTCACTTAATGAATGTATTTTTTACCTAGCTATGATTTTATCTGTGATTTTATCTTTTTATTTTCTATATTTCTTAGGTACTTTTACGCAATGGAAGTTCGTTGCAGTTACCACTGGCAACCCATTACAGATTATCTTATTATTAAAGAGATAAAATACCATAAATTGTTTGAGTTGTCATTTGCCTCCTGTTAACGTCCAACTGCTATGTGTTGTTGTTTTTTATATGACTTGGGTATAATGTATATTCGTTCCCTACTACTTTTAATTATTTTATATGGATCCCGTTTTAATGTTTCTAATTATTACACCCATGTTGATGAGACAACGTCCTTAAATTGAATCTTGGTAATTATTTATGTTAACCTCCCTATTATATTAACTGGTTCCAAAGAGTATTATGTGGTCCGTTGACAGTATATACTTCTCCCAAACGATTGTTCATTCATCACATAACTGTCCTCTTCAGTACTGTTGATTATTATGTTCGATTATACTGCTGTTTATACAGGGGCCTGATAACGATGTAACTTGATGTAGAAGGCAGTAGCTTAATAAACATTTCAAAATTGATGGGTCGAAGGTGCACTACTGTTTACTTCAAATTGTCCAGATGACGTCCCAACCGCCATCTTCTACAAAGATGGGATATAAATATTAGGTTTGTCAGTTATGAAAACCTGAATTTTTGTTGTAAGTGACTTGCTGAACTACTTCTTAACAATTCTCTGTCATTAAACACCGCTTTCAAAAGGAATAATTAGCGTCTGCGCATAGAAGGCACAAGAGCAATGCATTGGATGCGAAACTGTGGCTGCTAATAATCTGAACGAAGATGGCAGCGATTTTATGAAACAAAGTTCGTATAAAATATGTCTATGGTATCCTCAAGAGATAGGTGTGAGGTATTTATAAGGCTGATGCATAGATTTGTAGAGTGTTTATTTTGCATGTTGCTATCCTGGTCGCTATGGGCTTATTTATCGATTGTCATCTTTTATTTTTAGTTCCCTGTTCCTATTTTAATTTACATATTATCGTTTTCAGATAGTGAGTGGAGCCGTGGACGCTAGCTAATGATATGCCAAGTGGAGAAATCGAACATTTCCGACATATTCTTCGGTCTGAGTTCAATAGAGGGACAACAGCAGCGAAGGAGGCCAGAAACATTTTTTGCTGTGTATGGGGATAATGCCATTAGACAGAGTGTCGTAGATCCGACCTTTGTATCTGCACAGCGAGTGGACTAATGTGCGCAAACTTAGCTTACCACTTAGTGCGCAAATGGACAAAACATCTGAACTGTCTCCTCAAGCCCAGGGTGTCAAACAGACATTCTAAATAAATACGACCATTGCCCTGTAAGGCAGCTGATATCGGGTGCAGAACATAACAAAAATCACTAGAAATGTTGCTATCACGTACTGTGAATGCATGAATTAATAATAGTGAACGTTTGGGGTCTTTTCTAGAAAGACAACACAGCTATTCCCTTTTTTATTCTACATAAAATTTATCAACAATTGCTTTCAAGGGTTAAATGATAAACAACAATCATGTTCAATTACTTCTGACACTCAATAACAAAATTTTTAATTCCTGGACATATTGAAATGACCATTATTAAAATCGTTATCTCTACACATAAAAGTTTTTTATGACAGGAAAGAATGATTATCAAAAATCATCATTAGTTCATTTAAATCTACATTGTCGTAGCTGGTCAATGCACTGAGTTGGTGGGGAATGAATTTACCTTTTGAACCAATGAAAAAACTCTCACGTACTCAATGTGAGGGTAGGTTAGTATCCTAGATTTTGATATTCAATGGTGAAAGCGTACACAAGTTGGAGTGAGCAAAAACTAGACTCAACATTTACTGTGGCCTAATGTGTGAGGGTAGTTTACCAAGTGGCATCTGCAATGGTGTTGTCTCCGTGCTGGATCGGAAAAGCTAATTCCCTTCTCTGGCCTTGACTGAATTCACTCAGTCGCAACTTTCCTGCATTCCGTAGAATGGTTATCTTTCCCTAGTCGAAATAATGGCTATTGCATACTTGCTATGGGTTGGACTGACTTGCACAATTTCTTCGCCTGCAAAAATTTCCCCAGGTATAATTAAATACCGCTTTGATATCTGTCGCCATGATACGTGAAGTGTATCGCCCTCACTTCACAGAAAGCAAAGCTCTCAACTCCCTCGCTTATTTCCACACACTTGTGCGGTCCGCCATGAGACGAGAGAGATAGAAATTTTAGCTCTAAAAATGCTTTTATATAATGGGGATCTCCCCACCGTGTCGCATCTGCATCGCCAAGTAGGGCTTCAGCCAATCACGGTCTCGCTAAAGGTGAATACATTTTTATTTTTCTTGCTGGGTCTCAGCCTAGCCCTGTTAATGACATGCAGCCGCTTACCCTCAGTTCCAGCCTTATTTTCGTTAAAAGGAATAATGTATTGTTCTGGCCTTATCCCGTCCTGAAGCTCGCCGTTCTCTTGCTAAATGGGAGTTTTACGGTATCATTAACCACCTGCTCGGTTCATCTCCAAATTGCATTTCACTTTAACTTGCTTCTTCATGCCAGTCCATAATGGTAGAGATTGTTTTGTTAGTTTTCGGTACATGAGATTTACTGAACTGCAATTGCCTTTTGTTGATATAATGTAATTATTATTTTCTGAGGATCTCATACTGTATCGTCCTGTCATTATGGATCAAACTCAAGAAATGTCCATAAAATTTCGACGCCTTACAGGAGCACGGCAAGAAGATGAAATAAACACATTCATCTGCAATGATCCACATCTGTGTGCTTGGGAATTGGCAAATGTGATGAACTGTGATAATTCCACCATCGTGCAAAATTTGCATGCAATATAAAATGGTTCCTGAAGAGGGGCAGCAGCCTTTTCAGTAGTTGCAAGGGCAACAGTCTGGATGATTGACTGATCTGGCCTTGTAACACTAATCAAAACGGCCTTGCTGTGCTGGTACTGCGAACGGCTGAAAGCAAGGGGAAACTATGGCCGTAATTTTTCCTGAGGGCGTACAGCTTTACTGTATGGTTAAATGATGATGGCATTCTCTTGGGTAAAATATTCCGGAGGTAAAATAGTCCCCCATTCGGGTCTCTGGGAGGAGACTACTCAAGAGGATGTCGTTATCAGGAGAAAGAAAACTGGCGTTCTACGGATCGGAGCGTGGAATGTCAGATCCCTTAATCGGGCAGGTAGGCTAGAAAATTTAAAAAGGGAAATGGATAGGTTAAAGTTAGATATAGTGGGAATTAGTGAAGTTCGGTGGCAGGAGGAACAAGACTTCTGGTCGGGTGACTACAGGGTTATAAACACAAAATCAAATAGGGGTAATGCAGGAGTACGTTTAATAATCAATAGGAAAATAGGAATGCGGGTAAGCTACTACAAACAGCATAGTGAACGCATTATTGTGCCAAAGATAGATACGAAGCCCACGCCTACTACAGTAATACAAGTTTATATGCCAACTAGCTCTGCAGATGTCGAGGAAATTGAAGAAATGTATGATGAGATAAAAGAAATTATTCAGATAGTGAAGGGTGACGAAAATTTAATAGTCATGCGTGACTGGAATTCGGTAGTAGGAAAAGGGAGAGAAGGAAACGTAGTAGGTGAATATGGATTGGGGCTAAGAAATGAAAGAGGAAGCCGTCTGGTAGAATTTTGCACAGAGCACAACTTAATCATTGCTAACACTTGGTTCAAGAATCATAAAACAAGGCTGTATACATGGAAGAAGCCTGGAGATACTGACAGGTTTCAGATAGATTATATAATGGTAAGACAGAGATTTAGGAACCAGGTTTTAAATTGTAAGACATTTCCAGGGGCAGATGTGGACTCTGACCACAATCCATTGGTTATGATCTGCAGATTAAAACTGAAGAAACTGTAAAAAGATGGGAATTTAAGGAGATGGGACCTGGATAAACTGACTAAACCAGAGGTTGTACAGAGTTTCAGGGAGAGCATAAGGGAACAAATGACAGGAATGGGGGAAAGAAATACAGTAGAAGAAGAATGGGTAGCTCTGAGGGATGAAGTAGTGAAGGCAGCAGAGGATCAAGTAGGTAAAAAGACGAGGGCTAGTAGAAATCCTTGGGTAACAGATGAAAGATTGAATTTAGTTGATGAAAGGAGAAAATATAAAAATGCAGTAAATGAAGCAGGCAAAAAGGAATACAAACGTCTCAAAAGTGAGATCAACAGGAAGTGCAAAATGGCGAAGCAGGGATGACTAGAGGACAAATGTAAGGATGTAGAGGCTTATCTCACGAGGGGTAAGATAGATACTGCCTACAGAAAAATTAAAGAGACCTTTTGAGATAAGAGAACCACTTGCATGAACATCAAGAGCTCAGATGGAAACCCAGCAAAGAAGGGAAAGCAGAAAGGTGGAAGGAGTATATAGAGGTTCTATACAAGGGCGATGTATTTGAGGACAATATTATGGAAATGGAAGATGATGTAGATGAAAATGAAATGGGAGATACAGTACTGCGTGAAGAGTTTGACAGGGCACTGAAAGACCTGAGTCGAAACAAGGCCGCCGGAGTAGAAAACATTCCATTAGAACTACTGACGGCCAGTCCCGACAAAACTCTACCATCTGGTGAGCAAGATGTATGGAACAGGCAAAATACCCTCAGACTTCAAGAAGAATATAATAATTCTAATCCCAAAGAAAGCAGGTGTCGACAGATGTGAAAATTACCGAACTATCAGTTTAATAAGTCACAGCTGGAAAATACAAACGCGAATTCTTTACAGACGAATGGAAAAACTAGTAGAAGCCGACCTCGGGGAAGATCAGTTTGGATTCCGTAGGCAATACTGACCCTACGACTTATCTTAGAAGGAAGATTAAGGAAGGGCAAACCTACGTTTCTAGCATTTGTAGACTTAGAGAAAGCTTTTAACAATGTTGACTCGAATACTCTCTTTCAAATTCTGAAGGTGACAGGGGTAAAATACAGGGAGCGAAAAGCTATTTACAATTTGTACAGAAACCAGATGGCAGTTATAAGAGTCGAGGGATATGAAAGGGAAGCAGTGGTTGGGAAGGGAGTGAGACAGGGTTGTAGTCTCTCCACGATGTTATTCAATCTGTATATTGAGCAAGCAGTGAAGGAAACAAAAGAAAATTTCGGAGTAGGAATTAAAATCCATGGAGAAGAAATAAAAACTTTGAGGTTTGCCGATGACATTGTAATTCTGTCAGAGACAGCAAAGGACTTGGAAGAGCAGTTGAACGGAATGGATGGTGTCTTGAAAGGAGGATATAAGATGAACATCAACAAAAGCAAAACGAGGATAATGGAATGTAGTCGAATTAAGTCGGGTGATGCCGAGGGAATTAGATTAGGAAATGAGACACTTAAAGCAGTAAAGGAGTTTTGCTATTTGGGGAGCAAAATAACTGGTGACGGTCGAAGTAGAGAGGATATAAAATGTAGACTGGCAATGGCAAGGAAAGCGTTTCTTAAGAAGAGAAATTTGTTAACATCGAGTATAGATTTAAGTGTCAAGAAGTCATTGCTGAAAGTATTTGTATGGAGTGTAGCCATGTATGGAAGTGAAACATGGACGATAAATAGTTTGGACAAGAAGAGAATAAAAGCTTTCGAAATTTGGTTCTACAGAAGAATGATAAAGATTAGATGGGTAGATCACATAACTAATGAGGAAGTATTGAATAGGATTGGGGAGAAGAGAAGTTTTTGCACAACTTGACTAGAAGAAGGATCAGTTGGTAGGACATGTTCTGAGACATCAAGGGATCATCAATTTAATATTGGAGGGCCGTGTGGAGGGTAAAAATCGTAGAGGGAGACCAAGAGATGAATACACTAGGCAGGTTCAGAAGGATGTAGATTGCGGTAGGTACTGGGAGATGAAGAAGCTTGCACAGGTTAGACTAGCATGGAGAGCTGCATCAAACCAGTCTCAGGACTGAAGACCACAACAACAACAACATAAAATGCTCAAAAATCGGGTGTATTGGTACCACATGTTCTAAGCTTAAATCACAAAAATCAGCAGGTGACCATATGGGGTGCAGGTTGAACAAAGGAAGAATGTAGATCCAGAAACGAACGTTATAATAGCTGAAAATTGTCGTAGCTGTGTCCGGAAAGTACCAGAGCATCAAACGTTAGTAGAAAGCGTTGATGCTTATATCGTTATAGGCACAGAAAGCAAGCTAAAGCCGGTGATAAGTTCAACCGAAGTTTTTGCGAAGGACCAATGGTGTTCAGAGAGGATTCACTAAACACAGTGGGCGTGTTTTTTGCTGTTATAAGTAGTTTATCTTGCGGCGTAATTGAACTAGCTAATTCCTGTGAATCACAATGGGTTATTAAACACAGCCTTCCGAAATTCCTTCACCAAAGAAGACGTAGTAAATATTCGAGATTTCGAATCAAAAACAACTGCCAATACGACTAACTTAGAAGTAGATATCCTCGGAGTAGTGAAGCAACTTAAGTCACTTAGTAAAAGCAAGTCTTCCTTTCAGTGTAGGCTGATGCAGTAGCTCAATACTTAACAATCATATACACTCCTGGAAATGGAAAAAAGAACACATTGACGCCGGTGTGTCAGACCCACCGTACTTGCTCCGGACACTGCGAGAGGCCTGTACAAGCAATGATCACACGCACGGCACAGCGGACACACCAGGAACCGCGGTGTTGGCCGTCGAATGGCGCTAGCTGCGCAGCATTTGTGCACCGCCGCCGTCAGTGTCAGCCAGTTTGCCGTGGCATACGGAGCTCCATCGCAGTCTTTAACACTGGTAGCATGCCGCGACAGCGTGGACGTGAACCGTATGTGCAGTTGACGGACTTTGAGCGAGGGCGTATAGTGGGCATGCGGTAGGCCGGGTGGACGTACCGCCGAATTGCCCAACACGTGGGGCGTGAGGTCTCCAAAGTACATCGATGTTGTCGCCAGTGGTCGGCGGACGGTGCACGTGCCCGTCGACTTGGGACCGGACCGCAGCGACGCACGGATGCACGCCAAGACCGTAGGATTCTACGCAGTGCCGTAGGGGACCGCACCGCCACTTCCCAGCAAATTAGGGACACTGTTGCTCCTGGGGTATCGGCGAGGACCATTCGCAACCGTCTCCATGAAGCTGGGCTACGGTCCCGCACACCGTTAGACCGTCTTCCGCTCACGCCCCAACATCGTGCAGCCCGCCTCCAGTGGTGTCGCGACAGGCGTGAATGGAGGGACGAATGGAGACGTGTCGTCTTCAGCGATGAGAGTCGCTTCTGCCTTGGTGCCAATGATGGTCGTGTGCGTGTTTGGCGCCGTGCAGGTGAGCGCCACAATCAGGACTGCATACGACCGAGGCACACAGGGCCAACACCCAGCATCATGGTGTGGGGAGCGATCTCCTACACTGGCCGTACACCTCTGGTGATCGTCGAGGGGACACTGAATAGTGCACGGTACATCCAAACCGTCATCGAACCCATCGTTCTACCATTCCTAGACCGGCAAGGGAACTTGCTGTTCCAACAGGACAATGCACGTCCGCATGTATCCCGTGCCACCCAACGTGCTCTAGAAGGTGTAAGTCAACTACCCTGGCCAGCAAGATCTCCGGATCTGTCCCCCATTGAGCATGTTTGGGACTGGATGAAGCGTCGTCTCACGCGGTCTGCACGTCCAGCACGAACGCTGGTCCAACTGAGGCGCCAGGTAGAAATGGCATGGCAAGCCGTTCCACAGGACTACATCCAGCATCTCTACGATCGTCTCCATGGGAGAATAGCAGCCTGCATTGCTGCGAAAGGTGGATATACACTGTACTAGTGCCGACATTGTGCATGCTCTGTTGCCTGTGTCTATGTGCCTGTGGTTCTGTCAGTGTGATCATGTGATGTATCTGACCCCAGGAATGTGTCAATAAAGTTTCCCCTTCCTGGGACAATGAATTCACGGTGTTCTTATTTCAATTTCCAGGAGTGTACAATCGCTCGCTCGATGAAAGATCCGTACCCACAGACTAGAAATTTGCATTGATCACACAATATTCGAGAAAGGTAGGAGTAATCTACTAAATTACAGGCCCATATCGTTAACGTCGATATGCAGCAGGATTTTTGAACATATATTTCGTTCGAACATTATGAATTACCTCGTGAAAGACAGTCTATTGACACACAGTCAACATGCGTTTAGAAAACATCGTTCCTGTGAAACACAATTATCTCTTTTTTCACAGGAAGTGTTGAGTGCTATTGACAAGGGATTTCAGATCGATTCCGTATTTCTGGGTTTGCAGAAGGCTTTTGACACTGTACCACACAAGCAGCTTGTAGTGATATTGCAAGCTTTTGGAATACCGTGTCAGTAATGCGACTGGATTCGTGATTATTTGTCAGAGAGGTCACAGTCCGTATTAATCGATGGAATGGCATCGAGTAGAACAATGTTATAGGCCCTCTGCTGTTCATTGTGTGTAGAAACGATTGAGGAGACAATGTGAGCAGACGTCTTGGGTTTTGTGCATATGATGCTGCCGTTTATCGTCTAGCAAAGTCATCAGAAGATCAAAACAAACTGCAAAATGATTTAGAAATGAGACGTGTAAGGCGCGAAACCTGGCAATTGACCCTAAAAAATGAAAAGTGTGAGGTCATCTACATGAATGCGAAAAGGCATCTGTTAAACTTCGGTTACTCGATAAATCAACATCAAATCTGAAGGCTGTAAATTCAACTAAATACCTAGAAATTATAATTACGAACAATTTAACTCGGAAAGAACATGTGTTGTGGGGAAGGTTAGACGACTTTTTCTCCTCAAAACCACATAAATTCTACAGTCACGGAATGGAAAAGTTACTCCATCGCTGGCACATTGCTGTAAATAGTGAAAGAGTCTGTATTATTAATGGCTAAAGTCTGTGTTTTGTATATCTGTTGTGTTTATTAAATTCATGGAAAAAAGCAATGAACTTTTGCAGCAACCCAATAAATTGTTCAGAATATGGATACTGGATGATTTTACTGAATGGGGCAAAGTGCCTGAAACGATCCCTGACAGTACAAGCAGCAAAAAAGTCACATGGACGTATCATCGTAAATGCGTTCCAAGGTGGACACATAAGATCTTTGACAGCGCCGGTACAAAGCAACACACGAGATTAAACAAGGCTGTAGGAGTGTTCTGCCTGTATTAGACTTTAAGCTCCAAATAGGACAGTCGGATGGAGTACCATCACGTAGTAGTCACAGTACCCTTTGCAACACCAGAGGCACACCTTTCAGCAGGGGAGACAGGATCACCAACAGGAAGTGCAGAGATGCCTCGCCTTGTGGGCGTTTTGGAAGCATGACACGTTCCACGAGGTGGTTGCTAATAAACCACGCCCTTACGTTGAGGCTGAGGAGTTGCTGATGCCTCGCTGCAACCATACCACCGGGATTCTCCTTAGCCCTATGATGGTGCTTAAGTACTGGCACCGTAAGGAGGTGCGAATATAGTGCATTATTTCGAGGTGTGTGGCTGGGGGATACTTGCACCAACAGCAATTCATGTGTCAAGTTAGCACCTCCACAGTCTCTCTCTACTATTACCACTATAACATTCTAAATTGAAATCTATATTAACACTCCTTTGAACAGAGTGATATTTACTTCTCATTTTTTGAAGAAAAAGCTTTGGGATCTAATTCTGTGATTAAGAACGCAGCATAATAGAATCATAAATAATGCCGCCTTTACGCCTATATCCGATGATTGCAGGCTACGGTGTATACAGCTATCATTATCAGAATGAGCTCTTTAGAAATGAAACTGCTTCCCTTTCCAGAAGATATAGTGCAAAAACCTTTACACAGATATCTATATATTGCTGTCTGATATTCAAGCAATACATCCACCGAGAATCACGGACGAGAAGAGACAGATGAAGAGCGAAGAGTTTGATATAGGCTTAAGGAAGCATTAGAATACAGATTTATGTTCATCTTTCTTTTCGTACATACTGTATCTCTTTTTGGCGTGGGCGTGTTCATATTGCTTCTCTGCCCTGCACCGTGTTCCGATAGTTATTCTACATCTACATACATCTACATCATACTGCGCAAGCCATCTAATGGTCGCGGGTTCGAGTCTCGGTTCGGCACACAGTTTTAATCTGCCAGGAAGTTTCATATCAGCGCACACTTCACTGCATAGTGAAAATTTCATTCTGTAAATTTCAAATTAGTTAGAAATTATGTGTCAATTTTGTTGGAAGTCGTTCAAATAGAGTTTGACTATAGGCTGAGTAATATACTTTCCATGTGCTCCTTGAAGAGATGTACACTTCACTACTTGGCTTATAGCGTTAAACATTTAATCCAAGATTACACCTCTTAATGAGCAGATTTGGACAGAATTTTAATTTTTTTTTAAATCGGTTGGTAAATATATGAAATACTGAAAATCAAATGTTGGCTTCCCCTGGAGGCCGTAAGATAGGCAACCGGCCACTGGATCGGATGACGATTTCAGCCATTTAGTGATACAGGTGTACCTGACGCGCACCTGGCCACCAAATTTCCATCAATTTTCCGCTTCCGCCCAGTATCGGGACGCTATCAGCAGCCGCCCACGCCCCGACACACCCACGCTGCGTGTATTATGATAGCGGCTGCGGCATCACAAGCGGACTTCTGCGGTTGCACACTACGGCCTCCAGAATATCGTCAATATCTCGTTAACTCTAGCTGCCGCAGCCCAGACAGCGGTACAGATTTTGCGCAGAATAGCAAATGACGCGAAAACGCTTTAAAATTCCGGTTTGTCAATGAGTCTCCGTTGAAATGATTTCAGCCAGTGCCATTGCACGTTGCTGGCTGAAAGACGCAATGGCGCACTATACCCGCGCTGTGTTCCGGCTGATTCGGTTCTGCATGTGCCGTCCGAAAAAACGAGGAACAGCACAAATAAACTTAACCGTTTTCATTAACTGACTGCTGAAAGAGAGTATGTTGTATTGACGGGCGTCAATGAGCAGTCTAGTGGTCGGGGCCGGTTTTACGTGCGACACTTTAAACAACGGGCTAATGACGATGGGACCCGTTATATAGTTGCCTGATGCAAAGCTACTAAGTCACAACGATACCAGTTTCCTTATATACGAGCAACGTCGCCAATATTACAGTGACACCACAACATTTCCAGTGCAGGTCGATTTTCGAGAATGTTTTAACGTCAAGTTTTAAGTCGGATAACAAATGACAAAAAAGAATGTTTCGCGTGGTTTCACTGTGAAATCTTTGTGCTTGCCAAAATTCATGATTATACGTCAAGGAGAGGTACCCTACAGATTTTAATGAGTGAGTATGCGAGTACTTGAACATGTAACATAAATGGCCATATCTTTTGACTGCGTTGACGTAGAAGTTAACACAATTGCATCACCAAACGACTAAACCTCAGTATGTGACTTAAAATTTCAACGTCATACGTCTGCCCGTTCCTGAGGCAAAAAGGGCTTCACAGACGGGCAGACATAGTCGGATAACAAATAAAAAATTTTTTCGTATGATATGATTACAAATTCATAATTCCCCAATTTTTTTCCCTTACTTGTACATTAAAACCTTGCTTCTTGCATAATTTCAGATTCTAGAACAATGGAAGTACCCTATAGGCTTTGATGAAAGTTTTCGAGTATCAAAATATATGGCACAAAGGGCCGTATTGTGTGATTTCATTGACTTAGAAGCTTCAACCCTTTACACCGCCAGGGGACCGTAAACCTCAGTATGTGACACAAATTTCAACGTCATACGTCTAGCCACTTCCGAGAATAAGGCTTCTCGACAGGCAGACAGACAGGATAGACAGAAGAAAGTGGTCCTATAAGGGTTCCGTTACTATCAACTGAGTTGCGAATCCCTTACTAGTTTTCTAAAACCGTCGAAATCGCTCATTAAACAAAGAAATAGTTGTACAGATGGTGCTTACTTCCATTACATTTTATACAGCAAAAAGTATATTTATGCCATCAGCTGCACAATTGTATTTTTTTTCTCTACCGGTCTCAGTTATCTTCACAGGAGAAAACTGTAAGGTATTATAAAGAACAAAAATAAAAAATATATAAAAATAACAGAAAATTAAACCGTAGTACTTCCATAGCGTACGTCAGTGTATCAAAATTACATATTCGTCAAATATGACGCATCCAAACGTAGAACATACGACTGCTATAAGAGTATTCGAGAGCGCAGTCCATATAAATATGCTATACCTTCGTACACTTACAATAATATACACTTTATCAGAACTCCATGCATTATTACTGACACTGTGTAACTTTCAAAAGTACAAACGTTGTGTGACTTTCAAAGAGATCAAGTTGACAGACATACAAAGTATGAATACCTAAACGGTTATAAATGTTTGATCTAGTCATAGATAATAGTTACAAAAATATACACTCCTGGAAATTGAAATAAGAACACCGTGAATTCATTGTCCCAGGAAGGGGAAACTTTATTGACACATTCCTGGGGTCAGATACATCACATGATCACACTGACAGAACCACAGGCACATAGACACAGGCAACAGAGCATGCACAATTTCGGCACTAGTACAGTGTATATCCACCTTTCGCAGCAATGCAGGCTGCTATTCTCCCATGGAGACGATCGTAGAGATGCTGGATGTAGTCCTGTGGAACGGCTTGCCATGCCATTTCCACCTGGCGCCTCAGTTGGACCAGCGTTCGTGCTGGACGTGCAGACCGCTCAATGGGGGACAGATCCGGAGATCTTGCTGGCCAGGGTAGTTGACTTACACCTTCTAGAGCACGTTGGGTGGCACGGGATACATGCGGACGTGCATTGTCCTGTTGGAACAGCAAGTTCCCTTGACGGTCTAGGAATGGTAGAACGATGGGTTCGATGACGGTTTGGATGTACCGTGCACTATTCAGTGTCCCCTCGACGATCACCAGTGGTGTACGGCCAGTGTAGGAGATCGCTCCCCACACCATGATGCCGGGTGTTGGCCCTGTGTGCCTCGGTCGTATGCAGTCCTGATTGTGGCGCTTACCTGCACGGCGCCAAACACGCATACGACCATCATTGGCACCAAGGCAGAAGCGACTCTCATCGCTGAAGACGACACGTCTCCATTCGTCCCTCCATTCACGCCTGTCGCGACACCACTGGAGGCGGGCTGCACGATGTTGGGGCGTGAGCGGAAGACGGCCTAACGATGTGCGGGACCGTAGCCCAGCTTCATGGAGACGGTTGCGAATGGTCCTCGCCGATACCCCAGGAGCAATAGTGTCCCTAATTTGCTGGGAAGTGGCGGTGCGGTCCCCTACGGCACTGCGTAGGATCCTACGGTCTTGGCGTGCATCCGTGCGTCGCTGCGGTCCGGTCCCAGGTCGACGGGCACGAGCACCTTCCGCCGACCACTGGCGACAACATCGATGTACTGTGGAGACCTCACGCCCCACGTGTTGAGCAATTCGGCGGTACGTCCACCCGGCCTCCCGCATGCCCACTATACGCCCTCGCTCAAAGTCCGTCAACTGCACATACGGTTCACGTCCACGCTGTCGCGGCATGCTACCAGTGTTAAAGACTGCGATGGAGCTCCGTATGCCACGGCAAACTGGCTGACACTGACGGCGGCGGTGCACAAATGCTGCGCAGCTAGCGCCATTCGACGGCCAACACCGCGGTTCCTGGTGTGTCCGCTGTGCCGTGCGTGTGATCATTGCTTGTACAGCCCTCTCGCAGTGTCCGGAGCAAGTATGGTGGGTCTGACACACCGGTGTCAATGTGTTCTTTTTTCCATTTCAAGGAGTGTAGTTACGACACCGATCAAGGTGGCGCAGTGGTCATCACACTCGACTCGAATTCAGGAGGACGACAGTACAAAGCCGTGTCTGGCTATACTAATTTAGGTTTTCGGTGATTTCCCTAAATCGCTTAAGGCAAATGTCGGGATTATTCATTTAAAATCGAACGGCCAACTTTCTTTCCCCTACTTCCCTAACCCAATTGGGCTGCTGACCTTGCTGCTTGGTTCCCTCCCCCGAATCACACAACCAGCCAGATGCGTCCATTCTCTGAACAGCTTACATATCGATCCTGATATAGCGTGGTATGTCGACCTTAGCGGTATCAAAATCAAAGACAAGGTATTTAACTGTACTAAACACTGTGAAAGTTACCAGTCTAAAGGTTTTTAGTGGAGTAAACATTCAAAAAAGTTACACTAACATTGCAATGGAGTAAACGTTTAAAAAAGTTGCAGTAACTGATAATTGCAGACGAAGTTATTATGCATATAGATCGACAAAGGCAATCAAAGTACGAGACTGTTGGAAACAGGCGTAGAAAACCTGTGTCTCAAATAACCATTAATCCGGTCCAGTCTTAAAAGTCTTCTAAACAAAGGCCTTAAACATAACCTAAAACATAACTCAATCAGCAGAACATTAAAGACATCATTTGCTCAGTCAAAATGGCAGCAGATATAGCCAAACTAAACAAAAATGAACAAACAATAATAAGAATTAAAACTAACAAATTAATAGATAAACACCTCAACAATAATCCACCA
This sequence comes from Schistocerca nitens, assembly GCF_023898315.1. NCBI lineage: Eukaryota > Metazoa > Arthropoda > Insecta > Orthoptera > Acrididae > Schistocerca > Schistocerca nitens. Next base: position 347,843,095 of record NC_064620.1, read on the forward strand.
AAAGAAGCTAAAGAAGAAAACCAGTTACTTAAAAACATCAACAAGAAGCTCATTGAGGAAATGCACTAGTAGTAAAATCTGACAAAGGCACTACAGTAGTTATCATGGACAAGCATGAATATTTAAATAAAACACTTGGGGTCTTTCAGAATAACCGTGTACAAGATAACAAAATTAACTTTCTAGACATTATAATAAGTAACACAAAGCAAACCCTAAATATCAATGTATACAGAAACCCGACATACACAGACACAGTCATTAATAAATCTTCCACACAACCCAACTCACATAAACAAGCTGCATTCAGATCCTTCATCAACTGAGCACAGAAATTCCCACTTAATGCTACAGACTATGAGACAGAAGTGAACACTGTCAAATACATTGCACATAATAATGGCTATCACGAACATGAAATAGACACACAGTCACAATACACAAATAAAAATAACAACAAACAATGTGACACAGGTTCCTCACACAACATCCAAACTTTCAAAAGAAAGTGATACATGACATCTCACATCCCGCAGAGAAACTTAAGAAATCAGGAATTTATAAAATTACATGCAATGATTGCAACAAATATTACATTGGCCAAAAGGGAAGAAATTTTAAAACCCGCTTTAAAGAACACATTGACTGTTTCAGACTTCGCAAACCGAATAAATCAGCTATAACGAAACATACAAGTGAAACAGAACACGGTGTTACAATAGACAACGATCTCAAATTACTACATAATTCAGAAAAGAGCTGGAAAATGGACATCTTGGAAGAAATGGAAATATTCATCCATGGCCACATGAAGAATAACAAGTTCCTGAATGAAACGACAGACTTTAAAATTCACATTTCTTTTCCAATTTCACTACAGTACTCTTAGAATAAAAGATACATAACATTACCCTAGCCCCAGTAATACCTTAGAAATACGTAAAATAAATAGTTTATATCATGATGTGTAGAACAATATTGTAACAGGTGCTCAATTTGTAACGTATTTCGTCAACCTACATCTGTAATACGATAACAAGACATGCAGAACAGATGTAAACATCTGACACCACATAGATAGACAAATCGATAGTCAAATCAAACCAGCTGTATTTCGACCGCCATCTTGTCCACTGCACTACAGATTTGTTTGTGTGATCGTGTTTCCAAGTCACTGTTACGTTAGTGAAAATTTTTGAATAGTGATCAAGAAAGCCAAGAGAGCTACGGAAATGGTAAAACCTCAGCTCATCACAACGAGACTTCCACGCCAGAAGGCCAAAGTGAGCGACCGTTACAAAACATTTTCATACAAACATCAGTCCAGCTTCCAAAGTGACATCGCCTCTTCCTAAGTTTTCTCTTTTTTCACAGGATAACTACAACATTTATGAAAATACTATGTAACATCAGCATATCCTTATTGTAAAATTGTTTTTTGTAATGCTATTTAGCCTGAAGATGACGTAGTCCCTCGAAACATGTCGCTAAGCCGGCCAATGTGGCCGAGCGGTTCTAGGCGCTTCAGTCCGGAACCGCTCTGCTGCTACAGTGGCAGGTTCGAGTCCTGCCTCGGGCATGGATGTGTATGTTGTCCTTAGGTTAGTTAGGTTTAAGTAGTTCTAAGTCTGGGGGACTGATGACCTCAGATGTTAAGTCCCATAGTGCATAGAGCCATTTGAACCATTTTTGAACCATGTCGCTATTATATTTATACACACTGATTAGCCAGAACATTATGAGTATCTACCAAGTAGTCGATATGTCTACGTTTGGCACGTATAACAGCGGCGACGTGTCGTGGCATGGAAGCAATGAGGCCTTGGAATGGGACTTAACTTCTGAGGTCATCAGTCCCCTATAACTTAGAACTACATAAAACCTAACTAACCTAAGCACATCACACACATACATGCCTGAGGCAGGATTCGAACCTGCGACCGTGGCGGTCGCGCGGTGCCAGACTGTAGCGCCTAGAACCGCTTGGCCACTCCAGCCGGCTGTTGATGGTCAATCACATCCCAGATATGTGTTCGATCGAGTACAGTTCTGGCGAGTTGGAGAGCCAGCACATTAATTGCAGCTCATCACTGTGTTCCTAGAACCACTCCAGCACACTCCCGGCCTTGTGACATGGCGCACCGTCTTGCTGAAAAATGCCACCCCTGTCTAGAAACATGATCGTCATGAAGGGTCGTACGTCGTCTGCAACCAGGTGCACGATACTCCTTCGCCATCATGGTACCCTGCACGAGCTCCACTGGAGCCATGGAAGCCGACGTGAATGTTCACCAGACCATAGTGGAGCCGCCGCCATCTTGTCTCCGTCCCGCAGTACGGGTATCAAGGGGCTGTTCCCCTGGAATACGACGGATTCGCGCCCTCCCATCGACATGGTGGAAGGTATCGGAACTCATCAGACCAGGTAATGCTATGCCAACATGGGGTGCCGATAGTCACTTACCCATTTCAATCGTCGTTGCCGATGTGGTGTGTGTTCAGACACACTTTACTCTACGCAGCATTATAGTCTGACGTTAGTTCCCCACAATTCGCTGCACGCCCTGTTTTACCCGTCTGCCCAGCCTACGATGTCCGACGTCTGTAATGATGGGTGGACCGCCTAACCCCACTACGTCTGGACGTTTTTCATCTTGGTTTCGCCACGTGTTGATGACAAATCGTGGTTCCCTAAATGCTTTGCCGAGCCTCCTGGCCAATTCAGTCTGCCCACGGTCAAACTCACATCACCCACGTCTATGCGGCATTGAACTAATTATTGTCATCATTTCATTAAGCTGGGCGCGGCGTTGCATTTGGTCTATATATTACCAGGATTTCACGGCGAATGTGTGTGCAGTTTAGATATTTTGATGTATATCAACGACTGTCGACAAGTTAGCGTGTTGATTTGATTATCATTTCATCCTAAGAGAGCTGCATGGTCACCGATGGTATCTGCTCTTTCGGACATGTCCGAAAGAACAGATACCAACTTCAAATAGTTAAAGCTAACCAGCTATTGATCTTCATCTTCTGTGCTGGATGCACACGCATTTACCGAACGCTTACGGGACTCGGTAAAAATGTCTGCCACGAGTAATGAGTGTAAAAATGTTTCAAATGGCTCTGAGCACTATGGGACTTCTAAGTTCATAAGTCTCCTAGAACTTAGAACTACTTAAACCTAACTAACCTAAGGACATCACACACATCCATGCCCGAGGCAGGATTCGAACCTGCGACCGTAGCAGTCGCGCGGTTCCGGACTGAGCGCCTAGAACCGCTAGATCACTGCGGCCGGCAGTAATGAGTGTAATGGGCAGGGGCATTACGAATGTAGTGTGTGGACATTAAGTTGGGAATGTGGGTCTCACGGAGAGTAGGCAAGGGGTAAATCCCTGCAGTCGCACTATCTTTTGTGCCTTCGGTGACTCAGATGGGTAGAGCGTCTGCCATGTGAGCAGGAGATCCCAGATTCGAGTCCCGGTCGGGAAGCACATTTTCAACTGTCCCCGTTGTTGTATATAACGCCTGTGGACAGCTTAGGATCTTGATTTAATCATCATTTGATTTTTACTTTCAGAAGTTAAACTGTCCCGCGTACTTCAACTTTGGACTGCGTTGAGTCTCAAGTTCTCTCGGACAGCGTGATGCTGCTATTACCCGTACCGCAGCAGAGCTGTGTCTGCAGGAAACCTGAAACATGTAAAGCCTTCTAGCAATGCGCCAGTTTAGTTGTGAAATGGTATAACGTGGGCTCTGTCAACTCCCTGTGTATATGCAAACAGTTAGATAGAGGTATGCAGATAATGTATCAACGAAGCATACTTCTTCTATATTTCATTCTAATACAGCATACACAGCACGTTCGCATTAATGTGACCACCACCTACGTTCAACATCAAGGTGGGATTCATTGGAAGAATCCTAAGGAAATGCAATCCGAAAACAAAGGAAGTAGGTTACAGTACACTTGTTCGCCCACTGTTTGAATATTGCTCACCAGTGTGGGATCCGTACCAGATATGGTTGATAAAAGAGATAGAGAAGATCCAACGGAGAGCAGAGCGCTTCGTTACTGGATCATTTTGTAATCGCGAAAGCGTTACGGAGATGATAGATAAACTCCAGTGGAAGACGCTGCAGGACAGACGCTCAGTAGCTCTGTACGGGCTTTTGTTGAAGATTCGAGGACATACCTTCACCGAGGAGTCAAACAGTATATTGCTCCCTCCTATGTATATCTCGCGAAGAGACCACGAGGATAAAATCAGAGAGATTAGAGCCCACACAGAGGCATGCCGACAATCTTTCTTTCCACGAACAATACGAGACTGGAATAAAAGGGAGAAGCGATATACTCAAAGTACCCTGCGCCACACACCGTCAGGTGGCTTGCGGAGTACGGATGTAGATGTAGATTTAGAACGTGTAATAACCGCTCAGAGACGGCAGGTGGCAGCACCAGCAGAGGAGGGTGTATAAAGAATGTCCGGGAGACGCGGAAACAGTGCAGTCGTTATCGTAATGCACAAACGGAGAGATTTATCTGAGGTCTCTTTTCTTCTTCGGTTATCAACCCACAGGTTGGTTGGCAGCAGCACGCCATTCCGTTCTTTTGTCAACTTTCTTCTTCATATCTGCATAGGTCTGGCACCCGATGTCATTTATTACTTGTTGAATGTAGCTTAATCTAGGTCGTCCTCGGCGAGTTCTTCCTTCAATGATTCCTTCTAATATTCTCTTAATGAAATTGTTATGCCGTAAAATGTGACCTATGAAGGTTATTCTTCTTTTCTGTATATTTCGCCAAAGAGATCTGTTTTCTTTCACTCTTCTGAGGACATCTTCGTTTGTAGCCTTGTCTCGCCAGCTGATTTTTTCCATTCTCCGGTAGCACCACATTTCGAATGCCTCTAATCTTCTCTTTTCTTCTTTTCCACTAGTCCAAGTTTCACATCCGTAAAGGGCTGTACTCCACACATAGGTTTTCATGACTCTCTTTCTTACGTCTAAACTAACATTTCTACTCGTCAGTAAGTTTCTTTTTCCATTGAATGCTATTTTGGCAAGTTGTATTCTGTTTTTAATGTCACTTTTGCTCCTTCCATCTGCTGTTATTTTGCTACCTAAGTAGTTAAATTCTGTAACCTGCCCTAGTTTCTCTCCCTTTATTGTTATTCGTATGGGTTCATTGTAGTTCAGGGCGCCACTCACCATCACTTTAGTCTTTTTCTTATTTATTTTCATTCCATACTGTTCTTTTAAGGTGTTTTCCATTTCATTGAGTGCGGCTTCTAAATCTTCTTTCCTTTCTGTAATTATGGCGATATCATCTGCATATCGCAACATATCTATTTTCATTCCGTTAAGTTTTATTCCTACTTCAATATTCTCTCTTATTTTATCTATTGCTTCTTGGATATATGCGTTGAAAATTACTGGAGATAGTGGGCATCCCTGTCTCACTCCTTTCCTTATTCTTGCTGTTTCTTCTTTGTTTTCCTTCTTAACTAAGGCTGTTTCATTTTGGTATATTTTAAAGATTATCCTTCTATCATTATATTTCAGACCAGCCTTCTTCAGAATTCTAAACATTTCTGGCCATACAACATTGTCAAATGCCTTTTCGAGGTCTACGAAGGCTATAAATACTTGTTTGTTTTTGGAAATTTGTTTCTCAATTATTAGTCTTAAAGATAAGATTGCTTCCCTCGTCCCTACACCGCTTCTAAAACCGAATTGGTCTTCACTTAGAGTGCTATTCAATTGGTTTTCAACTCTTTTCAAAATTATTCTTATTAGAATTTTTGATGCGTGTGAAAGAAGACTGAGTGTTCGATGGTTTTCACAGTCCATAGTAGATGCTTTCTTAGGTATGGGGAATATGATGCATTTCTGATAGTCTTCAGGAACTTCACCTGTTTTGTATATTTTCTGTATGAGTTGCAGTAATGTAGCTTTCATTTTGTCTCCTGATTTCTTAATTAGTTCAGAAGGTATATCATCAACACCTGCCGCTTTCTTATCTGGTAGTTCTTTTAGTGCTTTTTCAAATTCATCTTTCAGAATTGTGTCCCCTAGTTCTTCTTTCTCTACTTCTTCGCTTAATTCTATCATATTATCTGTTAGAGGGTCTCCTTGATATAGCTCTTCAATGTATTCTTGCCATCTCTTCAGCGTGTCATATCCAAATAGTACCTTGCCCTCTTTGTTCTTTATAGTTCCTGAAGATTTTACTTTCCGTTTAGCAAAGTTTTGTTTTATTGTTCTGTAGGCCAAGTCAGTTTTTCCTTTAACCATGTTTTCCTCCACCTCTTTACAAATGCTGTTGAGGTAATTTTCTTTTGCTTTCCTAGATTCTCTGTTTATTTGGTTTCTAAGCTTTCTATATTTGTTTTCGCTTTGCTCGTCAGAGGCATTTTTGTATAGTCTTCTTTCTTCCATTAGACAAATTATTTCAGGTGTTATCCACTCTTTCCTGTTTACAGGTTTGGCTTTCCCAATAAATTCTTCTGCTGCTTTATGTATGCCTTCTTTGATTTGTTTCCACTCCTCGTTAGTACTCCCGGGAATAATGTTTGATGCCATCTCATCAGTTTTCCGTGCATAAGGGATCACTAGTTCTTCAGACTTTAGGTTATCTCTGTTCCATACTTTGTTCGTTTTTCTCTCTAATCGCTTGAGTTTGAGTAAGCATTTCATCATTACGAGGTTGTGATCACTATTAATATCCGCAGACGGGTAGCTTCTGCAATCCTTGATTTGGTTTTTAAAACGCGATTTTACTAATATATAGTCGATTTGGTGTCTTCTAGTATCTCCTGGGGCTTTCCACGTGTACCTTCTTCTTTTATGGTGGTTGAAAAGGGAGTTCGCTATGACCAACTTGTTTTTGGCACAAAATTCAATTAGCCGGCTTCCTCTTTCGTTCCTATCTCCTAGACCATATTTCCCTACAATTCCGTCAACTTTCTCTTCTCCAACACTAGCATTCCAATCTCCCATTATAATTAAGTTCTCTTCACCTTTAACATAATTTATAACTTTGTTGATGTCTTCATACACTGTTTCTATTACATCGTCTTCTTCTGCCGATGTCGGCATATAGACTTGTACTATTACCGTGTTGTTTGGTTTGGTTCCAATTTTGACTAGTATTATCCTAGAGTTAAATTGCACATATCCTGTGACTAGATTCCCGAGTTTTCCTTTTAGAATTATTCCAACTCCACCGATTCCAGTTGTTCCTTGGTTAGTACCTGTATGAATGATACGATAATTTCCTGATCTGAAGTCTCCTGGTTCAGGCCATCGCATCTCAGATATTCCTATTATGTCTGTTCCCATTCTGTCCATCTCTAGTTTGAGGTTCTCTAATTTCCCGCATTGGAGGAGTGTTCTTACATTCCATGTTGCTATTTTTAGTGTATTCTTCAACTTTGCCTGACCTTCCATTGTCCCCACCCGGAGATCCGATTGGGGGACTATTACTCCGGATTTATGTTTAACAGAAGATTCTGGCATGGTGCGCTACTGATTCTTGGGATATCTTGAGTGATCTTTAATGGAGTGGTTTCCCGTTGCCTTCTCCATCCTATGCCGTTGACTGTGAAGTTCTTCCGCCTTTAGGAGCAATTTCTCACTCCAAGGACAAGAGAGTGCCCTGCCTCTATCCGCTCATCCGCTCTCTTTGAGACCGTTGGCACTTGATAGGGGGGGTTTCCTTATCCCGGGAAACATTCGGTCGTCAGAGCCTCGTTAGCAATAACAGGGTGTACCGTGCAGCAATCCTTAGCTGCAACTCGGGTAGGTGAGGTCAAGAAGGGTATAATCACTGGCTTTCGGGCCAAGGATGGAAGCATTTCAGACACGACTAAGTTTGTAGTCTGTTCGCGTGCTGCCGTCGTTAAGGTATGCCATGGATGGCAAAATGACATTATTGAAAACGGGCGCCGAGGCAGTGGTGGTGCACAATGGATGGCCCATATATCACTGGGGTGAACGGCCGCTCCACTGGCATTTGGAGATGAATCAAATTTTATGCTACTCCGGACAGGTGGCTGCTGGCCTGTACGTCCCCGAAACAATTTTCTAAGCGGCCCAGGCAGCAGAAGGAAATGTTATGGCCGGGGGAACGATTTCGTAGCATTTCCTGGGTGATATAGTCATTTTGAAGGCACAGTCGATCAAAAGATGTATGCATCTGACATTGAGGATCATATACACCGCTACATGTAGTCTGCTTTTTCCTTGACACGATGGCATCTATGACCGGGATAATGTAAAGTGTCACACACTCCCAGTGTATGAGCGTGGTTCAAAGAGCACCAGGATATGTTTACCATCCTTCCCTAGCCACCAAACTACCCGGATTTAAACTGAATCAAGAACGTGTAGGACCACCTCGCGTGGACTGTTCGCGCCATGGATCCTCAACAGAGAAACATAGAGCAGCAGGAAATGTCAGTGGACTCGGCCTGGCTCCACACTCCTGTCAGTACCTTCAAAAACCTCATTGGGTCTCTTTCTGCTCGTCTAGCAGTGATCTGCAGTGAAAAATATGGCTATTCAGGTTTTTTTAATCGATTGTCATTTTAATGCGACTAGACAGTATAAACAGTTGTGGCAGCGCATTTTACAGACAGCGGTCACTCTCAAATGAGGCTTTGCACATTCCTATTGCCGTGAAGCATCCACGTTCGGTTCCTTCCCCTTCTCTCTGTGGGCGGAGTGTTCCTGGGTTTTACATAAACAAACTCCCTGTCTGGCAGCAACAGCACTTAGTTGAAAGCAAAAGTCACTGACCTTTGTAGTACGACTTATAGCAACACTGCTATACCTCACTTGGCTTCGCTCTCAAGGTGGAGATCTGCCTCACGACCGCCACCTCAGTAGTTTTACACATTATCCATCTGACCCATCTCACTCCAACCTGTGCCAATTCACTGACTTTGTGATTCTCAGGAGCAAGAATCGTACTTGCTGTATACTAGGACGAATCTGTATGAGACTACAGTTTGCTATGGCACCTTACAATAGCGTTTAGACGATATCTGGAATCAGCAGTCAATAACCTGACCTGAAACGTCTACCTTGGGAGAGCTGTACAGAGCGTCTGTAATTCAAACCTTCTTCCGTTACTGTTTTCCTCGTGTAACACAAGCGCTATCAATTGCGGCTGCTACCTGTATTATGTCTCTGGTTTACTGTCTCCGAGTGCAGTCACTGGTTTTGAAGAGGCCCCATCTGAATAATGAATAAGTCGTAAGTTGTCAATATACGACAAGCAGTCCACTGGAAAACCCAGCCGGAAATTTCGAATTAAAAATGTCTCAAGTTTTACGATTATAGGGTGGCCTGAACCAGACAATTTTCTGATTTTTAATTTTTGTGGTGTTGTCTCCTTAATCTAGCATGCCGCCTAAACGCAGTCCTTGGATGGAGGCTGACACATTAATGTATTTAGCGAAGAAACGATTACATCATTGGAGGAAGCTCTGAACGTCGGCATTGAAGAAATTGAAACACTAAGGATTGTAGATTTTAATGCAGGGTTGGCAAAAAATACAACTCTCAGAGAAAATGTACTGCCAGGGAAAATACAACGTCCTCAAGACAGGAAGTTTATCACTTCAGGAGGTTATCATAACAAACTCAAACCAAATGAAACAATCATGTCACAATAGGTTTGTTTATAAATAAATCTTCTGCTACCAGTCACGATATTTCTTTATTTTACTTTTCGCACGACGCATTTCGGGAAATGATTCCCATTTTAAAGTGGGTTTTTTGTGTATGTTAAGCCATTTCTACTGATGTTGTCAATGTGTCGTAACTTTTACTGCAATATATAAGAAACACGCGGTGTTTGAGTTGGGTATCGATTCTTCTGGTGAAGTTAGTGGTGAAATTTAGTATCATTTGTACTTACATTTTATTAATGGTCCATTTGTGCAGAGTCACACACACAACTTGTTGTACACTTTACACATCGAAAAATATCTTATATAAACAAAACAGTTACAAATATCTTCTTACAGGTAGTCCACAGAGATAACATTATAGGTCTTCTACAGACTATGATATGCTTTTGTACAGAGGTTATTTATCTTAACAATTTGGCTCGTAAATAACTTATTTCGATTTTACAATTGTGCTTATTTCTATGTTTTACTGACACTCGCACAGTCGCCGACTTTGACGCACGTGTGTACTGCGCTGACGTCTGGTCTACACGTGCAGGAATGCTCCACAGAGCACTGGTGAAAGCAGCGACACTCCAGAGATACATTTTGTCCAACACGTGCGGCAGTCCGTTTATAAGTCCATACAGTTTCCTGCAGGCCCACAATAGGAGCCCGTGCAAATGAATAAATTTGTCCAGCAGGAGTAAGTACTCGTTGGTGGAGCCTCGCTGTACCCTAGAGTGATTGTTACAAGCACTGTTCATCTCTAAAAATGGTTCAAATGGCTCTGAGCACTACGGGACTTAGCTTCTAAGGTCATCAGTCCCCTGGAACTTAGAACTACTTAAACCTAACTAAGGACATCACACACATCCATGCCCGAGGCAGGATTCGAACCTGCGACCGTAGCGGTCGCGCGGTTCCAGACTGTAACGCCTAGAACCGCTCGGCCACCTCGGCCGGCTGTTCATCTCTAAACTCAGCACAGTTACCACCTGCAGAGTCAAAACAGAGGGTGCACAGAAGGGCCTACACAACGTCATCTGATCGCCGAAGTCAGTGACAAAAGGATCACTAACACTGGAGCCCATTACTATGCACATATTATACACGGGGCTCATAATTAAAACTAAACTTTCAAAACGCTGTAGAAATAGCAGTACTGGTCAGAACGACATCAAACTGCAACGGAATATTATCTGAAAAGGGGGAAAACGTATGGCAGAAAAAAAAGTATGGAAATTGATCAATAGATAGCGCTGTATACATCAGAGCAGGTAAATGAAAACACCTGTCATGCGCACGAGCCATTGAAGTTGATATAAACACGCCGGGTACGCGACTTTTCCTCCTTTCGCGTATGCGACGTTCGCCATGACTGTCTCAATGCAGAATCGCTCTCTGCTTGCAAAGATGTATTACAACAATAATAAATGTGCACACCTCGCTCTGCAGAAGTTCAGGACACTGAAGAGTTTGAAAAAAGACGTTGGTCCGATGACTGGGGAAAATGATTCGGAAATTCGAAAAGACGGGTTCTTTTGATGTGCAACCTGGTAGAGGGAGGAAGCGAATTGATTCGACGTCAGCGGAAGCAGTGGCCACAGCAATGCAGGAGGAGACGAGTGGTGGTGAGCAAACGGGTAGTGCACGGAGAATTGCCCGAAAATTGGACATAACCGTGAGCACGGGTAAATCCTACGAAACATACTTCTTCGCTACCCATTCGAAATCACCCATGTGCACGAGTTGCTTCCTGATGGTCTGCCAGCAAGAGAGACCTCTGCTTTAGAATTTCTTGTTCGCATGGAAGTGGACAACGGTTGGCCGTGGAAGATTTTTTGGACAGACGAAGCCCACTTCCACTTGACAGGATATGTCAATACAAAGAATTGTCGAATATCGGCAACGGAAAATCCACACGCAAATCAACCAGCACCACTTCATCCTCAAAAGGTCACTATGTGGTGTGGGTTTACGGCATCATTTATCATAGAGCCATATTTTTTCGAAGAGACAGGTGCTTCCGGTCCTGTTACGTGTACCGCCACTGGTAAGCGCTATGAGTGTCTTTTGAGCAACCACGTCATTCCAGCTCTCCAACACCGTGGACGTGTGGATGGCATCATTTTTATGCTAGATGGCGCTCCTCCGCACATTGCAAATCTAGTTAAGCAGCTGGTGAAGCGCCATTTCGAAAATACTAGAATTATCAGCTGCTATTTCCCTACAGCCTAGCCGTCCCGATCACCGGATCTTAATCCGTGTGACTTCTGGCTGTGAGGCCGTCTGAAAGACGTTGTGTTCAGTGTTCCGATTGCAAACTTGGCTGCACTGAAGGCACGCATTGCGCAGCTCATTGAACTTGATCCCGGAAACACTTCAATCAGTTATGGAACATGCCGTTTCTCGATTTCAACTTGTTGCAGTAAACGGTGGACAGCATACTGAACATGTTTTGCGCCTGTCACACGGAAATTAATAATTCGATTTGATTTTTATTGATGGTTTATACGCGGTTTTTTGTCTCTGGACAGTTAAAACCCGATGTGATTGATGCTTTTGTGCGGTTTTTGGTCTCAGGATAATTAAAAACCGATGTGAGTGGTGCTTTTTCTGCGACTTTTGGCCTCAGGACAATTGAAAACCGATTTTTCCCATCCGATGTGATATGAACTTGCCGTTGTGTATGGGCTTACGTCACTAACAGTATGACACCTTGTAATGGTACTTGAATTACGTAACCATTACGGCACCTCACCTCAACCTCTCGATACCAGCAATATTCTACTGTGTTTCTGAAAAATAGTTAACATATTTCTGTGACAACATTCAGATTTGATTTCATTAATGTAGAGGTACTTCGATACATCGATATGTATATATTGCAATGATATTAAGCTTATGTGTATTCTTTCTTTTGTCACTATGATCATTGATGTACTTGTAACTCAGATTTTTGGGCGCGTAAGCGGTTATTAGAGAGTCAAGCTTTGGCCGTCATGTTAAAAAGACGCAAATTGTAGTAAGTTTATGAAATGTGAACAGTGAGGAAGATATTTTCAAGTATGTTTTATAATGTGAAGTGATGTTTTGGAACGAGTTACGTGATATTGCAACAAAAGTAATACAAAATAAGTGTAACTTAAATTCGGAGTGCTGATTACTTTTTTACATCACCATTGTCCTAACTTGCAAAAGTTTAATCTTTAAGAAGGGTTTATCAAACATATCTATTAAACTTTTGAATATCGCAGAATAACAGCTAGGCCTCTTTGCATCCGAGCTTGGAATCATCACTACCTAGATTTTCGACGATTGAGCCATGAGTTCACAACGAGACCAGCGTTGGAAACACGAAAAGATGAGTGCCTAGTTTATCCATTATTTCAAGAAATGACTTTATTAACTGTGCTCTCATGACACCTGCCACGTAATATAACTTTTTTGTTGCCCGAAAATGCAATATTTAGCAGCGTGAGCAACACTAAAATCATAATTAAATTTTTGACCTTTATTGTGGTAGGGTTGTTAGAACCTGTACAGCCATGCAAAATGAGTAGTACCGTCTGTTTAACGTGAAACGTACACCTTAGGCGTTGTTGTATGATTGATTTGTCATTTGCAGTCGACTACTATTAAATTATGATGCTTACAGCGCCATCTATTGCTACATTTTGTAACTATTTTTCTTCTGCCATACGTTTTCCCTTTTCTCCGATAATATACCGCTGCAATTTGACGCCATTCCGACCATTGGTGTTTTTTCTACAGCGGTTTGAAAGTTTAATTACACTGCTGGCCACCGTAAATGCAACACCAAGAAAGACAAGAGGTAGCACAACAAAATTTATGTTGTAGATAACATGTTGTCCAAGTATCAAATGATTACGTTTACAGACGTCTGTGACATGTGGTTCCTGCCAGAATCAGTAGCCAGAGTAGCCGCCATTGTTGGAGATCACCGCTGCCACACGTCTCGGCATTGAGTCAAAGAGACGTTGGATCTGTTCCTGGGGTACAGCAGCCCAAGAAGCTTCCACACGTTGCCAAAGATCATCTGGTGTGGCAGCTGGGGATGTAATCTGGGTCACTCGTTGAGCAACCATGGACCACATGTTTTATATCGGCGAAAGATCCGGAGAGCGAGCCGGCCAGGGAAGCAATTCAATCTGGTTATTTACGAAGAACCTTTGGACAATGCGTGCCACGTGTGGTCGCGCATTATCCTGTTGAAATATGGCTGTGGCCGAGCCCTGAAGGTAAGGAAGGACAACTGGCTCCAGCACCTCGGATATGTAGCGCCGGCTATTTAAAGTACCGGCAATGCGTACTAGAGGCGTGCGAGAGTAATATCCAATACCGCCCCATACCATAATACCCGGTGCAAGACCAGTGTGGCGGTGCATAATGCAGCTGTCCAGCATCCTCTCTCCACGGTGTCTCCACACTCGAATCCGACCATCGTGGTGCTGCAGACAGAAGCGTGCCTCGTCAGTAAAGACAACGTCATTCCATTCTGCCGTCCACATCCGTCTGTCATCACACCATTGGCGACGGAGACGTCTGTGGTTCTGCGTCAATGGTAGACGAAGCAATGGACGTCTTGCGGACAGACCACTCTGCTGTAAACGGCGTCGAATGGTACGCGCAGACACTGGAAGATGCGTTACAGACGCAATGTGCTGTGCTATGGTTCGGGATGTCACTGAGCGATCCGTCACTGCCATGCGCACAATTTGCCTATCAGCACGTGCAGTGGTGCACCGAGGTGAATGCGATCGACCACGTCGGTCCGTCGTACCCTCCTGCATCCAACGGTCACATATCCGCATTACAGTTGTTTGGTTTCGTCCAACACGACTAGCGATTTCTCTGTATGATAATCCACAATCTCGGTAAGCCACTGTCCTTCCTCTGTCGAACTCGGATACTTGATCAAACGATGTTCGCTGTTGTCTACGAGGCATAACTGATCGTCTTGTGAAACAACCACAAGGTAAACACAAGTGCCGAACGTACACTCGTCGAAATTGCCAAGCCTTAAATGGCGCTATGAGGTGGCGCCACAGGCGCGCGTGATGTGCGTCTGCGCTGAAATTCTAATCAGTTGCATATCTCATCGCTGCAAACCCATGGTGTAAATTTCACTTGATTCGGATGCTCCCTTCAGGGTGTTGCATTTACGGTGGCCAGCAGTGTATAATCACCCTGTACACAGGTGCCTCGGAACACAGTATTTGAGGGTGTTTCTTTCTTCCGGCAGTGTATCTCATGCACTTTAAAACTCAACTTACGTCATCTGCCGCAAGTGTGGGTGACGTAAGTTGGTTGCATATCTTTATGGTGCACGATATCTTCCAAGTCAGTTTTACTTTGCCGTCCCTCTTCATGAGGGCAGAACGTGTTCCAGGTAGCGCTGTGCTGCCGGCGGCTGCAGCAGGCTGGGAAGGCAGGCGGCCCTCAGAGGCTGCGTGTCCCCCTGCCGGCGCTCAGCTCAGCTCAGGATTAGCGGAGATTCTCGGAATTTATCGCCGCGGCCGGAGCCCGGCGGCGCACGCTGGGGAGGTGTCGGCTGCGGCTGCTGTGGACCGGCGCGATGTATCACGAGTTGCCGTTACCTGCCAGACGCCTGCTTTACGGCCTACGGGCTGCGTGGCACGGCGGCTGCTGCGAATACGGCGACCACGCCGAGCGCTTTGTCTCTGGAGCGTAGGGTCCAGCCTCGCCGAGCGTTTAATTACGCTGCCACCTCCGTGTAATCTACTCGACCTTAGTGCTTCAGAAGTTTTACTACTACTCTCACTTATTTTAAGTACGTACATAGGGGTATAAGCCCACTCAAGCTCAGAAGACACAGAATACCTTGAACGACTAGATAAAGGCATTTCATGTTCACAGGACATATACGTTAGCACATTAGTGTTTCAGTAACCTCGGTTCAGCATGTGTCCTTTTGCCTAGAAGGCACAAGGTCAGCCTTGGGTCCTGATAACTGTTCCACGCGTGATGGTATCGAAACGTATAAGGTGCGAATGTCGTCCTGTGATATACCCATCCATGTTGCATTCACCTGGTTGCAATGCTCATCTGTGGTGGTAGGCGGGTCACAGCACTGCACCCGTCGGTTCACCATGTCCCACACATTTTCGATTGGCGTCAGGTCTGTGATCTGGCGCGCCAGGGCAAAAGGCTGACGTACTGCGATACAAAGAAGGCACGTGTCCGTGCAGCAACATCTGGTCGTGCATTGTCCTGCTGAAAAATGGAGTCTGGGGTGTTGTGCAGAAAGGGTATGGCTGTTTGTCTACTGGTCGCTGGGTGTCATTCACGTAGCTCACACTGGTCACAATGCCCTGGACGGCCACCAACTGCGATTTGTTTTCAAGTCAATAAACTTTACTAACAGCCGTACACTTTAAGATATTGTATTTTATTCTGAAATCAACCAGTTTCGGCAATTCATTTTGCCATCTTCAGGCCCCATACGCTTCTTTTCAAATCAACGAACTTCCCGTATAACGCCATGAAACTGGATATCGTAAATTCCAATCGTTGTGCAGCTGTTTCATACGAAAACGTACAGTCACGCTGTCACGCTTGTATATGAAGCAGCTGCATAACGATTCGAATTCACGATATCCAGTTTTATGGCGCTATACGATAAGTTCGTTGATGTGAAAAAAGCGTATGGGGACTGAAGATGGCAAAATGAATTGCCGAAACTGGTTGTTGTAAGAATAAAATACAATATCTTAAAGTGTGCGGCTGCTGGTAAAGTTTATTGAATTGAAAAGTGCCTACCAGCCGATGTCCCCTGGCCGTAATGGATCAACAGGGAAATTGTGATTTGTGGCTGTACCCAACAGCACGCTACACCATAAGGTCTTGAGTTGACGATGTATGTCTTGTGGGAATGCAGTCACTGTCATGCCGCTTCTCCTCTCTGCGACGAACCAAAATGAGGTCATCATTTTCAAACAAATAGATCCTGGATCCGTCGGGAAACACTACCTTATGCCATGCCTGTCCCCAGTGACGTCCTTAAATACACCATTGCCGTCTAGCATGTTTCTGCACACTCGTCAAAGGTAGGCAGAGAGGTGGCCGATACGCACGTAACCCATGCCGTAATAAGCGGCGACCGACTGTCACCCCTGATAGCGTATGATGTGTTCCACTGTTGCGACACAGCCTGGAGGACGCACATACGTATTGAAATGCTATTCGTACCAGGTGTCGGTCTTCTCGGGGGGTGGTTTGGGTGGTGCGACCTGACCCATCCCATCGTGCTCTACGGCCTTCCGTGAACCATTCTGCACAATCTGTTGCATTGCCAAAACACTTCGTCCCACAAGAGCAGCAATGGATGCATAATATTCTCTCATGCCAATGATGCGCCCTGTTTCAATTTGACTGACTTGACAGTACGTTCGCGCATACGTCTGCAAGGCATTCTGCACGTCTGATCAAGTCACACTGGTCCATTACCTTCGGTTTATAGCGACAACGAGAGCCCAGGCACATTTTACCGGTGTTGCGCCACGATATCGACGTTGGCCTTTAACCCGCACGCGGACATGGTTCAAATGCTAACCATTTCTGCAGAACATACTAATGTACAAGTCCTGTGAATATGAAGGTCCCATCTCTAGTCATTCAAGGTGTTCTGTTTTTTTCTGTACATGAGTGTGTGTTATATATTCATAATATACTATTGACTGTATCCTGAGTGTATTAGTTCATTTCTGGTTTCCTTTTACTTACAAATATTTACTTGTATCCTCTGTTCCGTTTGTATAATACTATGTATGACATCTTAATATGTGTTTGTCTGATGTTCAGTAATTTTTACTGTATAGGGCCTGAAGATGACTGTACCGAGGAGTCGAACCTGGTAGCCCAAAAGCAAGCTATTCTAGTGACGGCTGTTGGAATATTATTTTTACAGTTCATCGACCTGCCGCAGTCCCACACTCGATAAATGCAAGTTGCAGTTACGTTTATGTTAGTGTGAGAATATATGAGACTGCCTATATACCATCAGACTTCCTAAAAAAACATCATCCACGCAATTATGGAGATCGCAAGAGCGGACAAGTGCGAGAATTATCGCAGGATCAGCTTAATAGCTCATGCATCCAAGTTGCTGAGAGAATAATTCACAAAAGAAAATTCAGGATCAGTTACATGACAATCAGTTCGGCTTTAGGAAAGGTAAAGGCACCAGAGAGGCAATTCTGAAGCTGCTGTTGATAACGGAAGAGGGACTGAAGGAAAATCAGGGCACGTTTATAACATTTTTCCGCCTAGAGAAACCGTTTAACAGTATAAAATGTGAAAGATATTTGAAATTATGAGAAAATTAGGTGTAACATACAACATGTACAAGAACCAAGACGAAAAATAAAACTAGAAACCCAGGAACGAAGTGCTCGGATTGGAAAGGGTCTAGGTCAGGGATGTAGCCTTTCTCCACTACTGTTCCACTTACACATCGAAGTAGCAAAATTCAGGATGAAAGTATATCAATCATAAGATTCGCTGATGACAGTGCTATCCTCAGTGGAAGTGAAGAAGTTTTATAGGATTTGTTGAATGGAATGAACAGTCTAATGGGCAAAGAGTATGTATTGCCAGGAAATAGAAGAAAGGCGAAAGTAATGAGAAGTAGCAGAAACGAGAACAGCGAGAAAATTAACATCAGAACTGGGGATCACGAAGTAGATGAAGTTAAGGAATTCTGCAAGCCAGAAAGCAAAATAACCCATGATGGACGGAGCGAGGTAGATATAAGAAACAGATTAGAACTGGCGAAAAGGGCATTCCTACCCTAGAGTAATCTACTGCTATCAAACATAAGCTTTAATTTGAGGAAGATATTTCTGAGAATGTACGCTTTGAGCACATCAATGTACGGTAGTGAAACATGTACTGTGGAAAAGCCGGAACAGAGGAGAATCGAAGCATTTGGGATGTAGTGCTAGAGAAGCATATTGAAAATCAGGCGGACTGATAAGGTAAGGAATGAGGAGGTACTCCGCAGATTCGGAAAGGATCGGAATACTTAGAAATATGGAAAATGCCGAAATGAAGAAGGGATAGGGTGACAGGACATCTGTTAAGACTTCAGGGAATAACTTCCATGGTACTAGAGGGAGCTGTAGAGGGTAGAAACTGTAGAGGAAGACAGATTGGAATACATCCAGCAAATAATTGATAATGTATGTTGCAACTGGTACAGGAGAGGATTCTGTAGCTACCTGCATCGAACCATCAGATAGCCTAAGATCACAATATTCGCAAGCTCTTAAATCAGAATTAAATTGCGCTGTTGACAATAGGTGTATATACAGTTACTTGTAACTAGAGGGTGGCTTTCACAAAAGCTGCTGCAAGAAATGAACAAGGAAGCTATGAATGTAAATAAATACTAATCAATCTAAAATACAGATAGTGTTCACTTCTTGTCAGAAACTCGTTTAGAAAAAGCGGACTAAACTGAACCAAACACTTCGTACTTTCACAAACTGCGGCCGCTGTCACGGTTGGTCGCTCCTCCCACCTGTGTGGCAGACCTTAGGCTAACTAATAAACGTCCAGTCGTAACGGTCGCAAATTCAAAGTGTATCAGACGACTGTAGAGCTAATGGCGTGGTGAAGCTTCACTACAAATTCGCTGTTAACAAAAGCTACGACAATAGCTGTGAATGTAAATGAGCGCTAGCCAGTCAGACCAAAACACGGACAATCTCCACTCATTGTCAGAAGCTCGTTAAAAATAGTAATGGTCGAGAACGTTCCAGAATTTTTCAGAATCTTAGAGAATATTGTAGAAAGTTTTATTACTCTGTCGTGCTAGTAGTATCTCGCAGCTCGAATCACAGTAAAAATTAAAAATGTTTTATTGACAACTGTTAGTTACACCTTCCAGCTACTTCTCTAAGCAGTCGCCGCTCCTATTTAGACGTTTGTCGTTGGGTGGTAACAGACTTCCAACACCCTCGTCATATAAGACAGTCGCCTGTGCTTTCCCCGAATTTTCTACGTTGGGCTACAGCTCGTTGTCGGTACAGAAATGCTGCTTTCATAATTAGCGGTTCATATGAGGAAAGAGATGAAAATCAGAGGGAACCAAGTCCGGGCTGGATGGTCGGTGACCAAATACTTCCCAGCCAAGACGCTACAGGAGCGTCATCATTGCCGCTGCAATGTGCTGCTGAAGACCCCCACGAAGAAGCAAATGTATGACAGTAGCGTTATGTGGACTGCGTGAAATCAGGCGAAATCTCCCAGTAGGCGCTCATACTTGGCGGGAGACACTACTTTCTAGGCGTCTTTACGTACACAAAGTGCGCTCACTACTGGAAAGAGCGACGTGACGCGTTCGACGGATATACTAGAAACTCTGCCCTACTCATCTGTGCAAAGCTTACTGTGGTTCACATTTTGCGATCGGCCCTTAATGAACAAATTGCCCTTGTAGTTTTAGAAATTGATTCGAGTGATCCAAGAGAAAGTGAAAGTGACAGAAAATGAACGCAATTTAAGTCCAAGTGGAACGCTAAAGGTAGTGAACAGTAGTGGAGTTTTACCGTTTTAATTTTTACGATGTTCACAGTATTCTCGAGTTATGTAGAATGTCCTCAGAAAGCAAATGAGAGAAACGATTGTAAACACTCTCTCATTTCCGTCAGTTTAGGGAAGTATTTCAGTAATTCTTTCTTTCATAATAATGTTTAATTAGCATTTTTTGAAATATTTAAGTAAAAATTTTAATTAAAAGGAAGTAAAATGACTAGCAACATAAAGTTATAAAACAACAAAGCTGTAGTATTGCGGTTTATTTTTGGTTATATATGCACATACCCATCATTGTTAGCTCAATACTATTCCGCTTACTGTACCTATTACTATTTCGGTTCCTGCTCCGATTCCTGTCCTGTGACTGCTGTTATTACTGTGGTTGTGATTGCTAGTATTACGTGTTGTGTAGAGTGAAGTACTGAAAATATACAAAGTTATTTAAAAAGTGTACCGATAATTTTACTGAAGTATTACCTGCGCCAAATCGGCGTAATTTTCATCTCCAGAGATGTAGTTCCAGGGACTTGAATTTATTTAAAGAGAAAGATAGATTCTTTACTGATTAGAATTCAAAATTTGTGATATTTGACGTTAAACAGAATTATCAAGTGAAAAGTAAAAGGTGAAATTAACTGCATTTTAGTGTGAATATTATCAAAAATTAACAGTATTGACATCTAATTTCAAGTGTTAGTATAATATTTCAGTAAAGTAGACTGTTATAATCTCTGCTTGGACGTAAACTTTGAGCTAACTGGAACATCTTGATAACTTGTTGATGAATATTTATTGGACTATCTAAAGAACAAGAGAGAGGAAAGACAATAAACTTTGCAAACCTGTAATTAAAAATCAGAATGAATAATAATTACGTCGACGCAGCCGGCTCTGAAGCATGTGTAACGCACAGTTCTTTAGTATTGCATGCAGTGACTATGAACTATTTAAATTAAATTTAATAATTTTTAGCATAGGTAAATAAATGAAATTGCCATACTAGTTTTTGCGATTTTAAGCATGGTATCTAGTTACTTGTCGGCTGCGTTAGACACCTCGGCAGGTAGAAATCTAAGAGTTTTTACCTTATTGCAGCCCCGTCAGCAACTGTGATAGACTAATATTTTGAAGAATCAGACACAGTTGCGCAAATTTTCTGGTCTTTACCAGGTTTCGGCTAAATTAATCTAGCCTTCTTCAGAAGCATAAAATTACTATAACATGCCAGAGTTGACTGTGCCTTACTCTGGCATGTTATAGTAATTTTATGCTTCTGAAGAAGGCTAGATTAATTTAGCCGAAACCTGGTAAAGACCAGAAAATTTGCGCAAGTGAGGCTGATTCTTCAAAATATTAAATTAAATTTCAACGAGCTGTCTCTTCTTAAAGCGAGATGTTGTTTCACAATATGTATTCTTATAAGTGATCAGAGTATAATAACTGAATTGAAGTTTCGACGTCGTGTTACTCAAACAAATAAGAGCTGGCATATTGCGGTAACACCAAGTATAACACCAAGTACGATTTACGTCGTAGAGATCTGCACACATGACGATGCCACAGCCCAAGAGAACCACATATTAAAATATCTACAGTCAAGACAAGACCACGACAACCCAGCACCAGCTTCACGACGAAGCGAAGCGGGTTTTTCAGCTAGTTTTGGAAATAAAATTTAGTTTTGCTTTATGCTGAAATACTATGCGTCAATAAAACATTAAGTTTAAGAAGATATGAGTCAGTGGTACGGGCCCCAGGCAACCTACCAATAATGTTCCTCTGACATTCTCTCTAAAGATAGATAGCGAAAAGGAACTTAGAAAAACCGCAAGCTTCTGCACTAACGAGGTGAATGCATTGGTAGGCGTCACGTACGCCAGCTCGCAGAAGGGCTCGGCTAACTGTCCGTAACGCCATCAGGCTGTGCTGTGGTGTTCTGGGCTGGCATAATCACCAGCCCAGCAACAGGTGGCAGGGGCTGACGCAGCCCGCACGGCACGGCCGTTTACCGGGATTCAATGCGCGCGCGGATCCAGGCGCAAAAGCCGGCAGCTGACGTACTGAGACGGCGCAGCCCTAGTTGGTTTGGTGGGCGGCTTAGCGTCATCGTGTACGGAACCACAATTCTGGATGGTAGTGCGGCCGAGCGGCTCTTGTAACTTCTCTGGTGGGCAATACTTTCGAATGCTGACATCATCATTAGCGCCTCGAACAGCTTCCAGCCCTAGGCTGGGCTGTTTGGAATATACGCCTCGCCATCTAGTCCCGTTTTCCCACAATCTTTCTGAGTTTACTTTGGTTCCTTCCTCGCTTCCTTTTCAACACACTCCTCCGGCCATCTATCATCTGGTCTTCTTCTTCGTCGTTTCCTTCGCAAATCCATTTGATTTTCTTCTAAGGAATCCTTTTATTTTCCACTGTCTTTTGATGCCCATATCATTTTCGCCTTAATGTTTCCATTGTTCTCTTCAAGTGTTCCTCTTTCAGTATTTCCCTTAACCTTCCATTCCTCTTCCTACATATCCTTGTTACTCCTACTGTACTCTGAGGACCTTCATTTCAAATGCCTGCACTCTACATACATCCCTTTTCTTCATTACCAATATTTCAGATGCATAGATCAGTACTGGTATCTAGTAACTTCTATATATTCTTTGCTTCTTTGGTCCAAACCAGGCTCATAACACTTCGCAGGAATGGTTCTGCCTGCTGGCCACGGCCACTGATCTCTTTACGATTTCTTCCATTTTCCTCTATCACTCTTCCAAGTACTTGACACCCTCATCAATTGTTCACCTCCAGTCCTTATTCCACTAGATGGTCTATCTCTCTTCCTAGTTGTAATTTGGACCCAACATTTGTTTACATTAAATTTTATTCCATATTGTCTTACAATTTCTTCCTAAACATCCAGTTGTTTCCCGAATCTTCTCCTCCTTCCTTCCCCAGATCATCCAGTCATCCGCAGACACCATTCATTGCTTTCGTCTTGTCGTATCCAGCCTCTCATCCAAGACTAGAATGAAGAGGAGAGATGAAAATGCACTTCCTTGTTTCACATCACTTGCTTGCTGAAATCAACCCATCCTTTCATTCTCACTTTCATACAGCTCAAACTTCCACAGTATATATCCTCCACTCGGCATCTTGTCTCGTTTTTCACTCCTTCTTTTCCAGTGCCTCATGTACCTTTCTTCTAGATAAACTATCAAATGCGTTTTCTATATCTATAAAGGCCATTACAGTGCCCTCCCCATATTCATAGTGATGCTCCTGGGGCTGCTTCACAACAAGTATGAGGACAGAAGTTGAACTTCCAGGTCTGATGCCAAGCCATTTCTCTTTCAATTTGTTCTCGACCCGAGTTCGGATCCTGCTCTCCAGGATCTTTTCCTATACCTTGGCACAGTGTGGGATCAGAGTGACTCACTTGTAGTTTCTATAATCCTTCCTACCCAGTTTCTTGAGTATAGGGACAATTAGTGTCCCCTTCCAATCTTATACAGTCTTCTTCTCATTCCATACAACACTCATCGCACGATATAACCACTGTTTCCCAACCTCCTCTGCCACTTTCACCGTTTCGACACTTACCTCGTCCATCCTGGTGCCTTTCCGCCTTACATCTTCTCCAATGCCATTTCCATTTCTTTTCATATCAGGTCCGTTTCGCCCCAGAGTTTACTTCTACCTCCTTTAGTCTATTTCATTTATCTCCAAGTCCGTTTGGATTTAGCAAGTGCTCAAAGTACCCTTCCACAGTATCTTCTGTTCTATTAACCTACCGAACCTGGTGGCGCAATGGTTAGCACACTGGACTCGCATTCGGGTGGACAACGGTTGAAAACCGTGTCCGGTCATCCTGATTTAGGTTTCCGTGATTTCCCAAATCGCTTCAGGCAAAATGCCGGGATGAATCCTTTGACAGGGCACGGCCGATTTCCTTCCCCATCCTTCCCTAATCCGATGGGACCGATGACCTTATTAATTTGACCCCTCCCCCAAATCAACCAACCTATTGTCCTCTTTCACGTTCCTGTCCACGAGTGTTGCATTCATTCTTATATCTCTCCTCTTACATTTAACCATTCCATAGAGGAGGTCTTGACGCTTTGCTGCTGAGGTGCTTTCATCTTAAAAATCGGGTTTTCTGTCGGTAATCGACGTCATACTTGCACGGCTCAGGAAGCACTTGCTGAAGATTGCGAGTTACGCGATCGAAATATCCAGCCAATACGATTTCAGTTGGCGGCAGAAAACTTGATTTTCCAAGATGACATTCCAAACATATCTATCTTACTTCTCTGCTATCATTCTCTAACATCTTTGTCCATTTTTTCAGCCACTTTATTTTCTCCCAAGCCAGTCTTATTTGCCTCCTTCTTATTTTTATTTATTTCAGAACTGAACTTTTACAAAACTTACAAATTCGCACGCGTCGTCACATTTTAACTTACTTGTATGAATAAATGATTTTGGGTTTCTAGTCGTCATTAGAACTTGAAAAAGCGGCAACGCAATTGACACGCAGTCGTAAATGCTTTAATGGTTGTGATAAAAACGTAGTCTACGAATAAATTTCGAAGTATTTCTTGCAGCTGCGGTTCGTCTTCCAGACATGGACGTAAGCACACGATATACGTTGACTGAGATGAGATGTGAAATGTTTGTAATTTTAAAAATACTAACGAGGTAGTGTTTTCAAACTTATGACGATTACAACACCTGCACTGACACGCACGATACGGGGAATGAAGTTTAAATACCACAGGTGCATAGACTTGAATGCTACAATGAGCCATAGATGAATTGTTTGTAGTCTTCAATGCTCTAAAACTGACATTGTGCAATCGTACAACTAATTAAGGAAAATAACATCTTCAGGTGACACAAAATCATCCAAACAAGTTTTCTATTGTCACTACGTATTCATCCGTATATAAAGGGTGTTCGAAAACAGTATGAAAAGCTTATCAGGGTGCTGCAGGATACACTGTGCTAAGATATAACTGTCCAGAAAAGAGCTCGATACGTTGCGCCGAGTTAATTAGCTTTGAAGTTAGCCAATCAGGCCGTTGCACGCACAAATTCAAGCGACCCGTCAGATACAATGTCAGTTGTTGGCATAGCGTACACAACTGCGCACTGGTTTGTTTAGCCTTTGGCTGAAGCTCGATCCCTCTATCTTTCTGTGTCCAATTTTTGCATCGCTCTCTTGTTCGGTTTTAGGAAACCAAACAAAGATGATGCTTGGCGACTTCGTCTTTGGGGACAGAGACTGTTTGCGGTCAATGCCAACGAACTCAGAGACGCAGAAATGTATCGAGTTTTTGTATTAACAGTTATTTCTCAGCACAAGCTACCCTGCAACACCCCTAAAAGCTTTTCAGGCTGATTCACCGATTCGTAATTAACCAGCCAAGACTGCTAAGAATGGAAACGAAAAATTTGGAGTAAGTGTTGACTTTATAACGTAGAAATCCTACAAGGGTGAAATAGAGGATGAAATTTTTTTTGGAAATATATCGCTATTAAGGCAGTCTTGAAGCTAGATCTACGGAATTTGGTATTTGGTTTCTCGGCAAGCAATTAAAAAAGTATATGTTTCAGAATTTTCAGAAATTAAACCCCTACAGGGCTGAAATAATGGGTGAAATTTTTTTTTCAAAATAAACCATTACACTGGAGAAAAGCAGTTTGAATGTGTTAGATCTGTGACTTGCTCTTGACTAACTTTTGGAGTCTGAATCAAAAAAGAAAAAAACCGCAGATTTTTTTCTTTCAAGTAACTTTTTTTTAACATACAGAATACCCTCTCTTTGTTTCAAAAGTCATACAGTATGTAAATACAAAGGAAAATAAGTGCCAAACTTATCAAATATTCTGTAGATGAGGGACAATTTAATTCATACAAACGCTGTAATAATTACTGAGAGCTAAACTGTTTTCATACAAATAGTAAAGTTTCTTTACCAAACGGCAAATATAAAGTAAAAATTTTTGCTGATATCTTCTTCCGGAGTATTTAATCAGTGGTCACTCTCGACTGATTCTCCAACAGTAGTCAGCCATCATATTTGCATCACATCTACCGTGTTACAGTACCTCCATCACCTTGGAACCTTTATGGAATCACACATGCTGCTTATCACTGACTGCACGAAGATTTTCCGGGAAGTGAGAAAGATGGCTATGTAGAAAACGAAATTTTTTGCTCATATTTCAATCAAGGAGGAAACAGACGTTTTAAGATCAGCACAGATGATCCATTGATGCATGCTATATTGCAAGGAATCAATGACTCATTTTATGTCTTCAAATTATTCAAGCAAACGAACTGAATGGCCTAATGGGACTGCACTTATCGACTAATAATCGCTATTCATTTGCGGTATAAACTGGAATATCAAATAGTCCATTAAACGACATACATTATAGCAATACACAAATCCGTTATCACTTCGAAAGTATTACAGGAACGCACTTTCTCTTGATCAATAGTAGGATACCTCAGCTCATTTTTTTCCGCTCTAAGCTTTCCTGGATAGTCTCAAATTTAGTGCTAAGTCATTCCACTCATGAGCTCGAATCTCTTGCGAATGAAATCATTTTCATTGGGAAAATTTTTGTCGCTGAGGTCACTTCGACTTTCACAAGACTACCGTTTCTGTGCATCCAAAGAGGATAATTCTTTGAAAACTGGCACTGGAAATTCAGGTGAATGAGACACTGGACGTATTAGTGAATGGTGAGCTATGGAAGTCTATTTTTAATTTGTTGCTCTTGTTGAATCTGTTACAGGACAAACGTTTCTACGTAAACATCACCACAGGAGGTCTAAAAGCAGGATTAACTACAACCTCAGACTCCAGCTGCAGACTCGATTTATGGTCACAAATGCATTCGGAAAAGACGTTGCATCTTTGGCCTTAATTAGCATGAAATACATATGTTTTTGGATAGGGTCCCCCTTTAGCAAAACAGAATTTTGTTTTTTAACCCAAACGTGTTTCACTGCAGTTGCAGCATCTTCAATAGGCTTTTATTTTATACCTGTTAAAGAAAAAGAATATTCTTTACTGTTTGTATACATGTAACTATTAGTTTTTAAATCACAGTTAGAAATATTTGAAAAAAAAAAACAATTAAATTATGAATTCATACCATTTTGCCACATGGTTGGTTTTTGTCATGTATTGTGTTTCTACAGTGACTGTTTTGTTTCACAGTTTGTCATCTGCAACCACTTACACCTTAAAGTAGATAAATTGTTTAAGCCAAAAGCGGTTGCAGATGACAAACTGTGAAACAAAACAGTCACTGTAGAAACACAATGCATCAGAAAAACTACACCATGTGGCAAAAAGATATGAATTCATAATTTTATGTGGGTTTCTTTTCAAATATCTGTAATTAGGATTTAAGAACTAATAGTTACATGTATACAAACAGTATGGAATATTGTTTATCTCTAACAGCCATAAAATAAAAGCCCACTGAAGATGCTGCAACTGCAGTGAAACATGTTTGGGTTCAAAAACAAATTTGTGTTTTGCTAAAGGCGGACCCTGTCCAAAAACATATGTATTGTCAAAGCAAACATGGAAAAAAGAGCTTCAACCCAAAGATGATTATTAGCATGGAATGTTTAGAATGTGTTGCAATTAGTGAACGAAATAGAAGAAAGCTATTTAACAGTCACCAAGACAAGTCGACTTTGTCAGAACTGCAGATAAAAAGAAACGCATCTTTAATTTTTCAGTGGGCCTGATGTATGTTCATAAAATTATTTTTTGTAATTAGTACGCAAATGCGAGTGAAGCAGCGGGCGCTAAACTAGTTACTCCATAACCAATGAACACGATTTTGTAGCGGATCAGTCAGAATACATGAAGCGGTAGTGGGGCCGCGAGCTGGCCTGCTGGTGGAGACATGCGGTGTGCCTGCGGGTACTCACCGGAGACCCAGGTGCCGTTGAAGGGCGGCGGCCGGAAGCGCTGACTCAGCACGTCGTCCAGCGTGAACTTGGTGCCCTTCACCCTGGGCCCCTCGTCGGGCGGCGACAGCAGCACGATCGAGAACACGATCAGGCCGAGCACGGCCACGATCACGAGCAGCGCGATCAGGATGCCGCGCCAGTTGCGCTGGTTGGGCCCGGTCGCCACCAGCTCCTGCAACAGACGCAGAGGTGCGCGATTCTCTCAACTGCTCGAGATCATTCAGATTTCTCAATGACTAAAACAGTCCCAGTTGCAGGTTGCCCATTCATCGGTTTCCATAATCAGACGAATGTCAGTCTGACTGTGACACTAGGAGTACTGCAAGCATCAGGAACAGGCTCAAACTGCGCTACATTGCCCGTACTCGAGGTATGGGGCACCCTAACATGGAACGGTCGATATCCCAAACATCTGCATCGAGCTGGACGTAGTAACACACTAGTATGTGGAGAGAAAGGTTCCGCTGATCATGTCGTTCTCAGACGCCCCCTTTTCCAGGTTGAGAGAGACTGCAGACAATTATTTTGCGATCTACAAACAATTGTAAGTGGCCAAAATTTGTGGACTAAAGTGAATAGCACATCGGATATTAAAAAGGCAACTGCTTAACTTCCAGTTATAAGAGCAAGTAGACGCTTTGAATATCAAAACAATATCAACAGGTTACAAGAAGTGTTTCCTCAATTAAAGATCTATAATTGAGGAAACACTTCTTGTAACCTGTTGACATTGTTTTGATATTCAAAGCGTCCACTTGCTCTTATATATAGCAGCTCAAAGAAAAAGAGAAAAATGCAATATAAAGAAGAGCAAGAATACAATGGCCACCTATACAGGGACGCGCAGACTCAAGGACTGCCGAGGAACGCACATAATAGTGTGGGTGATGTAGACGTAGAATAGTGTAGCAGCAATAGGTTTAGAAGCAGGTATAATTGTAGTTAGTCGAAAACCTCGAGTTGTTCCGAGGCTGCCAGTAACATATCTAGTAATGTAAGACGGAAGCTGTTAACTTGGAACTCGAGTTAATTCCCTTCATTTTATGATATTTTTGAAACTGTTTCTTAATTTTCAAATGTTCTGTTTCATTTCTACATTAATCCTAGCAATGGTTACTGTTAACATGATTTACTACTACATGCATGATATAAAAAATAGTTTGTCACCCTGATTAACGAATATGTATGATCTGTTTAGAGTTACCAGATAACAGGTCAAAAATTCGTAGCAATAAATTGAATTGAAGTGAACTGAACAATTCCATAAGCAACAAAAAAATTCCTTTCTTTTCTTCCCGTCTGTCACCACAAAACTGTTAGACCCTTAGACTATCGCCTTCCCTTAGGCATGATCATCTTCAGATCTGCAGCAAAACATGGAAAAAAACAAATAAGACTAGTGAACTGTCGACATCTTAAAATGGTAAAGCAGGCCATAATGAAAAGTATTAGTCACATAGACGTGAAAAACATGGGCTTAAAATATGACGAGGCAAACCTCTTTTAAAACATGTCCTAATATAGTGAAGATACAGTGTCATCGTCAAAAGATACCCACAAAGTCATAATAGCATCGTCGCACATACACTCCTGGAAATGGAAAAAAGAACACATTGACACCGGTCAGACCCACCATACTTGCTCCGGACACTGCGAGAGGGCTGTACAAGCAATGATCACACGCACGGCACAGCGGACACACCAGGAACCGCGGTGTTGGCCGTCGAATGGCGCTAGCTGCGCAGCATTTGTGCACCGCCGCCGTCAGTGTCAGCCAGTTTGCCGTGGCATACGGAGCTCCATCGCAGTCTTTAACACTGGTAGCATGCCGCCACAGCGTGGACGTGAACCGTATGTGCAGTTGACGGACTTTGAGCGAGGGCGTATAGTGGGCATGCGGGAGGCCGGGTGGACGTACCGCCGAATTGCTCAACACGTGGGGCGTGAGGTCTCCACAGTACATCGATGTTGTCGCCAGTGGTCGGCGGAAGGTGCACGTGCCCGTCGACCTGGGACGGGACCGCAGCGACGCACGGATGCACGCCAAGACCGTAGGATCCTACGCAGTGCCGTAGGGGACCGCACCGCCACTTCCCAGCAAATTAGGGACACTGTTGCTCCTGGGGTATCGGCGAGGACCATTCGCAACCGTCTCCATGAAGCTGGGCTACGGTCCCGCACACCGTTAGGCCGTCTTCCGCTCACGCCCCAACATCGTGCAGCCCGCCTCCAGTGGTGTCGCGACAGGCGTGAATGGAGGGACGAATGGAGACGTGTCGTCTTCAGCGATGAGAGTCGCTTCTGCCTTGGTGCCAATGATGGTCGTATGCGTGTTTGGCGCCGTGCAGGTGAGCGCCACAATCAGGACTGCATACGACCGAGGCACACAGGGCCAACACCCGGCATCATGGTGTGGGGAGCGATCTCCTACACTGGCCGTACACCACTGGTGATCGTCGAGGGGACACTGAATAGTGCACGGTACATCCAAACCGTCATCGAACCCATCGTTCTACCATTCCTAGACCGGCAAGGGAACTTGCTGTTCCAACAGGACAATGCACGTCCGCATGTATCCCGTGCCACCCAACGTGCTCTAGAATGTGTAAGTCAACTACCCTGGCCAGCAAGATCTCCGGATCTGTCCCCCATTGAGCATGTTTGGGACTGGATGAAGCGTCGTCTCACGCGGTCTGCACGTCCAGCACGAACGCTGGTCCAACTGAGGCGCCAGGTGGAAATGGCATGGCAAGCCGTTCCACAGGACTACATCCAGCATCTCTACGATCGTCTCCATGGGAGAATAGCAGCCTGCATTGCTGCGAAAGGTGGATATACACTGTACTAGTGCCGACATTGTGCATGCTCTGTTGCCTGTGTCTATGTGCCTGTGGTTCTGTCAGTGTGATCATGTGATGTATCTGACCCCAGGAATGTGTCAATAAAGTTTCCTCTTCCTGGGACAATGAATTCACGGTGTTCTTATTTAAATTTCCAGGAGTGTATTTAAAATGTGCTATACACTGGGCCTTGATGTCGGCGGTGTCATCTTGTTAATCGCGCTACTGTCCATAGCAAACTGCTGTACAGTAGCCACAAAGTGTTTGTGTCTGAAGTTTGTTACATGTCGCTACTGTAGGTGTACACATATTCGTAAATTATATGATTTTACAAATTGGTGTGAGGAATACAATCGATAAAGTCTATAGTAACTTACCAAGTTTATAAGTTGTTTCAGTGATAAAATGAAATAATTAAAACTACAACGAAAAATTAAATTGTTAAAAAGGAACTAGTTAAGTTACAATGTGTAATTCTGACATTCTCTTGTGGCGTTTCTAGTTAAAATATAATGACATACATAATAACAAGCTTACAGAAGTAACAGAAGAATATTTAATAGTGAGGAAATAGATAGGGAAAGAAGCCAAATGGATGAAACAACAATTGTAGTAAGTAATCAGAGTCCTCTCTAGGCTTGGCCGCCAGAATGCTTCGCTGTTAGCTCTGTAAAATTCTTCCTTTGTATGCCATTATATTTTTATCCAGATTGCCCCAAGCGGGTCTCAGTAATTGTCGCTCAAGGGAGGATTCGAACCTCCGACGGGGGAAGCCTTACCAACCGTGGCAAGGTGCCCTAGACGGCTCGGCTACAACGCACTGGGACTTGTTTCGATTAAAGTGTTTCATTGCCCTGTCAAAATCTTCTAACAGTATCATGTCTCCCATCTCATCTTCTTTTACGTCCTCTTCCATTTCTATAGTACTTCCCTCAAGTTCATCTCACTTCTATAGACCCTCTATACACTCTTTCTACCTTTCCACCTTTCTGGGTAGCAGACATATGTATACCAGCAATAAATAAGAATTTTAAATATTTTAGATTATTCAAGTAAAATAGGTGGAATATTCTGGATTGGTAAAAGCGTATACGACACCAGCTAGCTGCCCGCGAATGCGATACGGGGATTTCCCGACTGCTGGCTCGCCGCCTATGGCTGATGGAGCACCTCCACAGCGCTGTCGATAAAACATCCTTTTGAAGGCCGTACTGGCAGCCACTAGCGCCGAGCGGACCTACTCGTGGCGCGTCCGTCAAAGAGACGGATCCTGCGATGGGCTTTCAGCTAATTACGGCCGCCGTGTGTGATATCGACATGTGTCACCGCTCCCGTCTTTGATCCGGACGCTTTACAGGTGACGGCGGGAGGGGGCAGCCGACAATCGAGCAATGCTAATGCACTTCTCAGTTTTCTGCAATACAGAGTCCTCACTGCGGGGATGTACCAATAGATCTACAGTTTTATGATGGAGAGGGCATAGCCAGCACACGTCACATGTCTCTGCTACTTTGGTATATACACATCATACAAAAAAAAATTGTCACATCCAGGAGACATCATGCTGCTCCACAGTATTAGAACAATATTTAATTACTACGTAATACTACGGGGCTATGGAAAAACGACATTTTGCCAAAGGCGTAAGTGATAGATTACTTTGTAATTTTTTATTTATTTATAGGCGCAATCACATTCTTATGACACATTCATAACCGGTTTTGGCCATACATGACCATCTTCAGATTCTATAACAATACATAAGAAAATTTATATTAAAACCTAAAAATAAGTGCTATATTTAACCAAGCTTATTAGTGATCTAACTTAATTTATGCGAAATACGTATAGTTCATACCTAAAAGCGACGTACACTGAACACAGGTTCAGCGTTGTCAAACTAGCTATAAAATGTGAAACACCGGTCTTATATAGATATAAAAACTTGGTTAGATTTTATTCCCCTTCTTTGCGCTAGATGCGCGCGTCCTCTATAAGATAGTCTTTATTTTTTTTAAGTCTAAAATATGAAAATTTTACTATTGATACAAAATTTAAAATTGCAGAACAGATTGTTAAATCAGTGAAATAACATTTGAGAACAAGGAGAAACATTGCTATAGTTTAAAATAGTAGTAGCACTTGTAGAGTGAATTTCTGACGCCCGATGGCACTGTATTCGCACCTATTGCCTGTTTATGCCGTTGTCCATTGGTACGACAGGGAAGACACGGGCTCCTCTGTCTTAAAGGTTGTTGACATCTGCAGCGGCCCGCACGAGAATGTGCAATACTTGATCTGTTCTGTAATTTTAAATTTTATATACATTTGACCTAAATATTAATAGTAAATTTGTCATATTTTAGGCTTCTGAAAAATAAAGATTATCCTCACTGAGGGGAAGTACCAATAGATCTATAGTTTTATGATGGAGAGGGCATAGCCAGCACACATCACATGTCTCTGACACTTTGGTGTATACACATCATACAAAACTGTCACATCCAGGACACATCACGCTGCTCCACAGGACGCACTCATCTAGCGCAAAGAGGGGGAACAAAATCTAACAAACTTTTTATATCTATATAAGACCGGTGTTTTACATATTATAGCTAGTTCGACGAAGCATGAACCTGTGGTCAGTTGAAACGTCCCCTTAGAAAACTTAGTGAATTACTGTGTTGATAAACTTCTACGTTATGTCATTTTCAAACAGCTGAGCAGAAATGAACGTACTCAGTCATTTCTCTCTTTACTTATTCTGATCAACAGTAAACTGACACACAATATTTTTAGCGCAACGGAATCTGACTTTCAAAAATCCCTACAAAAGAATGGCCCTGACCAACAATAACCTACACCTTTCATGAATCACTTACCTCACAAAAATCTTCGTTACTCGAACTACTGCAATACAGCGAGCGCCAATACTACTAGCTAAATAAAAGATTCTAACTACTGAAGGCACTAACTACTGATAGGCATAGTTAGCAAATGAAGGCTATATATACAGGCTGTTACAAAAGGTACGGCCAAACTTTCAGGAAACATTCCTCACAAACAAAAAAAGAAATATGTTATGTGGACATGCGTCCGGAAACGCTTACTTTCCATGTTAGAGCTCATTTTCTTACTTCTCTTCAAATCACATTAATCATGGAATGGAAACACACAGCAACAGAACGTACCAGCGTGACTTCAAACACTTTGTTACAGGAAATGTTCAAAATGTCCTCCGTTAGCGAGGATACATGCATCCACCCTCCGTCGCATGGGATCCCTGATGCGCTGATGCAGCCCTGGAGAATGGCGTATTGTATCACAGCCGTCCACAATACGAGCACGAAGAGTCTCTACATTTGGTACCGGGGTTGCGTAGACAAGAGCTTTCAAATGCCCCCATAAATGAAAATCAAGAGGGCTAAGGTCAGGAGAGCGTGGAGGCCATGGAATTGGTCCGCCTCTACCAATCCATCGGTCACCGAATCTGTTGTTGAGAAGCGTACGAACACTTCGACTGAAATGTGCAGGAGCTCCATCGTGCATGAACCACATGTTGTGTCGTACTTGTAAAGGCGCATGTTCTAGCAGCACAGGTAGAGTATCCCGTATGATATCATGATAACGTACTCCATTGAGCGTAGGTGGAAGAACATGGGGCCCAATCAAGACATCACCAACAATGCCTGCCAAAACGTTCACAGAAAATCTGTGTTGATGACGTGATTGCACAATTGCGGGCGGATTCTCGTCAACCGACACATGTTGACTGTGAAAATTTACAATTTGATCACGTTGGAATGACGGAACTGAAATGAGCTCTAACATGGAAATTAAGCGTTTCCGGACACATGTCCACATAACATCTTTTCTTTATTTGTGTGTGAGGAATGTTTCTTGAAAGTTTGACCGTATCTTTTTGTAACACCATATATATATATATATATATATATATATATATATATATATATATATATATATATATATATCAGTTCATGACACCCAGTCTTACAAATTTCGTTTCTCTGACGGACACACGTCCAGATCGTCCGCTCTCAAAACTCTACCATCTCTCTTCCCACATCCACCACTGCTGGCGGCTCACCTCCAACTGCGTAACGCTACGCGCTGTTCACATCCAACTGCCCAACACTATAATAGCGACTATTCCAACAACGCCAACCAGCCACAGACTGCACACAGCACAGCCAGTGATTTTCATACAGAGAGCTACGTGGCGTTACCAACATAAAAACCTAAACAACCTACTTACACAGTGAATGCCGCCTTTAGGTGTGAACTATATGTATTTCGCATAAATTTAGTTAGGTTACTAATAAGCTTGGTTTAATATTGCACTAATTTTTAGGTTTTTATATAAATTTTCTTTTGCATTGTTATAGAATCTGTAGATGGTCATTGGATGGCCGAAACCGGTTATGACTGTTCCATAACAATGTGAGTGCGTCTATAAATAAGCAAAAAAATTTTTACTACGGGCTATCGTGAACTTATTTTATCGGAAAACTCTAAAAGCTTTTTAATAATTCGAAAGTTATTAATATTCTACATCTTTATTATTCATGTCACATATTTATTTCTCAGCATAGTCACCCTGGCGATGAACTGTCCCAATGAGAGACCTGTTTGTTGATACCATCATTGCAGAACGTTTGTTGACGGAGTCACAACATCACCTCTGCCTTGCACCGATTCATCACTATTAAAGCGATGTCCTCAAAGGTGTTCTTTAAGTTTTGGAAACAGATGAAAAACGGACGGCGCCAAGTCGGGACTGTATGGAGGATTATCGATAACGGTGATCGAAAGGAGTCGGACTGTTGCAGATGTCGCAGCGCTCGCGTGTGATGTGGCATTGTCACGCTGAAGGAGAGGGCGAGGGCGCTCCATGTGTTGACGGACTCATCGAATTCGAAAGTCGGTACAGCACGCTGCTTCTCACGCACCGACATCCACTACTGGCCATTAAAATTGCTACACCACGAAGGTGACGTGCTAGAGACGCGAAATTTAACCGACAGGAAGAAGATGCTGTGGATATGCAAATGACTAGCTCAGGGCATTCATACAAGGTTGGCGCCAGTGGCGACACATACAACGTGCTGACACGAGGAAAGTTTCCAACCGATTTCTCATACACAAACAGCAGTTGACCGGCGTTGCCTAGTGAAACGTTGTGATGCCTCGTGTAAGGAGGAGAAACGCGTACCTTCACGTTTCCGACTTTGATAAAGGTCGGATTGTAGCCTATCGCGATTGCGGTTTATCGTATCGCGACATTGCTGCTCGCGTTGGTCGAGATCCAATAACTGTTAGGAGAATATGGAATCGGTGGGTTCTGGAGGGTAATACGGAACGTCGTGCTGGATCCCAACGGCCTAGTATCACTAGCAGTCGAGATGACAGGCATCTTATCTGCATGCCTGTAACGGATCGTGCCACCACATCTCGATCCCTGAGTCAACAGATGGGGACGTTTGCAAGACAACAACCATCTGCACGAACAGTTCGACGACGTTTGCAGCAGCATGGACTATCAGCTCGGAGACCATGGCTGCGGTTACCCTTGACGCTGCATTACAGACAGGAGCGCCTGCGGTGGTGTACTCGACGACAAACCTGGATGCACGAATGGCAAAACGTAATTTTTTCAGATGAATCCAGGTTCTGTTTACAGCATCATGATGGTCGCATCCATGTTTGGCGACATCGCGGTGAACGCACATTGGAAGCGTGTATTCGTCATCGCCATACTAGCGTGTCACCCGGCGTGATGGTATGGGGTGCCATTGGTTACACGTCTCGGTCACCTCTTGTTAGCATTGACGGCAATGTGAACAGTTGACGTTACTTTTCAGATGTGTTACGACCCATGGCTCTACCCTTCATTCGATCCTGGCGAAACCCCACATTTCAGCAGGATAATGCACGACTGCATGTTGCATGTCCTTACGGGCCTTTATGAATACAGAAAATGTTGGACTGCTGCCCTGGCCAGCACATTCTCCAGATCTTTCACCAACTGAAAACGTCTGGTCAATGGTAGCCGAGCAACTGGCTCGTCACAATAAGCCAGTCACTACTCGTGATGAACTGTGGTATCGTGTTGAAGTTGCATGGGCAGCTGTATCTGTACACGCCATCCAAGCTCTGTTTGACTCAATGCCCAGGCGTATCAAGGCCGTTATTACGGCCAGTGGTGGTTTCTCTGCGTACTGATTTCTCAGGATCTATGCCCCCAAATTGCGTGAAAATGTAATCACATGTCAGTTCTAGTATAATATATTTGTCCAATGAATATACGTTTATCATCTACATTTCTTCTTGGTGTAGCAATTTTAATGGCCAGTAATGTAGTTACATTATGCACCGCCATGTTACAGACGTCGGTTCGGAGCCCTCCAGCGGCAGTTGCAAATATGTAGACATGAAGAATAAAGATGTAGAATGTTAGAAACGTTTGTTTTACACAAAAAGCGTTAAGAGTATCCACATAAAAAATTCACAAGGATTACTTTTCAGCACGTCCTCGTGCTTACTATTAAGCAGACGTTTCTGGGTAGGGTGCCTTTGCCGCTGAGAACTGAGTCATTACGGAAACTTAAACCAAATACTTTTTCTTCTTATTCTTCTTCTTTTCAGAGATCACACACCCTGTAGAGGACGCGCTGCATCAAGGCTCTGCTTCCATGTTCTATCTCTCGCTGTCTCTTTCCACCCTGCGGCGATTCCCAATGCCTCTACGTTCTTCTCTATGTCATCTTTCTAGCACGTGCGAGTTCAGGCGAGTAGTCTTGTTGCTTGGAGAGTGCCTTCAAATGCCTTCTTAGGAATTCCGTTAGTTTCCATTGTAGCCACATGACCAGCCCATTGTAGTCTCCTACTTTTTAATTTGTGGGTGACAGTGCACAGATTCATTAACTGTTATATTCTATGTTCTTTCGAACCCTCCATATTCCATTCTGCAACACATGTCTCCAGATCACTTTTCTTTTAAAGCACTCAGTTTTTTTCTTTCATTATTCGTAAGCGTCCACCTTTCCGAGACATACATAGACGCAAAAAGAAAACAAAAACACCAAAGAAAATGTAATGTTTTGAAATGTTTATGGGTGGTTAATAGGTCCAATAGAACAATAATCATGAATGACGGCAGTTTAATGACATTACATGAAATGAATCAAGTTGTTATCGTTACTACTTTGTCATGTGGAAACTGGATAAAGTATGTAAAGAAATAAGACAGATATAGGAACATCAACTGTAGTTATATGCTACTTGGCTATAAGTACAATGAAGAAATTGTGGAAAGAGCATCACAGATAATTTGAAGCCATATTGACTATTACGAGGGTAATCCCAAATGTAAGGACTCCTATTTTTATACAAGCACATAGATCTGTTTATTTCTACAATGGTTTACATCAGTTTACAGCTTGAACATTTAGCTATTTTCCGACATAATCACCATTTCTGTCGATGCATTTTTGTAGACGCTGTGGCGGTTTTTGTATGTCCATGTCATACCAGCTCGCCACCATTCTGATCAGAAAGTTATGAATCTCTTCTTTCACAACGTCGCCGGAGATGAATCGCTTTCCGGCCAAATGTTCTTTTAACCAGTCCAGAAAGTTGTCCTATTCGGCTGCAAGACAGTGAAGAAATGCGCGGGAAGCATCGACTCGTTGCCGCATGTGGTCTTCAGTCAACATGTGTGGCACCCATCTTGCGCACAACTTCCGGTAGTTCAATGTTTCCGTTAAAATTCTGTGAGCGGTGCTTCGGGGAACCGCAGGAACCAACGTGCAGAGATCATCCAGGGTGATCCGCCGATCTTCACGCATGCTTTTCTCAACCTTCAACACCGTCTCCTCAGAAATTGACGGTCTCTCGCTCCTTTGTTCGTCGTGAATTTCGGTCCGACCATCTGCAAACTCTCTACACCACTTACGAACATTTTTGACATTCATGCACAACTCACCGTACACTTCCGTCAATTGGCGATGGACTTCAATCAGCGCAGTGCCCTTTGCGTTCAAAAACCGAATAACTGTGCGCAATTCGCACTTGGGGTAACATCCAACGGGAGCACCATTCTCAAGGGCTGCAAAGCCAAGACTGAGCGCTTCAGCGCGGCGTGCGCGTATTTGCACATAGCGCGTGTGATTTTGGGATTACCATCGTAATTAAAGAAGCTTTAATTCTGAATAAACATGTGTTAAATGTTTTTGTAACACCACTATAGCCTGATGATGAGGTATCACCTCGAAATATGTCTCTGGATAAACAATTTAGTTGTCAACAAATTTTGTGACTGGTAGCAGTACTGGACGTTGTTTTGCTGTCATCCATCAGAGGACTTGTTGAATGCAACTCTCCCCAACATTTAATCTTGAGAAAGCCATTCCACCTAGTGCGGTGTTGGTTGTGGTTGGATCATACTCACAGTATGCGCAATAACTAACTCTGGTGACCAACAGAGTGAGGAGCCATCGCAAAAAAAAAAACACTCTGTCTTCAGGACACCAGTGTGCTACCGGGACCATCCGACCGCCGTGTCATCCTCAGAGGAGGATGCGGATAGGAGGGGCGTGGGGTCATCACACCGGTTGTTGTGATGGTATTCTTGACCAAAGCCGCTACTATTCGGTTGAGTAGCTCCTCAATCGGCATCACGAGGCTGAGTGCACCCCGAAAAATGGCAACAGCGCATGGCGGCTAGATGGTCGCCCATCCAAGTGCCAGCCACGTCCAACAGCGCTTAACTTCGGTGATTTCAGGGGAACCGGTGTATCCACTGAGGCAAGGCCGTTGCCACGGACCCATCGCAAATGATCATTCAAATTAATTTTTAAAAAAGAGTAGTGGCGCGCAGCAGAAAATGTCTTATGTAAGGGTCGACAAAAATGTTCCCGTTCGAAGGCCGTAGTGCACCAGGTTGAAGACACCCGTTCGGTAAAACCCCGTGTCCTGCTACGTGAAGAAGTCCATAACTGCTTGCTGCCAGATACTGAAGGTGTGATAATCGCATGGGGAGTGACCCGAAGTATACGGCTGTAGCTGGAGCGCCTCCCATTTGAACTGGCGTAACTTCTGTGCTACGACATTTGCGATATGGGGCTTGCGTTACCATGCACTCGGCGCACCCTTCCAGAACGGCGGTTTTCGACAGATATGCTTCCCCATACACATTATTCATTCTCCGAGGGATGTCTCTCGGTGTCTGTCATTCGGCAGCCAAGAGGAGAACAGCACGTTGTTCCTTCTTGGACGCATCTGATAAAAATGTCGGCATAGATCACGTTCCCACATTTACCGCACACACGTCAGGAAGACAGGAATACCACAGTAGCCCCTTGCTTTTTTTTTTCTTTTTTGTGATTTCATTCTCCTGCCCCACATGGGCGGCACAATCCGCCGCTCTTCAGCCGAGTGACATGGCAACTAAAATAAGAATAAAATGTTACATACATAAGGCGATAAAAAGGGGGAACATAAAACAGAGCAAAGAGAGAAAATGGAGGTAAAAATAGACTGACATGGAGACGTTCATGGGGGACAGTTAAAAAAGTCACCAGAAAGTTAAAAAGCACAGTTGGCGATTCTTAAAACACAGAGAAGACACTGAATGGTTATGCACATGTTCAAAGTCGGCCACAGTATTAAAAACACTCCAGAACAACTCACTTAAAACCCACTTGTAGCACACACGACGAAGAATAAAACTGCTGGTGGGACCTGCCGAGGGGAAGGTCAGAGAAGATGGAAAAGGAGGGGAGAGCAAGGGGCAGCAGGGGAAGCGGCGGGATGAAGAGAGTAAGGGCGTCAGCAGGTACACGAAGAGGCAGAAGACATATAGGGTGGGAGATGAAGAGGGAAGACAGGGCAGGAGGGAGTGCAGAGACACTGAAAGGGGGCGCAAGAGAGGGAGGGGGAGTAGGAGGGGGAAGCTGCTCAGGAGGAGAGAGGGGGAGGAGAGGGAGCCCTGAGGATGAGGCAGGAAGATGGGGCTAGAGTTGGTAGGAAGGGTAGATGTCAGGGCGAAGCTCATCATTCGGGAGGGGTAGATGGTGGAAGTTGCGTTGGGAAAGGAGATGGAGGGTGTGGAGATGGAGAGAGGGTGGGAGACAACGGTAAAGGCAGGGCAACTGGTTGGGGGTGGAGAGGAAGGGAGACACCAGGGGGTGAGGGGGATCAAGGCGGCGGACAATATATAGTGTGCGGATGTGTTCAAGGAAAAGGAGAAGGTGGGGGAAGGGGATGAGGTCGTAGAGGATACACGTGGGTGACGGAAGGCGGATGCGGAAGGCGAGGCGGAGCGCATGGCGTTCGAGGATTTGGAGGGCTTTTTAGAACCAGGGATGGGCGGAAATCCAAGCTACGCTGGCATAACAGAGGATGGAGCCCTTTGCTTACATGTCGGTGCTTATATACGCTGCAGGAACGCCCTCAAACGGAAACTTTTTAATCGTACGTTACAAATTTACCTGGAACACAAATGCAACTTCCCCATAGGCCGACTTTTGCCACTATTTCCATTCGTCTGTAAATAATTCATGTCAGTACTTTTCAATGAAGACTTGTTAAGCTGATAGTTCATTAATATGTATACCTGTCAGTATCTGACTTCTTTTAAATTAGAAATTATTGCGTTCTTTTTGAAATCTGCTACTATTTCGTCTGTCTCATATTTCTTGTATAAAAGGCGGAATACTTTTGCCTTGATATATTCTCCAAAGGACCTTTATAATTCTTTGTTCTATGATTAAATAATCTTGGCATTGAGATTAGAACTAACACAAAATTTCTGAATGTAGAACACCTAAGTCAGTATGGCAATACGAAAAGAGAAAAGGACAAGAGAACATTGTTCTGCAAAAGGTTGGAAAAACTGATATTCAGTGTGAGCAAAAATTCTTGCCCTGATTATAAAAATTTATAACAGAATAGCCGTTTGACATAATATTTACATTTGATGCCGTTACATAGGTTAGCTTTACTAGTTGTGACCAACAGATGGCGCTAGTGTTCCACAACACTGACGCGGTCTGTGAGGTCACGTCGGTTGCTGGCGACATGGAACCGAAGCAGGAGAAAGCGCAATGTGTGGATTGGATTGTTTGGGGGAAGAGACCAAGCAGCAAGGTCATCGGTCTCAACAAAAAAATGGTTCAAATGGCTCTGAGCACTATGGGACTCAACTGCTGTGGTCATAAGTCCCCTAGAACTTAGAACTACTTAAACCTAACTAACCTAAGGACATCACACATATCCATGCCCGAGGCAGGATTCGAACCTGCGACCGTAGCGGTCGTGCGGTTCCAGACTGTAGCGCCTTTAACCGCTCGGCCACTCCGGCCGGCTTCGGTCTCAACAGATTAGGGAAGGACGGGGAAGGAAGTCGGCCGTGCCCTTTCAAAGGAACCATCCCGGCATTTGCCTGGAGTGATTTAGGGAAATCGCGGAAAACCTAAATCAGGATGGCTGGAGTCAGGATCGCAATGTGTGCTTTGGTTTCATAAAACGAAATCGCCCCTCAGTGTTCAGCGTAAATTTCGGGCTTCTTATGGACGCAGCCCTCCTGACGTAAAGCGACAGTATGCAAAGTTCAACGAAACAGGCAGCGTTGAAGATCGTCCTCGAAGTCGCAGGCCTCGTGTGAGTGATGCAACTGTTGATCGTGTCCGGCAATCGTTTCAACGGAGTCCGTCTAAATCAACTCGTCAAGCATCACATGAACAAATACTGCAAGCAAGTGTGATGAAGATTCTTCATGAAAGGCTTAGGTTGTATACTTACAAAGTGCAAATCGTGCAGGCCTTGCAACCGAATGATCTGCTGACGCGTGCTGAATTTGCAACTGAGATTCCCAACAGGATTGATGGCGCTAACGTTTACTTAAATCGTATATGCTCTACCGATTAATCCACCTTTCATGTCAGTGGAATGGTAAATAGGCATAATGTCCGTATATGGGGTTCAGAGTCTCCACATGCTACTGTACAATTACAGCGAGGCAGCGATAAAGTAAATGCTTGGTGCGGCCTTATGCATAACATGGTTTTTGAACCGTTTTTCTTCGCGGAAAAATTACCGCTAACATTTACTTACACGTTTTGCAACAGTTTATTGTTCCAAAGTTACAAGAATATCAACCATGGATACTTTTCCAGCAAGATGTAGCACCCCCGCTCCATCCCCCCCCCTTCCTCCTCCCCCCTCCCCCCGCTGGGCTTTGATAGTGCGTGATTTCCTGGATGAAACATTTCCGGATCGGTGGATTGGAAGGAACGGTCCAACACCCTGGCCACCTAACTCTCCAGACATTACGCCCCTTGACCTTTTTTTTTTCTGGGGCTATATCAAGGACACGGTCTTCGTCACACCAATTGCTGACGTCGACGAACTGAAGGCTAGGATACAAGCTGCTGTGGGTACTGTGACAGAACATATGTTACTAAACACCTGGCGGGAACTGGAATACCGCCTCGACAATCTCCGAGCTACCAACGGAGCACACATTGAGGCTTACCAACGTAAGTGGCCTTAAAACAAACTAGTAGCATCAACCTATGTAACGGCATCAAATGCAAATTATTACGTCAAGCGGTTATTCTGTAATAAATTGTTATAATCAGGGCATGACTTTGTGCTCACCCTGTAGAACTGGAAGCAGCATAAACGAATAATCTACGGTGTCGATGATATTGCTAATGGTGGTAGGGGTAGGTGTTACGATAACGATTACTCAATAATAACACCGACGACGATGATGATGTCGATTTATTTTTTTATTTGGTGTATGGCAATACAAGATGAACTGCAGCTTACATATGAAGTGCATAATTTTACAAAATAAATAGGACTGAACGAGTAAATCTACAAATTAGTATTTAAGTTCTCAATCCATTCAGGGGTTGCCTCTGTGACTTCAAAGAAACGTTTTAGATTTGGGAGCTGAGGGAGTTTGATTAATTTTTCTTATTCGTTGAGAAGGGCATTTTGTCTTCGAAGATATGGTGGCGCAGTGTGGTTTCAGAATTGGTAATCAGTGAAGAGAGGTAGATTTGGTGCAGCCTGTTATTGTCTTCATTGCTGTGTTTAGCTGGACATCTATTTTTC
The DNA here is from genome assembly GCF_023898315.1 of Schistocerca nitens. NCBI lineage: Eukaryota > Metazoa > Arthropoda > Insecta > Orthoptera > Acrididae > Schistocerca > Schistocerca nitens. Next base: position 347,887,356 of record NC_064620.1, read on the forward strand.
TCACATATGAACTCTTAAGCCACACTGACAGTTGTACTGTACTTGTCACAGATTGTAATGGTTCTTTATTTACGTGACCATTACGGCACTCTAACCCTAGTTCTCGATACCAGTAATATCGTACTACTTTTCTGCGAAGTAATACACATATTTTTGTGACAATATTCACATTTGTTTTTATTAGTGTGTAGGTACTCCAATGTATCGATATATTATAGGGATATGGTTCTTGTGTGTATTCATTTCTGTGAGACTGTCATAATCTTTGACTTACTTGTAACCGTTTAGGCGCGAATGCGCACAGAGCAGTCTTTGTTTCACTTTGCAGAAGTTAAGTTGTTATTTCGCTTTGTAAAAGAACAGTCAAGTCTTGTGTCTGGTTAAAGTGGAAATTAAATATATGAAGATTGACATAAAACTGTTTTCTTGACGATGTGGGAATTAAGAAGAAGTATATGTGAATTTACAAGAAGTTTAATGAAAATGTGGATCATGAACACCAAGTCAAAAATTATTTGTACCATACCATTGTTCTGATCTGGTATTGTTTGATCATTAAGAATTTCATGAAAAACGTATTTGTTAGGTCTTCAAATATTGCTAAAATACAGATCTGGACCTTCTAGCAGTCAAAGTGGAATCACCCTAGAATCAACAAGATGAGCCACAACAACTTCGACGAAATCTACGTGGGAATCCATTCAAGATAAGTGCCAAAATTAATGACATTTTTACCGTGACTTCATTATTTCCATTCTGACGATACCATCCACAGTCAATAACTTTGTTGCTGCACGATAAAGCGAACATATGCTACGTGAGCAACATTATTAATCTTATTTCTAACCTACTTTGCAAGTGGTGGTATTGTTAGAAGATGCTATGCATCCCTACCTCAAATAATCACGTAAGCGGTTCTGTACACAATGAAGAGACAAAACATTATGACCACCGGCTCAATACCTTGATGAGCCATCTTTGTAAAGCAATACATCACCGATACTACAGTTCCTTGGTAGATTTATGGAGCTGTGTTGCACCAGATGTCTACACACAAGTCATATAATTCCCGTAAATAACTGGGCCTGACCTGTATACGTGGTGATGGGAACCACGGGATTCGCATCAGGCGAATTTGGTGTCCACGACATTAATGTGATTTCACTATAATGCTCCTCGAACCACTGCACCACGATTCTGGCTTCGACACACGGACAATTATACTGCCGAAATATGGCGTTATCGTCAGGGAAGACATGAAGCATGAGGGGATGCAGATTGTCCGTAGGTGACACAGTGTCTTCGATTACTACCTCAAGTCCCGTGCAAGCGCATCATAGCATAATACTGCACCCACGAGCCTTCGTCCGTGGCAAGATAAGACGTTCCGAGCAGCCGTTGGCGTTTGTGGAGACGACCATCGACCTGGTGTAGCAAAAACATGTTTAATCCGATGATCTGAGACGTTTCCTGTGCTACACAGTCCAATCACAATGATCTCGAGCCCATTACAATCGTAACTGAAGATGTCGTTGGGCATCTCGTGGTCGTGCGGTAGCGTTCTCGCTTCCCACGCCCGGGTTCCCGGGTTCGATTCCCGGCGGGGTCAGGGATTTTCTCTCCTCGTGATGGCTGGGTGTTGTGTGCTGTCCTTAGGTTAGGTTTAAGTAGTTCTAAGTTCTAGGGGACTTATGACCATAGCTGTTAAGTCCCATAGTGCTCAGAGCCATTTGAACCTTTTTTTTTTTTTTTTTTTTTGATGTCGTTGGGCCAACATGTGAACACGCCCGGGTCGTCTTGTACTGTGTCCTGTAAAGCCTTCTAAAAATCGTAGTAAAATGTTACGATAACCGCAAGTTGAACTCTGTCAATAACGGATAAAACTATGGGTGTTTATGTATTTAAATGTGCTGTCAATCATGAAATAGTATTTTGGAACGAGAAAACTCTCCACCTTCACACGTTTAGAACACAAAAATATTAATAATAAATATATTTATGTGTAACAAGTACTAAGAATAACAAAGACTGTATCAGCTCATGGAATTTCTATTTCATTGTGTGATAAAAACTTGGATGAATGAAATGGTCACTCTGGTGGCAGCTCTCGAACCTATTAGACGCCTTTCTTCTAAATGCACGATTTTGTTAACTATACGTAAGTTTTTTCCCAATATGTGTATGGAAAGTATTTGTCCTTTCAATCTCATGTCATACCTCTCCATCCATATGAATATAATAATGTGGAAATAATGCATTATCGCTAGAATTCAAGTTTTATCATTGACCATCTGCCATTCTTTTGTCATAACGGCACATTGGCAGCCATTATGTGAAATATAATTAATCACATGATTTTTGGGCTTCACCTACAAGATAAAAAAATGCTTTAAATAGTTTACTACCAGGAAAAAGAAATATTTTTTGCAGAAAAGTTTTCACTAAATACAAACGACGAACTCGAAGGTAATAAATAATAACATGAGGCTCAGGTTTGCTTAAGATAAAATCGCTGACTAATAGAAATCTTGTTTTCACTGCCATAAATTTTATTTAGATCGTAATTAACAGCATAAAAGGGTCAGTGTTTAACAAAGAATTTACGTAACACTGAGAAAAATAGTGCAGCTACGTAGATGATTATACCGTGTCTCTCTCTGCAACAGTATTTATTTATTGGGCAGTAACTAATACGATTTTAAATAAACCAAGCGTATTTTTGAATTAGCTATATGTGTTGACAACGTAAGTAAATTCTTATAACTCAATCTAGTAGACTTATTCAGAATTATTTGTCTACTTAACGATATTAGTGACCGGTAGCTACATTTTAGCCACTACTACAGGTGTCGCGACTTATAAATATTTTCATCCACGATTGCAAACGTAACAAACCGAAACCTTCTATAAAAAGAAAAAAAGTAGAAGCGGAGAGAAAGAGAGAGAGAGAGAGAGAGAGAGAATATAGTCTGCTGTGGAGCCCCATTTTCAAAAATATGCACTGAACGGTGTGCTCCGAAACACATGTGCGTCTACAGCATTATGCTCTTTCTCCAGAGGTGCCACAGATCGCCATCTGTTCTACTTTACAGAGCAGTAAGCTTCCAAACACCACGGTTCTGTGAAGAGTCGTGGATGTCCAAGCACTTTAGCGACTGGTGGTAGTTTCGCTGCTCGTCTATCACTTTCCGTAGATGCTGACCATAGCAACATTCTACCAGGTTCGCAGTTTTCGAGATACTCGTTCACAGGATCTGCATAATAATAAACTGCCCTTTGACACAGTCGCTTATTTCAGAGGATTTAACCATCTGCTCATATTCACTAGGGTATTCCCATATCCGTCTCAGCACTGCTTACATGCACTTCTTACTGCGTCAGCTGCGCGGGATTAGCCGAGCGGTCAAGGGCGCTGCAGTCATTGACTGTGCGGCTTATCCCGGCGGAGGTTCGAGTCGTCCCTCGGGCATGGGTGTGTGTGTTTGTTCTTAGGATAACTTAGGTTAAGTAGTGTGTAAGCTTAGGGGCTGATGACCTTAGCAGTTAAGTCCTATAAGATTTCACACACATCTGAACATTTTTTTCTTAGGTTTATACATTGCATTGGGCAGTGGTCATAATGTTTTGGCTTATCGGTGTACGTGTCTATGGCAGCGCCTCAATGTTATCGCATCTTTATAGGAGACTGTTGTTTTCCTTGCTCTGCGGTGCCCACACGTTTCTTGTCGGATAGATCCGCGAAGTTTTTGTTGTTCGTCCCTATCACGATTGCAGACACGTTCATGCTCTTCAGAATAGATGAATAATCTTCGCTGAATGTAACTGCAGTTAAGTACGCTGCCATTTCAACAGTTTTTGCCTCACAGTTAAGAAGTTTCGGTATTAGTTTCCAGACCCATGGATTCAAGCTCTCCTTTCCATTTTGCGTACTGGCACCGGTCCATCTTTCAAGCTAATCCTAACTGCCTGGAGAAGTGGATGATTCATATTCTGCTACAGATTTCGATCATGGATCATCTTCACAGCTGAAAATTATTTACTGTAACAATTTCACACAGCATACGTGCTATTACAATAGATATATCTCCACTGTGAAGATGGTCCATGATCGAAACTGTAAGTGAATTAATGTATTGTAACACAAGGCAGTGTGTATTAAGCGTTTATCCAAGTACATAGATGCTGTTGACAGTTTCCTGAAAAAAGAAAAAATGATATTCATTGGACAGAAATCGTATGTACCAGACGAATCTTTTCTTGAAGTAATTCAGCGAGCGCCTACAGTTACCTATATTTCGGCCATGTCATTGTTCGCCGGTCGCGGTGGTCTAGCGGTTCTAGGCGCACAGTCCGGAACCGCGCGACTGCTACGGTCGCAGGTTCGAATCCTGCCTCGGGCTTGGATGTGTGTGATATCCTTAGGTTAGTTAGGTTTAAGTAGTTCTAAGTTCTAGGGGACTGATGACCACAGATGTTAAGTCCCATAGTGCTCAGAGCCATGTCATTGTTCCATTCTACACGTTGTAATTTCTAAAATACTTTCACAATCAAAAAATTCTTTTGCAGGTATAATCTACATACTTGCAGTCTTCATGGTAATACTAATATCTGTTTGAAGATAGACGAGTGTCCTATGAAAGCTACTTCACGGTGGCATGCAACACAGTTGAGATCAGCGCTGCCAGGTGCCAGGGATCTTCTTTTGGAGACCATGCTGTAGATAATCAAGCTGGGCGCCTTAAGGGGGGACGTTAATGAAAAACACACACTATTTAAAAAATTCACCAAATCCACAGTTTTGGAGATATGGCAATGAAATTGTGTACCACGCTTTACATGAAAGTAACACATTGACATATAGAATCCTTTGATTATATATATTCAAATTTTTATTCAATGAAATTTGAAGTTTTATTTTCAAAAAATAGTGTATGTTCCCTTTTCTCAGAAATTATTCAAGAGATTTCTACAAAAAATTTCTCTGTTTGATCTCTATATCTGTCGTAAGCTTCTCTCATGAGGTTTTTGGAATAGGTCAAATAGGAGAATTTTCAGAATTTTTTAATTATAATTCCGTAAGCACAATTTTTAGTCCATGCAAAATTCCAAGCACTTTGCCCCATATCTCAGCTTGCAATCAGAATTTCATACTTTGCTCTTGAGACAACATTTATTTGGTTTACAGTAATATGTGTACGAAACTTCATAATTCTAGCATTCATAGAATCTGAAGAAAAGGTACATAAACTTTAAAAAACAAACTTTTCAGGAAACGCAATTTAATGTTCAACCTAAGTTTTTTCTTTATGTCACTTCTTCAGAAGGCATCACATTTGTACTCTGGATCGTCTTTCCCTTCAACGCTTCTCTTCTGGTTTCTTGTTGTCTGTCTTCTTTCCTGTACCAGGTCTTCAACTGACTTTTCAGATGCAGAGACGCGCTGTAAATCTATTTTTTTTCAGGATGTCTTGAGTAAAATTTCCTATCTTGAAGCCCAATCTTTCTAATACCTTCATCCTCCCAACGTATCCATCATTAAATACAATAGCCGGACGGAGTGGCCGAGCGGTTCCAGGCGCTACAGTCTGGAACCGCGCGACCGCTACGGTCGCAGGTTCGAATCCTGCCTCGGGCATGGATGTGTGTGATGTCCTTCGGTTAGTTAGGTTTAAGTAGTTCTAAGTTCTAGGGGACTGATGACCTGAGACGTTAAGTCCCATAGTGCTCAGAGCCATTTGAACCATTAAATACGTACAATAACTGCATCATAAGTTGCTATTCTGACAGCTGTAGCAGATGAAAATGTGTTTTTAGGGCATCGTTTCCATATGACTTTATAAGATACGGAACAAAGTCAAAGATGATCTATGAAACCAAAGAGTATGTATCACGCCCTTCTAGATGTATCCCGCGCACGTTTGGTTGAAAGTAATACACATAATCATTGTTCACTGAGCTGGTTTTGAATTGCTGTTTCAAAATGTGGGCGTGGCAGGCAAGCCGCGTCACAATTTAAGTTAATTTTCAGGCACTTCGGATGCGATTTCAACATTGAAACTTTGGGAACTTACTGTCCATGAGCTGTACTAACAAACAGAAAATAAATCGAAAGTTGACTTTTTTGGTAAATTCTATCAACGTTACCCCTTAACGCTGTTTGCTGCTATTCCGTTCGCCACTCATTTCGTAGCTTTATAGCTACAGTGGAGCGGCGAGGGCAGAACTGGAAACGCGCCCAGAGGTGCTGTTGCGTTTCCGCCCTTGCCGCCTACCCTCTCCCGCGTCACAAGGCATCTGAAGTCACGAGCGAACTTGGTCCGTTCTCCCCTCCTCCCCTGCGCGCAGCCAAGTTGTGCGTCTGTTCCGCGTCCGCATACTGCTCTCTGGAGCGCCGGAACTCCATAGCGCGGCGCCGGCTTCCCGAGTAAGCAAGCATCGACAGCTCGGCTCGCTGCGGCTATTACAGAAGCCTCGTACTTTGGCCACACAGCAAAACAAGACACTACTCCGTCACCAGGACGGAATGCACGCCACAAAGCAGAGGGACTGCAGAAACATAGCTAGGAGAGAAATTCTGCCTCATACTGACGGTTCTCGACAGTTTTTTTCCAGCCTGCCATCCACTGGTGGAATAGTGCGGGAGATGATGCTTGTGCAGAAAGTCCCTCCGTCACTCACCGTCAAGTAGCTTGCACAGTACACTTTATGTTCAAGCAAATAAAAGTATTATCATGAAAATAGGTTTATATGTCTGCATATGTTTATATTTAAGAAGCAAGCACTTCAGCATACACATGCGAGTAACTAAAGGGGAGGTTAGGGTCGATACCGATGAAAAAACGGATTTTTTTTATTTAACTTGGAAGTCTTCGGATTATGCCTGCAAAATAATTTTTTGATTGTGAAAGTATTTTAGAAGTTACAGCGTGCTGAAGGAACAATGGTCTGACCGAAATATAGGCAGCTGTAGGCACTCGATGAATTAGTTGAGGAAAAGACTCCATCGCTATACATGATCTCCGTCCAATCTAGATCAATTTTTTCTTCATGAAACTGTCAATAGCGTCGATACACCTGGAGAAATGCTTTATACACACTGCACTGTGTTACAACAGGTTAGTTCACTAGCAGTTTCGATCATAGACCATCTTCGCAGTGGAAAAATATCAATTGTAAAAGCATATATGCCATGTGTAGTTGTTGTAATACATATTTTTCCCCTGTGAAGATGATTCATGATCTTAACCGGTAGTGAATAAATATACTGTAAGGAGGACGGTACATTCCTCCAGCCAATTAAAATTAGCTTGAAAGATGTACGGTGGCAATACTCAAAATTACAACGAGGCCTTAAAACCACGCGTTTGGAAACTGGTATCGAAACATCTTCAGTGTGGAGCAAAAACTGTTGAAATAGCAGCATATATAGCTGCAAAGGTTATTCACCTATTGTGAAGAACATGAACATGTTAGCAATCTTGATAGGGACGAACAGCAAAAACTTGGCAGAGTAGCCTCGAGAGATTAAACAATTCTTCAGATTTTTTAAAAATGAAAGTTAATTAAGTTCAGGGGGCCTCTGCCAGGGCTTTTTTGTTATTCGATTCTTAAATGTACTTTTTGAACATTTGAACTTGGAAAGACATGCCGAGAGATTAGTATCTTATTTCTTTTCCAATAACCGCCATTTTTTCCAGATATTTCTAAAACCACATCGTGATGACACCATAGATTAATTTTAATTTAATAATTTTCTATTTTTATAGATTTCAGAAATAGCCGCGAGTCTGTACGACGCTTCGCGTAAATCAGGACACGGCGCTAGGTGCGTGCTTTGATAACGAGTGCAGCCGCCATTTTTAATTTGTTATAAGATAAACAAACTTTTTGTTTACACGAATGTATGTAGATTAAAGTGGTAAAAGCACATTATAATAAAAAAAATCCACATATGAAAAATAAAATACTGAACTTCACCCATTTTTGTGCCTCTCGACCAGAACCTCCATTCAAGCACACCAGACAAAAAAACTAGGTATCCTCACTTCAGATAACGTCCACAAGTCCCTCATTGGTGATTCGATCCCGTAGAAATACTAATTACCGCGGACTCTGCAGTTACCACCCGCTGGCCGCGCGGGATAGCTGCGCGGTCGCGGACGCCTTGCCACAGTTCGGGCGGCTCCTCCCCGTCGGAAGTTCGAGTCCTCCCACGGGCATGGGTGTGTGTGTTATCCTTAGCGTAAGTTAGTTTAATTTAGATTAAGTAGTGTGTAAGCCTAGGGGCCGATGACCTCAGCAGATTGGTCCCGTAGGAACTTATGACCACCACCACCACCACCCACTGTTCCAAAAAGCCCAGGCAGTTAATAAAATGTCCAAATGTGTGTGAATTCCTAAGGGACCAAACTGCTGAGATTATTGGTCCCTAGAGTTACACACTACTTAAGCTAACCCTGCCCTCCAAAGAGCACTCGCCTGCCACCACTGAAGTAACAAGCGGCGACGTTTGGGGTCAGTGGAATGCACGCTACAGGGCATCGTGCTAGGAGCTGCCCACGAAGTAATGCATTTGTATCAACTCGTTGTGTCCTTGTGGTGCCAATTGCTGCTCACATTTCTGCTGCAGAACAGTTCGATGCGCCAGAGCCATGTGCCGAACACTACGGTCTTCCCTATCGGTAGTGGAACGCAGTAATACAGAGCCCCAGTGGTTAGCACACTGGACTCGCATTCGGGAGGACGACGGTTCAATCCCGCGTCCAGCCATCCTGATTTAGGTTTTCCGCGATTTCCCTAAATCGCTTCAGGCAAATACTGGGATGGTTCCTTTGAGAGGCCTCAGCCGACTTCCTTCCCCATCCTTCCCTCATCCGATGAGACAGATGACCTCACTGTTTAGTCTCTTCCCCCAAATCTACTCAACGCAACGCAACGCTAATCCGGAGCCCGTTCTTCTTGAGACTCAACATTCTCGTGACCACCACCGCCAGCAAATATGTACGGTGCCCACATTCGTGCCATATGTTTCTGCAATAGAAACATCCAACTCCTCGTAACCATATTATACAACCTCATTCAAACTTAGTGAGGTGTTGATAACTACGTCTTTGTCACCTTAAAGGCGTTCTTGACTAACGTTAACTCGCCACGTCCAATCTCAAACGTAATTAACGCTCACGTCCGTTACTGAGTGTATTTAAAGGATATCTGATTTGCGTCCTCATAGTGGCGCTACTAGCGGCTCAATTACGCTACCAGCGCGAAATTTGAAGACATCATATTTCAGATGTAGAAACACACCTACCATCTTTCGTTTATGTTGCACAAATCGTTGTTGGAGGTGCGATTTTTTTTTCGTCAGTGTATATGTTACAAACAATATGTCTAATGGTTTAAATGCCCCAGTATGGTAGGTAAAACTGCCTGATACAAAGTTAACAAAACCTCTCATTTCTATAGCAGAGCACGGCACAACATTTTCTTTCTCGCAGTCAGTTTTAACAGAAAATCTGTACATTATTGTTTAAAAAAATTGATCTATGTCTCATTATTTAAGAGAGTAGCGCTTGAAACTAAAGTACATCTTCGTGGCAAATTAAAACTGTGTGCCGGATGAAACACGACTCACGCCCCTTCCTCACAGCCTCACCTCTGCCAGTACCTCGTCTCCTACCTTCCAAACTTCACAGAAGCTCTCTTGCGAACATTGCAGAACACACACTCCTGAAAGAAAGAATATTGCGGAGACATGGCTTAGACACAGCCTGTGGGGATGTTTCCAGAATGAGATTTTCGCTCTGCAGCGGAGTGTGCGCTGATATGAAACTTCCTGGGAGATTATAACTGTGTGCCGGACCGAGACTCGAGCTCCGGACCTTTGCCTTTCGCGAACAAGTGCTCTACCATCTGAGGTACCCAAGCACGACTCAAGCCCCGTCCTCACAGCTGCACTTCTGCCAGTACCTCGTCTCCTACGTTCCAAACTTTACAGAAGCTCTCCTGCGAACCTTGCAGAACTCAACTCCTGACAGAAATAATATTGCGGAGACATGGCTTAGCCATGAGAAAGGCAAAGGTCCCGAGTTCGAATCTCGTCCGGCATACAGTTTTAATCTGCCAGAAAGTTTCATTTCAGCGAACACTCCGCTGCAGAGTGAAAATCTCATTCTGGAAACATCCCCTAGGCTGTGGCTAAGTCGTGTCTCCGCAATATCGTTTCTTTCTGGAGTGCTAGTCCTGCATGCTTCGCAGGAGAGCTTCTGTGAGGTTTGGAAGGTAGGAGACGACGTACTGGTAGAAGTGAAGCTGTGAGGAAGGGGCGTGAATCGTGTTTGGGTAGCTCAGATGGTAGAGCACTTCCTGGCGAAAGGCAAAGGTCCCGAGTTCGAGTCTCGTCCGGCATACAGTTTTAATCTGCCAGGAAGTTTCATATCAGCGCACACTCCACTGCAGAGTGAAAATCTCGCTCGGAAGTAAATCGTTCATGAACTTTTAGATGTTTTCGCTAACAAGGTTTATTCACGACTGGTTTGAAGAACATTCTGGACAGCTGGAGGGAACGACTTGGCCAACCAGATCTCTCGGCTTAACCCCATCTCACATTTATGGGGCACACTCGAGAGGTCAGTTGGTGTACAAAACCCTCCACCGGAAACACTTGAGCTATTATGGACGTCTGTGTAGGCAGTATGATTAAATATCTGTGCCAGAGGACTTGCAAAGACTTGTTGAGTTGAAATTTACAAGGCGTGCAGAACACGAACCCGCTGTCAGTATAATAAGTTTCACACGAACGGTGTTTGACGTTGAACCAGGTCGCCCTGTGTGAGGCTGGTGGTGCTTGCACTTGGAGGCCAGACCCACACGTTACGGTGACGCGAAGTCCCGGCAGCGACATGGGGCGAGCCTCAGAGTCTCGCGTGGGGACGGTCGCCTTCTCGTGACCAGCCAGCCCTGATGGACGCCTTCCGGTCGGCAGTGCAGCTCCCGGCAGGAACTGCAGGCTAGAAGCGCTGACCTAGTTAGCTCCGCCACTAGTTCCTTGCGTGCCGCTAAGTACCACGCGGATCATTTCCGTATAATTAAAGTACTCCTCTCCCTAAAAAACAAAAAATAAGGACCGAAAATAACACGCCAGCAGAGAAGTTCTTAAAGGCACTAAACAGCGATTTCGCGCGCAGTGATAGGAATAAACCATTCCTTACCAGTTATTCTTGTGGTAATATTTGCTTCATCACTAGTGACTATACAAGAAAGGAAAACTAATGTTTCAGCTGGTTCGTAAATGATTTAAATAAAATAAAAAAGGAACTGTTATTTCGGGAACAGATACTACCGTCATATATCAGAAAAGGAACTTTTTTTCTCTTCTCCATGCACGATAGTTTCTCGCTGTTATGCCTTTTTTAACGTGTTTTTCTTTGGTCCCTTTCTTGTTTGTTCGGTACCAAGTTTGCAATTTTAAACTACACTCGAGCGCCAAAGAATCTGGTACAAATGGTTCAAATGGGTTTGAGCACTATGGGACTTAACTGCTGTGGTCATCAGTCCCATAGAACTTAGAACTGCTTAAACCTAACTAACCTAAGGACATCACACACATCGATGCCCGAGGCAGGATTCGAACCTGCGACCGTAGTGGGCACGCGGTTCCAGACTGTAGTTCCTAGAACCGCTCGGCCACTCCGGCCGGCGAATATGGTACAGGCATGCGTATTCAAACACAGGGGTATGTAAACAGACAGAATACATCGCCTATACAAGACAAGAAATGTCTGGTGAAGTTGTTAAATCGGTTACTGCTGCTACAACGGCACGTTATCAAGATATGAGTTTGAACGTGTTGTTACAGTCGTCGCACGAGCGATGGGCACAGCATCTTCGAGGTAGCGATGAAGTGCGGACTTTCCCGTACGACCACTTCACGAGTGTACCGTGGATATCAGAAATCCGGTAAAACATCATATCTCCGACAGCGCTGTGGTCGGAAAAAGATCCTTCAAGAACGGAACCAACAACGACTGAAGAGAATCGTTCAGTGTGTCAGAAGTGCAACCCTTCAGCAAATTGTTGCAGATTTTACTTCTGGGCCATCAGCGTGCGAAACTTTCAACGAAACATAGTCGATATGGGCTTTCGGAGCCGAAGGCCCACTCGCATACCCTTGATGACTGCACGACACAAAACTTCATGCCTCGTCTGGCCTCGTCAACACTGACACAGGACTGTTGATGACAGGAAACATGTTCCCTGGACGGAAGAATCTCGTTTCAAATTGTATCGAGCGGATGGAATTTTACGGGCATGGAGACCACTTCACGAATCCATGAACCTTGCATGTCAGCAGGGGACTCTTCAGGGTCCAAAAAATGGTTCGAATGGCTCTGAGCACAAAGGGACGTAACATCGGTCCCCTAGAACTAAACCTAACTAACCTAAGGACATCACACACATCCATGCACAAGGCAGGATTCGAACCTGCGAGCGTAGCGATCGCGCGGTTCCAGACTGAAGCGCGTAGAACCGCTCATCCACTCCGGCCGGCTGAAGGATATGGGTCCCCTGATGTGTCTAGATACGACTCTGACAGATGACACGTACGTAAGCATCCTGTCTGATCACCTATGTTCATTCATGTCCACTGCGCTTTCCGACGGACTTGGGCAATTCCAGCACGTTAATACAACCCTTCACACACAGAATTACTAGAGAGTGGCTGCTGGAACACTCTTCTGAGTTTAAACGCTTCCGCTCGACACAAAACTTCCCCTTTACGTGAACATTATTGAGCATATCTGGGATGCTTTGCAAAGTGCTTTTCAGAAGATATCTCCACTCCCTCGTACTCTTATGGATTTACACACAGCGCTTCAGGATTAATGGTATCAGTTCCCTCCAGCACTACTTCAGACATTAGTTGAGTCCATGCCACGTCGTATTGCGGCACTTCTGCGTGTTCGCGAGTGCCCTACACGATATTAGGCAGGTTTACCAGTTTCTTTGGCTCTTCATTATAACTTCCCGATGCGCTAGAAACTTGAAACTTACAACATAGTTCACAACTCTGAGACAATTCAAAATAAGCCCGCTTTCTTGTCTGATGTGTATCACTGCTAGTTTTGCCTTTTCCTGTTCAACTTGCGAATCTTACGTGGTAAGAACGGTTGCTGATAACAATCAGTGTGGCTCGATTCTCGCTAATTTTTACCTCCTAGGTATTTTCGTGAGAGAATCGTAGGAGGAAGCAATGTATTGGATGACTCAGATGAAGATAAGATGAAATAATACGGAAACTTACCACATCTAACTGTTGGCATCTCATTAAAATGTTTGAAATCGATTGAAAAATTTGACAAAATCAGGACTAAAAATCAGAAACAATTCACTGTAAAGAGAGCTTCTGATATGAAGTTTTTATTGCCTTAAGTGCGTGTAGGTACACTGAATTACTAGTTTCTACAAGACTAAGCTGCTATCTTGTCATCAACATTGTACAGGTTATGAAATCATGCTGTGCGGTGAACCCGCGCGTTTGTTGCCGGAGCCAGCCCTGACACATGCGGCATTTTTTGATATGCCACACTTGTATGACTCTGACTTGCCATGTTCTACATTCTTTTTCTTATGAGTCCAAAACGAAAGTACGGTTTATCTCACAGCTTATTTTCATAACCTGTACATTGTGAATCTGAATAAGGCAGTTTAATTCTGTAGAAACTAGTAATCCAGTGTACCTACACGCGATGAGGGCAATAAAAATTTCATACTGAAGCTTTCTTTACATTGAACACATTGATCGCTGTCCAGCCGACAATGTCATGTATTTACAGAAAATAGTTATTTAAATAAAAAGATTTTTAACAGAATAGCATTTTAATTCGGATTTAATGTGTAGAATAATTTCTCCTAGCCCCATACAGATTCCCAAATCCATACAGATAGTTCTGAAAATTTATGCTTGTAAATTTTTGTGTAGAATTGGAAACGAAAAACGTGGGGTGCATGCAGTACATACTTGATGCAGGGCTAGTTCACCTCCTTATTATCATCTCTTGCTTGCACTCCTCGTTTCTCGTTTTAAATTGTACAAATATTTTCATAGCTGTTAATAATTGAAAAACACAAATTTTCAGGACAATCGCCGGCCGCGGTGGCCGTGCGGTTCTGGCGCTGCAGTCCGGAACCGCGGGACTGCTACGGTCGCAGGTTCGAATCCTGCCTCGGGCATGGGTGTGTGTGATGTCCTTAGGTTAGTTAGGTTTAAGTAGTTCTAAGTTCTAGGGGACTTATGACCTCAGATGTTGAGTCCCATAGTGCTCAGAGCCATTTGAACCATTTTTTTCAGGACAACCCGTATGGAGTTAGGAGTCTGTATGGTGCTAGGAGAAGTTATTTTACACTTTTAGTCCATTTTGAGAACGTGTTATATTAAAAAGATTTTATTTCAGCAACTATTATATATTTACATTACGGTCAATGTGTTCGTAAACCTAGAGTTTCCTAGACTTTTAGTGCCGGCATCGACTACTCCAAATACAATGGCATTTTATTAAAATTCGTACATCCAATGCATCCTTCGTCAAATATTAGATGTAAAAAGGGTGAAAAAAATTAGTAGAAAGAACCACCGAAAAAGTGATAAAATAAATTAGGTAACTAAAATAACTTATTTTCTTTTATTGCCTGCAAAATACATTGTCCACTGCGAAAGGGATACTACATCTCACCGATAAGAGGGAGAAGCATGTCAGAAATGGGTTAAGAGATTACCTGAATTTGTTAAAATTGGTTTGTTGAAGTAAATCACTTGTAACCACCTTAAAAAACGTTGCGAGCAACACTTTATAAGAGACCAACCCTACAAATAATCAGCATGAAATTGTAATTTCAAAAGATTTTGTGGTTCTATATATGCTTTGACGTCATCATACAGAGGAACAAAAAACCGGGTTTTTCTACACAAACTGTTTCTATAATGTCAGCAATTCCTTATAATCCAACAAAACAGCTCTGGCTTTCATATGTATAATTCATAGTTTCATTCTTATAAACCGTCTTTAATGACGTCGAAATCTACGGACCATATTTTTTTAAGATCTCTTCCTTCAGTTTCATAAAACGGTTATTTTCTTAAAATTTGCAACAGCTGTGTTAAACTCATCGACCCAACGGGGAACACTTTCATATTTTCTGGAGTGTAAAGGCTGTCGCTTTGGGGTCAGTTGAAGAAAATAAACTTTGTGACTCGTCCAAGACTTCTCGAGAGGACTGTTGTGTCATATTTTAGAACTGTGAACATTACATGCGTTAAGTAACAGTTGAAATCGTTCGTCAACACTGTCTATGTACCTGACTATCTACCTATCTATCTATATCTATTACCTAAAGCTGACCGACACAACGCATTCCGTTTTATTCCCAACAGTGTGCTATCTCGTTAAGTGAGAAGTAGGGAGAATGAGCGTCATGTCAAGATGTCTGTATGCGAGCGGAGGAAAGGAAAATATGAAATTCAAACGGCTGATAAAATAGTGATGAATCTTGTCCATAGTTCGTGGTTAAGCGAGTCGATTCCAAGTTTCTTCTTTTACTGAAGAATTCAAGAAATGTGGATATTTCTGAAAACAGCAGGCTCTGACGCCCACTGTAATGAATTAATGTATGCTTGGAATACGTCATGATATTAATTCCAAATTCGACAATGTACGTAAAGCTTACTAGGAAGCAGACAACTGACAATGATAATCACACAATGTGATTGCTCTCAGTATGAAAATGTTAAAGACTTTATTTTGAATTCAACTTTCGTTTGTTAAGTCTTTTGACTATAAAAAAAACCATTGTTAAATGGGCATATACAGAAAAGGGAGAGCATCTGTTCTGCATGCTTTATGAGAGTTAAACTTCACATAGCTTCTAAGATACATTGCATGATTAGCTATCGTTTTGCTTATGTGTAGTGGAAACTATCAAACGTTTCAAGATCATATTTGCACTCAGAATTTTTTACAATCAGGTCCACTTGAAAATTGCTCTATAGCGGTAGTCTCCCAGTTGTGGGAACATTACATAGTATTCTCAGCGAATATACTCCCATGGCGGATCGAATGTCTTCCTTCGAACTGTTTATAATGACTGCGGTCCCACCCTCGACAAAACTAACACAATATTATTGATGTAATTGTAATAGTGTGTCAACGTAAACCAATTTTAATCCATGTCGTAATACTAAAAATAATACTTGTATCATAAGCATATAGTAGGCAACACAATATTTTAGTAACATAACTGTTATTATATTGGCAACAGCAGAACTATGTCATTTCCGAGTCCGATGATGATCTGTTTGATCGACAGAAACTGCTGATAAAAAGTTTTTATTCGAGGAGCAGCTTACTCTGGTGCTCATGATCATCTTTAAAATAAGTGTCAAACACTATCAGCGAGAATCATCTCCTACTGAACTCAATCTGTTCTTCCAACACTATCTGGTTGAAGCCCAATACGCTGTCCACGACATTAGTTTTCTGCCCCCCTGGCAAAATCAGCAGTGACAAGAAGTCACTGACAGTCAGAACTTACATTGTGCTAATTCGGATCGTACATGCGGAAGGAACCAAGTTCCATCACGTAGACTACTTTGCTTGTCGGCATATGTAATAGTCAGGGAGCAGACTATGAATTAGGAAATATTTGAATCGTTCGGTACTTTAACGTCATGCGGCTTTATCTACATTAGTAAACAGCCGACACCTCGACTCAACTTTACGTTGACTGTCTAACAGCTTCGAGAGGAAACACAAATCTGATTTTCAATCTATACAAATAAATTGTGAATGTCTGTTTGTTCAAAATCGCGCTTCTCCGAAAGTTCTTCAGCGATTGATTTTGTCTTTAAAAAAAGTTGCGTTCGATAGCGAGCGTGCATTTGTGTACTTATTATATGTATAAGGGAAACGTTATTATCAAAAATTTCGATAAGTTTTTGAAAGTTCTTGACATACCTTATATCAGTCAGAATTTTCATTAGAATTTTCGAGATTTTTGGTAATAACATTTCCTCTTCATATATATATATATATATATATATATATATATATATATATATATATACTTATATTCCTATAATAGTGAAACGTTGTTAAGAAACAAGAATGCTGTGCTAATGGCTTATCGGCTTAGGATTACAATAATTCTACAGAATCTGAATATGTAATACCAGTAAACAAGTTCAAATAAAGCGGGAGGTGTAAGAGGAGATGGGCAGAGTGGTGGAAGGAAATGGAAATGGAAAGCGGAAAGTGGGAGGTGGAGAGAGAGAGAGAGAGAGAGAGAGAGAGAGAGAGAGAGAGAGAGGAGGCAGGAAGAGATGGACACAGAAAGGGTTGAGGAGGTGAAGGCTACAGAGAGAGTCGGAGACAGAGGGGCAAGAGTAGATGGAGAGAAAGGAGGTGGGAGAAGAGGGACAGAAAAAAGGGAAGGGGGAGAGGGTGATAGACAGAGATAGGGGGAGAGAGAGAGGCAGGAGGAGAGGGACATATGTGGGGGAAAAGAAGATGTGAAGAGAGAGAGGGGAGGAGGTGATGGACAGAGAGAGGGGAAGGAAGAGGAGATGGACAAAGAGAGTTGTAGGAGGAAGATATGGATAGTGACAGGGGAGAGAAGGAGATAAGGGCGTGTATTCAATTCCCACACACATTAGAAACCTGAGTTTTCTCATTTCTTCCATTTCTACTTAACCAGACTGAGGCACAGCAACGCGTAGTGGGGAACAGCTAGGATTTCATTAGAAAAAAATAAAAAATTTAAAATTCTATAGTAATTTACTCATTAAGAGTATAATCTTACGTTTAAGGTTTAACATGTGAAGTCAAATATCACGGTTGGAAACGGTACATTTCATGAGGCAGCATAACCCATGCCACGCAAAGTATGGAGAATATTTTCATACAGTGTTTGAGATTCAGAGTGTTTAGAGACATCTATCAAGCTATACATCAAACTCCAAACTCTTTTCAAACTGTTTCTCATGGACATCCCTTACAAATGATGAAAGGAAAAAAATGTATCGCTTAGTACGTTTTCGCTGTCCATGGAAAAAAACTTCAGCGTTAGGCATGACTTTTCAATCTATTACTGCCTTACTACCAATACTATTCGCAACACATTTTGCAGACAGTATCCACCACTTCATGAACCTGGAAAATTATGTCATTATGCGATACATAGCACAGGAGATACGACGTCATGAGCAATGAGATGTGACTACCAAATGTCTTATGCACAGGCGTTAGGTTTTTTAAAGAATCGTTGGTGGAGGTACAGAGGGGGGTGTTCCTGATGTGTATACAGATGTGATATGTGATGTAATTTACGAATCTGAGGTTTAGGTATTAGTTGCTCAATCATCATCTACGTTTACATCCACGCACTACATAAAATTTACTATGTATGAATTTTTTCCGAGTACAAACAACCTGATACTGTTTAGTCATACAAGATTCCTAAAATCTTGAGATAAAGTATCATACTATATAACCGCCAGGAAGGAGGAGGTTTAATAGGGGAAACAGAGAAGAGCAGAACCGTGAAACAACGAACCGCCGTAAAGAAGCAAACTAGTAATGGCCGAACGGCTGTCTGAGGAAACAGTGAGCAGACCAATATAGCAGCGAGAAGAGGACGAAGGCGCGCGCTGCCCTATTATGTTTTACAGCCGAGCACCTTATCACCGGGCGCTCTTCATTTTACGCCCTCTTGGAGGGTGAAGGCCTTCCTGTTTTACGTCTTACGGGAGCCGTGGTGTAAATGGAGGTCGGCCTTTAATTTTTCACGACCGGCGGGCACTCAGATGAAGGCGCTATCACTAGGCCCAACTTTCAGCGTTCCCACGAGGTCGCAATGCCACACACGGTCCTCTCTGGCCTGGGGGAGGAAATGGAGTTCTGCTTCGATCGAGGTCAACAGAAAGTATCGTCGTTGGGAGATCGTACGGAAACGCGTAAAAACTTGGACAAAATTAGTTTGGTCTAAAGAATGGTAGCTGTCTTTAAATGTGGATAAAAAGAGACAGGCCTATAACAGACATACAGGACCCAATAGCCTATTATCGACTGATTATAGGTGGGAATCGTGGGCACATCACATCGTGCAGGTACTGAAGGGAAATACTAAGAAACAATTGAAATGGGACGATTACGTAAATTCACTATTAGGGAAGAAGACTCGGAAAGTTAGATTCGATAATCTCTTCATATTTTTTTGGTCACATTCGTGTAATAATATTTTAATGATATTTACACGTTTCTACTGTAAAAACCTATTTGTTTTATATTATTGTCGTGATTTCGCACTTAAGCCATTATCAAAAACAACAATACTGAGTATAATTAAACTTAACAAAGTCTAATTATACACGCTATTGGTTTAACTCCAAAACAATGATAGTAATATAAAATGAAGTTTCTGCAGTCGAATGGCGGAAACATCATTCAAACAAACATAAATTTGTTGGAAGGGTTCTGAGAATGCGCGGAGCATCTGTAAACGGAATCGGAAATAAGACGCTAGTGCCACTGTTCCATAGTTTGGAGTGTCTATTATAGGCATGGCAACAGGCATCGAACAAAAGGTGCGACACGCTGTCAGGATCGTAACACGTCACAAATTCTTTCCTTATTTAGGGCTACTGCTAGAGATATCGAGTTTAGGAACGTAAATTGGCCAAGATATTGGTTTCCCACGTTGCCAGGCTCAAAGGCATGAGTCCGTCTTTTAATGAGTAACTTACTAATCGCCTTTGGGGGTGAGGGGAAGGAGAGGGGAGGGAGAGAGAGAGAGAGAGAGAGAGAGAGAGATTATAATCTCCGAAGCAGTGGCAATCTCTGTTCTAGTGATAAAAACACGTGCCTGGAAACCGAGAGATTGTGGGATCGAATCCCGGCCGGACCTCGGAGATTTTCTGTCCACCTTTAATCAAGCTTTCATCAGGAATGACACTTGGTTGAAAGTCCACATTAATCTGTGGGTCCCCTTTCCCCAGTTAGACAGCTGGGGTAGATTAACCTTAAATGTAGCAGAAAATGTAGCGAGACACAATTGAAGAGAAAAATCAGGAGAGTATGTTGAACAAGCAACTTACAAAACTAAATCATATGCATGTCTCACCAACTTCTTCTTCTGAAATTAAGAAAATAATATATTCTCTCAGGAATAATCTTCTGGATTTGATGGGGTTTGCAACAGAGTTCTAAAGAATTGTTCCCACAGAATAAGCAGTGTCTTTTCCGAAATATGTACTGCATCACTAACTTACGACGTTTTTCCAGAGAGATTGAAATATGCCATCTTTAGGTCTCTCTATAAGAAAGATGATAAGAGAGATGTCAATAACTACCGATCTATTCCACCACCGTTCTATTTCCCAAAATGTTTGATAAGGTCTTGCAATGTAAAATAGCATCTCACCTGAGCAACAATAATATCCTCATTAAGTCACAGTTTGAAGTTAAGAAGAGTTGCTCAACTGAGAATGCCATTTACACATTCATTCGCCAAATTTTAAAAGCACTAAATAACAAAACTGCACCACCTAGTATTTCCTGTAACATATGTAAGGCACTTGACTCTCTGAGTCACAATAATCTCCTGCATTAACTGAGATTTTACGGAATTGATGGTGTAGCAAGCCAGTGGATAATACCATATCTAACTAAAATTCTGTAGGTAGTTATGTTTAATAACTCAACCAGTTTAACCAGGGAGACTCATCTGAATGGTGAGAAATCACTTACAAGGTTCCACAATACTCAGTCTTAGGTCCACTATTGTTACTCATACTTATAAACGACTGTCCGTCTAACACACAACAAGCAGAATGAGTTCTTTTTGCGGATGAACCTAGTACTTTCATTTTCTTAAAAGTATTATCGAATTGTTTTCTGCAAGCGATTTCACCCAATTTCAGAAAGGCATAACATATTCAGCTGCCACATCAAAAGGTACCGCACCAATGATAATCATGACAGATACTGCGGAAATAATAAGTAGGATGGAAACTCCAAAATTCTTAGGTGTCCATACTGATGAAAATTTAAACAGAAAAAAATCACAGTTTAGAACTCCTAAAACAACTTAGAACAGCTCCATTTGCAGTTAGAATTATTGCCAATCTAGGGGAGAGATAAATCGCAAAGCTGACATATTTAGCATATTCAATAATTTCATATGGAATAATGTTTTGCGATAGCTCAACTTTAACAAAGAGAGTGTTCATTGCCAAAACACGAGCTGTAATAGTAATATGTTGAGCCATACATTATCAGCTTGTAGTCATCTGTTTAAGGAGACGGGTATTTTTTTTCTAATGCCACACAGTTTATTTATTCATGAAATTTGTTGTAAATAAACCACTGCAGTTCAGAAAGAACAATGATGTACGTAATTAAAGCACCAGAAGAAAAAATTACATTCGTTACTTCACCCTATGGTTCTCTTTATCACATAATGGGGAGCACAATGCTGTCACCAAAATTTTTGATCCCTTACCGAAAGACACAAAATTTCTGACAAAGATCAAAGTTAATTTTGGAAAGAAACTGAAAAAGATCTTCGTTGACAACTCCTTCCATTCTCCATAAGAATTTCTAGTTTTGTACGAGGGCCACTCCAAAAGAAATTCACACTATTTTTTTAAAAATCCATCTTTTATTCTACATGTTTGAAAGTTTTACACTGTGTAGATACATCATTTAGGGACAATATTTTCATTTCTCCACATAATTTACATCCCTCTCAACTGCCTTACGCCGTCTTGGAACCAGCGCCTTTATACCCGCACGGTACAATTCTGGACCAACCTGTTGGAGCCACTGTTTGGCAGCGTGCACAAGGGAGTCATCATCTTCAAACCTTGTTCCACGAAGAGAGTCTTTCAGTTTCCCAAAGAGATGATAGTCACATGGAGCCAGGTCAGTACTGTAAGGCGGGTGTTTCAGTGTTGTCCATCCGAGTTTTGTGATCGCTTCCATGGTTTTTTGACTGACATGTGCCCGTGCATTGTCGAGCAACAGCAAAACATCCTGCTTTTGCCGATGTCAATCCGAGTAGCTCACGAGCTTGGTCCTTGATAAAAAGTGTTCTGATAATACGACCAGCGTTACAAAGTTTTAGAAACATCTTCTGCTCCCGATTTCTTGAAGACGGTGGTTTAAAGTTCGATCCTGCCATCCAAACTTGGGTTACTCCAAACATATTCATTAAAATGCCTAGATAGCGCCGTCGTTAAGGGTACTCCCAATTACTGTTCCCTTTCCTTCCCCAATTCCAGGATTTGCTGCATCTCTAATTAACTCGTCGTCGAAGGGACGTTAAACCTAAATGTTACTTCCTGATTACGCAAGAATCCTAAGAGATGGGTGAAGCTTAGTCTACAGTATTATGAAAGCATGTCACAATTATTCTCTGATTAAAAAATGATGTTTCTTTATTGATCATGCCACCTTGGTGCCTACTTTCTTGATGTCTGGTTAACTGACAATGTTCCACACGATCGTGAAATCAGAACAACCCGCCGGGGTAACAGCGCGCGCTAGCCCGCTTCCAGAATTCTGGGAGACACACTGCCCCTGGACTGAATCCTCCCAGCTTCTTAACGAGGAGGGCCGGAGCGCTAGTCAGCCTCTATGTGTGTTTTAGGCGGTTTCTCACAACCGTCTA
The DNA here is from genome assembly GCF_023898315.1 of Schistocerca nitens. NCBI lineage: Eukaryota > Metazoa > Arthropoda > Insecta > Orthoptera > Acrididae > Schistocerca > Schistocerca nitens. The sequence continues at coordinate 347,910,075 of NC_064620.1, forward strand.
AATGAATACTGGGATGATACCCACGTTGCATCTCAGCCACAAGATTCTCAAACATTTATAAAAGATCTGGAGAAAGAGGAGAGAATATTCCTAAAATGAGAAGGGGACCGATGCATTTGAGTGAAATTTGTTTCAGCAAAAGAGTTACATCGGGAAAAGGACTTTATTTTCTGCTGTCAGTTATTGATACGCTGTTTAGGGAAAAGTTTTTTAAACTGTCCGTTCAGAACATACTATATGCAGGGTGATTCAAAAGACTGCGCATAAACTAAAGGAGTTGACACAGGAGTCGAAACACAACATTTTTGGAGGAGGAACTTACTATTCGTGGAAGTAATCCTGACGCAGTGAGAGCTTTGGAATATCAGTAACAATACGGACAATCCATGCTGCCGCGCCATGTTCATGACCTGTTTCAGTGTATGTAAGGTTGGATTCAACTGGACGGAGCACCAAAACACTTTTCTGTGTAATTGCGTGACGTAATGAATGGCATATATCCAAAACGTTGGATCGGAAGGGGAGGTCCAATTGAACAGCCGTCTCGCTCCTCTCATCTGACATCTCTTGATCCTTTGAGGCGTATCAAAAGCCTCCTGTGCGTGACCACAGTTCCTCACGAAGAAACACCTCTCGCCAGGATATTTACAGCGTCTGATGAGGTTCGAGCTGTGACAAGTGTACTTGACGGAGCTCCCGAATTTTCTACGGAGTTGTTATGCATCTACTGAATGTGGTAGTCACCATTTTGAACATCATCTGTAACTGATCTTCATTTACAGTGGGTTCGAAGCTGCGGCAAATTGTTAAAGCGATTTAGTGTCGCCTACTGCTATCATTTTTCCTTTATTGGTTGTACGATTATCTCACACCATTACCAAGTATGGATAAAATGGAAGCACCAAACGTTAAATTCGATGTATCAAAACTCACTTAACAATTACACATAAAAACATGTCACATCATATGATAGGAAAATACACTGTCCAATCATATTAATGTGACCACCTGTCAGATCCTCAATAGCCAAGATTTGCAGCGCAGGTTGCTACGAGATTTGCATCGAAGGAGCTAATGAGGATCTGGGAAGTACTGACAGGGATCTGGAGCTATGCCGTCTGCGGTGCTGTGCCCAGCTGAGCTGGGTTTCTCAGTCGAGGACCCATGGAGCGAACGGCTCGATCGAGGTGGTCCTACGAATTCTAAATTGGGTTTAAATCCTGGGAGTCTGTTGGCCAGGAGAGTGCGGTGAACTCATGCTGGTGCTCTTCGAACCACGCTGCTACGCTGCCAGCAGTGTGACATGTTCCATTGTCCTAATGATAGATGCTATCGTGCAGAGGAAAAACTGCATTTAGGGGTGAACGTGATCTCCAGAGATAGATCCAAAGTTGTTTTCATCTGTTGTGCCTTCCAGAATAACGTCACCCAGGAAATGTCACGAAAACCTTCCCCAGACCGTAATTGTTACAGGCCGTTTGGTTTCAGACGTTTCACCCAGCACACGCCAACCGTCTTCTGTCCAATGCAGCATAAAACGTGACTCACCTGGAAAGGCTACCCGTCGCCACTTGGTAGACTTCTGGTTGAGATCTTTTTTTTCCTCTTGGAGTCAACTGTCTTCGAACTCCTTTGATGCGGCCCACCACGAATTCCTCTCCTGTGCCAAACGTTTCATCTCATCAGATTAGCACTTGGAATTTACGTCCTCAGTTATTTGCTGGATACATTCCAATCCCTGTCTTCCACTACCGCTTTTACCCTCTACGGCTCCCTCTGGTACCAAGGAAGTTTTCCGTGATGTCTATATACGCTACTGGCCATTAAAATTGCTACACCACGAAGATGACATGCTACAGACGCGAAAATTAACCGACAGGAAGAAGATGCTGTGATATGGAAATGATTAGCTTTTCAGAGCATTCACACAAGTTTGCGGTGGTGACACCTACAACGTGCTGACAAGAGGAAAGTTTCCAACCGATTTCTCATACACAAACAGCAGTTGACCGGCGTTGCCTGGTGAAACGTTGTTGTGATGCCTCGTGTAAAAAGGAGAAATGCCTACCATCACGTTTCCGACTTTGATAAAGGTCGGATTGTAGCCTATCGCGATTGCAGTTTATCGTATAGCGACATTGCTGCTCGCGTTGGTCGACATCCAATTACTGTTAGCAGAATATGGAATCGGTGGCTTCAGGAGGGTAATACGGAACGCCGTGCTGGATCCCAACGGCCTCGAATCACTAGCAGTCGAGATGACAGGCATCTTATCCGCATGGCTGTAACGGATCGTGCAGCCACGTCTCGATCCCTGAGTCAACAGATGGGGACGTTTGCAAGACAACAACCATCTGCACGAACAGTTCGACGACGTTTGCAGCAGCATGGACTATCAACTCAGAGACTGTGGCTGCGGTTACCCTTGACGCTGCATCACATACAGAAGCGCCGGCGATGGTGTGCTCAACGACGAACCTGGGTGTACGAACGACAAAATGTCGTTTTTTCGGATGCATCCAGGTTCTGTTTACGGAATCATGATGGTCGCATCCGTGTTTTGCGACATCGCGGTGAACGCGCATTGAAAGCGTGTATTCGTCATAGCCATACTGGCGTATCACCCGGCGTGATGGTATGGGGCGCCATTGGTTACACGTGTTGGTCACCTCTTGTTGGCACTGACGGCACTTTGAACAGTGGACGTTACATTCAGATGTGTTACGACCCGTGGCTCTACCCTTCATTCGATCCCTGTGAAACCCTACATTTCAGCAGGATAATGCACGACCGCATGTTGCAGATCCTGTACGGGCCTTTCTGGATACAGAAAATTTACGACTGCTGTCCTGGCCAGCACATTCTCCAGATCTCTCACCAATTGAAAACGTCTGGTCAATGGTGGCCGAGCAACTGGCTCGTCACAATACGCCAGTCACTACTCTTGATGTACTGTGGTATCGTGTTGAAGCTGCATGGGCCGATGTACCTGTACCATCCATCCAAGATCTGTTTGACTCAATGCCCAGGCGTATCAAGGCCGTTCTTACGAGCAGAGGTGGTTGTTCGGGGTACTGATTTCTCAGGATCTATGCACCCAAATTGCGTGAAAATGTAATCACTTGTCAGTTCTAGTATAAAACATTTGTCGAATGAATACCCGTTGATCATCTGCATTTCTTCTTGGTGTAGCAATTTTAATGCCCAGTAGTGCAGATGTTCTACTATCCTGTACCTTCTTTCTGTCGGTGTTTTCCATATACTCCTTTTCTCACAGAGTCTCCAGAGAACCTCCTCATTCCTCACCTTATCATTCCACCTAACTTTCAACGTCCTTCTGTAGCAACACATCTCAAATGCTTCGATGCCCTTCTTTTCCAGTTTTCCAGCATTTTGTTTCACTACCATACAATGCTGTGCTCCGTACGTACATTCTCAGAAATTTCTTCCTCAAATTAAGGCCTATGCTTGATACCAGTAGACATCACCTGGCCAAGAATGCCTTGTTTCCAGTGTTAGTCTGCTTTTGATGTCCTCCTTACTCCGTCCGTCATGGGTTATATTGCTGCCTAGGTAGCAGAATTTCTTCACGCCGTCTGCTTCGTGATCACCAGTCCCGATGATAAGCTTTTTACTGTTCTCATTTAGTCTGCTTCTCATTACTTTGGTCTTTCTTCGATTTACTCTAAGTCCGTATTCTGTACTCATTACACTGCTCATTCGATTCAGCAGCCACTGTAATTTTTATTTACTTTCAGTGAGGAAAGCAATTTCATCAGCGAATATTATCATTCATATCCTTCCACCCTGAATTTTAATTCCACTGTTGAACTTTTCTTTTATTTCCGTCTTTGCTTCTTCGATGTATAGACTAACACTAGGGAACGACAGACTACATTCCTGTCATACACCGTTTGTAATCGGAGCACGTCGTTCTTGATCTTCCCCTATTATAGTTCCCTCTTGACCCTTGTACATATTGTATATTACACGTCTTTCCCTATAGCTTACCTCTATTTCTCGCAGAATTTCGAACAAGTGGCACCACTTTACATTGGCGAACGTTTTCTCCAGGATGATAAATCCTATGAACGTGTCTTGATTTTTCTTTAATCTTGCTTCCACTATCAACGCAACGTCAGAACTACCTGTCTGGTGCCTTCGGCTTTCGTAAAACCAAACTAGTTGTCACCTAATACATCCTCAATTTTCTGTTCCATTTTTCTGTGTATTGTTCCTGCCACCTACCTGGATGCATGAGTTGTTAAGCAGACTGTGCGATAATTCTCGCATTTGTCGGCTCGTGCACTCTTTGAAATGGTGTGGATGTCATTTTTCCGAAAATCAGGTCGTATGTAGCCAGACTCATACATTCTACACACCAACTTGAATAGTCGTTTTGTTGCCACCTGCCGCAGAGATTTTAGAATTTCTGATGGAATGTTATCCATCGCTTCTGCCTTATTCGATATTAAGTCTTCCAAATCTCTTTCAAATTCCGATTCTAATACTGGATCCCCCATCTCTCCTATGTCGACTCCTGTTTCTTCTTCTATCACGTCATCAGACAGGTCCTCCCATCACAGAGGTCTTCAGTGTACTCTTTCCTCCTATTCGCTTCCTCCTCTGTATTTAACAGAGCAATTCCCGTTGCACTCTTAATGTTATCACCCTTGCTTTCAATTTCACAGAAGGTTCTTTTGACTTTTCAATATACTGAGTCGGCCCTTCAGACAATCATTTATTTTTCGATTTCTTCACATTTTTCATCCATCATTTTTGCCTTAGCTTCCCCGCACTACCTACTTATTTAATCCCTAAGGGACTTGTAGTTCTGTACTCCTGAATTTTCCTGAACGTTTTAGTACTCCCTTCTCTCGTGAGTCAACTGAAATATTTCTTCTGTTAGCCACGGATTTTTCGCAATTACTTCGCAGCTAGTGGACTGGCGTGAAAATTCCAGCCTTCACTGAGGATGAACAGCAGTCATCGAAGGTGCATGAACCAGGCGCCAGCTGTGGAAGCTCATACGCATCAATATTCACAGAGCGGTCGTTAAAGAGACACTGTTTGCAGCCCTTTGGCTCATCTGGACGGTCAAGTGTTCAACAGTTGCACGTCTGTTCACTTGTACACATTTCCACAGCCGTCGTTCACCCCTGTCATCTATGGACCATGGTCCACCACAGTAACCGCGGCGCCGGTTTTGGACAGCGCCATTTTGCCACGCACGGTATACTTTAACCGCGGCGGCGCGCGAACAGTTTACAAACTTAGTGAGTCCGGCAATGTTATCCAATAGCAGCAATCCATTTCGGTCAACAAACCACTTGTGTGTTGACCGAAATGGATTGCTACTGTTGGACAAATGGCTCTGAGCACTATGTGACTTAACTGCTGAGGTCATCAGTCGCCTAGAACTAATTAAACCTAACTAACCTAAGGACATCACACACATCCATGCCCGAGGCAGGATTCGAACCTGCGACCGTAGCGGTCGCTCGGCTCCAGACTATAGCGCCTAGAACCGCACGGCCACTCCAGCCGGCAAACTGTTGGACAACACAGTGATTTACTTGTTGTTCTATGTAAAGTAAATTAATTCTGATTCTGCAATTTTCCTTGTATTTCAACACTGAAGATGGCTATTTATAGCGGAAATCTAGGCATGCAAGAGTAATAAAAACTAATGGGAGTAGTTGCTGTACGACGAAAATATATGACTGAAGGAGCTCTTAAATAAGTGTTCTCTGTAGAATCGAAAGTGTTCGTGGAGGAAGGTATGTGGAAGTCAAAACATTAGCATCAGAGGTTCAAGGAATGTTTCAATTTAGTCTGTCACTGACGGCATGAACATAGATTTAATAAAATCCGTCACTCATAAATGCTTATCTGGTAGTTTTTTAAACGAAAGGAGAAGGATTAGTGTTTAACGCCCCGTCAACAACGAGGTCATTACAGACGGAACGCACCCACACTCCAAAAAGTGGCAGTTGATGCTAAATAAAGTACAGTTGATGTCTACATACGTAGGCTACTAATAGCAATCCCTTAAATTTCGGATCGCCGGCCGTGGTGGCCGAGCGGTTCTAGGCGCTCAGTTCGGAACCGCGCGACTGCTACGGTCGCAGGTTCGAATCCTGCCTCGGGCATGGGTGTGTGTGATGTCCTTAGGTAAGTTAGGTTTAAGTAGTTCTAAGTTCTAGGGGACTGATGGCCACAGCTGTTAAGTCCCATAGTGCTCAGAGCCATTTTTTGAACCTTAAATTTCGGTTATACGATCAAGCACACATATCTAAAGGCTGTCATTTCGACTATACGCCTACGGATAACAATTACGAACTTTCATACGACACGGATGATGGAGGACATTAGAAAGTTCAAAGAAGGGCTGCCTGTCATGCACTACCGCAAATTAGAAGAGATAGTGTTACAGACATGTCAGTTCGGAGCCGCGCTCCTGCTACGGTCACGGGTTCGAATCCTGCCTCGGGCACGGACGTGTGTGATGTCCTTAGGTTACTTACAAGGCTAGGGGACTGATGACCTCAGATGTTAAGTCCCATAGTGCTCAGAACCATTTGAACCATCTTTTTGTTACATACATGATGCACGAGCTATAATAGCATTCAAACAAAGGCGTTACTCGTTGCGGAGAGATCTTTTCACGAAATTTCATTACCAACTTTCTCCTCCGAATTCCAGAATACGTGTTGACGCCCACCGACATAAGGAAAAATGATTATCGTAATAAAGTGATATAAATCAGACCTCGCACGTACGTTTTTACCGAGCACTTTTCGAAAAATAGTCTGAAAACCGTTCGATGAAACTTCTTCTACGAACATGAGTGTGAACTGGAGACCAATCACGTAGATGTTGATGCAGATGTGGATTGTTTAAAAAAATGGTTCAAATGGCTCTGAGCACTATGGGACTCAACATCTTAGGTCATAAGTCCCCTAGAACTTAGAACTACTTAAACCTAACTAACCTAAGGACATCACACACACCCATGCCCGAGGCAGGATTCGAACCTGCGACCGTAGCAGACCCGCGGCTCCGGACTGCAGCGCCAGAACCGCTAGACCACCGCGGCCGGCGATTGTTTAAAAGACAGGGAAGAAAATCCGCTGTGCCGCTTGAAATGAACCATCCAGTCTTAAGGGATTTGGGAAATTGGAGAAAAGCTAAATCTGTATGGTCGGACGCGGGTCTGAACCATTGTCTCTAGTGTGCTAAACACTGTGCCACCTCTTCAGTGCACTCGCTTTTTGGTAACTTTTAGCTTTAAATTAAAAATTCGTTAAGAACCTACTAACGTTCGTTTCGAAAGTAACATCCGTACTTCCAGTAACGGTATGTCAATGGTTGACAGTTAACGATATCGAGATAGGATCAACACAAACCGTTGCGGTGTATGTGGAACAACCGACAAGCATCTCCGGAGATGAATTACTTAAATGGCCATTAGGGCACATTAAACGTTATACAGCGAAGGCTATCCGCGTGGATGAGACAACAGGAATAAATTATCGTTTCCAGCGGTTTCACTTTAGGCTTCTGTTTGTCCTCCATCATTAACGTGCGGTTGCGATACTTAAGAGATGCAATTTATTTATGAGTGTTTACAAGTGACGCGGAAATACCTGCCCTGCTCAGTTCTTCCCCTACAACAAAAGATCGTAACGGGAGTATGTTGCCTAAATCAAAGCCCTATGTAACCAACCGATAAAATTCTGATTCGTCAAGGAGAGAACGGCCTTATAACGCAGTTTTCTTAATATGACTGATAAGATACGGGGTGGGGGGCGGGGGTACATGATCACACCCCCTGTCAGGCTGCACACTTGAATGCCTTATAATCTATGCCATCGCACAATCCTCTCCCCCCAGGGAACCACTTGAAATTAATCGAGGTCATCCCTCCTCTACGACTGGACGAATGAGATTGATAATCCCCTCCCCATCTTCATCTTTGATAACTGGGGCACTTGAGAGGGAGAGGTTCATTCTGGAGCTCTACGTCATAGAGACAGGATTATGTTGTGTCTATCTGTTAATAACAAATTACATTAAACCGAGGTTTATTTGTTAATAACAGTTTAAGATTATGTGATTTTTTCGGCATAAAATCAAGCGCCGGCCTTTCGGCCTGGAACGTTACTGCAGAGAGGACTGTCAGTCGACGACAGCCAATAGTACGCAGACTAGGACGACACCACGACAGGAGCGGTCCCTATACAAAGAGAATGTAGCCGTCGCTCCGCTAGCCGAGGCCGCACTAGAAAACGAGCCGTCATCTAAACGCGTTAGCCATGGCTTATGAACTGTTGTGTTTTGCTTGCATTGAAATTGTATATACCAAAGAACATTGATTATTTGTATGTCGCCAGATTGCTTTTTGCTCTTTGTGAAAATGTAAAGTTAAGTATTGTCAATTTAACTCACTGTAATAAACTCGATTAATAAGAATTGCTTGAACTGTTATCTAGCTATAGGAGAAAACAGCTTCCGATGCACCCTATACTAGACGACTGGCCAGGATGCGACAGTGATTTTCATCATTCATACAATTTTACGTATTTTTCCAGGTTTTTCCTTACTTTCCACAATTTTGCCAATTTTATCCACATTTTTCTCGTATTTTTTTCCAAAATTTTACGTATTTTACTCAGTTAGTGAGTTCCGTCCCACTGCTGTCGACATCACGTCAAAATCGTGTCGCATCATGTCACGTGACATCAGTGTCACAGCACTGCATCACGGCATCACTTCGACATCATGATGCTCTCAGCCATTCACAATGCAGCATGTGCCCGAATTATTTCTCACTGCTAAATGATATCATGATGTATTATACCAATGGCTTTAAATATTACCGTAATTTATTGTGTAAGACAATATTAAAATGTAGTGTGACAACAAAATATATTATGCAAAATGGCGGTTATTATTATCGTAAATAGCAGCGATTGCTACAGCTTGGTGTATAAACTCTTGCAAAGTTGTCCCTACTAATGTGTGTCAAAAGAACTCATTCTCATATTGATATAAATAACTATGTTACAGCATATTCTGGTAAATATTAAACAACGTGTACGACACCACTGTGTGGCTCCACAGGGAAATTGTGTAAGTTCCAAAGTTTCACCGATCTCCAAGATTGTCAACCAAAGAAATATATATATATATATATATATATATATATATATATATATATATATATATATATATATATACAGGGTGAGTCACCTAACGTTACCGCTGGATATATTTCGTAAACCACATCAAATACTGACGAACCGAATCCACAGACCGAACGTGAGGAGAGTGGCTAGTGTAATTGTTTAATAGAAACCATACAAAAATGCACGGAAGTATGTTTTTTAACACAAACCTGCGTTTTTTTAAATGGAACCCCGTTAGTTTTGTTAGCACATCTGAACACATAAACAAATACGTAATCAGTGCCGTTTGTTGCATTGTAAAATGTTAATTACATCCGGAGATATTGTAACCTAAAGTTGACGCTTGAGTACCACTCCTCCGCTGTTCGATCGTGTGTGTCGGAGAGCACTGCAACATACATCGAGTTTCTACAGAATGATCTGCCAACGTTGCTCGAAACTGTCCCACTGGAAACGCGTCGACGTATGTGGTATCAGCATGATGGTGCACCTGCACATTCCGCAATTAACACTAGGCTGACCATTGACAGGATGTTCGACGGGCGTTTCATAGGACGTGGAGGACGCATAAATTGGCCAGCCCGTTCTCCTGATCTTACACCTCTGGACTTCTTTCTGTGGAGTTCGTTAAAGGAGAATGTGTACCGTGATGTGCCTACAACCCCAGAGGATATGAAACAACGTATTGTGGCAGCCTGCGGCGACATTACACCAGATGTACTGCGGCGTGTACGACATTCATTACGCCAGAGATTGCAATTGTGTGCAGCAAATGATGGCCACCACATTGAACATCTAATGGCCTGACATGTCGGGACGCACTCTATTCCACTCCGTAATTGAAAACGGAAACCACGTGTGTACGTGCACCTCACCCCTCATTGTAATGTACATGTGCGTCAGTGAAAAAGACAAATAAGAAGGTGTTAGCATGTGGACGTAATGTGCTGTTCCAGTCTCTTCTGTACCTAAGGTCCATCACCGTTCCCTTTGGATCCCTACGTAATTCGGTGCTCTCCGATACACACGATCGAACAGCGGAGGAGTGGTACTCAAGTGTCAACTTTAGGTTACAATATCTCCGGATGTAATTAACATTTTACAGTGCAACAAACGGCAATGATTACGTATTTGTTTATATGTTCAGATGTGCTAACAAAACTAACAGGGTCCCTTTTAAAAAAAACGTAGGTTTGTGTTAAAAAACATACTTCCGTGCATTTTTGTACGGTTTGTATTGAACAATTACAGTAGCCCCTCTCCTCACGTTCGGTCTGTGGAATCGGTTCGTTAGTATTTGATGTGGTTTACGAAATATATCCAGCGGTAACGTTAGGTGACTCACCCTGTATACGGCACGCATAACATTTAGCACAGTGCTACAAAATGCGTACCTACAGAGGTGACAGTATCTCCAACTACAGTGGGTCATTTGAGGCAGATAGATTTAAGTAACAGGAGAATGTGCGGCCAATGTCAGACTTCCCGGCACCTCTAACGCTGACGTGTTGGGTATTGCCGCAAAGACAGTGGTAACAGTGGCCGGAAAAGCTGCATTATTTTAGGTGTAATCTTCTCCGACTTTTGTGCGGGATCAAAGGACACTGCTGCTGTACGAAGCGATGGGCCTCCCACCCACGGCAATAACGGCCAGCAGGTCCCAAAACATCGGTGAAAATATGTAGGCGTTCACTGGAACGTAAACGCCAGGAACTCCGCTCTCTGGTTTCTGTCTCTTTGGACCAATCATAACCTAGCTTAAGCCCGGGCAACGTCACTCTTGGTCATCCCCCTCTGCAGCTCAATGTTTATGACGTCCTCTCTCTTGAACTGCGTGTCACACAACGATTCGTTTTTTCATGTACAATCAGCAACATATGTGGTTACTGTCTGCAAAATATGTTGCAAATTGAGTTAATAGCAGAGAAGGGAGAGTGAATCCTTTACAAGTGACTTCACCACTGCATCACCTCGTCACTGGGAGTGGTAAGAGAAGTATATTTGACGTTTTCCATAAAAGTGGAGGGGAAAGGGATGTGCAAAAAGCACTACCTGGAAGGGACCGGATGATAAGACATGGTAAGGCATCAGGCAATAACATCCATGTTACTAGAGGATGAACATTTTACGGGAAAACAGAGAATGGATCATATCCAAAAACTACACTACTGGCCCACGAAGATGACGTGCTACAGACGCGAAATTTAACCGACAGGAAGAAGATGCTGTGATATGCAAATGATAAACTTTTCAGACCATTCACACAAGGTTGGCGCCGGTGGTGACACCTACAACGTGCTGACACGAGGAAAGTTTCCACGCGATTTCTCATACACAAACAGCAGTTGACCGGCACTGCCTGGTGAAACGTTGTTGTGATGCCTCGTGTAAGGAGGAGAAATACGTACCATCACGTTTCCGCCTTTGATAAAGATCGGATTGTAGCCTATCGCAATTGCGGTTTATCGTATCGCGACATTTCTGCTCGCGTTGGTCGAGATCCAATGACTGTTAGCAAAATTTGGAATCGGTGGGTTCAGGAGGGTAATACGGAAAGCCGTGCTGGATCCCAGCGGCCTCATATCACTAGCAGTCGAGATGACAGGCATCTTATCCGCATGGCTGTAACGGATCGTGCAGCCACGTCTCGATCCCTGAGTCAACAGATGGGGACGTTTGCAAGACAACAACCATTTGCATGAACAGTTCGACGACGTTTGCAGCAGCATGGACTGTCAGCTCGGAGACTATGACTGCGCTTACCCCTGACGCTGCATCACAGACAGGAGCGCCTGCGATGGTGTACTCAACGACGAACCTGGGTGCACGAATGGCAAAACGTCATTTTTTCGGATGAATTCAGGTTCTGTTTACAGCGTCATGATGGTCGAATCCGTGTTTGGCGACATCACGGTAAACGCAAATTGGATGCATGTATTCGTCATAGCCATACTGGCGTATCACCCGGCGTGATGATATGTGGTGCCATTGGTTACACGACTCGGTCACCTCTTGTTCGCATTGACGACACTTTGAACAGTGGACGTTACATTTCAGATGTGTTACGACCCGTGGCTCTACCCTTCATTTCAGAAGGATAATGCAGGACCGCATGTTGCAGGTCCTGTACGGGCCTTTCTGGATACAGAAAATGTTCGACTGCTGCCCTGGCCAGCACATTCTCCAGATATCTCACCAACTGAATACGTCTGGTCAATGGTGGCCGAGCAACTGGCTCGTCGCAATACGTCAGTCACTACTCTTGTTGTACTGTGGTATCGTGTTGAAGCTGCATGGGCAGCTGTACCTGTACACCCCATCCAAGCTCGGCTTGACTCAATGCACAGGCGTATCATGGCCGTTATTACGGTCAGAGATGGTTGTTCTGGGTACTGATTTCTCACGATCTATGCACCCAAATTGCGCGAAAATGTAATCACAAGTCAGTGCTAGTATAATATATCTGTCCAATGAATACCCGTTTATCATCTGCATTTCTTCTTGGTGTAGCAATTTTAATGGCCGGTAGTGTAAGTAGGATATTGGCTGGTAGGCACAGGAGAGTTAATTTTGGCGGCCCACATCAAACCAGTTAGGAGACTGATGAGACGAAATTCACAATTCTCAAAGTCTCACACGAAGGGTCAGGGGTAAGAAAACAGGTCAGTCACCTTTATTTCGAAAGTGAGTTATTGCAATAGCTTGACTGATCATACGCACCTGCTGACAAGCTAAAACTGATAAAAATCCCAGCGAGTTCAGAGATATTAGCGTTTAAGACTTTGCTGTAAGGTGAATGAAACAAATAGGCCAATTTTCCAGGAGGAAGAAGAAGAAAAGTCAGTGGTAACTCATTCGGCCACGAGAAGCGAGATCAAACAGAATTCTGATACACTGCCTTCCTCTTTCTCCAGTACATTAACATTATTTGCGTCGATCCTCATATTTTTGTCGTACTGAGTTGTGCGCCACGAGTGACTAACAGACATTTTTTCCCTGTTTTGGTCCGTACTACCACCTCTGAAATTTGGCTATGCTACAAACTTAGGAACAACTTACTTGAAACACACTATAAATAGAATTCACTATTTGGCAAAGCTGATTACATTTATGCCTTTGGCAAACAGAAGGCCACGGAAGGAAAAACGAATCGCAAATTTATCGATGCTACACTTACAGAGAGCGTATAGGGGGAACAGCAGAGGTCGTTCGAGACATTAAGGTTTGTGCGAAAGTGTTTCGTGCAGTGCTTGTAATCACCAAAAATAACTCTTATTATCTGCAGGAAAGCTGAAAATAAGAGGATGTGCAGCTTTGGACGAAAGGATCAGCATCCCATTAATCGCAGGGAACTCGGTAAGTACATCACGACTACGATTGCGAATTACATAATAAGTTTCATATGTAGTGAGAGCCCCATAACCTCAGAGACTCAAAGAAAAAATACTTTTCTGAAATTATAAATTAGAGAAGATGTACAGTCTTCTTAATGAAAGTCATCCTAGCGCGTCTGTGTGGAGTGAAGGTCATCGACAGACAATTAAGTGTTTCGTATTTCGTTTGGGTACCCTCGAGACCCACTTGAGGTGAGTGCAATGTTTTCTAAGCAAAAATGTACTGTGGTGAAAGATAAGACACTTACTAACCAGTTAACAACAATGGGCATTCTTCATAAGAAAAAGGCTCAAGCGTTTTACGACTTCAGAAGGTTTGCCACACTGAAGGCAAAAAAAAAAAAAAATGGTGGCATTTTGCATAGACTTAACAAAAAATGTATCCCTGCGAAATATAGCAAAATGTGACATTTACTTGAACTGGCTATTTTTTATGTACTCGGCCAATATCCATTTCCTTGCAACAGGCTGTAACGATTCGTTATTTGAAGTTAAGGATAGAGAGTACATCTCTGTAACATATATGAATCATCTGTTTTCGAAAAATTGATGTACGACTTAATCTTGTTTCATCTCTTCCATTCGCTCCTTGTTCGCTCTCTCGAATGAGCGTGCACAGGAAGTAGTTCTTTATATTGTTTTGTAACATATTAATAACTCGAAATGCCCTTTGTTTAATCGTTTTGGTGATTATTACGTTCCTTTCCTAAAAATTGTGAACCATTTATACGGTTCTAGCTAAGCAGACGGTTGGCGTACGCCATCAACTCGCTATTGCACGTACATTTATAATTTTACAAGTGTGAACTACAGTCTGATTTTCTTTTTGCGGAGTCCGATTAACATTGCTATTATCATGCAAATAATTTGTTACACTGCAATTTAATAGTCTCACGGTCCTGCGTCGCCAAGTTTTTTCGACTTTCCAACAAATACTTCTGAAGCTGGTCAAACATTAAAATTGGTTTTTCTCGAGTTTCAGAGAAACTGATTTATTTTGTTTACCTCCTGATATATCGTAAACTGACGGAAAAAAACCGCAGTACCACGAAGGAGCTGTGCAATATAAACGCAAGTTGTTAGGCATGTTTCTATACGATGTCTGTTCAAATTTCGCGCCAGTTGCTTAAGAATGGCGGTAGTAGCGGCAATATGAGGATGCAAATCAGGTTTGCTTTCAATATACGCTGTAACTGTCACAAGCGTTACGCTAAGTTTGAACGCGATAGTGTAACAGGGCTACGAGAAGTATTCCTTCTGCGATACTGCAGAAAGACTTGGCAGGAATGTAGCCACTATACATGACAACTGGCAGCAGTAGTGACGAGAAAGTAGGGTCGCAAGAATACTGGCCTCCGGACGGCCACGTAGCACTACCGAGAGGTTAGACCATTGTGTAGATCAGGGCTTAACAACTGGCCGGTTTTTGAGCGCGAGTACTCGAGTCTGCTCAGGCACGTGCTCGCGAGCAGGTGATAGGTCGCGGAGTAGGGAGGGAGGGGAGGGAGGGGAAATGCGCGCTCATGTTTGAATGTGATCTCGCGTTCTTAGCAGATTTAACTAGCCATCTGAATGCTTTGAACATTTTACTACAAGGTAAAGATCTGCTAATTACTCATTTCATAGATCGAATACGAGCTTTTAAAATGAAATTGACACTTTGGGTGAGTCAGCTGGAAACAGGAAACCTAGCTCATTTTACTAAATTATCATCCATGCAAGATGTTCACAAAGACTGTGAACGTTATTCACATAGTTCAGTTGATCAGCGCTTTCAAGATCTGACAGCACTAGACAGTGATTTTGATCTGTTCTCTCCATATTCAGCGAATATTTAAGAGATTCGTCCTGAGCTGCAGCAAGAAATTATTGACCTGTAGTGTGACAGAGAATACAGAGACAAATTTCAAAACAAGAAAAACATTTTGGAATTCTACAGACACTTCCCTCAGGATAGATTTCCTCGTTTGCACAAACTGGCGCCTACAATAATATCAATGTTCGGTTCCACGTATATTTGTGAACAACTGTTCTCTGCAATGAAATGTAACAAGACGCACCTGAGAAACGCATTGTCTGATCGAAATTAAACTGCACGCTGCGCCTAAAATGCACAAGAACAATTACTCCGAACATAAACGCAATTGTAAAGGGCAAAAAGTACAAGATAACTGAAAATCCCACACTTCAGTGACACCTTTTATTGTGTAACAGTTCACACATTAATGCGAATGTAGAGGCATACACTAAGCTAATAAAATAATGTGGCATGTGTACATTCTCCTTTATTTGTTTCATTTGTCGCAGTAATAATTCGTGAGTGATATCCCTGCAGGTGGCCGCGGATTTACATTGACTGGCGGCAACTGTTGTGTGCCCCACGTGACTCTCCCCACTCTCCGCTCTGGTCCGATAGTGGGGGTAGCGTGCTCGCGCTGCTCCGTGCTCGCGCCTTGCTGCTTACAGCTTGCTCCGCGAGTAGGTATGTTGTGAAGCCCTGGTGTAGGGCGTATGGCTCTGTTTCCTGATGAAAGCTGGTTCTGCCTTGGTGCCAGTGATGGCCATGTGTTTGTTAGGAGGAGGTCAGTTGAGGTCATGCAGCCAACCTGTATGTGTGCTAAATGTACTGGACCTACACCTCTCGTTATAAACTGAAATGTGATTTCGTATGACAGCAGAAGCACTGTCATAGTTATCCCACACAACCTGACTGCAAATTTTACGTCAGTCTGCCATTCATGAACAGCATTCCAGAGGGTGTTTTCCAACTGGATAACGCACGCACACATAGCGAAGTTGTAACCGCATGCGTGCATTCAACATCCTCGGAGTTATACCGTTTATTAATGTGCCCCCATTATATCAGTTGACCAAAAAGTCAGTATAAATTTGAAAACAGAATAAATCACGGAATAATGTAGATAGAGAGGTACAAATTGACACACATACTTGGAATGACATGGGGTTTTATTAGAACTAAATAAATATCAAAGTTCAAAAAATGTCCGACAGATCGCGTTTCATCTGATCAGAGTAGCAATAATTAGCATAACAAAGTAAGACAAAGCAAAGATGATGTTCTTTACAGGAACTGCTCAATATGTCCACCATCATTCCTCAACAACAGCTGTATTCGAGGAATAATGTTGTGAACAGCACTGTAAAGCATTTCCGCAGTTATGGTGAGGCATTGGCGTCGGATGTTGTCTTTCAGCCTCCCTAGAGATGTCGGTCGATCACGATACACTTGCGACTTCAGGTAACCCCAGAGCCAATAATCGCACGGACTGAGGTCTGCGGATCTGGGAGGTCAAGCATGACGAAAGTGGCGGCTGAGCACACGATCACCACCAAACGACGCACGCAAGAGATCTTCCACGCGTCTGGCAATATAGGGTGGAGCGCCATTCTGCATAAACATCGTACTAATAAAACCCCATGTCACTCCAAGCATGTGTGTCAATTTCCCCCTCTATCTACATTATTCCGTGGTTTATTAAGTTTTCAAATTTATGCTGACTTTTTGATCACCCGGTACATTTTCAATAGTTTTGTCGCCCTGACATTGACTTGTGATCTTGCAATGTTGATCACTGAAATATGTTACCTAGACAAATGTATTCCCGAAATTTCATTACTTTTTTGCGTTGCGATTTTTTCAGTCAGTACATGTAGCTTGATCACCATGACCAGGAAATTGAATTTTCACTCTGGCGCTGTAAGCAGCTTGTCAGGAAGTTTTTCTAGTACGGCGTCTTCAAAATGACAGTAACTTTAGCGCGGTAGATTGATTCCACGGCACACTGAACATCTTAGACTGAAAGGGGCTTTTAATGACAAATTAGCCCTTCTTCCCTTTATGACGTCCATTAAAGACGATCTCCAGGGACTGTAAGGGGCTTTGGAACAGGAGAAGCTGCTGGAGAGAGATCAATAGCACCACTAGCGGGAGTTCTATATCTGCGGAAGCAGCATTTAGTGCTCATAAATCAGAAGTAATGAGAGTGTCGCGTGGAGAATAGGGTCGTAGGAGCGAGCTGGCGGCAACTGTGCGTTTCTGTGTCGCGGGACCGCAGCCACTGGAATTAGGGGCTGGGAGCTGGAAGCTGGTTAGCGGCTAGTCAGCTAGTGGGTAGTGGGTAGCGGGTAGCGGCGCGAGAAGGCTGCAGGCGTGCGCCGGACAGATAGTGCAGGCGACATACAGTAAGCGCAGTGGAGCACAGTCTAATGGGGTAGTGGGCGCTAGGGAGGGGGACTGGACCGAGGCAGTGAAGGGACTCCACTGTATTACGAGACGGGGCTTGTCCGTCTACCAGCTGCAAGCAGCAAAAAGTATTATGAAATCCCGGTTTATTACTTTTCGATAAGTAATCCCAAAAATACAATGAAGGGTCAAAGAAACTGGTACACCTGCCTAATATCGTGTAGGACCACTCATAAGTGCCGCAACACGGCGTGGAACGGACTCGACTAATGTATTAAAAAATGGTTCAAATGGCTATGAGCACTATGGGACTTAACTTCTAAGGTCAACTTAGAACTACATAAACCTAACTAACCTTACGACATCCACACACATCCATGCTCGAGGCAGGATTCGAACCTGCGACCGTAGCGGTCGCGCGGTTCCAGACTGTAGCGCCTAGAACCGCTCGGCCGCCCCGGCCGGCTACTAATTTATCAACTAGTGCTAGAGGGAACTAACACCATTAATCCTTCAGGGATATCCATAAATCCGTAAGAGTACGAGGGAGTGAAGAACTCTTCTGAACAGCACGTTTCAAGGCACCCCTGATTTGCTCAATAATGTTCATGTCCGGGGAGCTTGGTGGACAGCGGATGCGTTTAAACTCAGAAGACTGTTCCTGGAGCCGCTCTGTATCAATTCTGGACATGTGGGGTGTCGCATTGCGAGGCGTAAAGCTTTGTGTCGTGAAAAAAAAAAAATAATAAATGAAAAGAAAAGGCTCAAAGCACTATGGGACTTAAGAATTGAGGTCATCAGTCCCCTGGACTTAGAACTACTTAAACCTAACTAACCTAAGGACATCCATGCCCAAGGCAGGGTTCGAACCTGCGACCGCAGCAGTAGCGCGGTTCCGGAGTGAAGCGCCTAGAGCCACACCAGCCGGCTTTGTGTCGTGTAGTCATCAAGGGTACACGACTGGACCTTCGGCTCCGAAAGCCCATATCGATGATGTTTCGTTGAATGGTTCGCACTCTCACGCTTGATGGCTTAGCATTGAAAACTGCAGCAATTTGCGGAAGTGTTGCACTTCTGTCACGTTGAACGATTCTCTTCAGTCGTCGTTGGTCTCGATCTTGCAGGATCTTTTTCCGGCCGTAGCGATGTCGACGATTTGATGTTTTACCGTATTCCTGATATTCACAGTACACTGGTGAAATGGTCGTACGGGAAAACCCCAATTCGTCGCTACCTCGGGGATACCGTGTCCCATCGTTAGTGCGCCGATTATAACACCACGTTCAAATTCATTTAAATCTTGATATTACGGTATACTGATAATTTTTACTTATGGACCGCCTGACAGCAACTGAATAATGCACAATTTTAGTGCCATACGAGGTTCGCTTTTATTTTCTGCAAGGCATCATCAGTGACCTGGAATATATACATACGTTTGCTATTTAATTTACATTTAGGTCACTGTACCTATACGTTATAAACAGTTCTGGTGGTTGGTATTTCCTATTAAGCAGTAATATTTTGAACTGTACTTACAGTTTCCTAAATATGATGCTCCTGTTGCATTTTTGGTGTTGTTCTTCTTCTTATAAATGCCAATTTGCGTTTTTCCCCCACATTTCACAGCACTATGAACTGAACACTTGTTTTAATGCAATGTTTTTGTTTCTGTTACCGACTGTCAGATGTTGTTGCCAAATATCGAATGTTGTCGCCAAAGTTTGGAGTGTAATTATTGAAGTATCTGTGATCTGTTCGTGTATGTGTGTGTGTGTGTGTGTGTGTGTGTGTGTCCATAAGGCGAAGGGGGAAGAGTTTTTTTTTCCTTGGTTGTGTGAGAGGAACGATTGGTTTCTTTCTTTCTTTTTCTTTCTTTTCTGTTTTTGTTTTATCTTACCATTTTTTATTACTTGTAGTAAGGAGCCTGCGCTGATGTGCGTGTGTTCATTTATCACATGTTTGTTTTCTGCGATGCCTTTCTGAATGTGGAAGTTTTCTTGCGTTTGTATAAGATGTTTGCCATGGTTGCTTATTCTCATTATTTTCATTTCTTGTTCCATGTTTGTAGGATGGTGGTTATGGTGTTCTGCAAATGTGGAATGGTTTGTTTCGTACTTCCAACACCTGATATGTTCTTTGTATCGTGTTTTAAAATTCCTGCATGTCATGCCTATGTATACTGCATCACAACTTTGACATTCAAGTTTACATATTCCTGATTGTTGGAAATTGTCCCTCTTGGTAGCTTGTTGGCTTAGGTGTGATTGGAGGGTTTGCCCAGATTTACATGCCATTTGGAAGCAGATGTAGTATACATAGGCATGACATGCAGGAATTAATTAAGAAGCGGAATGGTGGCAATCATTTATTCCATATTTTCAAAGATGATACTCTCTAGAACTCATGACCGGAGTGGTAGACCATTATTCAAATTATCAGACACGCATTCTACGGTCCCAGTAATGATTTTTATGCTGGTAAAATAATATTTCCATTGTTTTAAATTTTAGGCCCTAAATAGCAGTGGCTTACTTGAATCAGACTATATAAAACTTTAAAGTGTAGCTCGGTTTATAAAACTTATTGCGAACGAGAGTAAACGGAGTCATTGCAGTATACTGGTTATTACTGAGTGCTCTGACAATTTGATGTTTGCTATGTATCAGTATTGGTTAATCACAATGTGCTTTATGATATAAGATGTGTAGGGGCTATAGTACAATAACCAGTATTAATTATTAGAAGTTTTTTTAAAAATAATTTTTTGTATCTTGTGCTATGATCAACGTTATTTTCGTTACTAACACCCCTTTCCTCTAGTCTCCAAAGATCTGAAGATGATTGTTCAACTCCCGAAACCATATATCTGTCTGTTATTTTATATTGCAATCCGAGCAAATAAATTTATAACTGATACATCGAAATTCTATGTTGAATGTAACGATATTAATAAAATTATTTCCTAGTATTATGTTTTCACCTATGTAACTGTCCTTACTGATATTCCTTTACTTCCACTTTTCATAGATCTCATGTCTGTTCTTCAACAACTGATATTTGTATTACAATAACGCAAATAATTTAGTTGTGAAAATTTACGTATCACATGTCTGCCTTATTGACAAAATTAGATCTTACAAAGAGGGCGTTCTCCATCTAAAATAAGTTGTTTCCTTTGGAATAGGTATCTGCTGTTATTTGAATTTATTGTAGGAGAGGTCTCCCATTGATAATAATTAACATATATTTCTGTCAAGAAATTTGTTTAACTTATATAAACATTTTAACATTTTAATTACGTTGAAAACAGAGAAAATTCACAGAGTTGTTAATTACAATAACGACTAGTACAGATGTCAGAGGAAAACACATTGGTTCTAATTGAGAACAATATTTGGAAATCAGCAACATTAACAATTTTAGTCCTGTACTTAGTATCTCAGTTCACTGTTCACTCATTGGAATGAAGTTCAATTCCGAAGTGACCATGTATCTGAAATACAGGCCTCGGTGTCTAACACTAACAATGATATCTGTTCACACAACGCTGCAACGAATATTTCAATGTAGTCAAGAGTTTTTGGTGGTGAAACTGAATGCAAAAAATGTATCTTTTTGAGCGTTTGACACAAACACATAGGCAGGACAAGTAAAAATGAAACAGCTCCTGTCGAATTGTTTCAAAAGAAGTTTTCAAGCTAGTGGCCAAGCTTAATTTTTGAGAGTATGGATTTATCGACTGGATGTGTCCGTTCTTCACTTCTTTAGCACAGTTCAGCTATTAGCTATCAGCTATGCCAGACATTCAGGTCTAAAAACATTAAAACTGATAACAGTGTTAGATAAAACAGAAAAGTAGTTCTGCAGTCTTACCTTGTCTTCATGTCAGGGACATATTCAAAATTGCTTTGACAGTTAGTCTCATTATTTTAACTTGACTCAAATGATCAGTGATGTTAAGTGAGTGTTTCGTCCATTTAACAATATTTATTGTCTTTACTGAGATAAATTAATTTGACAGAAGGAATGGTTACTTATTTCTAATACTCATTAAAGTTATACAGGGTGAGTCAAGGGTAGAGGTACTGTATATGAGTTGAACGGTGATAGTGTTAATAGTTCTGTACAAAAATCGTCATATGAACATGTGTTCCATTCTTAACGGTTTCAGTGGAAATTAATGAAAACAATGGAGACAGGTAAAATGCAGTTACAGTAAATGAAACATTGTGATCTAATGTTTAGTTTAATTACGCACATTTCTTCACAAAAGATGTTGAAAACACCCAGTGTCAACTGCAGTACAATCTGAAGCTGTTGTACACAGCTGCTATGTTGCTGATCTGAGCTCATTCAGACATTCCTTTACTTGAGCCCTTGCACGTAAAATACTTATGAACTTATGCGAGCTTCCTTTGTGTCTACTTTGCTTTTGTAGACTTTGTTCTTACGCCAATCCCACAAACAGTAATCTAATGGAATAAGATCGGGTGACCTCGAGGGCCAAAAAAACACTCTACGATGACCGATCTAATGCCCAGGATGTATTTCAGGGAGGTACTGTATCACTGGCCGTACGGAATGTGCAGATGTTCTATCATTCAGAATGTACACATGACGTCCGTGTTACGAAAGGAATATCCTCCGAGTATTATTCTGACGTGTTTGTAAGGAAATTAAGATACCGCGTTTGTGTTTGATAAGTATGTTTGTCTTTGTGCAGAATTATATTATATTATATTTGTATATCATTGGAATGATCAGTAAAGACAATACTCTGTAGCTAAAGTCACTTTGGTTGTATTAGAATGTGCTGGTAAAGAAGAATATGCGACTGACGCTTGTTATTTTCAGACGGCTGTTTGTCGGACATGGTTAAGAAAAGGAGGTATGTTCATTTGAAGTTCTTTGTTCAGAATCACCACTACTATCACCCCTAAAAGAATGTTTCGTTCCCCCCTGACCCGCCCTGTACAAACAGTGCTGTATTTGTCAAATGTATTGATATTTTAGATGATATAGCGACATATTATCATTGATATAGACATTGAGAACTGTGGATTTTGTGGCAGATAGGCGTTTAGTTGTCAGCTCTTCTTCCAGAAGTTTGGCGTACAATGCTACCATCATTAGATAATACTACAGACTCCTGTAGCGAGCCTTGTATCACGTATGATACAGCGGTTGCAATTTTGTTCCTTTGACAACTCATACACCCTCGAGAGTGATAACATTGGCTATTTGTCATGCCAGGAGCAACCATTAGCAAACAGTCCCTGAGCAGTGAAGCATGAATTCACGAAGCGTTTCCTTATTAAAAAGAGCCCCCTCAACTAACTGACACACCCAAAACGCCGAAATTGACGTTTTAGTTGGTTCAGTCAGTGGAGATGTTGGACCAATTGTTTACACATGGATGTATGATCCCGTTTGTAGAGCCCTGTATCACATAATGTATGCCTCGGGCATGGGTGTGTGTGATGTCCTTACGTTAGTTGGGTTTCAGTAGTTCTAAGTTCTGGGTGACTGATGACCTCATAAGTTAAGGCCCATAGTGTTCAGAGCCATTTGAACCATCTCACATATTGTATGTCACCAGTGTCAATCGATCCTGGGAGCCTTGTGCCTAGAAATGGGGACTAGTGGCTTCGAAATGCGGGTCACTTCATGTACGCTAATAGGTAAGTGCTACGTTTAGCCTTGCGTGCGAATCTATGCCTCAGAGGCAGTCTCCGATCACCAGTGAGATGGACTATGAGTAACAGTATGTGATGGTGTCCGCTGATGCACTACCGTTTCTTTGTAAGTTTTCATTTTGATGACATAAGAGACACTCATACCTCAGTCTCAATCGGGCAGTGGAATAAACCCAGTGGCAACAAGTGAAAATGTCTGCCAGATCGGGACCAGAACCCAGACTTCTCGATATATGCAAGCGGTCGCATTAACCGCTCCAGCTATCAGAGCACGCTTCTCATCCAACCTAAATTCTCAACTTGTCGCACACTACAAGTTCGAAAGAGCAGATTGTCACACATACACTACTGGCAATTAAAATTGCTACACCACGAAGATGAGTGCTACAGACGCAAAATTTAACCGACTAGAAGAAGATGCTGCGGTATGCAAATGACTAGCTTTTCAGAGTATCCACACAAGGTTGGCGCCGGTGGCGACACCTACGACGTGCTGAAATGAGGAGAGTTTCCAACCGATTTCTCATACACAAACAGCAGTTGACCGGCGGTGCCTGGTGAAACGTTGTTGTGATGCTTCGAGTAACGAGGAGAAATGCGTACCATCACGTTTCCGACTTTGATACAGGTCGGATTATAGCCTATCGCGATTGCGATTTATCGTATCGTAACATTGCTGCTCGCGTTGGTCTAGATCCAATGACTGTTAGCAGAATGTGGAATCGGTGGGTTCAGGAGGGTAATACGGAACGCCGTGCTGGATCGCAACGGCCTCGTACCACTAGCCGTCGAGATGACAGGCATCTTATTCACATGGCTATAAGGGATCGTGCAGCCACGTCTCGATCCCCGAGTCAACAGATACTGGCGTATCACCCGGCGTGATGGTATAGGGTGCCATTGGTTCGTCTCTGTCACCTCTTGTTCGCATTGACGGCACTTCGAACAGTGGACGTTACATTTCAGATGTGTTACTACCCGTGGCTCTACCCTTCATTCGATCCACGCGAGACCCTACATTTCAGCAGGATAATGCGCTACCGCATCTTGCAGGTCTTGTACAGGATACATAAAATGTTCGACTGCTGCCCTGGCCAGTACATTCTCCAGATCTCTCACCAATTGAAAACGTCTGGTCAATGGTGGCCGAGCAACTTGCTCGTCACAATACGCCAATCGCTACTCTTGATGAACTGTGTTATGTGTTGAATTTGCATGGGCAGCTGTACCTGTACACGCCATCCAAGTTCTATTTGACTCAATGCCCAGGTGTATCAAGACCGTTATTACGGCCAGAGGTGGTTGTTTTGGGTACTGATTTCTCAGGATCTATGTACCCAAATTGCGTGAAAATGTAATCACAATCAGTTCTAGTATAATATATTTGTCCAATGAATACCCGTTCATCATCTGCAATTCTTCTTAGTGTAGCAATTTTAATGTCCAGTAGTGCAACAATATGTTTAATTTTGGTTTGTGAAGAGCCCTGTACGAAGAAGCTGTTAATACAGCAGTCTTATATGCTCAATGTACAACGATTTTCTCGGTCTGCTATCCAAAGACTGATTCCAGCCCCTTCAGTACAGCTAAAAACGATACGCCTCCTGCCGTGTCCGGGAAACGAACATTGACGTCACTCACGACCACACCCACGGTTCCCGCGTAACGTCGCAAATTGCTCTTGTGTAGTATGTGAAACACACCGCAGGTAGCATTTAAAATGAGCGCTTAAAAACTTAAATGTAGGGCTTTCTCTGTCAACAAAAATGCCTCACTTGTGTGCGTTTTACGATTACAGGCCACATATAATCCCATCTACAAGTATTTTATGATGCCAGCAATTCACAGGGCTCTCTTATGCCGATATGAGCCACATACGCGTCTCCAGCCGTCTTGCAGAGCGCAAAACTGGGTTACGGACTCGGTAGGTTTTTTTACTGCCGCACTCTCCTGAACTGTGCAGTGCTTACGTTCCAGCTCGTGGTCTGCGACAGCACGTGCGAGCGGACTAAAGAACAGTGAAAAACAACTGCGAAATGGAAGCGGCTCCCAGCATTTCATTATGGCTACGGTGGGTGACACGTGTAATGGAAAATAATGCGTCTTGTTTATTACCCCGGTTGCGTCATCCAGAGAGCTATATGTACCACATGACTACTTCTGTGACAGTGATGAAATTGCGCTTCTACGTAACTGACACGGGGGAAAACATTTCATTTCCTGCTAATTTTGTCTAACTAAAGCAGTGGAATTGCTAGCTGTAGCTCACGTAGCAAAGTACTGAGTAAACAGAAAAGGGTGCGCGCATTTGGAAAGAGATAGTTAACGTAGATGTTTTCGTCATCAGCTCTGAACTTCGTCTGATGCAGCCCTCCAATTCCTGGTCCCTTTCCAGCTGCTTTTTGCTTTCAGCATAACTGCTGTTTCATACACCTGACTTATGTACTCACATTTAACCACGCGGTAATCGGATTTTTTAAAATATTTGTGCTACTTAAAGTTCAGAACTCAAATATCAGTCCACCTCAGTAATTCGATGCAATTCTAAAAATCGACTTTGAGGTTTTTGAGTGCCTTTAATCTTTTCTGTATATAAAAGGAAAAGTCCTGACCGACTGATTGGTACTGACTGACTGACTCATCATCAGCCCAAACTGCTCAGGACAGAGACTTGAAATCTGGGTATGATATTTATCTTATACTGTAGGCATAATTTAGTAAGAGATAGTTACACATTACACACATAAAGTGGTGAATTAGGGGATGAAAGTTTTTTGGAAAATATGTCACTAATAACGCTATTTTGAAGCTAGAACTACGAAAACTAGTATTTGGTTTCTCGGTCACAAACAAAGAAATATGTGTTTCAGCATGTTTTTAAATTCAATCACTGAGGGCATATACAATGGGTGAAAGTTGTCTTAAATAAATCATCATTAAAATACTAACCAAGCATTTTTAAGCTGTATGTATGAAAACTGGTATTTGACTTCTTGGTTATAAATAAAAAGTACATGTTTTAGTGTTTTCGAAAATTCAGTTTCTAAGGGGAAGAAATAAGGAATGAAAGTTTTTACGAAAGCAATTCATTATGAAAGATTTTTTAATGGTAAATCGAAGAAAAGTTGTACTTGGCATCTCTCCCTAAGCTAGATCTGTGAAAAGTGGTATTGGATTCCTACAGAAATGTGTGTTAGAGGGAGAAAGTTTCTATGGAAATATCACTACAAGAACGCGAAAGGAAGGATTGAGCACGGCCTCCGACACCAGTTATCAAGATTCGCTTTTTGGTGGAAGTACAGTCGGAAATAGTCAGACTTTTTTGGTCTCAATTAGTGTGAAAAGCTTAGAAGGAGTTGGAATTCGTAAACAACATAAACGTTCGGGTAAAGAAAAGAAAAAAACAAGTGTACAGACAATGAAGTCTATGCGAACGAAGCAGCGGGCACTAAGATAGTACCTTAATATAAGGTCTTTATTTCGAAGGAGCATTATTGTTCTGTGGTAGAATGTTCATCTGCAGTGTATGCGGCCTAATTTCTGTTCAGAACGGGAGTGAATTTTTAAACCGAAGTTCGAGTTGTATGAGCGTTTCAGTGAACCGCAAAACACATAAAGATAAAAAAAATGTAATACATTTTTAATTTATACAGTATTTATTAACAATCTTTTCTAAAAATTAAGTATTTAAGAATTTATTTTTGTAATGAAAACTGGCTATTTTTGTGTGATATGTACCTAGAAAAAAATATTAGCATTTTTCATAAAAAATGACATATTTGTGTTAATCAGCATATATTTGATAACTTTTATACTTAAATGACGTAGGTATTGGAACCGAACAGAAGAAAGGAAAAAAAAAACCATGAGTGAAAAGAGACTCAATCCATTGATTTACGAATTACCAGTTTCTAATGGTGCCGATTTATTTCCATGTTCATATACTTTTACACTTCCCTGGAATGTTCGCCGAATTTCCTCCTTTGTTTAAAAATTTGAATTATCCAGGAATCGAAGCCAGGCCGCCCATGTGACAGGTGCGCATTCTACTGCTTATCTGCCCCCCCCCCCCCTCCCAACGGGCTTACTTTAGTGTGTTAAAAATGTTCGGAAAACATCAACCTCGATTTTCTTGAGAATTTTTGAGGGTTGCATCTAACTGTTTCGGTTCATTCGTATTTGCCTTCTAAATTTGTCGTACCATAAAAACAAAAAGTTACAAAAATCCTGCGCTGCGGTTTCCTTGTAATTCCGTACGGGAGATTCTCTCCTACCATTCAGATGAAGTAGTTGTATTTGGAATACCCGTCTGCTGTTATTTAAATTTGTTGTATGTATGTTTTGTTAATTTATTCTACCAAGAAATTTGTTTAACTTGTATAAAACATTTTAACATTTTCCCCCAACTACTGTCTTCATCATGTGTCGAACAGATGAAGGATGGCTCTCCATCACACATGGCACAGCCTGTGAAGAGGCTACTGCAGAGGAATTTCGAAAATGGTAGAGTTCAGTTTCTGCAGGGAAACATGTAACTTTCTTGGCAAATGCCTGTCCGAGATTAATGTCTCAAATACTCATCTGTGATACAGACAAGGGGGAGATTGAGTCAATAATTAAATCACTGAAGGACTCTCATGGATATGATATAGTGAGCAGCAGAATATTAAAGTACTGTGCTGCACATGGTAGCCCTTTATTTAGCCATATTTGTAATTTTTCCTTCAGGAATGGTCAGTTTCCTGAACGATTTAAGTTCTCAGTAGTAAAGCCGCTTTATAAAAAGTGAGAAAGAGATAATGTAGACAATTTTACACCAATTCCTTGCCATCAGTGTTTGCTTGTAAGGTTAATTGTTCATTTTATATCACACTATTTGCTATCAAATGTACAGTTCGGCTTTAGAAGTCGTTTAACAACTGAAAATGCTATATTCTCTTTTCTCTCTGAGGCACTGGATGGGTTAAACAAAAGGTTTAGAAGGCTAGGCATATTTTTTTGATTTAACTAAGGCGCTTGATTGTGTTGATCACAAAATATTGAGCCAGAAGTTGGACTATTATTGAATATTGGGAGTAGATCACAATTGGTTCACCTCTTACTTTAGCAACAGACAGCGAAAGGTCATCATTCACAATGCTGAGAATGTCTGTGATCTGGGGTGTGAGTGGGTACAGTCAAGTGGGGAGTGCCCCAGGGATAAGTGTTGGGGCCACTCTGTTCCTTGTGAATTTTAAAATTTTCCCGGCGAATTGACTGTTCAAACAAATTTCGGGCTTGCAGCCGGTCGTCGTTCAATACTTCGCACGATATTTCAACTGGGCACCTGCCAGTCATCTTCAGGTGAGCCGTCGCAGACTGGCGATAAAGTTCTCCGCTCCGCGATATATAGCGTACTGTAACTATTCTGCGCATGCGTCGAAAACTTGATAGTTGAACCAACACTGCCCGCCGGCAGCTCCCTCGCTGGTGGAATAGCGGAACTCAGTCGCCCTCTGCGTTGCTGTTTGCCACGGCCGTCGACGCACTCTGTCGTCTTCGATTTCAGCAAGTCGTGGAGACGATGGGATTCCATGCATTGTCCAGCCGGTAGCCGCTGTCACGGAAAATCTGTTAAACCGTGACAGCGGCTACCAGCTGGACAGTGCATGGAATCCCATCGTCTCCACGATTTGCTCAAATCGAAGACGACAGAGTGCGTCGACGGCCGTGGCAAACAGCAACGCAGAGGGCGACTGAGTTCCGCTATTCCACCAGCGAGGGAGCTGCCGGCGGGCAGTGTTGGTTCAACTATCAAGTTTTCGACGCATGTGCAGAATAGTTACAGTACGCTATATATTGCGGAGCGGAGAACTTTATCGCCAGTCTGCGACGGCTCACCTGAAGATGACTGGCAGGTGCCCAGTTGAAATATCGTGCAAAGTATTGAACGACGACCGGCTGCAAGCCCGAAATTTGTTTGAACACTCTGTTCCTTATTTATGTAAATGATATGTCCTCTAGTATTACAGATAACTCTAAAATATTTCTGTTTGCTCAAATGGATCTGAGCACTATGCGACTTAACTTCTGAGGGCATCAGTCGCCTAGAACTTAGAACTAATTAAACCTAACTAACCTAAGGACATCACACACATCCATGCCCGAGGCAGGATTCGAACCTGCGACCGTAGCGGTCGCTCGCCTCCAGACACAGCGCCTAGAACCGCACGGCCACTCCGGCCGGCTTCTGTTTGCTGATGATACTATCTTAGTAGTAAAGGGTGTTGTGTTCAACATTGGCTCGGCTTCAAATATTGCAGTTCATTACCTAAGTTCATGGCTTGTAAAATATAAACCAACGCTAAAACAAAATAAGACTCGGTTTTTACACTTTCTAACACACAATTCAACAAAACCTGACGTTTTAATTTCACGGAATAGGCATATGAGTAGTAAAACTGGACAGTTCAAATTTCTAGGTGTTCAGATAGATAGTAAGCTGTCGTGGAAAGTTCACGTACAGGATCTTGTGCAAAGACTTAATGCTGTCATTTTTACTATTCGTGCTACCGGGTTTTCTTTTCACGAATAATTTGGATCCCCCAGCATTGCCCATACAGATGATGTGGGCAAGATACACGTGACCATTGCCTATGTTTGATGTCAGCGTGCATTAACCATTCACAGACAGCAGGTGGCAGCACTAGCAGTGGAGGGTATATAAAGCGTGTTAGGGGGACGGGAATAGCATTGCAGTGGTTATATTGGTGCGGAAACGGAGAGATTTATGTGACGTCCAAAAGGCCATGATCATAGGCTTTCGGTCCAAAGGCGTAAGCATTTCTGGACGGCTAACTTTTTCAGCTGTTCACGTGCCTCCATGGTTAAGTATATCGTGTATGGCAAAATGGCGCTATCCGAGACCGGTGTCGAGGCAGTTGTGGTGCCCACAGGGCATAGATGTGAACGTCAGCTGCGGATGTGTGCACGGGGGAATAGACTTGCAAGTAATCAGTAGCTGCACGCCTAGCTTAACCAAGGAGCTACCAACAGTATCCCTGAACGGTCGTACAGCGAACGTTGTTGCGTGTGGGCCTTCACACTAGGCGTCTTGTTCTATCATCCATGCTGACTGTTGTTCATCGACGACGAAGGCTGGAATCTGCACGGAAGTACCACAACTGACGTCCAGTGAGTGGCGACAGGTGGCCTTTTCAGATCAATTACGTTTTATGCTCCATCGGACAGATGGCCGATGGCGTGTACGGCGGGAAACGTCTAAAAGCAACAACGATCGAAATGGTCCCGTCCAGAGAAGGGAGCGTTATGGACTGAGGAATGTTTTCGTGGCATGCCTTCGGTGATCTTGTCGCTCAAGGAGGAACAATGAATCAACACATGTCTGAATCTATTCCTGGGAACCGTATACACGCCTACATGCACTTTGATTTTCCTTGGCACGATGGCATGTACCAGCAGGACAATGCAACGTGAGTTTACCGTACTCCTGTAGCCACAAACTCCCGGATTTAAACCAAATCTAGAATGTGTGGGTCCTCTTCGATGTGGCTGTTTGCGCCGTGGATCTACAGCAGAGAAACCTAGCGCAGGTTGACATGGCTCCACATTCTTGTCGGTATCTTGCAGAATCTTATTGACTCTGCCTTCGCGTCTCGCTGTGATCTGGGCTGCAAGAGGTCGTTATACAAGCTTTTGAGAGATCCTCACAGTAATGTGATTGGTGTACAATCACGTGAGCTAGATTTTCCATTTCATTATTGAGTCGGGGCAAGTGCTGTAAGACTATGTTACACGACAGCTTGCTTGTCTGTTCAACATGAAGTTTGTTCGCATAAATTCGGCGGCGTAAGCCGCAACTTCACT
The DNA here is from genome assembly GCF_023898315.1 of Schistocerca nitens. NCBI lineage: Eukaryota > Metazoa > Arthropoda > Insecta > Orthoptera > Acrididae > Schistocerca > Schistocerca nitens. The sequence goes on from NC_064620.1 coordinate 347,941,429, forward strand.
TAACTCGGAAGAGGAACATTATGAGTAAGATGGACTAGTAGGCAATTTGTAAGCGCATCATGAGGGATACTTCGTACTAGTCCACTTTCTGATATACAAGGTTTTGTATGGAGTGAGGAAAAATGTCTTATGATTCGGTAACTCACTAACCTTTCCTCTCTTATTCTCATGATCTACACACTATATGTGCATTGGAGGCAGTAAAGTTATTGCACATTGTCAAATTCCTGTTATCTGGATTCACTCAATTGGGTTCCGTGAAATTATTGTCGCCTATTTCCACTGATTCTCATTTCGGCTCCATGACCTTCTCTATGACAGTTTCACAGGTGCTCTATTGACTTGTTGCCATCTTTACTATTGGCTTTCGTCCTATGTCCGCTCTGAGGCCTACTTGATACCTCAGACGCTGTAGCATTCCCTCAGATCGCTCGCCCTGGCGTCTTGTGTGATTTGTCGATTACACGTGCTCCACACCTTCCCAGATTTCTCGCAATAAATCTCAATACGACTCCTGTCTGAGTAGTGTTGCAAGCTCGTCAACTGCCCTTCTTTTCTAACAGTACCTTTAAATGTGATAAAACAAAAATCTGGGGTCAGTTACGCCTGACAGTAGGAAATGAAGTCTGATGCATACGTAACGTTCTGGAAAGGAAAACTATGATGCAGGTTCCCAGTTTAGTAAGCCCTGACAGCAGAGGCGAGAGGAGAGGGACGTTTAGCGAACATAGCGAGCCCCGCGTTTTTACTGTCTCATCAGCTCTGCGCACTTACTTGAGTAACTGAGTATTTCGACGGAAAAAAGTGCCAATTTAGCTAGAATTAGTGTGATCACGCTTTAGGTCCTTGTTCTAACTGCACTACATAACTGGCAAAAGAAGTTTCGTTTGAACAGCTAGAAAGCATTTGTCGGCCACGTAGGCGACGTTGTTTTTATTACCATGTTTATATTCTCGTCTTTGGGTGAAAACAATTCTATGTCACAGTGTCAGCACGGCAGTAAAGTTGACATCTTGTAATCGAACAAAGATATCTATGTTTGGCAAGGGTTGCAATGACAACGGTGATCCATTTTTTGACGATAGTGATGCAGATCCTTAGTATGCTCCAGAAAGTCATAAGATGTTGAAAAAACCGCAAGTGTGGCTCAGCACCATTATATTGGCCCCCTGTTTAACCTCAAAAGCTGAAATTTGTTGCGGAATTCAATTTAACTGTAATGGGCATAACGTACTACTTAAAGCGTCGTATGAAAATTTGTGCCGGGCAGGGACAGGAACCATTTTCCTGTTCACCGCGAGCTGTCGTCTTACCACTATCAGAGCACACTCCCCAGACCGACCCAAACGTACATATGCCACACACCTATTTGCTTTTTCTCATACATTATTAATGCACTTACCACACTCGCACTTCTCGTAAAACCTGCGCAGCATAAGACTGGCACAAGAGATGTTCAATGAGCTGTCCATAGTTTCCAACCACAAGTGGAAATCAATAACCAGCATGTTCCACAACACACCAGAGTGTCTCGGGGGCCACGTTCAGAGTGTGTTGCGCAATGCGTGCCTTCAATTCAGCTACGTTCGTAATTAGAGCACTCAACACATCTTCCAATAACCACACAGGCAGAAGCCACACGCGTTAAGATCAGGTGATCTGGAGGCTGGTTGGTTGGTTTGTGGAGGTTGAAGGGCCCAGACTACAAAGGCCATCGGTCCCGATCTCGAAGTCCAGTCCGCAGGGAAATGGCGTCTGATTTATTTATTTATTTACATCTCAAGTTCCGTAGGACAAAATTGAGGAGCAAATCTCCAAGGTCATGGAACACATCAGTACATGAAATTACAACATAAAAGTAATAACAGATAAAAATAAAATGTTTAAGAACCCGAAAAAACTCAATCCACAAATAAACGCAATACAAGAATCAGGTTAATTTTTCAAGGAACTCCTCGAAGAACAGGAATGACACATGAGGAAAATCTTCAGTTTCGATTTGAAAGCACATGGATTACTGCTAAGATTGTAGAATTCGAGCGGAAGCTTACTGAAAATGCAGCAGTATACTACAACAGCAGTAAACTACACACCTTCCTGCACAAGAGTTAAGAAAGTCCGATACAAATGCAGATTTGATTTCAGCCGGGTATTAACTGAGTGGAAGCTGCTTATTGTTGGGAATAAGCTAATATTGTTAACAAGAAATGACAATAAGGAATATATATACTGAGAGGCCGATGTCAAAATACCCAGACTCGTGAACAGGGGTCGACAAGAGGTTCTTGAACTTACACCACTTATTTCCCGAACAGCCTATTTCTGGGCCAAAAATATCTTTTTAGAACGGGACGAGTTACCCCAAAATATAATTACATACGACAAAAGCGAATGAAAATAAACAAAGTAGACTAATTTTCCCGTCGAAAATGCAATGGAACAATTTTAATGATTTAGTTCGACTACACGTAGATGTGGCATGCCTTTTAAGGCTCTGTTAGCTCTCACATTCAATTTAAACCTTTTCGTCGCTTTCCAGGAAACTGTATTCGGGAATTGGAAAATATTTGGTGATACTGACAATTTATTATAATGGTTAATAATATAAAAGCAAAATACGTGGTCTTATACTGAAAGCGCAAAATGGAATCTGAACCTATATTGATGACGTTTGAATTACGAATTTAATGAAATAAAATCAGCGTAATGAATTCAAGGTCAACGACACGACAGATTGGAAACACAGGATCACGCAATAAAACTGCGTTTAACGCAGTAGCAGTAGAGAAACAGTTCATTCTGACAACATTGAAGCTACATGGATAAGCTAGGGAGGTCCAGAGTCAAAGTCAGAGCCTTTACTCTGAAACTGATGAAATACACACATCACAAAATTTTTTGCATCATCTCGGTTCCGAGAGTTTCGGAACCTGTACAGAAAATTTGAATAGAGATCAAAATAAACATCATTTCCGCCCTTTTTATTGCTCATGAAAACCACACATTGTATGTTGTAGCCCCATACAGCGAGACCTTCAGGGGTGGTGGTCCAGATTGCTGTACACACCAGTATCTCTAATACCAAGTAGCACGTCCTCTTTCGTTGGTGCATGCATCTATTCGTCGTGTTATACTATCCACAAGTTCACCAAGGCACTGTTGTTCCAGATTGATCCACTCCTCAACGGCGATACGGCGTAGATCCCTCAGAGTGGTTGGTGGGTCACGTCGTCCACAAATAGCCCTTTTCAGTCTATCCCAGGCATGTTCGATAGGGTTCGTGTCTGGAGAAGATGCTGGCCACTCTGGTTGAGCGATGTCGTTATCCTGAAGGAAATCATTCACAAGATGTGCACGATGGGGATGCGAATTGCCTTTCATGAAGACTGCGCCTCGCCAATATACTGCCGATATGTTTGCACTATCGGTAGGAGTATGGCACTTACGTATCGTAGAGCCGTTACGGCGCCTTCTATGACCACCAGCGGCGCACGTCGTCTGCACATAATACCACCCCAAAACATCAAGGAACCTCCACCTTGCTGCACTCGCTGCACAGTGTGTCTAAGGCGTTCAGCCTGACCGGGTTGCCTCCAAACACGTCTACGACGATTGTCTGGTTGAAGGCGTATATGACATTCATCGATGAAGAGAACGTGATGCCAATCCCGAGCGGTCCATTCGGCTTGTTGTTGGGCCCATCTGTACCGCGCTACATGGTTTCGAAGTTGCAAACATGTACCTCGCCATGGACGTTGGGAGTGAAGTTGCGCATCATGCAGCCTATTGCGCACAGTTTGATTCGTAACATGACGTCCTGTGGCTGCATAAAAAGCATTATTCAACATGGTGGTGTTGCTGTCAGGGTTCCTCACAGCCATAATCCGTAGGCAGCGGTCATCCACTGCAGTAGTAGCCCTTGGGCGGCCTGAGCGAGTACTGTCATCGACAGTTCCTGTTTCTCTGTATCTCCTCCATATCCGAACAACATCGCTTTGGTTCACTCCGACACACCTGAACACTTCCCTTGTTGAGAGGCCTTCCTGGCACAAAGTAACAATGCGCACGCGATCGAACCGCGGTGTTGACCGTCCAGGCATGGTTGAACTACAGACGACACGAGGCTTGTACCTCCTTCCTGGTGGAATGACTGGAACTGATCGGCTGTTATACACCCTCCGTCTAACAGGCGCTGCTCATGCATGGTTGTTTACATCTTTGGGCGGGTTTAGTAGCATCCCTGAACAGTCAACGTCTACGTCAGGAGTTCTGGGAACCGGGGTGATGCAAAACTATTTTTTAACTGTGTACATAATCATCAAACTGGTTACGTAAGGTTGATCAACATGGGGTTTGGACTGCACAGAAGCTGGTGTTCTCCACAGAGGGATAATCTCCCAACATCATTACTTTGTCTATATGTGGTTTGTTACTCGAAAAATGTAAGACTAAATAAAACACCAGAAATGATTATACAAAGTTGTAGCTTGTATGATTTCACGGGATGAGCTATTCTTAAGCCAAACACAATTCAAATCCTGGATTCGCAGAACAGAGCGGATCAGGTTGTGGAAAGGGGCCAAGGTCAATTGCTGTTAGTTATACAAAAACACTCGCAACTTTATTCCTCAAATAAATACACAGTTTTCTCTTTAAAACAACAAAGATCAGTTCACAGTTGAGGGCCCAAGTAACTTCTCCAGAATAAGTTTAAATAATTGCTTTTAAAACACCAGGATTTAGAGTAAAGGCTGAAGGCCTTACTTAAGTAAAATTACAATATCTTCTCGGCTACAGGCCCAAATAATACTTCAGATCAACTAAGGAAATCCTTTAAAATCCATTTACAAATTTCGGCTAAAGGCAACATTAAGGAAAATTCAAGTTAATTCTTCGGCTGAAAGCCCAATTTAAAAACTTTTTTTACGTAATAAAAGAGAGACTTTAAAGATAAACTTTTACACAGTACAACAGAAAAACATCTTAGGAAAACTTGAAGTATCCTGTCGGCTGAAGGCCCAAGCAATTACTCAAGAATAATTAAAGGCAACCTTAAGACAAACATTTGCAGGAAACGGCTGAAAGCGTTTCAAGAACTCAAGATAATTAAAGAGAAACATTACAGACAAGGATTCACATATTAAAGACACAGGATCTGAAACAAACTCGGCTGAAGGCCTAAATACAGAGCAACAAGAATTTTAAATAAAACACGGCTGAAGGCCTAATCTAAGTTGTCATGAAGTTCGACCGCAGGCCATATACTAAACATGAAACAGACATTATTAATACACGGCTGAATACCTGGCACAGTGCCTGCGATCAGATAAAATGACAATCACAAACAACAAACAGTGGTGCTCAGAAGTGTTCCAAGGGTCGGCCTGTAGAGGAAACTCTAATATCAGTTTAGGTGAGACAGGCAGCCAAGTTTAACACTAAAAAAAAACGGGTTTCAGCACGACCTAGGAAGGGCTGAAGAACCAACCAACAACCTAATCAATTCCGTCTGTCGCAACCGTCCAACTGCGTACTCCAGTACGCAGACAGCATCCACCTGCCCAGTCGACATCACATAAGCTACACACAGTTCCACGTAAACACACTTGCACAAGAACTCGAACAATCGTAAAAACAATCACTGTGGAACAACAAGGAGGAATAAATTCGACACACAGAGAGTGTCCACAAGCGGTCGGCGACCAAATACACGTCGCCCGATGAGACGACCAACCGAACGACCAACCAACGGTCGTCCCACTCCAATCTCCTTCCATCGGACAGTTCATGTGTGTCGCCAGCGGTCGGCGAACACTGGCTGTCCGCACCTCACTGGCGCTCCGTCCCCGACTGAACTCCCGTACTCGACGACCCGGAAATTCTAGCGTTCGCACCACAGATGGTACGACAGTGCACTATCGATAAGCGCTGCTGCTGCCACTCATGGGCAAGCAAACCTGCAATTTACTGACACCAAAAAAATTGAATAAGAAAGAGGCGACAGAACCATAAAAACAAGATGACGAGCAGTAAACGGCATGACCGCGAGCCGCGCTCGGCTCAACGATAAGTTATTAATCAAATAGAGCACACTGATAAAGGCATGTTGTCTCTCTTGGCACGAAAAAAGTATCATTGTAAACGTAACTTATGAAAATTATTTAAAAAAAAACAAGAGGAGACAAGTCGAAAATCACTTTCGAATATTATTTAAATTGCACGAAATTTTTCTCTCATTAATAACAAGAAGAAACTAAGTTATACAAAGGTGTATTTCTAGACACATTGCGTTTTACCAGAGCGGTGGCAGGATCTGTAGTATTGCTTTGAAAAGGTGAGTGGAGGCAGCTGACTCTACAGACTTCCTTTTTTTTTTTTTTAAGGTGGTGGGCGTGGACAGCTCCTAAAGCTTAGTGGGAAAAAAGGCGGGAAACGTGTTGATTTATCCAGCCTCAAACTCGTCAACCGCTCGGAAACAGCCAGACAATCGCAGACTGGCATTACGACCAGTCTTTTTACTGAGATATTGGTGAGTGGGGGGGGGGGGGGGGAGGCGGAAAGGGCGGGAGGTTCTCATGGCCAATGCTTTTCCTGAAAAACAAGAATTTGCTAGATCTGTCTGGGTAAAGCTATCGACCGTGCACCTCCCCAGACACACAACAAGGTGTCTGCTTCCCTGAGCAGCAAATTTAATCTTTTTTTTTTTTGGTCATCAGTCTACTGACTGGTTTGATGCGGCCCGACACGAATTTCTTTCCTGTGCTAACCTCTTCATCTCAGAGTAGCATTTGCAACCTACGTCCTCAATTATTTGCTTGACGTATTCCAATCTCTGTCTTCCTCTACAGTTTTTGCCCTCTACAGCTCCCTCTAGTACCATGGAAGTCATTCCCTCATGTCTTAGCAGATGTCCTATCATCCTGTCCCTTCTCCTTATCAGTGTTTTCCACATATTCCTTTCCTCTCCGATTCTGCGTAGAACCTCCTCATTCCTTACCTTATCAGTCCATCTAATTTTCAACATTCGTCTATAGCACCACATCTCAAATGCTTCGATTCTCTTCTGTTCCGGTTTTCCCACAGTCAATGTTTCACTACCATACAATTCTGTACTCCAGACGTACATCCTCAGAAATTTCTTCCTCAAATTAAGGCCGGTATTTGATATTAGTAGACTTCTCTTGGCCAAAAATGCCTTTTTTGCCATAGCGAGTCTGCTTTTGACGTCCTCCTTGCTCCGTCCGTCATTGGTTATTTTACTGCCTAGGTAGCAGAATTCCTTAACTTCATTGACTTTGTGACCATCAATCCTGATGTTAAGTTTCTCGCTGTTCTCATTTCTACTACTTCTCATTACCTTCGTCTTTCTCCGATTTACTCTCAAACCATACTGTGCACTCATTAGACTGCTCATTCCGTTCAGCAGATCATTTAATTCTTCTTCACTTTCACTCAGGATAGCAATGTCATCAGCGAATCGTATCATTGATATCATTTCACCTTGTATTTTAATTCCACTCCTGAACCTTTCTTTTATTTCCATCATTGCTTCCTCGATGTACAGATTGAAGAGTAGGTGCGAAAGTCTACAGCCTTGTCTTATACCCTTCTTAATACGAGCACTTCGTTCTTGATCGTCCACTCTTATTATTCCCTCTTGGTTGTTGTACATATTGTATATGATCCGTCTCTCCCTAAAGCTTACCCCTACTTTTTCAGAATCTCGAACAGCTTGCACCATTTTATATTGTCGAACGCTTTTTCCAGGTCGACAAATCCTATGAAAGTGTCTTGATTTTTCTTTAGCCTTGCTTCCATTATTAGCCGTAACGTCAGAATTGCCTCTCTCGTCCCTTTACTGATCATCACCTAGCGCATTCTCAAATTTCTTTTCCATTCTTCTGTATATTATTCTTGTAAGCAGCTTCGATGCATGAGCTGTTAAGCTGGTTGTGCGATAATTCTCGCACTTGTCAGCTCTTGCCGTCTTCGGAATTGTGTGGATGATGCTTTTCCGAAAGTCAGATGGTATGTCGCCAGACTCATATATTCTACACACCAACGTGAATAGTCGTTTTGTTGCCACTTCCCCCAATGATTTTAGAAATTCTGATGGAATGTTATCTATCCCTTCTGCCTTATTTGACCTAAGTCCTCCAACGCTCTTTTACATTCCGATTCTAATACTGGATCCCCTATCTCTTCTAAATCGACTCCTGTTTCTTCTTCTATCACATCAGACAAATCTTCACCCTCATAGAGGCTTTCAATGTATTCTTTCAGCTTATCTGCTCTCTCCTCTGCATTTAACAGTGGAATTCCCGTTGCACTCTTAATATTACCACCGTTGCTTTTAATGTCACCAAAGGTTGTTTTGACTTTCCTGTATGCTGAGTCTGTCCTTCCGACAATCATATCTTTTTCGACGTCTTCACATTTTTCCTGCAGCCATTTCGTCTTAGCTTCCCTGCACTTCCTATTTATTTCATTCCCCAGCGACTTGTATTTCTGTATTCCTGATTTTCCCGGAACATGTTTGTACTTCCCCCATTCTTCAATCAACTGAAGTATTTCTTCTGTTGCCCATGGTTTCTTCGCAGCTACCTTCTTTGTACCTATGATTTCCTTCCCAACTTCTGTGATGGCCCTTTTTAGAGATGTCCATTCCTATTCAACTGTACTGCCTACTGCGCTATTCCTGATTGCTGTATCTATAGCGTTAGAGAACTTCAAATGTATCTCGTCATTCCTTAGTACTTCAGTATCCCACTTCTTTGCGTATTGATTTTTCCTGACTAATGTCTTGAACTTCAGCCTACTCTTCATCACTACTATATTGTGATCTGAGTCTTTATCTGCTCCTGGGTACGCCTTGAAATCCAGTATCTGATTTCGGAATCCCTGTCTGACCATGATGTAATCTAATTGAAATCTTCCCGTATCTCCCGGCCTTTTCCACGTATACCTCCTCCTCTTGTGATTCTTGAACAGGGTATTCGCTATTACTAGCTGAAACTTGTTACAGAACTGAATTAGTCTTTCTCCTGTTTCATTCCTCGTCCCAAGCCCATATTCTCCTGTAACCTTTTCTTCTACTCCTTCCCCTACAACTGCATTCCAGTCGCCCATGACTATTAGATTTTCGTCCCCCTTTACATACTACTGTACATTACCCTTTCAATAACCTCATACACTTTCTCTATCTGTTCATCTTCAGCTTGCGACGTCGACATGTATACCTGAACTATCGTTGTTGGTGTTGGTCTGCAGTCGATTCTGATTAGAACAACCCAGTCAGTGAACTGTTCACAGTAACACACCCTCTGCCCTACCTTCCTATTCATAACGAATCCTACACCTGTTATACCATTTTCTGCTGCTGTTGATATTACCCGATACTCATCTGACCAGAAATACTTGTCTTCCTTCCACTTCACTTCACTGACCCCTACTATATCTAGATTGAGCCTTTGCATTTCCATTTTCAGACTTTCTAGTTTCCCTACCACGTTCAAGCTTCTGACATTCCACGCCCCGACTCGTAGAACGTTATCCTTTCGTTGATTATTCAATATTTTTCTCATGGTAACCTCCCCCTTGGCAGTCCCCTCTCGGAGATCCGAATGGGGGACTATTCCGGAATCCTTTGCCAATGGAGACATCATCATGACACTTCTTCAATTACAGGCCACATGTCCTGTGGATACACGTTACGTGTCTTTAATGCAGTGGTTTCCATTGCCTTCTGCATCCTCATGTCGTTGATCATTGCTGATTCTTCCGCCTTTAGGGGCAATTTCCCACCCCTAGGACAAGAGAGTGCCCTGAACCTCTATCCGCTCCTCCGCCCTCTTTGACAAGGCCGTTGGCAGAATGAGGCTGACTTCTTATGCCGGAAGTCTTCGGCCGCCAATGCTGATTATTTATCAAAATTTAGAAAGTGGCGGGGATCGAACCCGGGTCCGAAGACGTTTGGATTATGAATCAAAGACGCTACCCCTAGACCACGGGTACGTATTCACAACTCTCCACTTTACCCAGCTTATCTGTGGAAATGGAGAGGATATAGGGACGACACGGGTTAATACACAAAATAAATACACTGACGGAAGAAAAGGCTCAACACCGAGGAGGAGTTGAGGGACATAAACGAAAGTTAGGAAGCGTGTTTCTACGTGTTGTGTCTAGACCATACAGCCTAGACACAATGCTGTAGCCGATAGGGCACGCAAGGCTAACGCAGACGGGCGTGAAGTCTGGAACATGAGAACTTATAAATGAATAAGAAGAAAAGTACGTAGATGCTTGTTACTTAACTTTTAATTAGTCCTTGGAATACATCTCTCTTGAATATTAGTAAGCTATAGGCACGGATACAAATGGCGCCTTGCTAGGTGGTCGCCATTTAACTTAGCAGAGGGCTATTCTACTGTCTATCTCTCGGCAAATGAGAGCAAGGCTTAGCACGTCCAATCGCTAGCTATGTTGTCCGTACAACTGGGGACGAGGTCTCCTCAGTCTCTCGAGACCTGCCTTGTGGTGGCGCTAGGTTTGCGATCCCACAGTGGCGACACGCGGGTCCGACATGTACTACAGGACCGCGGCCGATTTAAGTTACCACCTAGTAAGTGTGGTGTCTAGCGGTGACACCACACTACGTATGAAAGATGATGTCCATTAAAATTTCACGAGAGTCGCTTAAGAGTGGCGGTAGTACCGCCACTATGAGGAAGCAAATTAGGTTTTCTTTAAATACACTTTGATGCGGACATGAGCGTTAGTTGACTTTGAGATTGGACGTGGTGGGGTGATGTTAGCCAAGAATTCCTATAATGCGACAAAGACGCCGTTACCAGCACCTCACTGAGTTTGAACGAGGTCTTGTGATAGCATCACAAGAGGCTGAATCCTCCTCCTGCGATATTGCAGACGGATTTGGCAGGAATGTATCCACTGTACATGATTGCTGGCAGCGGCGGTCACGAGAATGTACAGTCGCAAGACGACACGTTTCTAGACAGCCACGTGGTACTACCAAGAGGGAAGACCATCGTTTTGGTCGTATGGCTCTGGCGCATCGTACTGCATCTGCAGCAGCAATTTGAGCTGCAGTTGCATTGCAGTGACACAACGAACTGGTAGAAATCGGGTACTTCAAGGGCAGGTCAGAACCAGACGCCAAGTAGCGTGCATTTTACTGACTCCAAAGCACCGCCATTTGCGAATTCAGTGGTGACAAGTGAGAGCTGACTGGAGGGCAGGGTGGAGGTCTGTTGTTTTTTCTGATGAAAGCTGGCTCTGTCTCGGTGCCAGTGATGGCCTTGTGTTTGTTAGAAAGAGGCCAGTTGAGTGCCTGCAACCAACCTGTCTCACACATGGATCTCACCTGGAGCTATGTTTGGGGTGCGATTTCACATGACAGCAAGAGCTCTCTCGTTGCTATCCCACTCAATCCTGACTGTACATTGCTTCGTCAGTCTGGTGGTGCGACCTATCGCGGTGTCATTCATGAGCAGCATTCCCAGGAGGTGCTTTCCAACAGGATAACGCTCGCCCGCATACCGCTGTTATAACCCAACATACTCTACATAGTTTTGACATGTTGCCAATTCAGTCTCCAAATCAGTACATATTGGACATAGTTGGACGACAACTCCAGCGTCATCCGCAAACAGCATTAACCGTCGCTGTATTGACCGTCCAAGTGCTAAAAGCACGGAACTCTGTCCCACAAACTGACATCCGATAACTGTAAAACACAGTGAATACAAGTTTGCATACAACATTCTGGCGGTTACGCCGGTGCATAACATACTAACATGTCACAATTGCAATGTCTATCTTGCGTTTACATTAACCTGTGGTTTTCCTGTTGTAACATCCTACCACTTAGTGAGTAGTTAAAATTTTTTTAAAGACCTGTGAATATCTTGCCTTCGATGTCCCTCGACGACTGCATACATGAGCTAAAATATGCTTGTTCAATAAACACAGGATACCATAATGGATTTCACTACAATGATGTAGGCCACAACTGAAGTAAAGGAAGTACGCAGATTTATTCACTTCAAAACTTGTAGCTTATGAGCTCATGATCAATCTTCGGTGTAATAGCACATACTACACTGGCTATATAAAATAGTCCAGATGCAGTAATTTGATAGAAATGCGTGTGTGAGGTCCATTGCATTGTTCAACACTAATACTCAACAAAGTACGAATATAAAGTCACACATCATTCTGCCTTTTGTGATATTTAATCAAACTGTTTAACGCTCCGAAATAATCCGTCACTGCGCTGTTCTAACATCCTGTTTTAGACAATGTCCAACACACGAGTTGCTCTATTGTAAATCCAAATCTGAATCATGCACCAAGAACTTATCTCACCTGTACGCACAGATCTGTTCTCTAGTAGGTCCAACACTCATCTACCCTAGCAATATTCGAGGCCGAGTATTTATACTCTTCCTACAATGTACTAGTGGTTATAATAATGCAAAACATAATTTACAATATTAAATAGTATAACAACGTTATCAAACACTCTATAATATTCCCTACTTTCCTAGAACAAGTTTAAGACATTTTCTAAACACATAAAAATCACATTAGTATTGGAATTGCAGAAATAAGCATTCTAACGATGCTAAACGATCAATTATCTATATCTTGTTAATTAGGCTCGAAATTTAATTCCAAACATTTACAGATGATGAGAACGAAATATATTATTCTTTTATCTAAACATTTTCCATACATTAATTTCCTGAATCTGAGTTTGATTGTTTATGGTACAAAGGGTATTGTAACTACAGTTGTTTGGTATTGCTATTATTCTTCTAAAAGCCTTTTTCCTATTATCGAAAAGTAATTGAATTTAATTATAGCTGGAGATATAAGAGTATTGACCTAGTATTACATAATGCACGGGTGGTAACCGTAAGCTTGGAATGTTATACTGTGTTAATCACTTAAGTATGTTACCTAGACAAACGTAATACAAAAATTTCATTACTGGCCATGAATTATTTTTTGGTGTCGTGATTTTCTTCCTTCAGTGTACGTATTCGCACTCTGAATATTCTAGCAGACACAAGAAAGACATCTGTGCAATTTATGTCGGCTAATTAGGCAGTGCCCGCATCTCGTGGTCGTGCGGTAGCGTTCTTGCTTCCCACGCCCGGGTTCCCGGGTTCGATTCCCGGCGGGGTCAGGGATTTTCTCTGCCTCGTGATGGCTGGGTGTTGTGTGCTGTCCTTAGGTTAGTTAGGTTTAAGTAGTTCTAAGTTCTAGGGGACTTATGACCACAGCAGTTGAGTCCCATAGTGCTCAGAGCCATTTTTTTTTAATTAGGCAGTATCACACCGTATTAAACGAAATTTTGCTTATATAGCCACCTTTCACACTGTACAGTGTTCAGCGAGTATACATATACAAATATTAGGAAGACATCATCCTGTTAGTACCATAGTGTCATTTGGGAGTACCGTGGAAAATTTCGGTCAAGATGGCAGCAAGAGGTTTTGACTAACACTCACTTCGAATAAGAGTTCATTACAGTGATAACCAAGTTATTGCAACACCTGTAAGGAGACGTAGTGAGTAAAAGAGGATACGTTAAAGGAATACTTCAACGTTTGATGTAGGGTAATACATGGAACTCATAAAAAAAAGACCTTCATTACTTTCTTCCGTCCGAGAATAGAGCCTGTGTAGATGACGCTAATATTATATCATTGTTCTTATATCCTGCGCGGGCAATGAATTAATATTCTTCAGCTGTCGCATGGATTACAGAATTTTCTTCCAAGTGCAAAACGTTCCTTCATACTGGTTTGCGTGACGGCGCGGAGTATCTCTCCGGCTGTTAACTGTAAATTACGTCTACAGGTCAATTTTCGGGACGCATCCTCCCAGCGTCGAGGGACATGCGATGTTCACTTCCCTTCATTGGAATAAAAGCACTGGGCGGCGTCGGAGGTCGGGGCACCAAATGATGGACTGCATGAAGAATGAACCGTAATAGCCAAATGGAAATTCTTATGAGCCGCTGGACGAGGAACGGAACTGTAAATCTTACTGTTGACTTATTTGTACGATACGTGGCAACTGCCTCCATGCACGGCTGATGCAGGAACTATTGCGGAGTAAATAGGGGCATCAATTTCCACTGGACACTTTAGTCAATACGCGGAAACAAAAGGAATGCGAGATAGAGAGACACAAAGGGTGCAGGAGCAGGGGTGGGTAACTGGGGAGAGGGAGTTGTTCCCAGGGAAGCTGGCAGAACATCCTCTGTTCGCGCCGTTTCTAAATAATCTTTTAAAAAGCAGTATTGTCATTTCCCCACCTTCTATTGTGAATCGTGTGTCGTCCCAACTTACCTGAAAGCTCATGCTGCAAAATATATGTAAAGAGAGTGAATCAACGTTCACTGTAGTTTTGTAATGGTACATAGCGTGTACATTTAATTTTGTAGTAAGGACCACTGCTTCCCGAAAATCTCACCCACAGTCTTTTTTTTTTTTTTTTTTTTTTTTTTTTTTTTTTTTTTTTTACGCAAGCGACCTTATATACTCAAGGCGTCACCCAAATACACCAGTCTAGCAGACCTAGCACCCAGGGCAAACTTATATTTTGCCCCTCTCCCTTTTCCGACAACTTGTTTTCTGTTTAATCCTCTTTGCTGCTTAGCCTGCTGTAGTCAATAAGGCTTTGAACCGTGTATTTTCAATGTCTAGAGGCGTGCGCTACAAAAAAAAAAAAAAAGAGTTTGTACATAAAATGAGAGTAAAATAAAATGCATATCTGAATGGAAAGGGTCCGCAGCTCGTGGTCGTGCGGTAGCGTTCTCGCTTCCCACGCCCTGGTTCCCGGGTTCGATTCCCGGCGGGGTCAGGGATTTTCTCTGCCTCGTGATGACTGGGTGTTGTGTGCTGTCCTTAGGTTAGTTAGGTTTAAGTAGTTCTAAGTTCTAGGGGACTGATGACCGTAGATGTTAAGTCCCATAGTGCTCAGAGCCTTTTGAACCATTTTGAATGGAAAGGTTCCTCTAGATGTAGGAACAGGTGAACAGCGCATCTCAGAAAGGAAAGGGTGAAACCCGATGTTGGTATCATAGCACATTCATCTCTATTAGCATCGGGAAGGGCCACTGAATTTCAAAAAATGGTTCAAATGGCTCTGAGAACTATGGGACTTAACATCTGAGGTCATCAGTCCCCTAGACTTAGAACTACTTAAACCTAACTAACCTAAGAGCATCACACACACCCATGCCCGAGGCAGGATTCGAACCTGCGACCGTAGCTGTCACGCGGTTCCAGACTGAAGCGCCTAGAACCGCTCGGTCACAGCGGCCGGCTCACTGAATTTCAATAGGCACCATCATTACCCCATCATTATTATCCGACTCGTTTCAGATTTCCTGTTTTTCTTAAACCATTTCGGGCGTACACCATGATGATAGCTTCTACAACCAGGGCCCATTTCTCATCATAACTTGTCCGAACTACTTGGGCGTGCTGGCTGCTGCTATACCCCCCCCCCTCCCCCCGCCGGAGTTACTGCAGTAGGCGATACCCACCGCCATAGCTGCTGCTGCTGCCTGCATTACGTTGCAACGCATCACATCACGTTTGCTGGTGGTTCATCGTGCCGACATCCCTCATCAAGGTCAAGCAATTAAGTCAAGTCAAGAAGTATTTGTTAATTGTTTCTAACAGGCTATTAAGAATGGAATCTAATGATAAGGATTATGTGAAAGTTAAAATGGAACCAGTCTGTGACGTTGAATCCTCAGAATTAGAAACTGAAATTAACGAGGATGTTTCCGTCGAAGTAATAAATCCAAAATACGAAGGTGATTTGTCAACAGTAGAATTGGAGTAATGTTTCAGATTTAAATTCCTGATAATGATGTAACTGAAGTTGAAGTCAGAAAAAAATGTAAAATTAATATAGTTATCAGATGACGAAAGAGAGTTCAATATTTCTGAAATTCAGCCTAGTCACAGATTCCTGGAAACTCCTTTAAAAACGGTTGAAATGCCTTGATGTGGGATGGAGTTACTATTTTCTAAACTTGAATCGCATCATAACTAGACAATAACACTGAATCTAGTAGTAAATAAGTAAAGGACAGTATTAAAGAACTAATGGGCTGTAGTAAAGAACTAAAGGATGAAATGACCTCAAATCTTAATAGCTTAAATTATAAAAATGATTCTAACGACCATGATCTGCAAGTCAAATTTGGGCAACAGCTAACTAAATTGTACATTATTTTCAAAACTTAGATTGGTGGAATTCGTGAAGATTTCAGAGTCGCAGGTGACCTTATGGACGAGAGGTTGTCATATAGGGAATGAATCCAAACTTCGCCCTAATCGGTTTGAGGAAGCAGCTAATAAAGAAAATGCTTTTCAGAAAGATATTAAGAAACTAAAAAATGACTTGTGAAATTATGCGAGGATGTTGATAAAAAAATTTCTGAGTGGAGGCAGTAGAACTAAAAGTAGAAGAATTAGTACTAGTGTTGCCATCATAGGTAGTATTACATAGATACCTCTGGTAGTTCTTGTAATTCTACTTTACAGCATGTTGCTGCGGTTGACGCATCTTTTATCGTTTGAGTTCTGGAATGATTTTGAGGATGCTTTACCAAATGTATGTTTGAATATGAGAAAATATCTTTCGGAAGAAGCTATTTGTCAGGAGATGCTTTGCTTTGGTCAGCTGCGTAGTGGTTAGAAGCAAAACTCTTTCTGAATTTAAAACTACATTTCTTAATGAGTACTGGTCATACAACAAACAAAACGATGTCTAGAGAGAACTTTGGAGTGGTAAAATGTTTACTCCATGTCGTGAAGCAGTTAAAGAGTTTTGTTGAAAGTGTGTTTCACGGTTATCACATCTGACAGAAAAAATGAAACCCGATACGATGATCATGGGAATAGAAGGTAAACTGCCTTAGTATTGGCAGAAAAGAATCATTTCTGCACCAAGAGATAATGTGGACAGGTTCAGGAGCGAGTAGAAAGAGTAGCTGCTGCTGACGAGCAGATGCAGAATAATAGGTTCTCTAACAGTCATGAAAGCAATTAAAATAATGACAGTGTGAACGTGAATGTTAGAAGTACGGAAGTTCACACTACACCATCTAATTATCGTAGTCAAGGCCGTGGTAGGAGGAAGAAGAGATAGACAACCGACGCGCTTTCGCAGTAATTCGAAGGCAGAAATATAAATAATGTACCGGTGAGACAAGCCAGAGATCAGTATGCTACCCGACCTGATTCTGAATAGACTGACCACAATGGGCCGCTTGTGGGAACCTAAGTCTGGTCTATGAGGAAACTGGCGCTCACCACGCGGAAACAGTAAGATAGCCAGTAACGAAAACTGTCCACAGTCAGTCAGCACGAGCAAACCGACAACAGGGATAATGAAACAGGAACAGACAGTACCTGTAATGTGCTAAACTACTCACATTATCTAGATGACAGCGTTTTGGACACATTATAAAAATTGGCCAGGAAGGAGAAAGAAAAGGATACATATAATAGGGAAGAACAAATTAACGAGCTTGAATCAAATACGGACGAAGGTGAAGTAAACGCTTACATTTTCGACACCTTAGAAATAGTGCAATGGACTGTTAATTCGTGCACTTAGTTACTAACAGAATAATGCATAAGACTATGGAAGCATTTATAAGTGACAGGTGGCCACGTTCAATGTGTATGTACTTGTAACATGTAAGCATATGCGTACCATGTTTTATGTCTTTACGAATTTTGCAATTTTAGCTAATAATAATTATGTATTTGGCATCGATGAATCTTCGTTAAACCTATTTAATTGATACGTATATGCTACACACAATAGTTCACCTTAATTCTTTTGATGTATATTGATTTTTACACATTTCTATTAGTACTGTTTACAGTGTTGTTATAGTTCACAGCCCGCATCTCGTGGTCGTGCGGTAGCGTTCTCGCTTCCCACGCCCGGGTTCCCGGGTTCGATTCCCGGCGGGGTCAGGGATTTTCTCTGCCTCGTGATGGCTGGGTGTTGTGTGATGTCCTTAGGTTAGTTAGGTTTAAGTAGTTCTAAGTTCTAGGGGACTGATGACCATAGATGTTAAGTCCCATAGTGCTCAGAGCCATATAGTTCACAGAAAATATTTTGAAAAATCCCATACTGTATGTGTTCTCAATCGAAAGACTTCAGCAACAAACGTTCCAAGTGTAATTGCTTAGTTTGATAACGTAAGTACCAACGAGCTTATTTTGCATACTTGTATTTATTGTCTTCTGGGATAATTCCACATTTAGACACAAAGTATCCATTGTGTAGAAACTGGCGTAGATCCTCGAACATCACGTAGGCAACTGTTTATAAGAAGCTAGGCATCTAACAACTCAATACATTTACTCTCTGATGAACTTCAGCTTGAAAGACTTCCCACCGTCTGACAATCCTACCAACTTTCAAAAACTTAAAATGGCCGCTATTACCACCAACTTAACCATACTGGAGCACAGGAACTAGTAAATCATACTATTTGACCATCTGCTGTGTGAATTAATGGTGATGACTGACAGTTTTCAACACTAATTTAGATCTTTTGCGCTCATGAGCTCCTCCTGTCCCATAATTTCTGAACATGTCGTGCCTGTTTTCGGTTTTAACTATATATGACGGTAGTATCTGTTCCTGAAAGAACAGTTACCGTGGATGACCATGCAGCTTTGCTAGAAATGAATGGTAATTAAATGGACACCCTAGCTGCAAACAGGCGTTGATGTACTTCATTGGGGACATGTTGAAAATGTGTGCCCCGACCGGGACTCGAACCCGGGATCTCCTGCTTACATGGCAGACGCTCTATCCATCTGAGCCACCGCGGGCACAGAGGATAGTGCGTCTGCATGGACTTATCCCTTGCTCCCTTCTTGTGCGAACGCACACGCTATGCCCGAACTCGTACGGGACTTGGTAGATTAATCTGCCACGAGTAATGAGTATGATGGGCAAACATCTATTAGGCGCACTACGAATGTAGTGGTGTGGACATGTAGGGAATGTGGATCTCACGGGGAGCGAGCAAGGGATAAGTCCCTGCAGACGCACTATCCTCTGTGCCCGCGGTGGCTCAGATGGATAGAGCGTCTGCCATATAAGCAGGAGATCCCGGGTTCGAGTCCCGGTCGGGGCACACATTTTCAACATGTCCCCAATGAAGTACATCAACGCCTGTTTGCAGCTAGGGTGTCCATTTAATTACCATTTCATTTGTTTTCGGTTTATTTCTTCTTTTGTAGATTAAAATTTAAATAAAAGTCCGATAGTCCAAACGATATGCATACAGAAATTTTCTCGCCGACAGTATGAATAATTGCGAAAATATTGACATGTTCCTCGTTTAGGGAGTTATAGCAAATATGAACTTTCGAACATTCTAAAAACAAAGTAAAACTGACTTCTGAAAACGGTTATGGTCTTGACTCAGGAACATGGTTCTTCTGGCAGCCACACATAAGGGGACGTGTTTTGTCCTTTACGTCTAGATGGGCTTCCGAGGCTGGTCGGTAGCTGGTATACGACATGAGGTTTATTTGCTCCCAGAGGACGGCAATACAGCACAACGTGCACACCTCATCAGGCAGTCTGTGTGTCCCGGACTGCAGCACGCGGCGCTTTCTTATGCTCGTTTCGGGGACTCGTTGGTGCAACGCTGCATTATTTCTGCTGTCTCAGCCCGCCTGCTCCCTCACACGGAAACTCGTCACTTACCTCAGCTGCCATTCGTCAACAGTAAACTAAAGTTCTGTAGATGAACATGGAGGAGCAACATTCAAGGAAAGTGCTGTGTGTGGGCAACGTGAATATTTGTCGACCTGATAGTAAACATAAGTCTTTTGTTGTTAAGAATACAACAATTTTAAACATAGTTGCCTTTTTGGTCAGTTTTTTGTAAGTATCAGTAAGAAAATCTCTTCCTTAAGTGTGCTTCTGGAAGATCTGCAAAATGTCAATACACCGTAAATTTTTCCTGGGACTCAAAACGACCTCAACCAAATATTTCTTTTGCCGTGCGGATTTTGAAGATGCATCTCATACACTATTAAGTTAGAGATCGAATAATTTAATTGATTACAGGTAATGACTGATAAAATGAAACACTATGGTTCAAGTCTCAGGCATCTATGATGTATACATGCAGTTTGAAGCGACGAATGAAAATTTGCACGGGGCCTGAGATTCGAACCCGGATCTCCATCTCACTAAGCCGGCCGGGGTGGCCGAGCAGTACTAGGCGCTACAGTCTGGAACCGCTACGGTCGCAGGTTCGATCCTGCCTCGGACATGGATGTGTGTGATGTCCTCAGGTTAGTTAGGTTTACGTAGTTCTAAGTTCTAGGGGACTGATGACCACAGATGTTAAGTCCCATAGTGCTCAGAGCCATTTTAACCATTTGCCATCTCACTAAGCAGATGCGGCACCCACTGCGCCACCCTAGCGCAGTGGCTTTGTACAACTGCACCGACTGCCCTACCACACCTCTGAAATGCTGATAAGAGTTCGGGGGAATAACAAGTGGAGCGAGGCGAGAATGGGAATTCGTAGTCTTGAATACCGTTTACCTCCAATATCGGCAAAACTCCACTCCTCTTCTGTCGTCAATTTGTTAAATCCCCTCAGTTTCGACCAACAGACAAAACATGCACTGGGTGTCCATTGAGTCCATCTGGACATCCGGTGGTTGGGAGAGCGTGCCAAGCTTTAGAAGCAATATCTGAAGGAAAATATTTCTCTCGTTATATGGACGATTTTAGGTCCACTCCTAAAGACATACTACAGTATAAAGAGGAAGCACGATGGTGTAATATCTATCATTGTATATGTTACAACCGTTCGTACTGTGTATTACCAAGTTAGCCCAATACCAAAGCACGTTTCGGTCTTTGCTGTTAAGTCAAAATATGATTTTCTCTCTTATGTAAGCCAGTCCATTCCCCCCCCCCCCCCCCCCCTGCATTTTCATCTCGTTAGTCCTGTCCACTTGTTTAGTATTCGCCTGTTACTTTTTCCCATAAAATACTGAACCATTTTCGTCATATGAGGTTGACTTAACCTTATGTGGGAATGGAATACAACTCCTATCAATTACTTTGACTGCTGTTTCGTTTACCGGCTTGTGGGGAAGGAGATATTTGTCGGCCACTTCGACAAATCGTCACATGTCATGTGTGTATTTAGTTAACAACTCAGTATATATATTCAAGTATTTAACAACAATTGACGCTTGTATCCAGGTATTATAGCGCACAAAACTATTTTCGTTGTGGTTTAACAGTCATTACTTTTTGTAGTAATAGGTCATGTTTCGGCCGATTTTTACCATAAGTAGGTCATATATATACAACGTTGGCCGAAGTATAGCCTATTATGATAAAAGTTGGTCGTAACATGACCTATTACTACAAAAAGTAATGACTGTTTCAGCGAGACGAAAATACAGCTTTCTGCACTATAATACCTGTATACAAGCGTCAATTGTTGTTAAATTCAGGAAAAAATACGACTTGTCATTAGGAGCCGGACCCTACTAATTAGTCTTTCGGCAATGCTGAGGTAATCTTTCAAAAGGTTTATGCACATGTCAGAGAAGAGCTATAGGTCTAAGATCCTGAGATTTTTCAGAATTCCACGAACTTCATCAGGTGAGTCTCAGTTTTCTTGCTGTAGTCAAGTTGTTAATCTCATGTGATTATATATACGAACATGCCTGTCATGTAAGGCGGCCTGTACACAGCTCACACACTGGAAGCTGAGAAAAACACGTTTTCTCCTATTGGAGCTAGAAAGTTATAAACCCCACAATTCTGATGCTCGTGAGACGTGCTGTTTCTCTGTCAAATTTGGTTCAAATCGATCCAAGCGTTTCGGAGGAGATCCCAGACATACACACATAGACTCTGCTTCATATATAACAAATTTACAAAATGTACAATTAAAATAATGTACCGATATTTCTGATAGAATGTCCTGTTGGTATGAATAATCGCATTAATAAAGCGTGCCTTGAAAGCAACGTTAAGCTTTGATGAAATGCAAAACGTATTTCGTGCACTAGGGCCTGTGAGTGACCTCGCCCCCGCGTCCGTCCCCACTCCAATAGCGGAACTGTTATGAACTGAGACTGCATCGTGTAAACTGTATCTGTCACTGCCTGTTTGACACCCGATAACACTGCCCACTAATGAAATAGTCCACACGTTGCTCTGCAGCTCGTCAGTTGAAAAGCTGCTGCAGTATCAGACGAATGCACACACCACGTCATAACACAACGTCAATATATGTAAAACCAGTCCAGCAGGCACCAGTGTTAGCCGAGTTTCTGAGTACATATGGCTATGCCAAATAGATAAAGACAAGCGGTTATAGTTCCCGCACTTCACACAGTCACAGAACAGTGACTAATAAGTATCGTATGTCTGTTTTCTCTCTTGTACCACAGCTATCGTAAAATTGAAACTACTCTTAGTTCATTCAGTTTACTAAACTGTTTCTGAAAAATGGATGCGTTATTTAATAAGAAATGAAATTCATCAATAAATAGATTAGATTAACATGTAATATATAATAAACGTTAGAAAAACTATGAAGGTAGACAGTACCATACATAGGCCTACCAAATCAATAAATGAATTTTCGGTTTTTAGCAATTAGAATGCTGGAACCTTCTTTCAACTTTGTTACAAATTACAGGAATTACTGAATAAATACAGCAAACGAGAAGTTAGAAATCCTCACTGTCATTAATCTAATGGAATCCTTTGATTTAAAGCTTGTACAAGGTGGCCGAGCGGTTCTAGGCGCTACAGTCTGGAACCGCCCGACAGCTACGGTTGCAGGTTCGAATCCTGCCTCGGGCATGGATGTGTGTGATGTCCTTAGGTTGGTTAGGTTTAAGTAGCTCTAAGTTCTAGGGAACAGATGACCCCAGCAATTAAGTCCCATAGCGCTCAGAGCCATTTGAACCATTTATAGTTTGTAGGAATGATTTCTTGATTGAGTGTTTGCTGGTTTAATAAAAATGTCTATTAATCGCCAGTCATATAGTAATTATAGTGTGAGACATACGTTGACGTATTTTCAGATGTCAATTCAATAAATTCATTATATAAAACTAATCCAGTATCACAGATTGCAAATATTTTAGTAAGACTTTCAATTTCTTTAACTCAGTTTGTGGCTGAAGAAAATAAATATGAAATACAGGAAAGAGTTGATTTAAACAATGAATGAAGTCACAAAGTAATTAATTATATTTGTTGCCAGTGGGCACGGATTTAAATCATTGGCGAAAGTTGAAAGTTTGTGCTGGACCAAGATTCGAAGCCAGGCATCCTAATTACTAGGCTGATGTGCTTACCACTACACCATTTGGACACAGTGGTCATTGTAGTTGCATGGACTACTATAGCACGCCTCCCGTCAGACCCAAATTCTCAACTTACCCACACACCACTGGAGTAGTGCCCCTTGTCCACCGAGCGAGGTGGCGCAGTGGTTAGCACACTGGACTCGTATTCGGGAGGATGACGGTTCAATCCCGCGGCCTGCCATCCTGATTTAGGTTTTCCGTGATATCCCTAAATCGCTCCAGGCAAATGCCGGGATGGTTCCTTTGAAAGGGCACGGCCGACTTCCTTCCTCGTCCTTCCCTGCTCCGATGAGACCGATGACCTCGCTGTCTGGTCTCCTCCCCCAAAAACAACCCAACCCACCCCCTTGTCCATTATCCTCGTTACTTGCGGCATTTCGCCGATTCGCTTAAGAGATCGAGCGTGGTGGGTGTCCACAAAAAAATTATCATTGGGGGTCCTCACCGTAATTAAATATGTGGTGTCTGTTCTGTCGGACACTTTCGAAAGAAAAGAACGAATCCCAAAGACACGAGATGGAGACATGATTCCAACATTCCGTGGCGCTTTTAGCAATGAGTGCTGGCGCTAGCAAGATAATGGTGCTCGTCTAAAATGCGGATCACTAACGTAATTTGGCAATAAGGCTTGATGTTCAAATAACCTACGTGTTTGCTGCCGGGTGACGTTGGCGACCACCGCCGATTTTTCGACAGGAGCACACCCTGCCATTCTCAAGGCACAGCTACTAGGGTAGCAGAGTACGTGTGGCGTGCACACGGGGGTTTTTTAGGTTAGAGGGACCCCCCCTTGGGCGAAACGATAAAATACCTGACGGCTTACCAGAGAGAACATTATCATCGTTGATAAAGAACGTCCGTCCTCAGAGACCAGAAACAGGAAAAGTTAACGTAATATTGGTAAACTGCAGGAGTATCCAGGGCAAGGTTCCTGAATTAGTATCTCTTATTGAAGGAAATAGTGCGCATATAGTATTAGGAACGGAAAGTTGGTTAAAACCGGAAGTGAACAGTAACGAAATCCTAGACACAGAATGGATTATATACCGCAAGGATAGGATAAACGCCAATGGTGGAGGAGTATTTATAGCAGTAAAGAATTCAATAATATCCAGTGAAGTTATTAGCGAATGCGAATGTGAAATAATCTGGGTTAAGTTAAGTATCAAAGGTGGGTCAGATATGATAGTCGGATGCTTCTATAGGCCACCTGCATCAGCAACCGTAGTAGTTGAGCGCCTCAGAGAGAACCTGCAGAACGTCGTGAAGAAGTTTCGTGATCATACTATTGTAATAGGGGGAGACTTCAATCTACCAGGTATAGAATGGGATAGTCACACAATCAGAACTGGAGCCAGGGACAGAGACTCTTGTGACATTATCCTGACTGCCTTGTCCGAGAATTACTTCGAGCAGATAGTTAGAGAACCAACTCGTGAAGCTAACGTTTTAGACCTCATAGCAACAAATAGACCGGAACTTTTCGACTCCGTGAATGTAGAAGAGGGTATCAGTGATCATAAGTCAGTGGTTGCATCAATGACTACAAGTGTAATAAGAAATGCCAAGAAAGGAAGGAAAATCTATTTGCTTAACAAGAGTGATAGGGCACAAATCGCAGAATATCTGAGTGACCACCATCAAACGTTCATTTCTGAGGAAGAGGATGTGGAACAAAAATGGAAAAAATTCAGAAACATCGTCCAGTACGCCTTAGATAAGTTCGTACCGACTAAGGTCCAAAGCGAGGGGAAAGATCCACCGTGGTATAACAATCATGTACGAAAGGTACTACGGAAACAAAGAAAGCTTCACCATAGGTTTAAGAGCAGTCGAATCATAGCTGATAAGGAAAAGCTGAACGAAGCGAAAAAGAGCGTAAAGAGAGCAATGAGAGAAGCATTCAACGAATTCGAACATAAAACATTGGCAAACAATCTAAACAAGAACCCTAAAAAGTTTTGGTCATATGTAAAATCGGTAAGCGGATCTAAATCCCCTATTCAGTCACTCGTTGACCACGATGGCACCGAAACAGAGGACGACCGAAGAAAGGCAGAAATACTGAATTCAGTGTTCCGAAACTGTTTCACTGCGGAAAATCGTAACACGGTCCCTGACTTCAGCCGTCGCACGGACGCCAAAATGGAAAATATTGAAATAAACGATATCGGAATTGAAAAACAACTGCTATCACTTAGTAGCGGAAAAGCATCCGGACCAGACGAGATACCCTTAAGATTCTACAGTGATTATGCTAAAGAACTTGCCCCCTTTCTATCAGCAATTTATCGTAGATCTCTGGAAGAACGTAAAGTACCTAGCGACTGGAAGAAAGCACAGGTCGTTCCCATTTTCAAGAAGGGTCATAAATCAGATGCGAATAATTATAGGCCTATTTCACTTACGTCAATCTGTTGTAGAATAATGGAACATGTTTTGTGTTCTCGTATTATGACGTTCTTAGATAATACAAATCTCCTTCATCATAACCAACATGGATTCCGCAAACAGAGATCATGTGAAACCCAGCTCGCCCTATTTGCCCAAGAAATTCACAGTGCCGTAGACACTGGCGAGCAGATTGATGCCGTATTCCTGGACTTCAGGAAGGCATTTGATACGGTTCCGCACTTACGTTTAGTGAAAAAAATACGTGCTTACGGAATATCGGACCAGGTTTGTGATTGGATTCAGGATTTCCTAGAAGAAAGAACACAACATGTCATTCTTAACGGTTCAAAATCTGCAGATGTAGAGGTAATTTCGGGAGTACCGCAAGGAAGCGTGATAGGACCTTTATTGTTTACAATATACATAAATGACTTAGTTGACAACATCGGTAGCTCCGTGAGGCTATTTGCAGATGACACGGTTGTCTACAAGAAAATAGCAACATCAGAAGACTCGTACGTACTCCAGGAAGACCTGCAGAGGATTAATGAATGGTGCGACAGCTGGCAGCTTTCCCTAAATGTAGATAAATGTAATATAATGCGCATACATAGGGGCAGAAATCCATTCCAGTACGATTATGCCATAGGTGGTAAATCATTGGAAGCGGTAACGACCGTAAAATACTTAGGAGTTACTATCCGGAGCGATCTGAAGTGGAATGATCACATAAAACAAATAGTGGGAAAAGCAGGCGCCAGGTTGAGATTCATAGGAAGAATTCTAAGAAAATGTGACTCATCGACGAAAGAAGTAGCTTACAAAACGCTTGTTCGTCCGATTCTTGAGTATTGCTCATCAGTATGGGACCCTTACCAGGTTGGATTAATAGAAGAGATAGACATGATCCAGCGAAAAGCAGCGCGATTCGTCATGGGGACATTTAGTCAGCGCGAGAGCGTTACGGAGATGCTGAACAAGCTCCAGTGGCAGACACTTCAAGAAAGGCGTTACGCAATACGGAGAGGTTTATTATCGAAATTACGAGAGAGCACATTCCGGGAAGAGATGGGCAACATATTACTACCGCCCACATATATCTCGCGTAATGATCACAACGAAAAGATCCGAGAAATTAGAGCAAATACGGAGACTTACAAGCAGTCGTTCTTCCCACGCACAATTCGTGAATGGAACAGGGAAGGGGGGATCAGATAGTGGTACAATAAGTACCCTCCGCCACACACCGTAAGGTGGCTCGCGGAGTATAGATGTAGATGTAGAACTGCAAGGAGGAAGCAATGAGCAAGGGAATTTAATACCTCGGTTCACAGAGGAGAAACAAGGAAGATACCACACACAGAACAAGTAACCGCAGAGTCAACACACAACCAAAGATAAGCAACATCAGAAATATCAATAGTGACTATTAATCAACAAGTGAGGTATCACTAATTCTGTCCCTCCATTTTTTGATGAGAGACAGAGCCGGATTCCATCAAAAAACAGAGGGACAGAATTAGTGCTACCTCACATGTTGATTAATGGTCACTATTGATAATTCTGATGTTGGTTACCTTTGGCTGTGTGTTGTCTCTGCGGTTTATTTGTTCTGTGTGTGGCACCTTCCTTGTTTCTCCTCTGTGAACCGAGGTATTAAATTCCCTTGTACATTGCTTCCTCCTTGCAGTCCTCCACAAACGAACCGCACAATAACCCTGGGTTCTGTATGGGGCGGCGGAGGGGTGAAGTGGACTGCGGTAGTCGTCGTGGGGTTGCGGACCACTGCGGTTGTACATATCGTATAGTAGGGAACATCTCTGTAACGCTTTTGTCATAATAATTTTGTTTGGCAGCATTAGTGTGTTTATGTTCTTGATAATAAACCTAGTTTTGCAAGGCTCGTAGTGGAGCTTCTGTAAAGTTTGGAAGGTAGGAGACAAGGTACTGGCAGAAGTAAAGCTGTGAGGACGGGACTTGAGTTGTGCTTGGGTAGCTCAGTTGGTAGAGCACTTGCCCGCGAAAGGCAAAGGTCCCGATTTCGAGCCTCGGTTCGGCACACAGTTTTAATCTGACAAGAAGTTTCTTATCAGCGCACACTCCGCTGCAGAGTGAAAATCTCATTCAATAAACCACAGGGTTATTTAAATCATGAGTTCATTATCATAACCAGCCCTTTAAATGATAATATAATGTCAAATTCCCCATCTTCAGTTTATTTTCTGAGGCCAGTTAATTAAAGCATAAAAAATCCATTGTGTACACTTAATTTAACACTGGGTTTCAAGGTTGTGGGTGATTCTTGAGTGATGTGGGATTCAGATAGATTTCAGATTTCTCTCTCACACGTGGGTTTTTCAAGCAGATGGTCGTAATGTTTTCGCCCGTCAGTGTAATTTTCGCGTTGTTGTTGCGTAGCAAGCTGGCGACTCAGACGTGTGGCAAGCAAGCGGAGTAGGCCAATTCTCCGTGAGGTGTCATCCAGCAGGTGTTACGAAACGAAGACGGCTCGGTCTGTACGGCGCCTCAGGGAAGACGGACGCCACGTCAGCCCCCTAGAGCGGACGGCGATCGGATCGTTACTCAGGATTAAGCGGCTCGCGTCCCCACGGGACGACGCCGGCGGAGATGGGGGCAGTTTCACGGTAGCAGCTGACGTCACCCCAAGACTCAGCCGAGCGACTCCGCCCTGAGCGCAGGAAGCGTCTAAGTGGCAGCTCTGTCAGCTTTCACTGGGGAAACTGTCGCTTCCAGTTTCGTGCTTCGCTGTCCACTACTTCTGAAGCACATGTCAACTCACATTATCCTCAAATTGGAACTTGATTCTAATGTAGGGGGTGATCAAAAGGTTTCCGTATAGGGGCGCTGCTGTAGTGTATAATGCAACGTGGTGTGACACCGATGCGCGTATATAAACACGGACGTGCTAACGCACGTCCCCATACCCCGAATGTCGTTACGCAGAAATTACCCCATCTGACGTAGGAGACACTAGGGCATCTGTACTATAGTCTTGATCTCTCCGCGTGCGACTATCGCGCATTCGGTCCCTTAAGGCCAGCCGTTGTGGCCCAGAGATTCTAGCCGCTTCAGTCTGGAACCGCGCGACCGCTACGATCGCAGGTTCGAATCATGCCTCGGGCATTGATGTATGTGATGTCCTTAGGTTAGTTAGGGTTAAGTAGTTCTACGTTCTATGGGACTGATGACCTCAGATGTTAAGTCCCATACTGCTCAGAGCCATTTGAACCTTTTCTTTTTGTCCCTTCCTGTCGGACGAGAGTGTGCAGCACGCAGTTATGGACTTCTTTATGCAGTAGGAGATTGTATTTTACCAAAAATGTAGCTTCAACTTTGTGCATTAGTGGGATGATTACTCCAATGTTCAAGGCAATTTTTCCTGATCAGCACTCCGATTCTGGACTTCACGTCTTCCGAAAATTTTGATCGCCTCTCGTTACACAGCTCTAAGAAATTAGACAGTCCAAGTAGATATCACGCTTGCAGGAGGTGGGCAATATAATATGAAAACCGGGCATATACACAATATTTTTGATAAGGATTTGGACCTCCTTGGCATTGAGAACAGCCGCGATTCTTCGCGTTATCGATCGATAGCGCGTCTGAATAGTTTCCAACTGAATGTTCTCCCATTCAAATGGGTCAAATGGCTCTGAGCACTATGCGACTTAACCTCTGAGGTCATCAGTCGCCTAGAACGTAGAACTAATTAAACCTAACTATCCTAAGGACATCACACACATCCATGCCCGAGGCAGGATTCGAACCGGCGACCGTAGCGGTCGCTCGGTTCCAGACTGTAGCGCCTAGAACCGCACGGCCACTCCGGCCGGCGTTCTCCCATTCTTGTAGCAAAACTGCTTCAGCGAGCTTAGGGCTGGAAATGTGCTCCTCACTCTCTGCCCTATAACTCCTCGTAGCGGTTCTAAGATGAGTCCTGGTG
This sequence comes from Schistocerca nitens, assembly GCF_023898315.1. NCBI lineage: Eukaryota > Metazoa > Arthropoda > Insecta > Orthoptera > Acrididae > Schistocerca > Schistocerca nitens. Next base: position 347,971,249 of record NC_064620.1, read on the forward strand.
ATTGTGCTGGCCAGGGAATGTGTTAGATGATATCCTGATGCTCCACACACCACTTCTGAACATTTTTGGTTTTGTGTATAGGCACATTATCAACTTGGCATACGGCGGTGTTTGGCAGTAGTATGCTGGAATTCGATGTCGAGACATTCATTCGGAGTGATCCGGCAGTGAGGGTAACGACAGGACCATCCGAACACCACGATACAGCCGCCCAAATCGTAACGGAACCTCACCCGTGCTTGACTTTAAAAGACAGGCAGGCCGGATGGTCGGCTCCTTTTGGCGTTCTCTATATACACTAAAGAATCAAAGAAATTGGTATAGGCATGCGTATTCAAGGACAGTGATATGTAAACAGGCAGAATATGGCGCTGCGGTCGGAAACGCCTATATAACACAAGAAGTGCCTGGCCCAGTTGTCAGATCGATTACTGCTTCTACAGTTACAGGTTATCAAGATTTAAGTGAGTTTGAAAGTTGCATTATAGCTGGCGCATGAGCGGTGGGACACAGCGTCTCCGAGGTAGCGATGAAGTGGGGATTTTCCCGTACGATAATTTCAGGAATGTATACCAGGAATGCAGTAAAACATCAAATCTCCGATTTCGCTGCGACCGGTAAAGTATCCTGCAAAAATGGGACCAACGACGACTGAAGAAAATCGTTCTACGTGACAGAAGTGCGTCCGCAGCTCGTGGTCGTGCGGTAGCGTTCTCGCTTCCCACGCCCGGGTTCCCGGGTTCGATTCCCGGCGGGGTCAGGGATTTTCTCTGCCTCGTGATGACTGGGTGTTGTGTGATGTCCTTAGGTTAGTTAGGTTTAAGTAGTTCTAAGTTCTAGGGGACTGATGACCATAGCTGTTAAGTCCCATAGTGCTCAGAGCCATTTGAACCATTTTTTTTTTGACAGAAGTGCAAGCCTTCAGCAAATTACTGCAGATTTCAATGCTGGGCTATTACCAAGTGTCGACGTGCGAACCATTCAACGAAATATCATCGATATGGGCTTTCGGAGCGGGCGATTGTACGATACAAGCTTTTACGCCTCGCCTGGCCCCGTCAACACCGAAATTGGACTCTTGATGATTGGAAACATGTTGCCTGGTTGGACGAGTCTCGTTTCAAATTGCATCGAGCGGACGGACGTATACGGGTTGAAGACAGCCTCATGAATCCATGGATCCTGCATGTCAGGAAGGGATTGTTCACGCTGGTGGAGCGCCGTAATTGTGTGGGGCGTGTGCAGTTGGAGTGATATGGGACCCCTCATACGTCTACATACGATTCTGACACGTACGTAAACATCCTGCCTGATCACCGAGAGTATTCATGTTTATTGTGCATTCTTACGGACTTGGGCAATTCAACAAGAATATGCGACACCCCACAAGTCCATAATTGCTACAGCGTGGCTCCAGGAACAATCTTCTGAGTTAAAACACTTCCGTTGGTCACCAAACTCCTCAGACATGAACATTAATGAGCATACCTGGGATGATTGCAACGTGCTGTTCAGAAGAGAGCCACAGCCCTTCGTGCTCCTACAGATTTATGGACAGCTTTGTAGGATTCATGGTGTCATTTCCCTCTAGCACTACTTCAGACATTACTCGAGTGCATGCACGTCGTGTTGCGGCACTTCTGCGTGCTCGCGAGGCCCTGCACAATATTAGGCAGGTATGCCACTTTTTTTTCTCTTCCGTGCATAAACCCCGCCGTTTGCAGGGAACATTGTAAATAATGATTCATCGGACCATACAACATACTTCCAGTGATCGATGTCCAGGTTTTATTATCGTGGCACCATTTCTTTTGAAGCTCGGCGGTGGCTCCTGTTACGAAGGTTTTCGCAACTGCAGCCCTTCCATGAATGTTGGCTTGTGAAGCTCCAAAGGTATGTGCTCTGCTTATCTACACGACGTTCTCGCGTTCTCGATTGAGAATCGAGTCCAGCAGTCACTTGGTTGTGATGTTCTGCACGTCTCCCTCTACATAGCTAGCGATTTTTCATTTGAAATATCCTTTTAAGATGTTTTGTTTTTTACTCAAAGAGTAGTCAGTGAGACTGTTTAACCCATACCTCTTTGCTGTGACATCTTATTCAATAGCCCCGCGGGGTAGCCGTGCGGTCAAGACGGCTTGTCACGGTTCGCTCGGCTCCCCCGTTGGAGGTTCGAGTCCTCCCTTGGGGATGGATATGTGTGTTGTCCTTAGCGTAAGTTAGTTTAAGTTAGATTAAGTAGTGTGTAAGCCTTGGGACGGATAAACGTAGCCGTTTGGTCCCGTAGGTCTTACCACAAATTTAACAATTTAATTCTTATTGAACTGTTACAGAGGAACAACTGATAGAACACATCACGTTTGTTTGGTCACGGCTGGCAAAAGACTGCGTCTCAAAATTGTTCGTGATTTGTGACTGATCCAATACAAGATAAGAAATAGCGCGGAATTTTCCTTTGCAGTTACGTTGTTTCGAGTATTTTATTCAGTCTTTTAACCTTTTATTTACTTGTGTGGTAGTTTTGCGTTTGCGGGTAACGAATGAACAGCTTGTTCATTGCTACATTGCTAAAAATGAACAGATTTTTAAGAATGTGGGAAGGAGAACAATCATTCTAAGAAATGCAAGATTATTTTATAATGTGTTAGTTATAATGAAATAAAAACTATATTTTCTTACAGCATTTTATCTTAATAATTTACTTCAGTGCAAAATGAGGAACAGTTTTCATAATTATTATTCTAGAAGAAAGAAATAGCCTTCTATGCTCTTAAGCAAATCTGATTTGAGCTCAGAATAGATGAACCACCGAAGTTTTGAACATGGCTGCTTGGTTCAGTGACCATTTATAAATTTAAATTGAAACAAATGAGTACTCTGTCACAATGTTTTAGTCTTATTAACCAGGTTTCAACACTTCTAAGAATGCCTTCATCAGAATTCTGATGAAGGCACTCTTAGAAGTGTTGAAACCTGATTAATAAGACTAAAAGATTGTGACCGAGAACTCATTTGTTCCAGTTTTAAGGATGAATCATTCTGCTACCAAATCTTTTGACCACTAAGTTAATAATGTAAATGCCTGACGGGCATCAACGGTTATTTTTATAGAAAGCTAAAGAAAATTCTTTCTGTCTCCACTTACGTTTAGAATCATACGTCTTATGAAGAGGAAAACATATTATTTTCATCGTTACTAAATGGAATATTTATGTTACTTTGTAATTTTTCTACTCGTATAATTGAACAACATCCATTCATACGTATTTCTAATAGCCTGTAAATTGCGTTTCTCCAAGTCATTTGGGTATTTCGAAAAGTTACATACAGAGCCTGTAGCTACTTCAATCAATTAGCTAAAGTTCACATCTCTCCCTCCTGATACAGAAGTAATTTGCCGCTCGAGAACGGTAAATATTACGATTTATATTAGATAACCTTGAATTTCCCCTGAGTGTGCGAACCCCTAACCAGTATGGCACTTGACACGTGGTCAGCTTGATAAACACGTCAAAATTGAAGTTGGTTGAACCTGTTGGGTTCTGTTTACATATCTGGCCCCAGCAAGAAGACAGCCAACTCTCCTGGTTGGCATTATTATCTACACCCATCTCGACCGGAGATTCCTAGAAGAAAAATATATCCCTTTTACAATCGGGTTACGAACGAATCTATAGATCTGTAGACAGTACCCGAATCATCTCTGTCGTCAATTACTCCTTAACAGGGTACCCTTGCGCTGATGTTTTTTTTGTCGTCGTCGACATTGTAGAGTCTTGTACCAAGGGAAGAAAGGGAGAGGATGTTGCTTGGTGGGTGGTATCCTCTTCCTACAACACAAACTGCACGCATTTATTCACGCACTTGTCTTAAAGCAAATTGTTGTAGTACAAGATCTTCTGTAGGAGTCCATGTTATCCGCACGGCTGGTGAAGTACAAGTCCCGCTATAAACACTACACTCTCATAATCAGTGATGTGAACTGACAGACGCCAAGCAGAATAGGGACTGAGACTGGCTGGGTCTGTGAGACTGTGACTGACTGTGTGGAAGTGGGCTGGCTGTCTGTGGCTGCGTTGGCAGAGAGTTGCTTGCGAGTCTGTCTTTGGCCTCTCTCCTGATTGGTGCATTCACCTATTATCGACCTTCTTGCAACCTCTTTGCCGACCAGTGTGCTGGCGACAGCTTATGCCAGCACAGATGTCATCCTATTTCTGTGAAAGTACTTACATAATGATCAACACCCAACAGAATTTTCATTCTGCACTAACCTGAAACTTCTTGGCAGATCAGAACTATTTACTGGACCAGAACTGGAAACTGGGACATATGCCTTATGTGAGCTAGTCCTCAATCCTCTGAGCATCGAAGCAAAATTCACAATACATCCTCATAGCTTTACTCCCACTGGTGCCTCATCTTTTAGCGTCCAGATCTGCCAGTAAGTTTTAACGCACAAAAATCCAAATGAATGCGCTCATTAATTAACGACTTAATACCTAAACGAAATATCACACTTTTATTGAGATCGATCTCTTTGAATTTTTGTCATTAAATTATATTAAAATATTCACCTTTTGGGTTTAACAATACACCGCCCTTTTCAGAGCACAAAACTAGTTACATTCAGTGTACCTCGTCGAAATTTTGTCATTGACCAACATGCAATAAATTAATATTTTTTATACTTCAAAGATAAAATTCTGTGTATCTGCATTACTCTGTGCCCATTGTTGCTAGGATTTTCTTTATTCAGTGTAAAAAGATTCACATATGTATAACGTCATCATCATCATCATCATCATCATCATCAGCCAATTCAACCATCAAATGATGTGGCCTCTTCGAGTAGTGGATTCAGGTAGGCTTTCAGCAGGTTTCTCCAAGTGGGACGGTCTTGGGCAGTTCTCTGCCAGGTGTTACCAGCGATCTTCTTGATGTCTTGATGTCTGTCCCATCTGTCCGGTGGTCTTCCTCTAGGCTTCCGGTGCTCTCTCGGACTCCAGTACTAGCTTCGTCCATCTGTTGTCTTTCCTTCTTGCGACGTGGCCAGCCCACTGCCATTTCAAGGAACCTACTGTCTCTAAGATGTCCTTAACCTTCGTCACAGACCGGATGTCATCTGCCCTTTTCCTATCCTTTCTTGTATAGCCCAGCATTGATCTCTCCATGGCTCTCTGTGCTGTCCTAAGTTTCCCTTTTGTAAATGAGTTCAGTGTCCATGTCCCGCAGCCATACGTGATTACAGGAAGACTGCATTGATCAAATACTGCTTTCTTCAGATTTACTGGCATTTTCGATCTGAATACTGTTGAATTCTTCCCAAATGCTTGCCAGCCAAGCTTGATGCGTCGATAGATTTCTGGTATTATGTCTCCTATAATCTGGCCAAGGTGGACATATTCACTGACCTCTTCTAATAGACTGTCATTGACTTTCACATCACCAGCTGGGATCCATTTGTTGGACATTACTTTAGTTTTGAAAAGGTTCATGTTCAAGCCAACCAGCTGACATTCCGATGCAAGATCTGTAACTAACAAGGGGAGGCCGCCAATTGTGAAATTCAGATTCGATTCATACTGCGCATAATAAAAGCTCATGGCCAGAGGTGTAATGTGGCAAAGCACCAAGATGAACTTCTCAGCCGTTGTCGAGAAAATCGACAGTTAATAGAAACCGTTGCGGTGAAATACTCTCTACGATGTATAACTTCCCATAGCGTCGTGGCGCAGCGGTAAGTGCTTGGGTTCGTAAGTCGAAGGTCGCCGGATCGAATCTCGCGCCATGCAAATTTTTTTTAGTATTTGTTTTTTGTAATTCAAATATATATATATAAATAAATATAAATATATATATATCATGGGGTCTCTAATTCGAACGTTTGACTTACACTATACGTATTCGTTTCGGAATATCGTTTCTACGTCTTCCGTTAACTACACGTGTAAAGATTATGAAGACAATTAATAACATTTGTGAAATACAACTTTGTTTGCAGAAAACATAATCATGTTCGAAGTCGCCAGTTTTTCCACGACAAACGACTTTCAACAACTTATTATATGCATAATTGTTGCAACTGATTGCTGTGAATTTATATATATATATATATATATATATATATATATATATATATATATATATATATATATATATAAATTACAAATAACAAATACTAAAAAAAAAAGTTGCATGGTGCGAGATTCGATCCGGTGACCTTTGGATTACGATCCCGAGCGCTTACCACTGCGCCACGACGCTGTAGGAAGTTACAAATCGTAGAGAGTATTTCACCTCAACGGTTTCTTTTAACTGTCGGTTTTCTCGACAACGGCTGAGAAGTGCATCTTGGTGCTCTGCCACATTACACCTCTGGCTATGAGCTTTTATTATGCGCAGTATGAATCGAATCTGAATTTCACAATTGGCGGCCTCCCCTTGTAAGTTTTGGAGCTCTGCGAAGTCTTTGGCCAGTAAGGCAATATCATCAGCAAATCTCAAGTTGGTAAGCCTTCTCCCATTAATTCTAATTCCCTTACCTTCCCAGCTCAGCTCTGACATAGCCATTTCCAATAAAGAAGAGAACAGTTTGGGGGAGATGGGATCGCCTTGCTTGACACCCCTCATGATGCGGAATTATTGAGATGATTCGCCGATGTTAACATAAGCTGAAGAATTCTCGTAGATTTTCCTGAGCTCTTCAATGTATGCTGCTCCCACTCAATATGTATACCGTACTGAATATCATCTTTTTTCTCCTGTCCTCCCCGATACGAGAACACATTTTCATATTACTTACGCTGTTATAAATAATAATAACAGTACCCAAGTCCATTTAAGTGTTAATTTTATAGTACTCTCATAGAGATCCTGTTACTAATGACATGTCCAGAATTTATTTCTGTTTCAGTTTTTGTTAAGTTAGGAAGTAACTGGTTTCGTGTTGAGCTGTTTCGCGCGCCATTCGCGTGCGCCGTTGTGTGCAATTGGTGTTCTTCATAAATTGGACCTTACAGTTTAAATTTATTGTCAGAAGCGCGATCCGTGTTTTCTGTATAATGCAAAACATTTCGTCGCATTATACTTTATATTACGACTGTCCGCCGTCACCAAGCTTATTTGCTCCCCAACAGACACCGGCAGGGTGATTCAGGGGGAATGTCACTTAATTTGTGAGGTGATTCTACATGTGAAAATAAACCGAGGAAGTCCTGTGAACAGGTGTCCGATTTTAGATCGTTACAGAACTGGAGCGGGTTCGAGAGTACACAGAATGTAGGGAAGCAGCCTACTCACGCCGTATAAAATTCACATCAGTCTTTCCATTGTGTGCCAGCCTAGTCCGCTGTAACTAGCTCAGACATCATAAATGTTGCGCAATACTTTAAAATCAAGTAAATAACTTGAAACGGTTCTAGCATGTCAGGAGTAATACTAAATCAGTATGTGTTGAATATCAGTTCAATAACTTTAACCATTTTCGAAATTTGGACGTTTTTCTGTAAAAATCATTGGCGCAACAGAAAAGAGCTAGAGACTTAAAAATTTATATTTGGATTCCTTTTTCATAATAATTTAGTAGAAACAGTATTCTGGATCTTACAAATTAAAATTTTAGTTGAAGTTCATGATTTTCTGGTTTTTGTCTTGGAAGTTAAGGAAGCAAGATAGATTAAGTAGGCGAATAAATAAGGCTAGGATGTTTAAATTTAAGTATAAGGGAGATCCGCTATAATCATAAAGATGTGAGAAGTTTCAGTTGAATAACTATAAAACTATAGCGATAGCGTATCTCCAAAGGGAAAGTTCAGAGCTCGTCTACTGCGTGTAGTGTAATTAAATTAATTCTCTCGCCCAAAATATTTGACTTAGCCACGTCAGACTTTTATTATGATTACTTACCTGTGTGCTGAATGCACATTTCAATTGAGAGCTTCATCGGCCATCAGCAAAGGAAGCAATGATTTATTCGATAACTTAAAGTGGTGCATTACTAGCCCAGCGGCTAGTCGGGAGAGCCGATTTGATCAGGCGTTCCCTTAGCCGTCCGCACCGCGGCTTTATATTTACAGGGTGTTTCAAAAATGACCGGTATATTTGAAATGGCAATAAAAACTAAACGAGCAGCGATAGAAATACACCGTTTGTTGCAATATGCTTGGGACAACAGTACATTTTGAGGCAGACAAACTTTCGAAATTACAGTAGTTACAATTTTCAACAACAGATGGCGCTGCGGTCTGGGAAACTCTATAGTACGATATTGTCCACATATCCACCATGCGTAGCAATAATATGGCGTAGTCTCTGAATGAAATTACCCGAAACCTTTGACAACGTGTCTGGCGGAATGGCTTCACATGCAGATGAGATGTACTGCTTCAGCTGTTCAATTGTTTCTGGATTCTGGCGGTACACCTGGTCTTTCAAGTGTCCCCACAGAAAGAAGTCATAGGGGTTCATGTCTGGCGAATAGGGAGGCCAATCCACGCCGCCTCCTGTATGTTTCGGATAGCCCAAAGCAATCACACGATCATCGAAATATTCATTCAGAAAATTAAAGACGTCGGCCGTGCGATGTGGCCGGGCACCATCTTGCATAAACCACGAGGTGTTCGCAGTGTCGTCTAAGACAGTTTGTACCGCCACAAATTCACGAAGAATGTCCAGATAGCGTGATGCAGTAATCGTTTCGGATCTGAAAAATGGGCCAATGATTCCTTTGGAAGAAATGGCGGCCCAGACCAGTACTTTTTGAGGATGCAGGGACGATGGGACTGCAACATGGGGCTTTTCGGTTCCCCATATGCGCCAGTTCTGTTTATTGACGAAGCCGTACAGGTAAAAATAAGCTTCGTCAGTAAACCAAATGCTGCCCACATGCATATCGCCGTCATCAATCCTGTGCACTATATCGGTAGCGAATGTCTCTCGTGCAGCAATGGTAGCGGCGCTGAGGGGTTGCCGCGTTTGAATTTTGTATGGATAGAGGTGTAAACTCTGGCGCATGAGACGATACGTGGACGTTGGCGTCATTTGGACCGCAGCTGCAACACGGCGAACGGAAATCCGAGGCCGCTGTTGGATCACCTGCTGCACTAGCTGCGCGTTGCCCTCTGTGGTTGCCGTACGCGGTCGCCCTACCTTTCCAGCACGTTCATCCGTCACGTTCCCAGTCCGTTGAAATTTTTCAAACAGATCCTTTATTGTATCGCTTTTCGGTCCTTTGGTTACATTAAACCTCCGTTGAAAACTTCGTCTTGTTGCAACAACACTGTGTTCTAGGCGGTGGAATTCCAACACCAGAAAAATCCTCTGTTCTAAGGAATAAACCATGTTGTCTACAGCACACTTGCACGTTGTCAACAGCACACGCTTACAGCAGAAAGACGACGTACAGAATGGCGCACCCACAGACTGCGTTGTCTTCTATATCTTTCACATCACTTGCAGCGCCATCTGTTGTTGAAAATTGTAACTACTGTAATTTCGAAAGTTTGTCCGCCTGAAAATGTACTGTTGTCCCAAGCATATTGCAACAAACGGCGTATTTCTATCGCTGCTCGTTTAGTTTTTATTGCCGTTTCAAATATACCGGTCATTTTTGAAACACCCTGTATATATAAGAACGCTACGCGAGGAGTAAGGCCCCAGTTCTCTCCAGACGCTGAATAGCACACCATCTGTGCCGGGAGTCGCGTCGCGTCGGTATCATTGCTATAAACAGCCTCGGATGCCGTAATAAGTTGCTCGGGATACGCGTAACCATGAAATCATTTTCGAGTGAAATGTTAATTCTGGGATGACTTTAATGATCTATCTTCAGTTTGCGTGTGTCGTATTTTCACGTGCCGCCGCGGGACATACATTCTAGCATTATTTATCGTGGCGTTTGATGAACATTATCATCAAATTATGGCGAGCATTCACTTAAAACATTTAATTTGAACAGTTATAGTTGTATCAGCGAATTAGACTCTGAACTGCTCTGGTAGTTGGATTGTGTGGATTCTTTTTGGTCTATGACTTTCAGAATATACTGAACAATTTTTAGAAAATCGTTTTTGATTATGAATTCCAGACAATCTCCTAATTCCTGAGAGCTATAAGCTGTAGCTATAAGTGTGTTTCTCAGATGAAGTGGGCACTAGGAATTCTAATTACAGGCTTCACGTTTTGCTAATCACTTTCTGGTTGCCAATATTGTAGTTAGGGAGCCAGTGTTGAGAACGGCAAACAGCATTAAATAAATAATAGGAACATTTAAATAACAATAATTCTACCCGCCGCCCCACATATGGTTAATCGGCCGGGAAATGCATAATTCTACATTCTACATATAAACAAATAATTCCACTCGCCGCCCCACAATTGGTGCATCGGCCGGGTAATCCATCTTTTCTACATTACACAAAATATATAAACAAATAATTCCACCAGCCGCCCCACAAAAACCACGAATGAAAATTAATACAAGTGTTAATATTACTTACGGAAATGGTGTACAGGCGCTGCAGTGGACAGAGCAAGCCCTAACACATACGATCACTGTAACGTCACACTGAGGCAACAGCTGCTAGTCTACACAGTGTGCAGTCTTGAGTTGGGTTAGAGAGCAGTCTTGAGGCCGTGTGTGCGTCGTCCTTGAGTGTTCTTTAACTGAGCAAGTCCATCGTGTCCGTGAATACCAACATGCCGCATATGTTCACCCATGCAAAATATGCAGACTCGTTGTTTGTGTATCGGTAGTGTAATGGCACTGCCTGACAAAGTCAGAGACGCTTCCCTGATCGAAAAACCCACTGTGCCAGGGTATTACACAGGGTTTTCCAAACATTACTTGAAACAGGAACACTGCCCAGTGTACACGTAATATCGGAACGTGACGCCATCCAGTCAGCTGAGGAAAGGGCTGACATAACTGCAATGGCACAACGGTATCCCTCCACCGGTATACAGTGCATTAGCCGTCACTTCGATATTCCACAAACACGAGTGTGGCGTACGTTACGTTCTCAGGTCACGAACCCATTCCATATGCAGCCCGTGCAACACCTGCATCAAGGTGACTCAGGAAGCAGGCAACAATTTTGTGAGTGGTTGGCTGTACACATTAATGTCAAGCAGTACACTTTGTTTACAGATGAGGCTACATTTACGGTCAGTGGTATTATGAACACTCGCAGTTCTCATACACGAACGTCCGGTGTGTGAAGACTGATGACCTGGCGATAGGTCGCGTGTTTCTACCGCATTGCATGACAGCCGCAGCATACGCTCATTTCCTGACAGAAGACCTTTTAGTTCTAGAAGAGGTGGCATTGCAGCAACGACGGTAAATGTAGCTGCAATATGATGAAACACGATTCGCCTTACTAGTCAAGTAACTCAGTATCTGAAGAACACATTTCCCCAATGGTGGATTGGCCGTGGCGCTCCCATTAACTAGCCTGCCACATCACCCGACCTAATCCCATCAGACTTCTGTTTATGGCATTGGTTAAAGTGGAATGTGTACGCTAAGAATGTGGGTAAAAGTGAAGGTCTCTGGTGTCACCGAAGCTCTTGCCAGCATTAAATCCCGCCCTGACAATGTTCATTGTGTTACGTAACATACCATCCAACGCATCGACAAGTGCATCGAGATGGGTGGGGGAGTTTTTGAACAACTCTAGGAGATAATCTGAGCAGCCCCCTTAGACTGCTTGCAGAAGACGCTATAATTTACCGTCTAGTAAAATCATCAGAAGATTAAAAAAAGAATGGTTCAAATGGCTCTGAGCACTATGGGACTTAACATCTGAGGTCATCAGTCCCCTATAACTTAGAACTACTTAAACCTAACTAACATAAGGACACCACACACATCCATGCCAGAGGCAGGATTCGAACCTGCGACCGTAGCGGTCGCGCGGTTCTAGACTGAAGCGCCTAGAACCGCTCGGCCACACTGACCGGCCATCAGACGATCAATTCCAGTTACAAAATGATCTATAGAGAAATTCTGTATGGTGCGAAAAGTGGCAATTGGCATTAGACAAAGAAAAGTGCGATGTCATCCACATTGGTACTAAAAGAAATCCGATAAATTTGGGTATACGATAAATCGTACAAATGTAAGGGCTGCCAATTCGACTAAATACCTAGGAATTACAATTAAGAGCAACTTAAATTGGAAAGACCACAGAGATAACATTGAGTGGAATGCGAAACAAAGACTGCGCTTTGTTGACCGAACACTTAGAAGATGCGACGAACCCACTAAAGAGACTGGCTACAATACACTTGTCCGTCCTCTGCTGGAATATTGCTGCGATGTGTGGGATCCTTACCAGGTAGGATTGACGGAGGACATCGAAAAAATGCAAAGAAGGGCAGCCCGTTTCGTGTTATCGCGCAATAGGGGTGAGAGTGTCACTGATACGATACTCGAGTTGGGGTGGGAGTCACTGAAACAAAGGCGGTTTTCTTTTCGGCGAAATCTATTTACGAAATTCCAATCACAAACTTTCTCTTCCGAATGCGAAAACATGACACCCACCTACGTAGGGAGAAATGATCATCGTAATAAAATAAATCAGAGCTCGAACGGAAAGATTTAGGTGTTCGTTTTTACCACGCGCCATTCGAGAGTGGAATGGTAGGGAAGTAGTATGAAAATGGTTCGATGAACCCTCTGCCCGGCACTTAAGTGTGAATTGCAGAGTAACCATGTGGATGTAGACTCTCGTAGGATGGATCAGTCATTGTCCCACTATTATTCTGTCCACTACAGAGCTTACACAGCATTTCGGTTTGGAATATTCACATTTGTCTTCATCATCATTGATGGATGGGTGTAACCTTCGATTTTCGATCGTTACGGGACTGGAGCCGATCGGACACGTGTTCATAAGACTTTTAGATTTTTCACACGTAGAAACTGCTTACGAATTATGTACATTCCTCCTGAATCACTATACAGGGTGTTTCACTAACTGTGTTTGCCTCTATAAGTTACGAATCAATAGGCGACGGAAATATTTATTGCGGTAGGTCACCATAACGAATACAATACAATGTCTGCGGAGCTATGAACATAGTTTATTGTGTTACTATCCAAAGAGTTACAGCAAAAAGAAACAATTTTTTAAATGGAACAATAGTTGTTTCTGTCACTCGCTGGAATCAGTAATACCAGCTGTGTATACATCAATTTAAATTACATTCCTATCACTTTCAGTTTGGGAGCTACAACCCTTCCAAGTTTCAGGGGCAGATACCACACAAACTGCGCATAACGCAATGCGCCTTCTAAATGTAGTGCGGCCGAGTTGTAACGCCGCCGGTGTCACGGAGCGAGAAGCTTCCTCGATGCGCTGTTAGGCTGCCGACTGTCGCCACACACGGCCGTATACCCGACAGTTCGAGCCACACAAACAAACGGGGCTCCATATACCACAGTTGCTGACATCGGATGAAGATGGCATACACGAACAACGAGTACGTTGACATGTTGCTGATGCTCGCTGAGTGCCGACACGATGCCACTGAACCATCCATGGCGTACCCCGTGAGGTATCCTAGGCGATGAGCTCCGGCAGCCATTACGTTCTTACGTGCCGAACAACGACTTCGGGAAACAGGCAGATTGGTAATACGTCGCAGTAACAGACTAAGAACTGTTAGGAGACGGAGATGTTTGTTTTAGTTGCAGTACACCACGATCCTCATGTCAGCTTACGAGCCGTTCACGCAGTCGCTGGTATCAGTCTCACATCTGTGTGGGGCATAGTACACGGCCGCAGGTTTCACCGTACCGCCTGTCACTGACCCAGGAGCTTCATCGGAACGATTTCCGTGCGAGTGTTACATTCTGTGAATGGGCCTTGTGTAATTTCACATTGGAGTCTTTACAAGGTGTTATGTTATCTGATAAGTCCACGTTCACAAATTATGGTGCTGTGAATCGCCATGACGTGCACAACAGGGCCGCAGACAATCCTCGGTGGGTACCACCTGTCGACCGTCAACGTAGGTGCTCTATTAATGTATGGTGTGGAATACTTGGGGATGAAATCACCGGTCCACACTACTTCCCAAGTACACTGACAGGCGAGTTATATCGCGCGTTTATAGGCGACAATTTGGATGGTCTCCTTGAAAATGTGTGTCTACACACGAGAGTCCATATGTGGATACAGCACGATGGTCACCCAGCCCAATCTGTGTGTGCTGTTATGGAAGAACTAAACAACAGGTTTGCAGGAAGATAGTTGGGGTGCCATGGTCCTCATTCATGGACAGCGAAGTCGACAGAATTAACACTATTAGATTTATTTTTTTGGGATGTATAAGGGTTGTGTTTATGCCACTGAGCCCACATCCCCAAATGATCTAAAACGGCGCATCGAGGACGCATGTTGCTCCGTGACACGGGCGATGTTACATTTCGTCCGCAGATCCTTTAGAAGGCGCATTGCATTATGCATTTAGGAACATGGACACACATTTGAACATTTCATTTAAATCAACTTCCCACCACCAGAACATCCATCATCCAACACACAGTAATGTATTATGTACAGCGTGTAGTATCTGCCCCTGAAGCTTTGAAGGGCTGTAGCTCCCAAACTAAAAAGATAGGAATGTAATTTAAATTGATGTATACACAGCTGGTGTTACTGATTCCAGTGAATGATAGAAACAACTATTGTACCGTTTAAAAAATTGTGTCTTTTGTTGTAACTCTTTGGATAATAACACAATAAACTATGTTCATAGCTCCGCAGACAGTGTAACGTTTCTTATGGTGTCTTGCCGCAATAAATTCACTACTGGAAATTGAAATAAGAACACCGTGAATTCATTGTCCCAGGAAGGGGAAACTTTATTGACACATTCCTGGGGTCAGATACATCACATGATCACACTGACAGAACCACAGGCACATAGACACAGGCAACAGAGCATGCACAATGTCGGCACTAGTACAGTGTATATCCACCTTTCGCAGCAATGCAGGCTGCTATTCTCCCATGGAGACGATCGTAGAGATGCTGGATGTAGTCCTGTGGAACGGCTTGCCATGCCATTTCCACCTGGCGCCTCAGTTGGACCAGCGTTCGTGCTGGACGTGCAGACCGCGTGAGACGACGCTTCATCCAATCCCAAACATGCTCAATGGGGGACAGATGCGGAGATCTTGCTGGCCAGGGTAGTTGACTTACACCTTCTAGAGCACGTTGGGTGGCACGGGATACACGCGGACGTGCATTGTCCTGTTGGAACAGCAAGTTCCCTTGCCAGTCTAGGAATGGTAGAACGATGGGTTCGATGACGGTTTGGATGTACCGTGCACTATTCAGTGTCCCCTCGACGATCACCAGTGGTGTACGGCCAGTGTAGGAGATCGCTCCCCACACCATGATGCCGGGTGTTGGCCCTGTGTGCCTCGGTCGTATGCAGTCCTGATTGTGGCGCTCACCTGCACGGCGCCAAACACGCATACGACCATCATTGGCACCAAGGCAGAAGCGACTCTCATCGCTGAAGACGACACGTCTCCATTCGTCCCTCCATTCACGCCTGTCGCGACACCACTGGAGGCGGGCTGCACGATGTTGGGGCGTGAGCGGAAGACGGCCTAACGGTGTGCGGGACCGTAGCCCAGCTTCATGGAGACGGTTGCGAATGGTCCTCGCCGATACCCCAGGAGCAACAGTGTCCCTAATTTGCTGGGAAGTGGCGGTGCGGTCCCCTACGGCACTGCGTAGGATCCTACGGTCTTGGCGTGCATCCGTGCGTCGCTGCGGTCCGGTCCCAGGTCGACGGGCACGTGCACCTTCCGCCGACCACTGGCGACAACATCGATGTACTGTGGAGACCTCACGCCCCACGTGTTGAGCAATTCGGCGGTACGTCCACCCGGCCTCCCGCATGCCCACTATACGCCCTCGCTCAAAGTCCGTCAACTGCACATACGGTTCACGTCCACGCTGTCGCGGCATGCTACCAGTGTTAAAGACTGCGATGGAGGTCCGTATGCCACGGCAAACTGGCTGACACTGACGGCGGCGGTGCACAAATGCTGCGCAGCTAGCGCCATTCGACGGCCAACACCGCGGTTCCTGGTGTGTCCGCTGTGCCGTGCGTGTGATCATTGCTTGTACAGCCCTCTCGCAGTGTCCGGAGCAAGTATGGTGGGTCTGACACACCGGTGTCAATGTGTTCTTTTTTCCATTTCCAGGAGTGTATTTCCGTCGCCTATTACTTCGTAACTTACAGAGGCAAACACATTTAGTGAAACACCTTGTATATACGCAGTATCTTTTTTGAAATGTGTAGCTTGAGTCAGCCCACATAAATACTGCTCTTCTTGTCTTTCACGCCACGCCCAGCGTCAACGAGATGCATCGGTTTGTTTCCTGTTAGAAACAAAATGATTTTAAGGCGAGATTCGACAGAGCGGTCCAAAAATAGTCTAGCGCGATATTCGCTTCATCGGTATTTGTTAACAGGGACTGAAGAAACGGAAGGATAACCAATGCTCCAGCACCGACGGCCATCGCCTTGACTGCTCTGACTGCTGCTGTTCAGTCCGTGCTGGAGAAGTGGGTTATTCATCGCGTTTTACTGCCCTGTTAATACACATCGATGAAACGAATACAATACACAGAAAAAACAAAATTGCAAATATCTGCCAAAGCACCAGAGAAAATACGCCTGATGGCTCTTAGAGGAGACACTCCGTGTATGCATATCCTGTAGAATCAGATTTGGAGGGTCGGGTTTTACAATGTCTTGAAGATCCCGCTCCTCTAGATCTGGTGTATGCACAGTCCGCTGCCTCATTGCACATTCGTCTATCTGAAAGGACCCATGATTACACGCACCCCCAAAAAGGGCTTGAAACATTGTGTGACACGGTTTGTGTCTTAGTTGTGCAAAGTGCTGACTTGAAGTCGGTAGCGAGAGTAACGGCGCAACAATATTTTCTGGTTTCATCTCAGTAACATCATTTAAATAACGTTTCTCAACTAGGGCACAGTACACGTTAGATTACGAGGGTCACTCCAAAAGAAATGCACAATATTTTTGTAAAAATACAGTTTTCATTCTGCATGTGTGAAAGTTTTACAGTGTGTAGATACATCCTTCCCGCTTGTTTTCAAACTTAGTTCAACCTGTTCCCGTGAGTGGCGCCGTCACAGCATGTCTTCAAGATGGCTGCTACACTTGACGTTCGTCAGAAGCAACGTGCTGTCATAGAATTCCTCCGCTGTGAAAACGAGACAGTGGGAAACATCCACAAGAGGTTGGAAAAGGTGTATGGAGATGCTGCCTTCGATCGCAGTACAGTTAGTCGGAGGGCGAGCAGGTTAAGTGATGAAAGCGGGCACGGCAATATTGAGGATTGTCCTCGCAGCGGTAGGCCTCATACTGCACACACTCCAGACAATGTGCAGAGAGATAACGAATTGGTGACTTCTGACAGACGCCTCACAGTGAATGAATTGTTACGCTACGTTGGGATAGGGGAAGGCAGTGTTTGCAGAATACTGAAAGCATTGGCGTTAAAAAAGGTTTGTGCCAGGTGGGTTCCCAGGATGTTGACAGTGGCTCACAAAGAAACAAGAAAAACGGTATGCAGAGAACTTTTGGAACAGTACGAGAATGGTGGAGATGAATTTCTTGGAAGAATTGTCACAAGTGATAAAACATGGCTCCATCATTTTTCACCAGAGACGAAGAGGCAATCAGTGGAGTGGCATCAAGCAAATTCACCCAAGGAAAAAAAATTCAAAACCACACCTTCTGCTGGAAAAGTTATGGCTATGGTGTTTTTCGATTGTGGACATCTTGCCAAGTGGAACCACCATAAAAGCTGATGCATATGTGACGACACTGATGAAACTTCAAGCTCGACTGAGTCGTGTTCGACCACATTGGCAAAAGCAGGATGTTTTGCTGTTGCACGACAATGCACGGCCACATGTCAATCAAAAAACCATGGAAGCGATCACAAAACTCGGATGGAAAACACTGAAACAAGCGCCTTACAGTCCTCACCTGGCTCCATGTGACTATCATCTCTTTGGGAAACTGAAGACTCTCTTCGTGGAACAAGGTTTGAAGATGATGACTCTCTTGTGCACGCTGCCAAACAGTGGTTCCAGC
Source organism: Schistocerca nitens (assembly GCF_023898315.1). Classification (NCBI taxonomy): domain Eukaryota; kingdom Metazoa; phylum Arthropoda; class Insecta; order Orthoptera; family Acrididae; genus Schistocerca; species Schistocerca nitens. The sequence continues at coordinate 347,989,411 of NC_064620.1, forward strand.
AGGTTGGTCCAGAATTTTGCCGTGAGGATATAGAGGCGCTCGTTCCAAGATGGCGTAAGGCAGTTGAGGGGAATGGAAATCATGTGGAGAAATGAAAATATTGCTCCTAAAGGATGTATCTACACACTGTAAAACTTTCAAACTTGTAGAATAAAAGATGGATAAAAAAAGCGTACATTTCTTTTGTAGTGACCCTCGTACAAACCGTAGCATAGAATGACGTGAGCTTTGTCTACAGTATAGGTAACTATAATACAAATTCAAATCCGAATTTATTCGTACACGGATTGTGCGCACTAGGACAACACAAGGAGAGCGATGCACAAGTTGCCTACCGGCGATCCATTCACCGGCGACTCACAGGCGCTGAGGAACGCAAAAGCAAGACAGAAGAGAGCTCACACCTCTTATTGTTCACATAATGAGGCCCATCTGTCGCTTTTGTGTACCGTGCAGAATTGCCTTCTACTTCGCATTCACCTTTTATACCGCTAGAAGAGACTCCTGCACAAGTGGAGGTTGCGCGGTACGGAGTGACGAGAGAGAAATGTACTCCGATAGAATACGAGCTCAGTTCTAACTGATGCAATGCAGTGTAATTTTAAAGAGGTACCACGAGAGCGCCACAGAGATTGCAACTATGTCATGCAACAACGAATAATAATATATCAATGACTAGAAAACAGTTTTGCCACCAGCGGGAAAATGCTCCTGTCGGAGCACAAGAAAAGTGAATATACCATGTTTAAAAGACCCTTCTCATCAAACCTTTAATAATTTTTCCAAACATTTTGGAATGTGAACATATTTGCGCTATTGTTAACATGCAACTCACATCTCACACCCATAAGCTCTCTTACTGTATCTCGCTTACAGTCACCAGTCATCCGCTGCAACTAGCTCATACCCGCCCACTTCCATTCACCCATTGTCACAACTCATTCAGCCAACTTACCGTTATTTTCTCTTTGTGGCTCCACTTAGCCACAGCCTGCTTCGCTCTCTCCTACCACCACTGCTTTCTCTCACTGTCACAGTCTCTACTCTCTATTATCTCTACAATCTCATTCATTCCTTCCTACTACTGCTGTCTCTTCTCACTGTTCTCACTGTCAATCTCTTCGTCGCTGTCACCCACAGATACTATCTTTCATTATCACTGGCTCTCACCCACCTCCTCTTTCGCTTTCTCTTTCTTCGTCTCCCAATTGCACTGTCCCCTTTCACTCTTTTCCAACTCTGTTCTGCCACTGTCAACTAGTTTCCACCGTCGATGCGTCCCTCTTTTCCTTCCACATTGTCATTGTCTCCTACGCTCTTCCTACACCACAACTAGTGTCTACTATCTTCTACTGTTTATTACTTTTTCGTCTCTATACCACTGCCACTGTCTCCTTCTCTCACGGCACAAAAAAGCGGAAATATGTTTGCATGCCAACATTTTTGGCAAAACCTTTAAAGCTGGTAAGGAAGGTAGGCTGAGTCAGCTGGTACCTCACTTTTCATTCAGATTATTTTAATAAACAGAAGCATATTTGCTTGTTTTGTGCTCTGACTGGATCATTTTTCCGCTGGTTCCCTTTTTTGCCTGCTACAGCATGGCATGCCACTCTTATGAAAAGAAATGTATGTGTTACTAAAATTTTGATTGTTTACTTATGTGAAACTGATATAACGCAAAATTAATTTTACATCTGAGACAGGATTTTACGTGCACAAAAATTTTGCATGCGCTTGAGTACTACAACATGGAGTTCGCAGGTCTCTTCTGATAATAACGGAGACAATTTACAGCATATTTCTACGTGCTATGTCACTTTACAACGTTTTGTCCTCACATCCGATTTTACGTGCATATTTTACGCGTACATGTGAGGTAACTTTGAACATCTGTATCTCGGAAATGGATAAAGATATATGGAAAATTTGCAAGGTCTTTCGAGATCGGGATATTAGGTATATATCGTAAAAGTTTCATCCATTTTCTGTACATAGATGTCTTTGAATCCGCTACTCGGTTTTGATACAGAAAATTGGAAAAAAACTTTTTTTGTGGGGTTTTCTCAGGAGCCGCCCGTGAACTAATGGTGCCTCCATAAGCTTCTTAAGGTCCACAATAAACCGCATCAAATGCAAAAAGAGGCAGCAGATTTGCTTCATTTGCGTAAGCAGTAGGAAGTATATAATATTCATACTTTGACCCTGAGCTGTAGTGTAATTAAAGTAAGACGATCCTTCTATTAGGTACGTATACAAATAGTTGAAGTGATATCCAGAATACTTGATCCTACCATTCTATCACCAATAGAACCAGAGGTATGATCCCAGGAAGAATCCCAGTTTTATGCGCTACATTTACGTACACGTTACATTCGTAACTATAATGGTTGTGCAACAAAGATGTAGGGTTATGTTAAAATATTACGCAATAATACAATTACTGGTCATTCTCCTTCTATCTTCGTATTATAGTGACTATAATACTCAAAAATGTTTTCAAAGTAGTATAAAATTGGAAGTTCGTAGGCTTTCAATCTCGGAGTTAATTTTCACGCACATTTAGTGGGTTGTAGAAAGCCTCATGTCGAAAACGATAAATTTTTAGTCACTTTTAATACTTGTCGTAACAGTGGCATACCATTTTACAAAACCACGCTTGTTACAACCTAGAAGAACATCGCGGAAATATCTTACTGGTATGTCTAGTGTATATTATGAGTGGCTATTAACATCACAGCTCCAATGTCATGGATAGCTTCTATTCCACTTCTTCGAAGCTCCTGCTTTGATAGCTCGGTACGTCCAACTGCTTAAACATTGGACGCAGGCGTATAGACAGTGGTTCCCGGAATACAGTTTCTGCTTCACAGTTTCTACGAGTACATATGGACTCTTTCAGTGCAACCGAAAGTTAGAAATTTGGGTTACATTGTGTCAGGTGATGCGATGCATTCAATGCTTGTCTTCGAATATGTCAAACATGGATGATCTATTACTATTTGAAGGCTCGTGAAATGTTTCGGTAGTCAACCTAGCAGTTAGCTGTGCTGCATTTCGCATCTAATGTCAAATGTTATAACCATTAAATCCTCAGAAATTTGTAATCTGTTTTTGAGTTGATAACCCACTTCTTTAAGTTAAGAACCGGCTGACTAATGAAAATCAATATTTTTTTCTATTTTACTAATTCATTAAATAGTACAAAATACTACGAATTTTCCGATGCATCCGGGAGAAGCTTTCTCGTTGCCTCATCAGCTTTCCTTTTTACAGCTGCATTGTTCATATGGTGTGACCCGATGCGCGCTGATAGTCTTAATTTAGCCGGACATATTTATAAAACTGATAAGTAAAGATTGTTTACAGTTGTAATTTGTTTGCACTCTGACTCTACTCGAACTGATGGTTCCGTCTCGGAGTTCTCTTGTTGTTTAATGCGGCATGTTTTGCAAGGAAGGAAGATTACGTTTCCACGACCCGTCATGGACGTGTTCACTGGAGGGGCAAAACAAGCTCGGATTGGTAAGGAAATATTTTCAAAGCAACCATCCCACCCCTTGCCTCGACAGATTTCGTAAAATAATGAAGTGGATGATTGAAGGGAGCCTACCAGTGAAAGGAGCTTCCTGGCAGATTGAAACTGTGTGCCGGATCGAGAAAGAACACGGAACCTCTCCATTTTCGGGGCCAGAGATTATTGTAAAATTCCTGAAGTGAGTACGGCAAGAATTAAGAAATACTTTGGGCACAAAACTTTCCAAAAGAACAACAGAGCTGGTACTACACAATTTTGGATGTGAAAGTGTCTCTCAGTATGCGACAATTCGTCTAATTAAAATATCATTAAAATATAAAAAAACTGTATTCGAAAATTTTAAATGAATTTTTTTCGGTTCAAGTATTAGCTATTTCAAATAGCCACCTTTGTAAATTGAAGGTGCAAGGGGAGAAAGGAAAAGAAAGGAACTAATGATATCGGATCCATCGGGTTTTCAAGCAATATCAGAAACAATGAGTGGAAATGCGTGTCATAGTGAGACTCGAATCCAGTATCTCCTGCTTACTGGACAGTTGCGTTAACCATTGCGCCAGCCGGACGCATTGTTCAGCGCCAATGCGCAGAGTGTTCATCCGCACTGAAGACTGCGGATTCATGGCCCATCGAGGCGTATCGATTATATGAACGCACGGTGTCTTGTTTTTTTTTTTTTTTTTTTTTTGGTTTGGTTTTTGGTATGTGGGGCGATCAACTGCGCTGTCATCAGCCCCAGTACAAAGTCCAAATTATTACAAATTCCAGTTTTTTACACAGTCCAATCCAGCCAACGTCACGAATGATGATGATGATGATGATGATAATGAAATGATGAAGACAACAAAAACATCCAGTCCCTGGGCAGAGAAAGAGTTCTTTACGTCGTGACTGAATGGAGTCATGACGTATTCACATAAACCAACTTAGTATTGGAATTTCTGCACTAATCGTTAGTAACTTTGGCGAGGGCACCCATACGATAGTTTGTAGGGGTGCAGCTATACCGGGGGGAGGGGGGTGGGCGATATGGAGTATTTTTAATATTTTGGAGGACGAATGGTGAATTGTTAGTAGCCATACAAAGGTTTTAGTTCCGGCCCTGTTAAAAACCTACGTAATACCGACTTATAAATTATTTTCTTGAAATAAAAGCACCTGCCTTTACTATATTTTTCCTATCTCTGAGGGCTACGGAGTGGGGTAGCCGCCCTTTGCTTCGAGTAATTTGTAAACGTATTTATATCTCTAGATTGGTAATAACAAAAATGTGTCATTAAAATTGTGAATTCTGTCGTATTAATTCCAAAAACCTATAAGGTTAACTGCTATAAGAAGTGTGATAGCAAAACTCCAGTAAGTGCAGGGTATGTAAAAAAGGGTTTTAAAACTTTGCAAACTCTTATTCATATAACCTGCCGACAAGGTTTTGATCTCATTTTATAGCAAAATATATCAAGATTTTTACCATATACCTAAACAGCTTTACTGTGACCTTCACCGTTTATGTGGCACACAAACCACATCTAAAGTCGAATACTTGCCAGACTCGCTACAGCATGTCAGGTGTTACTCGCTTGGTTGCGAGGTAGATTGTAGCTCTGAGCTCTGACAGAGAAGCCAGTGAGGGTGGAACAAGAAAGATACCTTTGATGATTCCCCAAAACAAAAAGTTAAGAGTTGTCAGGTCTAATGAACATTTGGGCCGTACAACTGCTGCACTTAAGCCTATTTAATTACGTGGAAAACGGACATTCAGGAAATCCTGGACGACTTACCAAACAGTCAAACCTGATCTGTTTTTCTTCAGGATCATTTCAAGACTAAGACTGTAAGTTGTATGAATGAAAATGGTTCAAATGACTCTGAGCACTATGGGACTTAACTTCTGAGGTCATCAGTCCCCTAGAACTTAGAACTACTTAAACCTATCCAACCTAAGGACATCACACACATCCATGCCCGAGGCAGGATTCGAACCTGCGACCGTATCAGTCGCGCGGTTCCGGACTGGAGCGCGTAGAACCGTTCGGGCACCGCGGCCGACCGGACGGATAAGTTTGCACGTATTTTCGAAGTTGTGCTTTTTGATGCACCCTATACATGTCAAACGTTTTCAATACACTGCCGGAAAAAAGAAAAATACTACTTGCGCTTGGTGGCCGAACTTCCCCGAATGGGGCCTCCCGGCCAACGATGACACGCTCATTTCCATTTTTTTACTTGGTAAGGCGACGTCGATTTTGATTCGATGATAGCATACGGCGCCTGGGGGATAGTAAATGTGCTGATAATGGTTTCAGTGTCGACCGCCAACAGATGGAGTAGTGACACAGATACCAGAGTGCGTCTGACTCCCTCTAATATGGAATGTTGGCAGGCAGAACGCTCATTGTAGTGCAAACGGGTGTAGCAAGCAGGCAGCCACGCCACAGAGACGCACTCGTGCTTCCTACATCCAACTGAATGAGTTTGAAGGGGGTCAAATTTTGGTCTCCCGAGTAGCAGGATGGTTCTTTCGGAAATTTACCACACAAGGTGGACCTGCTGCGTCAGCTGTGCAACGATGCTGGTGTCAGAAGTCACGTGAACATCCTCACAGTCGTAGATGAGGTTCCGTACGTCCACGCTGAATCGTCGCATCGTAAGGGCAGCTGAGGCAAATCCTACAGCTACCACAGCACAGATAAAAGGGCTTGTGAGCCCAGACTTTTCAATAAGAACTGTTCCATCTACATCTACATCTGCATGGATACTCTGCAAATCACATTTAAGTGTCTGGCAGAGGGTTCATCGAACCACCTTCACAATTCTCTATTATTCCAATCTCGTATAGCGCGCGGGAAGAATGAACACCTATATCTTTCCGTACGAGCTCTGATTTCCCTTATTTTATGTTTGTGATCGTTCCTGTCGATGTAGGTCGGTGTCAGAAAAATATTTTCGCATTCGGAGGAGAAAGTTAGTGATTGGAATTTCGTGAGAAGATTCCGTCGCAACGAGAAACGCCCTTCTTTTAATGATGGCCATCCCAAATCCTGTATCATTTCTGTGACACTTTCTCCCATATTTCGCGATAGTAAAAAATGTGCTGCCTTTCTTTGAACTTTTTCGAATTGCTCAGTCAGTCCTATCTGGTAAGGATCCCACACCGCGCAACAGTATTCTAAAAGAGGACGGACAAGCGTAGTGTAGGCACTCCTTAGTAGGTCTGTTACATTTTCTAAGTGTCCTGTCAATGAAACGCAGTCTTTGGTTATCTTTCCCCACAACATTTTCTATGTGTTCCCTCCGAACTGGCTATTAGCAATGGGACGACGGGCACGTCCACCTCTAGCCTGAGTTCCACTCACGCTACAGTATGGGCGTGCACGGCTCGATCTGTGCCGTCAGAAGATCACTCGGAAGATGAAATGTCCCCGCGTGGTCTTCAGAGATGAAAGCAGATCATGCCTGCACGCAAATGATGGCCGTTTGCGTGTACTAGCTAGACGTGGTGAGCACTGTCTCGTGCAGTGCATTCATCCAAGACATGTTGTTAGATACGTGGTTACAGCAGGCAGGTGATGTTTTGTCTCAACAGTATAATACTCGCCTACACACTGCCCGTGAAACTCAACGTGCTATGCAAGACGAGCAGAAACTTCCCTGACCAGCACGATCTCTGGACTTGTCGTCAATCGAGCACGTGTGGGAGGAGAAGTGACTCGTGCGACTCGTCAACCAACATTGTTAGAGACCTACGTGAAAAGGTCGAGCAGGTGCGGCTTAAGGTGTCTCAGGACATTATTAGCCATTTGAACGATCGACTGGATGCCAGAGACAACGCCTGTATTGTCGCCCGTGGAAGCTACACCACGCAGTAAGATGGAAGTTTCAGCAACGGTCGATACCTAGTACCTCAGAGCCACTTGCGCTATTGATCTGTAAATGTGATTATTTCACGTACTCCACACGCACTGTTGCAATAAGAAATCTGGAAACTCTAAAATAGTGTACTAATTTTTTCCCGGCAGTGTATTTTCAAGTCAACCATCCTATCCTTGGCCTTGACAGATTTCACAAAACAGCGAAATGGATGGTCGAGGAGGGGGGCAGGGAGGGGCAGGCTTGAACCGTCATTCTCTGGGCGGTAAACTGAGATAGCTTGATATGCCACCTTAAGAGACTAGGGGCAAATTAAAACTGTTTGCCGAACCGACACTCGAACTCTGGACTTCTGCTTCTCGTGAGCAAGTGAATATTTTTATAAGACTTCATGAACTGCGTACGGCACGAATTAATAAATATTTTTGACTCAAAACGTTCCAAAACAGGACGAGACGTGGAGAGCAGAACTGTTACTATAGAATTATGGTGACGAAAGTGTCTAACAATATCCATTGAGGTGTTTCTAATTAATGTCTCTTTAAAATCTTAAAAATACTCTATTCGAAAATTTTAAATGAATTTTTTTTCAGTTTGTATATTTGTTATTTCGAATACCCAACTTAGTGTTGGTATTTTTGCAGTATTGTTCAGTATCTTGGGCGAACCTATGGGTGTACCGTTAACAAACGTCTATGTTCACCTCGATTAACTTATTAATATACTTATATCTCTACAGTGGTAATGAATGTATCATTAAAATGTGATTCCTTTCTTATTAATGCTAAATGCCTTCCAGCAGATCAATTTGATAACAAATCTGCAGTAAATATAGGGCCGCCCGCGGTGGTCTAGCGGTTCTAGGCGCTCAGTCCGGAACTGCGCGACTGCTACGGTCGCAGGTTCGAATCCTGCCTCGGGCATGGGTGTGTGTGATGTCCTTAGGTTAGTTAGGTTTAAGTAGTTCTAAGTTCTAGGAGACTAATGACCTCAGAAGTTGAGTCCCATAGTGCTCAGAGCCATTTTCTTAGTAAATATAGGGTGTATCAAGGAGGACTTTACAACTTTGAAAAATCATGGTCATTTATTCATTCAACCTGAAGACATGGATTTGGTATTATTTTATAGCAAAATACAGCAACTTTTTTTACCATGGACCTAAACAAGTTTAACGTTTCTTCCATGCGATTTGGCGCACATCCCATCTGAAGTCGATTTCTTGTCATACATGCTTCAGCGTGTCAGACGTAATTTGTTCAATTACGAGATAGATTATAGCTCTGATATAAGCTCGTACGATAGAGGAGCTGGTAAGGGTAGAACAAACACGGTACCATTGATTCTCCAGAATAAAAAGTCAAGAGGTGTCAGGTTCAGTAAACGTGCGGTCATTGCAGCTGTACCACATTCGCTTACATTGAAAGCGGAATATTAGGAAATCGTGGGCATCTTGCCAAACAGTCAAAAGTTGATCTATTTTCCTTCAAAATGACAACCAAGACAATGTCTAAGTCGTAGGGAAGAGTTTGTACGAATTTTAAAAGCTGTAAAGTCCTTTCCATCTGAAATTCGTTCCTCATGTCAACATCCTCTGAAGAGGTCATTTTAGCTTGAATTTTTAACTTTCTGAACTTTACACTGTTATGTCTGTACCCAGTTCCAGTAGTAAACTGACCTTTAAATATAAGTGCAAATGAGTTTATTATCTTAATATTAATATACTACCCGATTTACGTTAGCGACTAAGGGGAATGAGCCATTAGTTAATAATTCAACTTTGAAATTTCGTGATATGAACTGTGCAGTCATGGTGGACCAAATATTATTGAAAATTTACATCTTCCCTAATTCTGAAAAGCTGCGATGTTTATTCATTAAGATGATCTTGCGAGAAACCCGAAATACTTTTAGTAATATTTTATTCACAGTAATTGGGTTATAATCAACTAAAATATAAAACTTCCTGACAGATTAAAACTGTGTGCCGGATCGAGACTCGAACTCGGGACCTTTTTGACGAGACGAGACGAGGTACTGGCAGAAGTAAAGCTGTGAGGACGAGGCATGAGTTGTGCCTGGGTAGCTCAGATAGTAGAGCACTTGCCCGCGAAATTCAAAAGTCCCGAGTTTGAGTCTCGGTCTGGCACACAGTTTTAATCTGTCAGGAAGTTTGATATCAGCGCACACTCCGCTGCAGAGTGAAAATTTAATTCTGGAACTAAAACATAATTTATATTATTGTACTTCATATTCTTTGAAGTTACGCATGGGACTACGTAAACTTTTCCTAATTATATATCAGAACTTATAGTGCAATTTGCGGCCCATTTTTTGATGTAACCAAAATTATCAAATGACTTTTAATTGTTATTTTGTAAATCTGATATTTGGTGATATGTTCTGTTGTTTTGGTTTATATAGGAGGGAGTGGCGCATGAGACACGAGGTCATTCTGCATTATTGTCTTTCGGAAGCTGTTTGTATGAGAGGCTGTCAGACGGTCAGTGTATATTCCACCTATGTACTTGATAATCAGACACAATATATGACAAGAAATGTATTAGGCTGTGTGTTTTATTTCAAAATTAGTAACACAGCGACGCAAGGATCGAGGACTTTCTGAAGTAGCAACCCCATGGAATATCGAAGTTCGTTATCTCATCATGTGAAGCAGCTAGGTTATTGTGTGAACTTTCATTAACTGTGACTGAAATGTTCTAGTTTCACTCGTCTTCGTACTTGTGAGTGGTGGAGGCCCAAATTATTACGTTGCTCCGATGGTATGATTGAGAATTCACTGTTACATCTTTCCAACTGTAGTCAGAACTTGAGATTATGTATATTTTTCTAACTCAGCGTCAGTGGTAACTGAAGGGTTTCCCTCCTCTCACTGTTAAGGGTGGCATTTTAACATCCGCATCCAATGATGCCTAACAGGTAAGCGTGACACGGAGGTCGGTCGGTACCGTTGGGCCTCTGTGTCCTGTTCAAAAAGTGTTCAGATGTGTGTGAAATCTTATGGGACTTAACTGCTAAGGTCATCAGTCCATAAGCTTACACACTACTTAAGCTAAATTATCCTAAGGACAAACAAACACACACACACCCATGCCCGGGGGAGGATTCGAACCTCCGCCGGGAGCAGCCGCACAGTCCATGACTGCAGCGCCTCAGACCACTCGGCTGTGTCCTGTTCGGACGGAAAACGGAGTAAACTCCTTCCTGGTATATATATATATATGGCAAAAATTTTAAACATGTAATTGTAACAGTATTTCTAATAGTCCCTGAGATAGTTTGGTCAAAAACATGTGAAATTTATCATTGCCAAGAAAGGAACTCATTTGTTAGCTTCAGTTTTTTACCCCCACACCCTCATTAAGTACTAGGATAAATTAATACGTAAGAGAAGATAATGTAGTGCTTCCGCAAGGAGAGATTGCAGCGGGTAGTGGAAAAATGAGACGTCATTTGCGAGCCCCCCGTTGGCCATCGCTCAGGGCGCTTTTTGCTGGACCACTACCTGTCCCTCCCGCTATTGTCTCGGCTCACTCTCTGGCCAGCGCCGCGCCAGCAGAACGACACAGCAGAGAGAGAGACACACAGACGTATAAATCGGACGACGCCCCCACAGCTGGTCTCTAATTGTTGGTCTGCCGCGAGCATTAATCACGCGGCCCGCTGCTCCGGCCGCTATTGTGGTCGGCTGCCGTTTGCTCCGCGGGCCGGAACGATACCGCCGGACGCGAAAGGTTGTTTTAATGTCCGCACGCGCCCGCCGCGGCCATTTTTCATCGCGCTGCCCGCCGCCGCCGCCAGAGACGCGTCCGCGTTGCAAAAGCGAGAAGGAAAGGATCGATTGATCGATCGACCCAGAGAGGCGACAGGCGGGTGTCGGCGGCAACAAGCACCAAGCCGCCGACGTCGTATGCGGCCACGTTGCGAAGGCGTACTTTGCAGCCACGGAGGACGTCCCAGCGTGGCAAGCTGCCAAACTGCCTCCTTACTTTCCTTGCTCGTCGCCTGCGAGTTTTTTTTTATTCATGTCCTGGAACTAAACGATACAGTGCATCATTTCTGCATGCAGATTCGTAGACCGTGGCGGGCTAAGCTTATGGAAACCGGATGTCATTTCCCACTCGCGACGTAATGCCATAGGTGATACTGCTGTTTCTTATTTATATAAATGATATTGCCTTCTAGTATTACAGATGATTCAAAAATATTTCTGTTGCTGATGCCACCAGCTTGGTAGTGAAGGATCTTGAGTGAAATATTGAAACAGCATCAAAAAATGTAGTTCATGAAAAAAGTTCGTGGCTTGTGGAAAATAATTTGATGCTAAATCACAGTAAGACTCAGTTTTTACAGTTTCTAACTCACAATTCAACAAGAACCGATATTTTGATCAGACAGAATGGGCATATGAAAAGCGAGACGGAACAGTTCAAGTTCCTAGGCGTTCGGATAGATAGTAAGCTATTGTGGAAAGCCCATGTTCAGGATCTTGTTCAGAAACTAAATTCTGCTTTATTTACCATTAGAACAGTATCTGAAATAAGTGACAGTTCAACACGAAAAGTAGTCTACTTCGCATATTTTCATACTCTTATGTCGTATGGTATTATTTTTTGGGGTAATTCTTCTGATTTAAAAAGGGTATTTTTGGCTCAAAAACGGGCTGTTCGAGCTATGTGTGGTGTACGTTCGAGAACCTCTTGTCGACCACTATTCAATAGTCTGGGAATTCTGACATTCAAAAAATGGTTCAAATGGCTCTGAGCACTATGGGACTTAACTTCTAAGATCATCAGTCCCCTAGAACTTAGAACTACTTAAACCCAACTAACCTAAGGACATCACACACATCCGTGCCCGAGGCAGGATTCGAACCAGCGACCGCAGCGGTCGCGCGGTTCCAGACTGTAGCGCCTTTAACCGCTTGGCCACCGCGGCCGGCATTCTGACATTGCCCTCACAGCATATATTTTCTTTAATGTCGTTTGTTGTTAGCAATATTAGCTTATTCCCAAGAGTTAGCAGCTTTCACTCAGTTAATACTAGGCAGAAATCAAATCTGCATGTGGAATGCACTTCCTTGACTCTCATGCAGAAAGGAGTGCAGTATTCTGCTGCAACCATTTTCAATAAGCTACCACAAGAAGCCAAAAATCTTAGCAGTAGCCGAAATACTTTTAAGTCCAAACGGAAGAGTTTCCTCATGGCTCACTCCTTCTATTCTGTCGAGGAGCTCCTGGAAGAGCTGAAAAATTAAGCAAATTCCAGTGTTACATTGTTGATTCTCTTTATTTAAACTTACGAATTGTCGCCTGAATATGTTACTTATATTTCATTTTATCTGTTTCTACTATCGTGTTATAATTTCACGTATCGACTCGTTCCATGACCATGGAGACTTCTCCTTAATTTGGTCCCACGGAACAATAAATAAATAAATAAAATAAATAAATAAATAAATTTATTCACACGTCAAGTTCCATAGGACTAAACTGAGGAGAAAATCTCCAAGGTCATGGAACGTTTCAGTACATGAAATTACAACATAAAAGTAATAACAGATAAAAATAAATGTTCATGAACCTGAAAAAAGACAGTCCATAAGTTTAAGTAAACGCTGTCAGCAATACAGTAAGAATCAGCTTAATTTTTCAAGGAACTCCTCGACAGAATAGAAGGAGTGACCCATGAGGAAACTCTTCAGTTTCGATTTGAAAGCGCGTGGATGACTGTTAAGATTTTTGAATTTCAGTGGCAGCTTATTGAAAATGGATGCAGCAGTTTACTGCACACCTTTTAGCACAGGAGTTAAGGAAGTCCGATTCAAATGCAGGTTTGATTTCTGCCGAGTATTAAACGAGTGAAAGCTGCTTATTCTTGGGAATAAACTAATATTGGTAACAAGAAACGACAATAAGGAATATACATACTGAGAGGCCAATGTCAAAACACCCAGACTCGTGAACAGGGGCCGACAAGAGGTTCTTGAACTCACAGCATTTATTGCCCGAACCGCCCGTTTCTGAGCCAAAAATATCCTTGTAGAAAGGGAAGAGTTGCCCCAAAATATAATACCATACCACATAAGCGAATGAAAATAAGCAAAGTAGCCGGCCGAAGTGGCCGTGCGGTTAAAGGCGCTGCAGTCTGGAACCGCAAGACCGCTTCGGTCGCAGGTTCGAATCCTGCCTCGGGCGTGGATGTTTGTGATGTCCTTAGGTTAGTTAGGTTTAACTAGTTCTAAGTTCTAGGGGACTAATGACCTCAGCAGTTGAGTCCCATAGTGCTCAGAGCCATTTGAACCATTTTAAGCAAAGTAGACTAATTTATGTGTCGAACGATCACTTACTTCAGATACCGTTCGAATAGTAAAAATGGCAGTATTAAGTCTTTGAACGTGATCCTGAATGTGGGCTTTCCACGACAGCTTCCTATCTATCCGAACACCTAGAAATTTAAACTGTTCAGTTTCACTAATAATATCCCAGTTTTGTGAAATTAAAACGTCAGGTTTTCTTGAATTGTGTGTTGGAAACTGCAAAAACTGAGTCTTACTGTGATTTAACGTTAGTTTATTTTCTACAAGCCATGAACTAAGGTCATGTACTGCACTATTTGAAACCGAGCCAATGTTGCACACAACATCCTTTACTACCAAGCTAGTGTCATCAGCAAACAAATATTTTAGAGTTACCAGTAATACTAGAGGGCATATCATTTATAGAAATAAGGTACAGAGTGGCCCCAACACTGATCCCTGGGGCAGCCCCCACTTGACTGTACCCACTCAGACCCCAGATCACAGTCGTTATCAATATTGTGAATAATGACCTTTTGCTGCCTTTATTTTCCTTCTGTATTATAGGTAGTAATGTTGCAACGTACATGGGCTGGGTGGGACGGTGGGGGGGGGGGGGGGGTAGCAAACCTACTGTGCGGCTTGGAGTCATCGTGTTACAAGACGAAGTTTGTCTTCTGCTGTGGCTTCATTAAAAATAGCGGCTTTCAGTCTAGTCAGTGACATCTTGTTCTTTTATATTTAAATTTAAAGGGGAGGGGGGGGGGTGTATAAAGGAAAGGAAAATGGAGGGATTACTGCAGGACCGGGATTCGAACCTAGGATTCCTGCTTACTAGGTAGGTACACTAACCACTACGCCACCCGGGCCGCAGGTTATCGCAACGGCGCTGAGTATCTCGGCGCGCCTCACTACCGATCCACATTCCCACCGAGGGCCCCCTATCGGAGTCCCTTTCCATTTTCTCCATTCCCTGTACTCTGTGATTTCCGCAGGAGGTCGCACGTATTTGTGCATCCGCACTGAAGAAGACAGAGCCATTGTCCATCTAGGCGAATCAGTTACACGAATGCGTGGTGCCTGTTCTTTCGGACATTTTCAAAAGAACAGACACCATGCATTCATATGACTGATTCGCCTAGATGGACAGTGGATCCACCTTATTCAGAACAGATACACAAGTACCGGGTGATCAAAAAGCCAGTATAAATTTGAAAACTGAATAAATCACGGAATAATGTAGATAGAGAGGTACAAATTGAGACACATGCTTGGAATGACATGGGATTTTATTAGAACCAAAAAAATACAAAAGTTCAAAAATTCCGACAGATGGCGCTTCATCTGATCAGAATAGCAATAATTAGTATAATAAAGTAAGACAAAGCAAAAATGATGTTCTTTACAGGAAATGCTCAATATGTCCATCATCATTCCTCAACAATAGCTGTAGTCGAGGAATGATGTTGTGAACAGCACTGTAAAGCATGTCCGGAGTTATGGTGAGGCATTGGCGTCGGATGTTGTCTTTCAGCACCCCTAGAGATGTCGGTCGATCACGATGCACTTGCGCCTTCAGGTAACCCCAAAGCCAATAATCGCACTGACTGAGGTCTGGGGACCTGGGAGGCCAAGCATGACGAAAGTGGCGGCTGAGCACACGATCATCACCAAACGACGCGCGCAAGAGATCTTTCACGCGTCTAGCAGTATGGGGGGGGGGGGGGGGGGGGAGCGCCATCCTGCATAAACGTCGTACGTCCCAGCAGGTGTTTATCAGCCAGGCTGGGGATGATGCGTTTCTGTAACATATCGGCGTACCTCTCACCCGTCACGGTAGCAGTTACTGACGTTTTGTTGTCCAGCGCCATCTGTCGGACATTTTGTGAACTTTGTTTTTGTTTTGTTCTAATAAAACACCATGTCATTCGAAGCATGTGTGTTAATTTTTACCTCTCAATCTACATTATTACTTGGTTTATTAAGTTTTCAAATTTATACTGACTTTTAATCACCGTGTACATCCGACCTCCTGCGGAAATATAGAATAGCGATCATGGAGGAAATGTACAGGGACTGAGAATAACTGACACTCGGTGGGAATGTGAATCTGTGTCCCGGATGGCGCAGTGGTTGATATACCTACCTAGTAAACAGGGGATCTCAGGTTCGAATCCTAGTCCAGTTCATATTTTCACTTGTCGCCGCTGATTGCGCGTAATGTTCTGATGTTTCCAGAATGAGATTTTCACTCTGCAGTGGAGTGTGCTCTGATATGAAACTTCCTGGCAGATTAATACTGTTTGCCGGGCCGAGACTCGAACTTGGGACCTTTGCCTTTCGCGAGCAAGTGCTCTACGGACTGAGCTACACAGTTTTAATCCGCCAGGAAGATTCATACCAGCGCATACTCCCCTGCGGAGTGAAAACCGCATTCTGGAAACATCCCCCAGGCTGGGGCTAAGCCATGTCTCCGCAATATCCTTTTTTCAGGAGTGCTAGTTCTGCAAGGTTCGCAGAAGAGCTTCTGTGAAGGGTGGAAGCTATGAGACGAGGTACTGGCAGAACTGAAGCTGTGAGGGCGGGTCGTGAGCCGTCCTTGGGTATCTCAGATGGTAGAGCGCTTGCCTCTGAAAGGTAAAGGTCACGAGTTCGAGTCTCGGTCGGGCACACAGTTTTAATCTGCCAGGTAGTTTCAATGTTCTGATGCAGTTGACATCAGCAATCCCTCCCCTTTCTCTTCCTTTCTCCCTCTCCGCCCTCTACATTCAGCAAATAGTTTATAGGTCCGTATTACATAGGTTTTTAACACGGTCGGAACTGAAACCTTTGTATGGATACTTACAAGTCGCCATTCGTCCTCCAAAATATTAAAAATACTCCATAATCCCCTTCCCCCAGTATAGCAGCATCCCTACAAACTATCGTATGGGTGTACTTGCCAAAGCTACAAACGAATAGTGCAGAAATTCCAATACTAATGTGGTTCATATGAATATTCATGACTGTTCTTTCAGACGTGTTGGAAAGAACTTTTTCTCTGCCCAGGGACTGGGTGTTTGTCCTCATCATTTCATCACAGCTGAAGGTGGTGGGGGGGGGGGGGAAGGGAGAAAGGGAAATGGGAGGTATTGCTGATGTCATCTACATCAGAACATTGAAACAGCTGTAGATTCCATGTGGTGACTCTTCTTTCGGAAGTATCCAAATAATAGACAACACGCCTTCATATAAATAACGAACTGACAGTTGATTTAAACTCTAAGACATACGAGGGTCTCTCCTCGAAGACTGTGCACATGATTGTTCATGCAAATTGCAGAGTCTTGAACGCCTTCTTTGTTAGAGTATTTGTATGTTGCCACACCATGGACTGTCTTTTGGATTCTGGTTAGCTGTAAGAACACTACGTCTCATCTTCGGTGACGACAGCATTCAGAAAACTTCAGTCTCATACTGCTCAAGCAAGTCCCGATAAATTTCCATTTCTGGTTTTGTGTAAGCATCAACGAGGTCCATCTCGCACAACCTTTTCCATACCAGATATTACATCCATCATTCACCATCAGCTGATGATCAAGGATGAGATGACCGATAAGCTGTTCGTCTTGAAGGATAGTAGCTGAACAGGGTCGACCAGGACGTGTCTTCCAGAGCACATCCTTTCCACCACTTCTGAAATGCAGCTCCGAACGCCGTGTCTTACTAACATGTACTTCATCATCTCCATATTAGCAGCAGTCGATCTATTGCAATGGACATAATTTGTTCAGCAGTAAGAAATCTGACGTATTGCTCTTTTATAGACACCTCGGTGTCAGATGCCACTCTGGACCACTTCCCCTATGCTGCTGTCTGCCGACGAACAACAAAAGCTACAGGACATTAGAAAAAAGATCAAAAATTTGAACAGCACCGACAAACTAGCAACCCCTTGTATGATATACGCCATACGTGTTTTTAAATTATGTCTGTTCCCAAAGTGGACTGCGTTCTTTTTGGATGTAGTGTTTATCTTATTCATTACACTCTGCTGTATGAACACGTTAGCTGCTTGTCATCTTCAGAATAATTGCTTGTGTCAGGAGCGCCCATCAACAAGTAATTTCCGCCGAGTTCAGCATGCTTTGTAAAACAGCACTTAAATGTTATAGTTTTCCGATTCGGATACAACTGCTGCAGCAGAAATTGTAAGAGAAGAGGAATGGCGAACAAAATAGTGTGATGTAAATTCTTCAATATTATACATCTGAAAATCTGATGAACAATGAAACTAAAACTAGAAAACCCATTTTTGGAACTCCAGAAACTGAGGAAGAGGAAAGTGATAAAGCGGAGGAGGCAAATAAGAAGAGGAAAACCAGTTCAGCCACTGCCTCAGTGGAAAAGAGAAAGAAGGGAAGGATTAGCTGCATGGGACTTGATTATTGAAGCCTGACAAATTCAAAGTGTTCTTCTTCTTAACTCAGACTTATTATCGCAATAGCCGGCCGGTGTGGCCGTGCGGTTCTAGGCGGTTCAGTCTGGAACCGCGTGACCGCTACGGTCGCAGGTTCGAATCCTGCCTCGGGTATGGATGTGTGTGATGTCCTTAGGTTAGTTAGGTTTAAGTAGTTCTAATTTCTAGGGGGCTGATGACCACAGATGTTAAGTCACATAGTGCTCAGAGCCATTTTTTTACTATCGCAGTAAGTTTTATAATTCTTAGAATACTGCTACATTACTTTTCTTTTTCGTTTCAATAAAACTTTTGCAAGTCACGAAAGAATTTAAGAATTTATCTGCCAGTGGGCGTTAATTTATAATATGGGACATGATGGAAATTTGTGCCGGACCAGAAATAGAGCCTGGGTCTCTTGCTTACTAGGCAGAAGCACTCACCACTACGCCATATACTGTATAATCAAGGCGATGACTGATCCCTCAGTGAAGATGCACACCAAGCGCAAACTCTTCCAATTTCTGCGAGATGCCGATGAGGCTAATGATCAGAGGCACTATATAAGTAGTGTGTAGTACAAGTTGAGAATTTGGGTCTAATGGGAAGCGTGCCAAGGTAGTCTGTACAGTTGTGGTGACCATTGTGTCTGGATGGCGTAGTGGACAGCGCATTTGCCTAGTATGCAGAAAACCCATGTTTGAATCCTGGTCTGGCACAAATTTTCATTTTACTCGATTGACATAAATTACTGTCCACTGGTGGTAGTTAACGTCCTTAATTCTTTTGTGTCTTGATTTGTAGTAGCTGCAGGATCAAAATGCTGTCTGTCCTTTCGGATATGTCTGAAAGAACAGACACCAGATTTATAACTTTTCCAATTTTTAAAATTTGTAATGTTTCTTAATAACACCTTACCTTGATAAATATGAGTAAAGAAACTGTCAAGAATATTATTCAATTTATAGTGCAATGAAAAGATTTCATTATGTTACTTTGTGTTCTGCCTTACGGCAGGTCTTATCATGGGGAAGCCTCGTCAGAGAGGTTCACTGCATGAGCGTCTATGGAAGAGATTCCAGTGGTGGTTTCCCGTTTCCTTCCTCTGATGATGATGAAATGATAATGAGGACAATACAACACCCAGTCCCTGAGCAGAGAAAATCTCCGACTCAGCCGGGAATCGAATCCGGGCCCCTTGGCGTGACAGACCACTGCGCCGACCACCATTTTATTCTTTCTTTTTTTGCATTTTGTTCGTTGTTGATCGTTGTGTTTGGTCTAAAAAAATGGCTCTGAGCACTATGGGACTTAACATCTATGGTCATCAGTCCCCTAGAACTTAGAACTACTTAAACCTAACTAACCTAAGGACAGCACACAACACCCAGCCATCACGAGGCAGAGAAAATCCCTGACCGCGCCGGGAATCGAACCCGGGAACCCGGCCGTGGGAAGCGAGAACGCTACCGCACGACCACGAGATGCGGGTGTGTTTGGTCTTTGTGGACGTCACATGACATCCGTTTCAGTTCGTTGTTGATTCTTTCACTCAGTTCTTTTTTATTACAGAGGCGAATCAGCTCTCTGACCGAACACGCTGAGCTATCGGGGCGGACTTATTGCGTTAGTTAACTGAAATAAAGTAATATTTAACTTTTTCCCATGTGTTATCATGTCTTGTTCACAGCCTGATGTTTTTCCATAATACACTGCTCGCAGAAATGTACATACATAAAAACGATTCAGGAATTTATTGCTTTTAGGGATGTCATTCAATGTATGAATAATTTTGTATTGTATAAAATTTAGGTTGTGGTCTCTACAAGATAATCTGGCTGTAACACTCAAAGTCAACACAAAACAATAGGAGTCATTTGTTTCGTAATTTCGTAATGACTCTCATAGATATTACGAAAGACACTAGCTTTTGCTTCAGTTCTTGAAGCTAGTTTTCGCTGTCGTTGCGCCATCCAGCACTCAAATGCTGTTAAGGTGTGCATTACTTGAGGAGCGAGCCGCGCGGTGACTTGTGTAACACCCCACCTCTGTGTGTGGAGGTGGGGCCACTGAGGCTCTCACGGCGCCATTAGAAGCTCCTCGCCGGCACTCTGCCAAGGCCGCGGCCCCACACGAGACGAGGCGAGCCTCCCCTCTGTGCACGCCACACTGAAGGAGCCGCCTGCGAGCACTGGCTAGGCAGCGCCGCAACACGTCATCTGCATCACAATATGCCCCGTCTTCCACCAATCTCTCCTACGCCTACGGCGAAGGGAACATACTATCATTACCTGGCACTGCCTCTTTGCACAGGGATTTTTCTGAAGAAATTAGTTGAGTTAGTTTCCTTTCGTTGTGTTCCCCGGCCTCGTGAATACTTGAAAGCAAAGAACCATCTCTTCCTCTGCCTAAGCTGATATAGTTTTTGGTAAGCATGTCTACTAACTTGTTACAGGTAGCTAGTTCCACTTTTCAAGTGGTACGGCCCCAGTTTTCTTCTCAAACCACAACAATAACTGATAAACATGTCAGTATTATGATCTATTAGTATTATATTATATTAATAGACTTTCCCTACAGCTTCTCCTATGTATGTTCTTGACAGGTATATTTAACACACCTGCGTCACCCCTCTCTGTATCTGCCTCTTTCTCTATCTGTCTAGCCACCTCATCCGCCCATCACTATTTCCTCCTCCCCACTCTCTCTGTTTCTTCATCGCCGCCTCCCATCCCTCTCCAACCATTTCCTCCACCACCTATCTTTGACCATATCTTCCTTGCCTCAAATGGTTCTGAGCACTATGGGACTTAACATCTGAGGTCATCAGTCTCCTAGAACTTAGAACTACTTAAACCTAGCTAACCTAAGGACATCACACACATCCATGCCCGAGGCAGAATTCTAACATGCGACCGTAGCTGTCGCGTGGTTCCGGACTGAAGCGCCTAGAACCGCTCGGCCACCGCGGCCGGCTCTTTGCCATACCATCTGATATATCCTGCTCCCCTCTCTTTTTCTATTTCTGCATCCCCTCCTCTTATTTTTTTATCTGTACTCTACCTTTCTATCCCTTCCACCTGCCTCATCCATTTCCTCTTCCCCCCTCTCTTTGTCCATCTCTTCCCCTCCTCCATTCTGTCCATCCCCTCCTCTATCCATCTCAACCTGTCCCTAGCCATGATTATCAGCACATGTAGCCCCCGGAATACAGTTGGATGAAGTAGGCCTACAGTTTTTACACTTTTCCCACAACACATATGTTGTACAGGGCAAGCTACCTATCAGGGGACTGAAAATCATTTATTTGGTTCTGATGCACATGCCAGTATGCAAAGCGTGTCGATACAACACAACATGCTTGTCATGCACCGTAGCCTAATTGTTGGGGCTCATAAAGTCACTTCTTGCTATAAGCCAGGAGTTGGAAAAACATCATCATCAGCACATGTAGCCCCTGGAATATAGTTCAATGAAGTAAGCCAATACCTCTCCCACAACACATCTGTTGTACAGGGCAAGCTACCTACCAGGGGACTGAAAATCATTTATTTGGCCCTGAAGCACATGACATCATGCAAAGCTGGTCGAGAGAACAGAACATGCTTGTCATGCACCGTAGTCTACTTGTCGGGGCTCATAAAGCCATTTCTCGCTATAAGCTAGGTGTTGAAAAAACACGTTTTTGGCGGTATCTCCGCTCCTATTGGAGACAAGAAGTTGTAAACAGCACTGTACTGCTACACTCGTGGCCTGTTGTTTCTGTATCTAATTTGGTTGAAATTGGTCTCGGGATTTGGGAGGAGACCCCCAAGATACACCCATACACTTTGTTTATGACATATTATCAATTAATAAAGTAGTAACCCAATCAGTTTCTGAAATTTATTTATTTTTAGACTGACATTAAGTTAACGTTAGTCTTTTCGATATCGATAGCTGTTTTTGTTCTGGCTTAACCACAAGCGCCAGAATGAAGGAGAAGAATGCAAGAGAAGAGAAGGCAGTGAAACGACGTCGGCCAATGGTGCCCTGATTAGGACCGCACCACGCCAGGAGCGGCCTCTACAAGAGGAGAATATAAGCGCCACTCCTGCCAGCCTCTGCCGCTCAGTATTTGGACAGAATACGGACAGGCCTAGCAGAGAACGTTACGATAGCAGTTATTAGTGATCCACAAATTGTGTGTCAAACTTGCATAACATTGCATATAGCGAAGGACTCCGATTTATGTTGCATGACGCCTATCGCTTCCGACACCGTTGTAGTATTCTCAATATGCTTATCTGTAATAAAGACTCTTAATGTGATTTTGACTTAATTGTTGTATAGCATTCCGAGAATGCAGCATCCTTTAGGCATGCTAGACGAGACGAGTGGGCAAGACTCCGCAGTTTTAGTCTTAGTAGTTCTGATGGATATTTTATTTACATTGCCTGTATATGTCTTGGCCACCTCAGCTTGTGATGGATGTAACACGTTTTACGTGATATAATCCAAGTAACTCTTTTTTCTGAAGAAGACACCCTTAGCGGTATCGAAACCTAGGCCAGGTCTCTAAATAAATAAACTCCGGCAACTGAATGGCTGCCTATTTCATTAACTGGAAACTTACTCGCAGTTGCTGGTAACAGCCATGTTCCAGGATGTGACGCTGAATTATATTAGCTGTATAACATTTCTGGGTTCATACAAGAAATCCAGAAAGCACTACAAGATGGTTATAATCAAACGTTGGCTATTTGAGAAGGCTTCATGAAAACTGAGTGATCGTAGAACATTGAAGCTTCGTGGCAACGTTTGTAAAGACTTGTGGATGAGAAATAACGAATAAACGATTGAAAGAACCACATTATAATTTTCACATGAAAGGGTAACAATTGTTAATTGTACATTCCAGGTTACAAATGTCAGGCGGCAAAAGTTGGTAAGTAATGTGAAGTTTGTACATATACTATTTCACAGTTGTTCGCAGCACTTTTCGAACGACTGAGCATGTAAGATTCATCTGTCGCGAGACAGTTCCCGCACTGCTTAAGATCGCACAGTGCGTCCAGCATTCTCAGCCATGACGACGGTGGCTTCGTCAACAACGTGTGGTGCAATTGCCCGTCCGCCTCTTCCAGGAGCAATTCCCAAATCGCCAGTTAATTCGAACTTCCGAATCATGTTCTTCAACTACGGTGCGGAAAGAGGATCCTGGACCCCTCCGTATTCCTTCAATATGTCGATATTCGCGAACAGCGGCAGCACTTTCGTTGTTGTTATGACGAAACAGTTTTACAAGTAAAGCCCTGCCCACCTTGTCCAGCTCCAAGTTGATAGCCTGCAGCTGTAATACACACTGATGAATGTGTTTCAATCCCACGTCGCCTTACCACTAACGGCAAGTCGCGACGCTAACACTACTAACAACCCAAATCCTGCAGCGTACACAATGAACACGCCTCTTTTAAAGTTGGGTACCCATACGGTAAATAGTTTTCCGTCTACACTGGCTCAAGACCGAAACTTCAAATATAACCGTCCTGTTTACAGGCATCCAGGCAGCTGACGCGTTCCTTGACTTCCGGAGGTAGTTCAGCACCGTTCCACATTGCCACAAACGATCAAGTTACAAGCATACGGAATATCAGACCAATGTGTAACTGGACTGAAGAGTTTCTAGCGAACAGAACCGACAAAAGTCTTCAGACACTCCAAGGAAGTGCTATAGGACCGTTACGTTTCATAATATACACAAATGACTGAGTAGATAACGTTGCAAGTTCTACGAGGCTTTTCGTGGATGATGCTGTTGCACACAGAGAAGTCACAAAACTGGAAAAATTGTAGCGAAATGGAGGGAGAACTGCAAAGTATTTAAGGTTGTAGCAGGAACTGGCATTTGACCCTAAAAATAAGCACGTGACATATTGCGAGTGCACAGGCACAAACAACCGTAATTATATAATTAAACGATTGTAGAACAATCTCTGGAACCAGTTCCTATTACAAAATATCTACAAATATACGAGGGTAATCCCAAAAGTAAGGTCTCCTATTTTTTATAAGTACATAGACATGTTTATTTCTGCAATGGTTTACATCAGTTTACTGCTTGAACATTTACCTATTTTTCGCCATAATCACCGTTTCTGTCGATCCATTTTTGTAGACGCTGCGGCAGTTTTTGTATGCCCATGTCATACCATCTTGCCACTATGCTATTCAGAAAGTTATGAACCTCTTCTTTCACCTCGTCGTCGGATCTGAATCGCTGGGACCACAATTAACACTGACAGGTACTGTGAGACTCTGAAAAAACTCAAACGGTCAATTCAGAACCGGAGAAGACGAATGTTAAGCAAGGGCGTATACATTCTCCATGACAACGCTCGCCCGTTGGTCTCCTGCAACAGTTTCAGTGGAACATAATCACCCACCCACCCTATAGTCCTGACTTGGCGCCCACTGACTATCACCTGTTCCCTAGGTTAAAAGAACATTTGGCCGGAAAGCGATTCAGCTCCGACGACGACGTGAAAGAAGAGGTTCATAACTTTCTGAACAGCATGGCGACGAGATGGTATGACATGGGCATACAAAAACTGCCACAGCGCCTACAAAAGTGCATCGACAGAAATGGTGATTATGTCGAAAAATAGCTAAATGTTCAAGCTGTAAACTGATGCAAACCATTGTAGAAATAAACAGGTCTATGTACGTATAAAAAATAGGAGACAATTTTGGGATTACCCTAATACGTTCGAAGCCATCTGAAGTAGAACGACTACACAAAAATAATTGCGGATAGAGCAGATGCCAGACAGATTGAGTGGAAAACACCTCATAAAATGTGGTCCTAGGTCCTACATAACACTCGCTGGACCAATACTTGAATACTGCTCGTCAATTCGGGATCCATTCCAGAAAGGATTGATGAGGGAAATGGAGACGATAAAAAGAAAAGCTGCGCCTTTCGTTAAGGTTTATTTACTAAGAGCGAAAACGTCACGGAGATATTCAGTCTACTCTATTGGTACACACTACAAGAGAGGCGTTCTGCATCACGGGACCGTACGTTGCTCGAACAGTCATATAGTTTATTTCTTCCTCCTACGTGTATCTCGTAAAAACACCATCAAGATAAGATTAGAAAGATTCGCCCTACATGGAGGCTTACCAGCACTCGTTCTTCCTGCAAACCATATGCTACTGCAACAGGAAAACGGGTAGGGACAGTCTTTCACAATATACCCTTCGCCAGACGCGGTAAGGTGGCTAGTGGAGTATAGATGTAGATGTAGTCAATGGCGTTGACAAACAGCGAAATTGCTAAAAGTAAGCAAGGTTCCAGGGCCCCATGGAATCCATGTTATCTTCTGTACAGAAATTGCGGCCGAGCTAGTTTCCATTTTAATTAAAAGAAAAGAGAATGTACCCAGTAATTGGAGAAAGAACAACTCACACTTTCCCGTTGTTGAAGCCTAGAACGCTTTACGAGTCCAAACGTAATAGTGTCTCTAACAGGATGGCTTCCTCCATTCCAACCAGTACGGATTCCGCAAACATGGATCATGGGAGACCCAACTCGAGCTTTTTCACACGACATCTTGAAGCTTAGGATCAAGGACAAGCATTTGAGTTGGTACCACACCAACATTTACGAAGAAAAGTACGTTTATATGGAGTATCAAACAAAATTTGTGAATGAGATAAGGATTTCTTGATAAGAAGGATGTATCAGCATGTCGTCTTCGATCGCGAGTCATCGATAGATGTGTGGGTAACTGCAGGAGTGTTCCAAGCCAGGTACTCGTGTCGCAAAGACTGTTGTTCGTGATATCTATTAAAGAACCTACAGACAATAGTAAAAGCAACCTTGATAAACATAGAGTTTTTAAAAATCGAACAATGCCTATTGACATTAACAAACCAAAGGCACGGTAAATTAGAATGTCAGTAGTGTTTGTTGCAGGATTCTAGTTCGAGTCTACATGAGATACTGTAGTTTGCGAAGTTCCCACACCGACACTTATTTGTGCCATTAAACCAGCGTATTTGGTAGGCATGATGATGTTATTTTGCGTACAGTGTGCCTATATGTTTCCTGAGTAAATGACAACTTGCTAGGTTTCCAGAATGAGATTTTCACTCTGCAGCGGAGTGTGCGCTGATATGAAACTTCCTGGCAGATTAAAACTGTGTGCCCGACCGAGACTCTGCAGAGTGAAAATCTCATTCTGGAAACATCCCCCAGGCTGTGGCTAAGCCATGTCTCCGCAATATCCTTTCTTTCAGGAGTGCTAGTTCTGCAAGGTTCGCAGGAGAGCTTCTGTAAAGTTTGGAAGGTAGGAGACGAGATACTGGCAGAAGTAAAGCTGTGAGGCCGGGCGTGAGTCGTGCTTCGGTAGCTCAGATGGTAGAGCACTTGCCCGCGAAAGGCAAAGGTCCCGAGTTCGAGTCTCGGTCGGGCACACAGTTTTAATCTGCCAGGAAGTTTCAACTTGCTAGGTAGTTACTGTGCGACAGTTCAAGCAGTACGCAGTGAGTGGACGATAGGATTTACCAATGCAGAAAAAGCGGACATGCTCATGGAATATGGAAAATGTAGGAAGAATGCAGTTCGTTCTTGTACGGTGTATGCGGCAAGATATCCCAATAGACGTCGACCACCTCAACAATTATTTATCAGCCTGTTCAAGCAGTTACGTGAAAATGGTAGAGTAACTCATAGATAACGTAACAGAAGGAAACAATGACGACAGAATGGGAAGAAATTAATCTCATTCCTGCTGTTGTAGTTGATCTGCATGTTAGCTCTCGCTAATTTGTTCTCAGCCACATGGACTAGCCGGCCGGGGTGGCCAAGCGGTTCTAGGTCCTACAGTCTGGAACCGCGGCACCGCTATGGTCGCAGGTTCGAATCCTGCCTCGGGAATGGATGTGTGTGCTTTAGATTAGTTAGCTTTAAGTAGTTCTAAGTTCTACGGGACTGATGACCTTAGAAGTAAAGTCCCATAATGCTCAGAGCCATTTTTTGAACATGGACTAGTTTGAAACCAACGTGACATTCATGATTATAATACCAGAAAAAGAAAGACTTACACCATCCTTTACTCAACCTATCTTTGGCACAGAAAGGGGTAAAATATGCTGCTATAAAATTTTTTGACAAATTACCATATGAAATAAAATGTCTGACAGACAGCAGTAATAGCTTCAAAAATAATTTGAAATCATATCTCCTTGACAACTCCTTCATAATATAGATCGATTCTTGTACAGGAATAAATAAATCTAGAAATATAGTATATGCATGTTGTGCCATTTAAGGGAATGGGGTACTACTACCACTACTACTACTACTACTACTACTACTACTGCCGGCCGGGGTGGCCGAGCGGTTCTAGGCGCTACAGTTTGGAACTTCGCGACCGCTACGGTCGCAGGTTCGAATCCTGCCTCGAGCATGGATGTGTGTGATGCCCTTAGATTAGTTAGGTTTAAGTAGTTCTAAGTTCTAGGGGACTGATGACCTCAGAAGTTAAGTCCCATAGTGCTCAGAGCCATTTGAGTCTTACTACTACTACCACGTGATCAGGCCCAGTGGACCGCACGCATCTACAAGTTTCCTCCTCCATTGTATTCTGTCCATTGCTGCTATCCGCCATCCGTTCACATCCATTGACACTTGGTTTAAATCTTAATGGAGTCCATCCCTCCAACGCTTCTTGGGTCTCCCTGGCGGTCTCTTTCCGGTAGGTGTGAAATCCAGGAGCTTCCGAGGTCATCTGTGATCCTCCATCCGGGCCACATGGCCGGCCCACTGCATTCGTTTGGCTTTGACAGTTCCTGCTACGTTGGGCTGCTGGTATAGTTCCTCAAGCTCTTGGTTGTATATGATCCTCCATTCCCCTGTATCTGCATCCGGAACCGGACCGAAGATCTTCCGAAGCACTTTTCTCTCAAAAACAAGGAGCTTATGGAAGTCCTGTTTCCGGATACTCCATGTCTCACAGCCATATAGAACAACAGGCTGGATCAGGGTTTTGTACAGTCGAATCTTGAACTGTCTGGAGAGATATCTGTACCAAAGCAGTTGTGCTAGGCTGTGGTAAGATCGGTTTCCTGCTTGTATTCTGGCATTGATCTCTGCTTCACATGACGAGTTCTCAGTGAAAAGTGTCCCTAGGTATTTGAATTCTTGCACTCTCTTGTAGGACTGGTCGCCAAACTGCAGTGATTTGCGCGAGTGGCACTAGTTGGGCTAGCACCCTCGCATTCTCCATCGACATAGAGCCCATTCCTGTCACAACTCTCTCCATCAACAGCTGCAGGGAAACGATTAAGAGAATATCTTGTTTAGTGATGAAGCCACATTCACCGATCATGTGCAGGTAAATAGCCCAAATATTCATTATTGGTTTATTGACAATTCCCGTTGGCTTCATCATGTGGAACATCAACATCCATGGAGTGGAAAGGTGTGGTGTAGGTAGTGAACTATCAGGTGATAGGCCCGTTTTTCGTAGTACACATGTTTCGCAGCCTCCTAATAGATGCTAGAAGACGTCCCTCTGGAACCTGTGGTACCACCATGATGACTGTCCAGCCCAAAGTGGACGAAGTACTGCAGCATCTCTTCATTAGTTGTTTGCAGATCGTTGAACTGGACGGCGAGGACCTTTACCTTGGCCGCTGAAGCACTAGCTAGTGTGCAGTAGTTGCCCCATGCCACACTGGAAACACGTGTGTTGCCGCTGCCGGTGGTCATTTTGATCACAGCCTGTGATGGTCAACTGTCTCGTTGCTCGTCAGAATCCATACAACTAGCTTATGCACTTGCGTTATTCTATAGAGTGTGCTATCACAGCTATTGGGTAAGTGTCGGTATGGGAACTTTTGAAAATAAGATATCTCGTAAATGACTCGCACTAGAAAGCTGCAAGCAACAGCACTGACATTCTAATTTACCCTGCTTTTAGTTTTTTGATGTCAATAGGTATTTTACCTTTTAAAAAGCTTATGTTTGCACAAAAAATGCTCTTTCCAATTATTACTACTGTCTGTTAATTGGCTAACAATACGAACCCATAACTACCAGTCGATTCTGTGAAAACCGCACATCAATGTACTTTCGACTTTCGTCTGATATGTAGATATCATATGTAAGATTTTATTCCTCAATGTAACTTACTGAATCCGTTTTTCATGTTTGATATTAATAGTATAGATGTGGATACCGGACGAACGCGTCCGTATTATCATCGTTTTCCGATAGTACCTGGATAGTTTTGATTAATATATGTACTCAGGATTCTCGTACGTAAGACTAAAGCAATTATTTATCCCCGGGCATGTTCATTTTCGTAGTGGGACCGGATAGTATTGGTTAATGACATTCCATGCCCACGTATTTGCCGTGCAAGAGTCGTTTGTTGAATACTGTAAAATTCTAAGAAGCTTTGTGTTAACATAAATGATTTCTCCCGAAATTTCCTTTCTTTTCCGTTGCCATGTGTTTAAATATGCTAGCACCCTTCAGCAGGGGACGCTATGCTCCCATCAGCCGTTTAACTGTTCCATCCCTTAAAATGTTTCGCTCATTGGCAGAGCTGTTGGTTTTCAACAGTAAGTCATTTACAGCCGTAAAACGTAAGTCGTCGTGGTGACAAGCAGCAACGTAATACGAGGGCTTTTCGGAAAGTAAGGAACGATCGGTCGCGAAATGGAAACCACAGTGAAAATCAAAACTGTTTAATTTGCAACGGTTAGCTACACTTTCCAGCTAATTCTCTACACAGTCGCCGCTCAGACTTAGACATCTGTTGTAGCGTTGTACCAGTTTTTCAATTCACTGGTTATAGAAGACAGCCGCCAGTGCTTTTCGACAATTTTCTACTCTGCACTGCAGCTCGTTGTCTGTGTCAAAATATTGTTTTCATAGCCAGCGGTTCAATTGAGCAGAGATGAACCTCAGTGGTAGCCAATTACTGCTGTATTGTGGATGATCAGACACTTCCCATCGAAAACGCTGCAGGGGCATCTTCATTGTCCCTGCAGAGTGCGGCCGAGAATTGGCGTGTACAACCAACTGCATTACAGCTATTTTATATGGATTGAATAGCTTCAGGCGAAATGATCCGCCAGGCACTCATACTTGGCGGGAGACGCTAATTTCTAGCCACCTTTACCTCCTTACTGTGAGCTCATAACTGAAAAGAGCGACTTGATGCTACCGAAAGACTTACTAGACACAGTGCCCAATGTATCTGTGCAAAGCTTCATCAGATTTTCACTGTATTTTCCATTTCGCTACCGATCGTTCCATACTTTCCAACTAGCTCTCGTATAAAAAAAAACAGTGTAAGTGATGGTTAGTGTGTTTCTGATATTCCATGTAATGGAGGAGGCACAATACTTGTAAGTAGAAAAAAATGCTATCTCTAACATTACCATGTAAAAGGCAATCCAAGATTCATTTATCCGATTTTCCAGCTGCAGTATAGCATCAAAAAGGCAACTACAGTACAAGAGAGGCAGAAAATCACACATGCAACCACCTCAGAAAAGATTTATATAAACAAACGCACTTGAAAATCGGAATAAATTCTGGAAACGCGTTGTGCTAAGCACGAAAAAGAAAAAAAAAGAGTAACTGGAGCAGTTTTTCATTATTTAAGTCATATAGACTCTTCGCTTCATATGTATCTCTGTCTTCTTTATGGTGTACAGACTTGGCGGGAAGCTGTAATGTGTGGTAGTCAAGTCGTTTTGTGTTGCTGTAGAAAGCATTACAACATGTACAAAGTTTTAAAAGAGAAACGTTTAAAAGTTCAGATACTTTACTTTATTGCATAATCTGAGAATTGCCAGATTTTCGCAATCGTGTCATTAGTTAATTTTTTGTGAACCAGGACAGCCTACCGAGGCTATTGTGCCCTAAAGAAGGCAAAAAACCATCAGCGAAGTAAAAACCATATTTTTCTATGTGGATATGCCCTTTGATGTAGCTCACTTCAGAATAATGACACATTCAGTCTAAGGACAATTCATTGAATATGTAACATGGTGGAGGCATTTTATAGTTTGTTTTTACGTAGTAATTTCCTAAGGTGAGTTAAGTTCTGAGAATGAGGTTTCTTGTGATAAAACACAATAGTCACTTGCACGAAACAAAACTTTTTTGTGGAAGTTCCTGTTACTCCTGCTGGTTTTGTTAAACTGTGGAATTGGCTCTTCTTTTTACTTGAATCAAGTATTTTATCATACCTGCATAAGATGAGTTGGTCCGTTAAATAAATGACTGGTCCATGAGACAAGTATAGCACAATAAGATTGCTGCAGGACCGGAAGTAGCTATTCGTGATAAACTAAAAAACCTAATGGAGGAAAAACATTTTTTATTCACTAAAACTGAGTTGAGGTATTTTTTGTGTGCATTTCACTTGAACTCCATAAACCACCATACGGTGAATGGTACATGAGACGAACAATAATGCCCAACAATGAAATTACACGACCTTTCCTAAACATTGTCCCAGAAGTTTTCTGAAAGAAAGTAAATTTTAATGACAAGTGAACCAGCATACAACAATGACAAAAACATTTATTAAGAACAACAGGATACATAGAGATTCAATTTATCAAAAAAGAAAGAAAACGGGTAAAGCAGTTGTACGAGAGCGAAAAGTTAATAAGGGTAAGAAAGCGGCATGAAATCAATTAAAACAGATAATAAATTTGGGAACCGATGCCATATAGTGGTTGGGATTATTGTTTAGATAAAAGAGAAGAGTTACTTGGAGCAACTGCTGCAGTTCTATCTTCTCCAACAAAAGACGTGAGATCTTTTCAGTAGAGAAGTTAAAGCCATAAGAACTGCTATCCATCAATTTTCTCGTCGCCAGAACTATTTCGCTCGATCTGGTGCTCTTTCACACTTGGCCGCCCACAGTTTCGGCTATACATTCATCTTCGAGGTGAAATCGTGGATACACATTTCGTCTGCAGTCACATAAAGCTTTCTGTTGGCCTTTCCAATCCGGTCCAACGTTTCCAGACGCAACAATGAAATGATCACCAAGCCTTTATATCTACACCCTTGCTCTGGGTATTAATTGCCCGTTCAAATGAGATGTCAACCATCTACACAGTCTCAGGAATTTAACAGCGATCGTCTTCCATCAAGATGCTATGAACATTATTGGAAAAGTTTTCACAAAATACTTCAACCTACATCCGAACTGTGACATATTCGAAATGTTCATGTGACCGATTTGGTACCTCCATAGCGCTGGAAATTGAGGAAGTCAGCTGTTAAATATTTTGTAATGGAGAACAAAGTCCCGAGCGACTGGAAGAAAGCGCAGGTGACGCCTGTATATAAGAAGGGTAGAAGGACGGATCCTCAAAATTACAGACCAATATCCTTAACATCGGTTTGTTGCAGGATTCTCGAACATATTCTCGGTTCGAATATAATGAATTTCCTTGAGACAGGGAAGTTGCTGTCCATGCATCAGCACGGCTTTAGAAAGCATCGCTCCTGCGAAACGGAACTCGCCCTGTTTTCACATGATATCTTGCGAACCATGGATGCAGGGTATCAGACGGATGCCATATTCCTTTACTTCCGGAAAGCGTTTGGCTCGGTGCCCCACTGCAGACTCCTAACTAAGGCACGAGCATATGGGATTGGTTGCCAAGTATGTGAGTGGCTCGAAAACTTCTTAAGTAATAGAACCCAGTACGTTGTCCTCGATGGTGAGTGTTCATCGGAGGTGAGGGTATTATTGGAGTGCCCCAGGGAAGTGTGGTAGGTCCGCTGTTGTTTTCTCTCTAGATAAATGATCTTTTGGATAGGGTGGATAGCAATGTGCGGCTGTTTGCTGATGATGCTGTGGTGTACGGGAAGGTGTCGTCGTTGAGTGATTGTACGAGGATACAAGATGACTTGAACAGGATTTGTGATTGGTGTAAAGAATGGCAGATAACTCTAAATATAGATAAATGTAAATTAATGCAGATGAATAAGAAAAAGAATCCTGTAATGTTTGAATACTCCATTAGTAGTGTAGCGCTTGACACAGTCACGTCGACTAAATATTTGGGCGTAACATTTCAGAGCGATATGAAATGGGACAAGCATGTAATGGCAGTTGTGGGGAAGGCGGATAGTCGTCTTCGGCTCATTGGTAGAATTTTGGGAAGATGTGGTTCATCTGTAAAGGAGACCGCTTATAAAACACTAATACGACCTATTCATGAGTACTGCTCGAGCGTTTGGGATCCCTATCAGGTCGAATTGAGGGAGGACACAGATGCAATACAGAGGAGAGCTGCTAGATTTGTTACTGGTAGGTTTGATCATCACGCGAGTGTTACGGAAATGATTCAGGAACTCGGGTGGGAGTCTCTAGAGGAAAGGAGCATTCTTTTCGTGAATCGCTACTGAGGAAATTTAGAGAACCAGCATTTGAGGCTGACTGCAGTACAGTTTTACTGCCGCCAACTTATATTTCGCGGAAAGACCACAAAGATAAGAGAGATTAGAGCTCGTAAGAGGCATATAGGCAGTCATTTTTCCCTCGTTCTGTATGGGAGTGGAACAAGGAGAGAAGATTCTAGTTGTGGTACGAGGTACCCTCCGCCACGCACCGTATGGTGGATTTCGGAGTATGTATGTAGATGTAGATGAAAGAATATTGTATTACCATTTCTCTTCCATTCAGCCGTGTGTACAGTTATAATTATGCTGACTGACTAAAACAGTGAATCATCCAGAAGAGAAGTAAGAATGTAAAATGAAACTTCACGAATTGAGCGGCTATGTAATGTTACTGCAGAGATTACAAAATCTAATCAAATTTAAAAAGCACCTTACAGTATGATCCCAATCATCAGTATGTCAATGAATCCCCTCTGTCCTACACCCACGTATTGATTAGGATGGGAAAGATGTCATAAGGTCGTTATATCCTCTACTGATGCAACTTGATCCACAACTGTTGTATCTGGTCTTCGATATCCTGGGTACCTGCGCTGGGTCGGAGTTGATGTCCAAGCTATCCCACACATGTCCTATCCGGGACAGATCTGGGAATCTTGCTGGCCACTGGAGCATCTCTACATGACGCAGACAGTTCGTACAGACAAGTGCTGTTCACGACTGCGCTTATCCTCTAGAAAAACGACATCACAATACTGTCGTATGAGAAGTAACACGTCATTTTAGGACACTTATCCCTATCAACTGAAAAGTGGTAGTGAAGGAATTACGGTATGGGTTAGGGATGTATGGCTATCTCTAGTGTTGAGCAAGATGTTTTTATATACTAAGATGGTATCTGTTCTTTCGGACATGTCCGAAAGAACAGATACAATCGGTGACCAGGCAGCTCGTTAGAATGAAATTACAATGAAATGAACACCCTTAGCTGCTTACAGGCGTTGACATATGTCAACGGGGACAGACGAAAATTTGTGCCGCGACCGGGACTCGAACCCGGGATCTCCTAATTACATGGCAGACGCTCTATCCATCTGAGCCACTGAGTACATAGAGGATAGCGCGACTGCAGGGATTTATCTCTAGCACGCCTCCCGAGAAACCCACATTCTCAACATATTGTCCCGCACTACATTCGTGGTGCCCCCGCCCATTATACTCATTACTCGCGGCGCGTTGCCGATTTGCGTAAGAATTCGGGCTCTGTTTGTGCATTCGCACACAAGAAGAAGATGGTCAAGTGGCCGGTGAGCCTTAACTATATATATATATACTAAGATGATATCTGTTCTTTCGGACGTGTCCCTTTACTGTTAGTTCTTTCGGATATGTCCGAAAGAACAGATACCGAGTGTAGTGCGGGACAATACGTTGAGAATGTGGGTTTCTCGGGACGCGTGCCAGAGATAAATCCCTGCAGTCGCGCTATCCTCTGTGTTCTCGGTGGCTCAAAATGCCGGCACGGTAGCTCAGCATATTCGGTCAGAGGGCTGCGTGCTCTCTGTAATAAAAAAACTGAGTGAAGGAACCAACGATCAATTAGAACGGATGTCTTGTGACGTCCGCCCCGACCAAACGCAACGAACTATATCGAACAAAAAAAAAAATGAAAGATGGATAGAGCGTCTGCCATATAAGCAGGAGATCCCGGGTTCGAGTCCCGGTCGAGGCACACGTTTCCATCTGTCCGCATTGACGTATGTCAACGCCTGTAAGCAGCTAAGGGTATTCATTTCATTGTAATTTCAAGATGTTTTTGACGAAGGTAACATGGGTAGATATCAGTACTTAAAAATTCTAAATCCAAAACTGTAAAAAAGTGTTGACACTTGCAACAAGACACTGACTCTAAGAGTACAACGGAAATTGTTTATCTCTGGTTCTTTTACCATACGCCCCATGTTCTCACGTTGGAGCATGAGAGCTCAGAGATATTAATCCTGTTGAACATTTTTGGAGTACACTTGAAAGAGTGGCGGAAAACATGAAATACGAAGTAATACTGCTCTGAAACAATGTCTATGCCATGAATGGCAAAATAGTACTTCAAATTCTACCAAAACAGGTTCAGTCCATGATGAAGAGTTTAAGACAAGTGACACATAGAGAAGGAACGACTACAGAGTATCAACATTGTTATTATATACATGGACATTGGAATTTTCTTTGCTTGTACCATTATGTTTTTCCGCACTCATTGACGCCAACCGGTACAGAACATTTAATTACTTTTGCAGCAGTCTATCCTAGTTAATCATGGAAACCCCTTACTGTTAGCGTACCAAACAACATCTCTGGTTGTGATCTTTCGTTCTAATAAATACAATTATTCTACATGAATAACGGTTTATGTATACGTTATTCCGTAACTGTACGTAAACAAATATGTACGGAACCTCAGAGCGCGAAACCTTCTCGCACTTGCGTGATGAGAGCATTTCAGTAACCGTGTTGCGGTCTGTATTTCATTATTTACTGTGCAGTGGAGCTTTTTTTTCCATTACTCCTTGATATGCGAAGTTGGAGGGGATGGTTAGTAGGACTGATGATAAAATATCGATATATCCATACATAAACATTTCTTCATTAAAGTATCGATATTTACTGCACGCCAGAGAAAAATATATCGATATACCGAAGTCGAAATGCAATATCGAGGGCCGATATTAGTAGTAGTAGTAGTAGTAGTAGTAGCAGTAGTAGTAGCTTTATTCATCCGGTGATCTCTTTTTACAGGGTTATAGGACATGTCAAAGTATTTATAAGTTTAGATAAATTTAAAATAAGCTAATTCGTATACACATATATTTACGTCCGCAGCTCGTGGTCGTGCGGTAACGTTCTCGCTTCCCGTGCCCGGGTTCCCGGGTTCGATTCCCGGCGGGATCAGGGATTTTCTCTGCCTCATGATGACTGGGTGTTATGTGCTGTCCTTAGTTTGGTTAGGTTTAAGTAGTTCTAAGTTCTAGGGGACTGATGGCCATAGATGTTAAGTCCCATAGTGCTCAGAGCCATTTGAACCATTTTTTGAACATATATTTACAGACTTCTAGTTAGAGACAAGCATTAGATTTTTTCATGGTATACAATACTATTTTTAGAAATAAATTATTAAATAATGTAATGCCACACTGTTCATTCAGCCGGCCGAGGTGGCCGAGTGGTTCTAGGCGCTACAGTCCGGAACCGCGCGACCGCTACGGTCGCAGGTTCGAATCCTGCCTCGGGCATGGATGTGTGTAATGTTCAAATGGCTCTGAGCACTATGGGACTTAACATCTGTGGTCATCAGTCCCCTAGAACTTAGAACTACTTGAACCTAACTAACATAAGGACATCACACACATTCATGCCCGAGGCAGGATTCGAACCTGCGATCGTAGCGGTCACGCGGTTCCAGACTGAAGCGCCTAGAACCGCACGGCCGATGTGTGTGATGTCCTTAGGTTAGTTAGGTTTAAGTAGTTCTACGTTCTATGGGAGTGATGACCTCATTAGTTAAGTTCCATAATGCTCAGTGCCATTTGAACCATTTATTACACACACACACACACACACACACACACACACTGGTGATCTCTGGGCCATTTTCTGTACCGCAACTTCCAATTTGCTATTTTGAAAAACTGAGTCCACATTCCTCCATAATGAGTGATGGAATGTTGATATCAGAAAGAGGATGAGGTGTTAATATTGTGCTATGCATAGCTTGGGGGTAAGTATTTCTAGAAAGGAAAAAAGTAGTAAAAAAAAACAACATAAAGTGGAGGTGTTATGTGGAATGTTGGATGTTTTATAATCATTATTACTTATTTGTATAGCATTTTTTATCAAACACCTACTCTGTTTTAACTAAGTATTCCTCCAACGTATAAAATGTATTGCATAACAGGTACTTTTATTTGGTACTATGTTTTCAAATGGCTCAGAGCACTATGGGACTCAACTTCTGAGGTCATTAGTCCCCTAGAACTTAGAACTAGTTAAACCTAACTAACCTAAGGACATCACACACATCCATGCCCGAGGAGGATTCGAACCTGCGACCGTAGCGGTCACGCGGTTCCAGACTTCAGCGCCTAGAACCGCAC
This sequence comes from Schistocerca nitens, assembly GCF_023898315.1. NCBI lineage: Eukaryota > Metazoa > Arthropoda > Insecta > Orthoptera > Acrididae > Schistocerca > Schistocerca nitens. The sequence goes on from NC_064620.1 coordinate 348,027,151, forward strand.
GGCCACTTCGGCCGGCGACGTTAGCAAAACTGCTACTATTACAGAGCTAAAAAGTTCAGGAACTGAAGGTTGGGATTCCTTCAGAGCAACCCAGTCATTCAGCAAAATAGCAGAATTACCGCACGTTTAATAATCCTTAAAATTCCGAAGCAGCCAAGAACCAACGTAAAGAATAGTATTCGTAACCAGCAGTGAAAACAGCTGACGCAAGTGAATAGCGACTCTCCACCGGCAAGTGTAACAAAGCCCTTCCTTCACGAATAAGCCGAGAAGAAACGATCCTGCGAGCGTAAGAGTCGCTACACAGGCGCCCTGGGATGACGCTTCGGAACGTGGCGGCCCCTTTAACAAGCGGCCAGCAGGGTGGAATGCTGAGAAGGCCGTTCGCAGACGAGAGCAAGAATGGCCGACCGCGGCATTCAGCGCTCATGAAACGAACAGAGGAGAGACGGGTCGGCGGCTGCTGCGTCGGTCGTTGCGACTAAAGGATTTATTACAGCGAGCGCCTCTGCTAACGCTCACTGCCAACATGAATTCAAGCCGCCGCCGCTGCTACTTGCACCAGTCCCGTCCATGCTGTTTCAGGCTACTTTGTTTACTGGCCCTTGAAGCTAGTCTTTTCACTTCCATTTCACAGCCTCTGCACTCCACGTCAATGTGTGCATATAGACACCGCAAGCTACTACTGTATACAGGGTGTTACAAAAAAGTACGTCCAAACTTTCAGGAAACATTCCTCACACACAAAGAAAGAAAATATGCTATGTGGACATGTGTCCGGAAACGCTTACTTTCCGTGTTAGAGCTCATTTTATTACTTCTCTTCAAATCACATTAATCATGGAATGGAAACACACAGCAACAGAACGTACCAGCGTGACTTCAAACACTTCTTTACATGAAACGTGCAAAATGTCCTCCGTTAGCGAGGATACATGCGTCCACCCTCCGTCGCATGGAATCCCTGATGCGCTGATGCAGCCCTGGAGAATGGCGTATTGTATCACAGCCGTCCACAATACGAGCACGAAGAGTCTCTACATTTGGTACCGGGGTTGCGTAGACAAGAGCTTTCAAATGCCCCCATAAATGAAAGTCAAGAGGGCTAAGGTCAGGAGAGTGTGGAGGCCATGGAATTGGTCCGCCTCTACTAATCCATCGGTCACCGAATCTGTTGTTGAGAAGCGTACGAACACTTCGACTGAAATGTGCAGGAGCTCCATCGTGCATGAACCACATGTTGTGTCGTACTTGTAAAGGCACGGCCGGCCGAAGTGGCCGTGCGGTTAAAGGCGCTGCAGTCTGGAACCGCAAGACCGCTACGGTCGCAGGTTCGAATCCTGCCTCGGGCATGGATGTTTGTGATGTCCTTAGGTTAGTTAGGTTTAACTAGTTATAAGTTCTAGGGGACTAATGACCTCAGCAGTTGAGTCCCATAGTGCTCAGAGCCATTTGAACCATTTTTGTAAAGGCACATGTTCTAGCAGCACAGGTAGGGTATCCCGTATGAAATCATGATAACGTGCTCCATTGATAGTAGGTGGAAGAAATGAACCATTCGCAGAAGTGTACCCGTGGAGGCCAATCAGCTGCTGATATTGCCTGCACATGCTGTACATGGTACGGAAACAACTGGTTCTCCCGTAGCACTGCCCATACAGTGACGTGGTCAACGTTACCTTGTACAGCAGCAACTTCTCTGACGCTGACGTTAGGGTTATCGTCAACTGCACGAAGAATTGCCTCGTCCATTGCAGGTGTCCTCGTCGTTCTAGGTCTTCCCCAGTCGCGAGTCATAGGCTGGAATGTTCCGTGCTCCCTAAGACGCCGATCAATTGCTTCTAACGTCTTCCTGTCTGGACACCTTCGTTCTGGAAATCTGTCTCTAACAAACGTACCGCACCACGGCTATTGCCCCGTGATAATCCATACATCAAATGGGCATCTGCCAACTCCGCAATTGTAAACATTGCACTGACTGCAAACCACCTTCGTGATGAACACTAACCTGTTGATGCTACGTAATGATGTGCTTGATGCTAGTACTGTAGAGCAATGAGTCGCATGTCAACACAAGCACCGAAGTCAACTTTACCTTCCTTCAATTGGGCCAACTGGCGGTGAATCGACAAAGTACAGCACATACTGATGAAACTAAAATGAGCTCTAACATGGAAATTAAGCGTTTTCGGACACATGTTCACATAACATCTTTTCTTTATTTGTGTGTGAGGAATTTTTCATGAAAGTTTGGCCGTACCTTTTTGTAACACCCTGTATTGCGTGGCTGATGATGTTTCATGTCGTTATGAGCAATCTTCTGTGCTATTCATCATCTTGTGAATGTTGCAGTTCTTTTGATTTCCATTCTTGCTAAGAAAATTGGAGAGGAATTTCGCCTTATGCATGACACCTTTGTACACTCCTGGAAATTGAAATAAGAACACCGTGAATTCATTGTCCCAGGAAGGGGAAACTTTATTGACACATTCCTGGGGTCAGATACATCACATGATCACACTGACAGAACCACAGGCACATAGACACAGGCAACAGAGCATGCACAATGTCGGCACTAGTACAGTGTATATCCACCTTTCGCAGCAATGCAGGCTGCTATTCTCCCATGGAGACGATCGTAGAGATGCTGGATGTAGTCCTGTGGAACGGCTTGCAATGCCATTTCCACCTGGCGCCTCAGTTGGACCAGCGTTCGTGCTGGACGTGCAGACCGCGTGAGACGACGCTTCATCCAGTCCCAAACATGCTCAATGGGGGACAGATCCGGAGATCTTGCTGGCCAGGGTAGTTGACTTACACCTTCTAGAGCACGTTGGGTGGCACGGGATACATGCGGACGTGCATTGTCCTGTTGGAACAGCAAGTTCCCTTGCCGGTCTAGGAATGGTAGAACGATGGGTTCGATGACGGTTTGGATGTACCGTGCACTATTCAGTGTCCCCTCGACGATCACCAGTGGTGTACGGCCAGTGTAGGAGATCGCTCCCCACACCATGATGCCGGGTGTTGGCCCTGTGTGCCTCGGTCGTATGCAGTCCTGATTGTGGCGCTCACCTGCACGGCGCCAAACACGCATATGACCATCATTGGCGCCAAGGCAGAAGCGACTCTCATCGCTGAAGACGACACGTCTCCATTCGTCCCTTCATTCACGCCTGTCGCGACACCACTGCAGGCGGGCTGCACGATGTTGGGGCGTGAGCGGAAGACGGCCTAACGGTGTGCGGGACCGTAGCCCAGCTTCATGGAGACGGTTGCGAATGGTCCTCGCCGATACCCCAGGAGCAACAGTGTCCCTAATTTGCTGGGAAGTGGCGGTGTGGTCCCCTACGGCACTGCGTAGGATCCTACGGTCTTGGCGTGCATCCGTGCGTCGCTGCGGTCCGGTCCCAGGTCGACGGGCACGTGCACCTTCCGCCGACCACTGGCGACAACATCGATGTACTGTGGAGACCTCACGCCCCACGTGTTGAGCAATTCGGCGGCACGTCCACCCGGCCTCCCGCATGCCCACTATACGCCCTCGCTCAAAGTCCGTCAACTGCACATACGGTTCACGTCCACGCTGTCGCGGCATGCTACCAGTGTTAAAGACTGCGATGGAGCTCCGTATGCCACGGCAAACTGGCTGACACTGACGGCGGCGGTGCACAAATGCTGCGCAGCTAGCGCCATTCGACGGCCAACACCGCGGTTCCTGGTGTGTCCGCTGTGCCGTACGTGTGATCATTGCTTGTACAGCCCTCTCGCAGTGTCCGGAGCAAGTATGGTGGGTCTGACACACCGGTGTCAATGTGTTCTTTTTCCATTTCCAGGAGTATATATATATATATATATATATATATATATATATATATATATATATATATATGAACTAACCATCAAAAACGTCAATAAAACTTTAAATTTACGCCGACCGCTGTGGCAGAACGGTTCTAGGCACAAAATGGCTCTGAGCACTATGGGACTTAACATCTGAGGTCATCAGTCCCCCAGAACTTACACCTACTTGAACCTAACTAACCTAAGGACATCACACACATCCATGCCCGAGGGAGGAATCGAACCTGCGACCGTAGTGGTCGCGCGGTTCCAGATTGAAGCGCCCAGAACAGCTCGGCCACACCGGCCGGCCGGTTCTAGGCGCTTCAGTCCGCAACCGCGCTGCTGCTACGGTTGCAGGTTCGAATCCTGCCGCGGGCATAGATGTGTGTGATGTCCTTAGGTTAGTTAGGTTTAATTAGTTCTATGTCTAGGGGACTGATGACCTCAGATGTTAACTCCCACAGTGCTTAGAGCCATTTGAACCATTTTAAATCTGCTCGGTACATTCTAAACAAACCAGCTACGAAACAAATCAACATCTCATAGCCACAACAACAAGTAATGACGACGAAAACTCTGTGCTTGTCGAACAAATCGTAGGAAATGCATGTGCATCGACAAAAGAACAAGAAATAGGCGCGTTACCTCGAAACAGTCAAAGCAAAACCACCACAACGTCAAAAATTGTATGCAAAACGCTAATTAACACCATAGCTAGTGATTTCCTGTCGGGCGTGCATAATAAACAGAACATTTTGCTGTTTGCAGCCGACAAACTGTAGATTGCGTAGTAGACCTAGGGCTACTGGCATAAACATCTAATAGCTTCATGTGAAGTATTCAAGAAAATGCATACATCCACTTTATTTCCAAATGTACTACAAAACTACACCCATTTGACACATCGTAAATAAACAACACAGAACGCTTCAACTCAATGATACACGTCTCAACTCTGTACTGTATGCAAACCAATGTAAAATATTTGACGACATCGCTTATTTTACAAATGTAAATGTTTTTAGCATAAGCTTCTTTAAAGGTTAACATATGACAACAATTTTGCAGAATAAAAATCAGTAGAACAAAAAACAGCCTAAGTGTTATTCAACCCTTAAAAATGAACAGATGAAACCATTGAAGATAGCTCAAGAAGCACTGAAACACATTTGGATCAAAACAAAGTGACAAACGTATCTCGCATTAGGCGGAATTCCTCTTCACTTCTGTTCTATAATATCCAGGTAAAGAGAGAGGGAAAAAAGTTTATCTATATATCTCTGAAAGTGCTCCCGTCTCTCTTATACTACTCATGCTATATACACGAGAAATAAAAGGTGGGAAAAATAAAACTGGCCTGCAAATACACTACGTGGGAGAATTAAAGGGTCATTTTTTCGAAGACCGTCTTAGCCCCCATTGCGACGCTGAAATTTGAAATTTGGTTGAAAGGCGCCTGTAACCTTCCTCAGTAATAATGAAGTGTATTCGCTGTTGTGGATATGGACAACCAACAGCTGTACAACGGAAACTACGACAATGAAAATTTTTGCCAGACTGGGACTCGAATCTGGATTTCCGACTTCTGGAGGGCGATAGCCTTACCAGTGGGCTGTCTGAGCACACTTCAAGGTCTGATTCAAACTTCCATACGTCGTCAGCCATGTGTCTATAACCTGCAGTCATACATCCATTATGTATACTCCATAGTGTATATGTCAAAAGGAACATTGCATCGTACTTCTGGAAAATATAGTCACTGTAATATCGTATTCCTCAGCAATGGTGCAAAAGGGTGACACCCTGTGGCGCCACTATCTGGCTCAGCGACGCTTCAAACAGCAGTCAAAACATGCACAAAGAAGGTCAGAGCTCAGAGGTTCGTCTGAGGTGTAAGGTAAGTTAATGAGGTGATACTGGCACCAAATTTCATCACAATTATGCCTAACGCCACATTGGACACATCACACAGTAAACAAATGACACATACCATCACACATATCTCGCCCCTCCTCCTGGTTCCTCTCCAATGGAGGTCAGAACCCTTCGGCTGGCTGACGCTATGCTGCTGCTCTAGTGGCTGCTTGTGGGAATGCAGAATCTGAGGCGTGTCAGAGGGGGTTACCTGCCTGTAGGCGCCTGGGAATCCATAAAGAGTGAACTCTGTGCAGGTATATTCTTGAAACGCTTAACGAACATGCACGGGGGGCAACGAGGGAATTTCCGAGCTCGTGGGGTCTTAGAGGGACTCGTTTCCATTTTATACATGCACTTGTCAATGTTGCATGCAATGTGATCACGCCAAAGGAGGGCGCAAAACAGGAAGGCTCCAAGAGCATAAACACCATGCGCTTCTTCTGATCGTGTTACAACTTCGTCCAACGGTTCTGAATGGCTCCTAGCGGCTGCACCACACATAACGGGACAAAAATAGCGATCACGCTGCACTCCAAAGCGGTCCGATACTTTCAGCGGGGTTGCAGCCCACAATATCGCTAGAAAAGGATTCAATCGTTCAGAGGCCGTCGGCAGTAACAGAGGTTGTCAAGGAAGTCTTTCTCTTGCACATCGCACAGAAAACTGCCTTTTCGACAACGAAATGTGTATAAATGAACGCCCCAAATGAAGGTCTCAGTGACGCATTTTAGGACACCTCCTAAGGCCTTGTTGTGTCTATTCTGAGCTGAATACATCTCACGTGTTTTCTTTGACTACCCACAAGGAAACTGCGGGATTTCAGTCCTACATGTTGTGGTTCGAATTTTCTTCGCAGAGGCAAGCGAGTGGGTGACATGTGGTTGAAGAGGAGTGGGGGCAGGGTGTGGGAGGCGACTTTTTCATCGTGCGGCACATCCACGGTGCCGCGGCGCGGAATTTTTGTGAAATTTGGGACCAATGTGACATCATTCACGCACTTTTCACGGAACATGAAATTTTGAGCTGTGGCATTTACTTCACACGTGTAGACACCTTGCCGCTTGAAGCATCGCCAAGTACGATGGTACCGCCACAAAGAGCCACGCTTTTTCACCATTACAGAGGAAATGATAATTAATTGAAACCCTCAGCTGCCGACAGGTCTTGTTGATATACCTCGATGAAGACAGCTGAAAATGTGTGCCCCGACCGAGACTCGAACCCGGGATCCCCTGCTTACATGGCAGACGCTCTATCCATCTGAGCCACCGAGGACACAGATGAATAGCCCGACTGCAGGACCTTATCCCTTGCACGCATCCCGTGAGATTAATTATCATTATTCTAGAGAAGCTGCACGGTCATCAATGGTATCTGTTGTTTCGAGAACAGTTACTATCTTCATATTACAGAGGAAGGTTGTAGGTTCCCTTGAGCCAGATTTCAAACTTCTGCCGCGCAATGAGGAAAAACGACGAGGTTTCAAGAAAGTGACTCTTTGGTTCATTTGCTTAGTGTATTTTCCAGGCCAGCATTATTTTTTTCCACTCTCTGTATCTCACGTAGGGAGCATGAGAATAACATAAGAGAGATTGGGGCACGTACAGAGGCACGTAGACATTATTTTTTTCCTCGCACACTACGTGGATGCAATAGAACAGAAAACTGCTAATGATGACACGAAATAACATTCACCTCGCAGTAAACACTGGTAGCTTGCGAGAAGAACACTTCTTCTAAACCTACATCTACACTCTGCACACGGTATGTTATGTATGTGTCATGTATGCCATCTTTCCAATTGTACCACTTACTAGACTCCTTCAACTCGTGTAGAGAGTCCGGGGAGAATGATAGCTTCAACGCCTGTGTTCTCCCTGTTATTAGTATAATATACCGTACCAGCCTTTACTGAAGAGACATATAGGAGTGTTACACTTTCGACTCGGGTCCAGCAGCATGTCTTCGATTCCTACTGTCATGGCCACTTGATGAAGACTTCGACCGCTAGAAGAGTACTCTATAATTAGTCGTATTAGCGTCTTGTACGTGATTGCCTTCACAGATAAACTGCATTTTCCTGGAATTATTCCAACAAGTCTAAGTCTTGCACTCACTTTTACTAATACTGACTTTACGAGAATAGCAAGTTTCTTCGTGCTTCTTAATATTGTCTCCAAACATTTCAACTATGTAAAATGCTCCGGTTATTCAACACTAATCATTCAATCGGATAATATTCATTTTATTTCTTATAGGAATTATTTTGCGTTTATCCAAATCTAAGGAGAGCTGCCATCCATTTATTTTCTGCATTCCCTTGCAATTGTCCAGCGACGATGCTTTCCTATAAAACTGCATAAAAATGAAATTATGAGATATCGATGATGGATTTCTCCGACGAAAGTGTGTATTTATGCTTCTTTGAGGCACGTCAAATGCTAATTTTGTTTCTGTTGAACAAAAAATGGTTCAAATGGCTCTGAGCACTATGGGACTCAACATCTATGGTCATCAGTCCCCTATTACTTAGAACTACTTAAACCTAACTAACCTAAGGACATCACACAACACCCAGTCATCACGAGGCAGAAAAAAATCCCTGACGCCGCCGGGAATCGAACCCGAGAACACGGGCACGCGAAGCGAGAACGCTACCGCACGACCACGAGCTGCGGACTTTCTGTTGAACATTCACAGTCCATTGTAACATACTATGTTCTATTAGTAAAGCGTTAATCAATCCAATCACATATCTGTGAAGATACTCCATATTTATCTATAGTAGTTAGCAGCCGACGATGTGATGCGCCTTTTGGAAACCTGGGAAGAGGAAATGTACGAGTTTACCTGCACCAACTGTTTGTAAGATGTTGCTTATGAGCAACTAGTTCTGCACCCGCTGCTTCGCTCGTGTAGAGTGTATGGTCAACACAGCCTTTTTTTTCCTTAATGGAATTTTTAAGTTGTTCACAAATTACAACACCTTCTAAACTATTCACGTTTATTAAGGCCATAGAAGCATGGTAGTTGGAGTCCGAGATTTTCCTTAATTCTGTCTTCTGATTCCTTGTGGTGATATCTCCATAGAAACTTTCATCCTATAACACATTTTTTTAATTTTTAGCCAAGAAGTGATGGACCAGTTTTCACACTGTTAGCTTCAAAAATATTTTAATATATCTGACTCCTTTAAGAGTTGAATTTCCAAAAACACTGAAACCCGTATTTTTTTCATTTCTACCGAGAAGCCAAATACAAATTTTCTTAGGGCTACCGCCCGCAGCTCGTGGTCTGGCGGTCGCGTTCTCGCTTCCCGAGCACGGGGTCCCGGGTTCGATTCCCGGCGGGGTCAGGGATTTTCACCTGCGTCCAGATGACTGGGTGTTTGTGTTGTCCTCATCATTTCATCATCACTCATGCCCGTGGCAAGACTGGACTGAGAAAAGGTTGGGAATTTGTGCGGGCGCTGATAACCGCGCAGTTGAGCGCCCCACAATACAATCATCATCATCATCATCATCATCATCATGACATATTTACATAAAACGTTTAATCCCCTATTGACCCCTTACGGGGCGAATTCACTGAGACATTTATTTTTAACCAATGTCATAGATGTAGCTTTAAAAACGCTTTAGCAGTTCCTTAATAACGATTTATTTTTAAAAAAATCTTTCACTCACTATTCCACATCCACAAGAGTTAAATTTCTAAGAATGCTGAGCCAAGCAGATCTTTTATTTCCCTTAATAGAGACATATTTCAATTCCCTTAGAGACTGAATTTCGAAAAATGCCTTCCTAAACGATGCCTACAGTATAAGATCAATACCCTCCCCAAACTTCAAGTTTCTATCCCTAGTGCTTTGGGGTGGGCGATATTGAGACAGCCAGTTCAAAATGTTCAAATGTGTGTGAAATCTTATGGGACTTAACTGCTAAGGTCATCAGTCCCTAAGCTTACACACTACATAACGTAAATTATCCTAGGGAGAAACACACACACCCATGTCCGAGGGAGGACTCGAACCTCCGCCGGGACCAGACAACCAGTTTATCAGGACATTTCCTCTTGTATATAGAGGAGGAGGAGGGGGAGGAGGAGGAGAAGAAGCACGCGTCTGATTCATCTTTAAGTTTTTATTTATACTATAATTGAACTGTTGTCAAGATTTATAGTGAGTGAGCATAGTGTACTGTCGCTTCCGAGTCTTGCGTGAACTCGAGGAACTACATGCTGGTTAGTAGCTAACTTAGGGGTAGTCCGACCAATTGCTATTTTGCCTCTCTCCCAATGATGCTAGACGTCGAGTCCACTGTAGTTCCACTACTAGGTGACTATGTGACGTTTCTGCACCATGATTTTGGTCGTTACAGTACCCAAGTCGCCACCAATAATGAAGAAAAATTGTACAACAACAGACACTTCAGGTGAACAGCATCCCTTAATAAGCACGCTTAATGGAGTGCTGATTTTGTAAGAGAGAGAGAGAAGACACGTATTTATTAGCCTAACAGTCGCTACATGGGCGCTCCCGAGTGTATACCTTTCTTCTACACTTTCACGATGTATACTGCCGATACTATTCTCTGAAATGACGAAAACAGTCAAGTTGCAAGTCTGCATCGTCTAACGGCAGTATAAATCAATAACATTTTCTCGCGTTACCGGCTGCGTAACTTGAGACGTATTACACAAGATTAGTCTGGTACCTCTTTGGAGCTACTAATTTTTGTCCGTTGTGCTTATAAAGTTCGATTTCTGTCGATTCAACTACATGCGTCTGCATGTTGATGTGCCGCTAGAGTACCGTTTTCTCCGTGACTGACGAGGGGCACACGGGAAGTGCCATATCTCGATTTCTCACAAACTTCGCGCAGTGGAAGAGGAGTCAAAACAAGCGAACACAGGTCTCGGCTTATCCGAAAATAGTCGACCGCTTACGACAAAAACGACTGTCAAAATTTTCGACGCATCTTCAAGGTACTTTCTGTGGCTTTCACCGATTGATATCCTCAGAAGAAATGGTGGCTCAATGGCTGTGTAGTAAAAAACTGAGTGGAAGGATCGACAAACGAACTTGAACGAATGTCATGTGACGTCCGCAACGACCAAACACAAAGACAAGAAAAAAACAGGTTACCGTCGTGGCTTCTTAATTTTCACCCCGTGTTCGAAACCTGACTATCACTTTTATTTTTCCTTTTTCACTTATATTGCCATGTCTGCAGAAGACTACTACACGAATGTTTTTCAGTATATACTGATATAACGTTGTTCTTATTCCTCTACCAAGTGCATGTCAGATGATTGGATAAAAAAAAATGAGAAAATTATTTTATATTGTTTTCGGTGAAATTCCTGTAGTGTATCTTGATTCACAGTGAACTACAATGCCAGTTTCTGGAAAGATAATCCGTTATGCATCGCTGCCGCGAAATTATTACCAACGCGTGAAATCTTCACCAGTGTTAACTCCGTTTCTTTCCGGAGTGAGATTCATACGAATAAAAGACTCTGTGGCAAACTTGGTGTTCGGAAATCTACGTTTCGAATGTTTCTACGACCGGTATCATCCCAGGGAATCCACGTAATCTTCCTGAAGAATAAACAAATGGATAAAATATGTCAATAAATGTAAGAATTGATATGAGAATGAAATAAGAGAATTTGTGAATTTAAAAAGATTTTAAGCCCTCAGTATATCATACACACACACACATATTATATAATAAATGTGTGACACTTATTGTGAAATCCAGTTGTAATTTTAAAATTAATGTAACGCCATTGTATTCCCTAATTTGTTAAGAAACCGTCTTTTTGTAACCTTCAGTGGGCATGGGTAGTGAAAGGAATCAATAACAGTAAAAAACAAATGAAAATAATAATCGGGTTTCGATCATGGGGGCGCAAAATAAAGAGGTGATAATGTTGTCGCTATGGTTGAATTTTGTGAATGAAACAAGTAAGTACGTCTGTTCACAAAATTCAACGGGGCGTTTAGCGTCCCTTTTTTTTTTTTTTTTTCTTATATAACATTCATGTTTTGTAATATAAATATCATACGACAGTAATCAATGTAATAAACCCAACGAAATAACAGAAAGCTAAGTACATGTAGCCGGCCGAAGTGGCCGTGCGGTTAAAGGCGCTGCAGTCTGGAACCGCGAGACCGCTACGGTCGCAGGTTCGAATCCTGCCTCGGGCATGGATGTTTGTGATGTTCTTAGGTTAGTTAGGTTTAACTAGTTCTAAGTTCTAGGGGACTAATGACCTCAGCAGTTGAGTCCCATAGTGCTCAGGGCCATTTGAACCAAGTACATGTAACTGAGAAAGAACAATTTATTTTTGTTTTTGGTCTATCAAACCGATAATATTATCAATATTCAGCTCTCTGACTCTGACTCTGAAGCTGATTAGGCTCTTGTAATGTCATGAATTTCATCCTTTGTGAGGAGGAGGAGGTTACTGTTTAACGTCCCGTCGACAACGAGGTCATTAGAGACGGAGCACAAGCTCGGATTAGGGAAGGCTGGGGAAGGAAATCGCCCATGCCCTTTCTAACAAGGGAACCTCCCCATCGCACCCCCCTCAGATTTAGTTATAAGTTGGCACAGGGATAGGCCTTGAAAAACTGAACACAGATCAATCGAGAAAACAGGAAGAAGTTGTGTGGAACTATGAAAAAAATAAGCAAAATATATAAACTGAGTAGTCCATGCGCAACGTAGGCAACAACAAGGAGTGTGTTAGCTTATGAGCGCCGTGGTCCCGTGGTTAGCGTGAGCAGCTGTGAAACGACAGGTCCTTGGTTCAAATCTTCTCTCGGATGAAAATTGTAATTTTTTTATTTTCAGATAATTATCAAAGTTCAGGCACTCACACATAATCAACTTCGCTTTCCAAAATTCCAGGACATGTTCAAATTTGCTTGAACATATACAGAATTTGACGGTCTACGCACGGAAACATCTGAAAACGTAAAAAACATATGTTTTGACAGAGCACAGGGAAAACTGTGCGACTCTGAAACTGTTGCATTCATTTGATGCAGTTTATGTGACAAACTCTTATGTTTTCATCACTTTTTTTGGAGTGATTATCACATCCACAAGAAAACCTAAATCGGGCAAGGTAGAATAATCTTTTTACCTATTCGCCAAGTGTGCAAGTTAGGTGGGTCGACAACATATTCCTGTCATGTGACGCACATGCCGTCACCAGTGTCGTAAAGAATATATCAGACGTGTTTTCCTGTGGAGGAATCGGTTGACCTATGACCTTGCGATCAAATGTTTTCGGTTCCTATTGGAGAGGCACGTCCTTTCGTCTACTAATCGCACGGTTTTGCGGTGCGGTCGCAAAACACAGACACTACACTTATTACAGTGAACAGAAACGTCAATGAATGAACGGACAGATCGTAACTTTGCGAAAATAAAGAAAGTAAAACTTTCACTCGAGGGAGGACTCGAACCAAGGACCTTTCGTTCCGCAGTTGCTCACTCTAACCACGAGACCACTGCGCTCATCAGCTAATATTGTCCTTTATGTTGCCTATCTTGCACATGGACTACTCAGTTTGTATATTTTGCTTATTTTTTCATAGTTCCACACAACTTCTTCCTGTTTTCTCGATTGATCTGTGTTCAGTTTTTCAAGGCCTATCCACTGTGTCAATTTATAACTAAATCTGAGGGGGGTGCGATGGGGAGGTTCCCTTGTAAGGAACCATCCCGGCATTTGCCTGAAGCGATTTAGGGAAATCACGGAAAACCTAAATCAAGATGGCCGGACGCGGGATTGAACCGTCGTCGTCCTTTGTGTACGTGACTAATGTTATTGAATTAATAATCTATTTTTTTAAATATGTGTCGTGATACTGATTTAAGGTTACTCTCCTCGTCAGTACTGAATAAATATAAATGTGGGCGTCTGTTATAAACGGTACCGATTCGTAATTTTAACGAAGTCATTGTTAAGCACCATTTTGCTCCATTTTATTTTCTTAGTATTTCTAAAATAGAACCTGCTACGGTTTGTAAAAGAAGTCCGATTGCCTCTCAGATTAAATTCATTTCCACTGATTTTCATTTTATAATCGCTTGAGTACGCAATTTCATAACTATTCGATACCAGACATATGATGAGCCTAGTCAAGAATATGAATATTCATTAAAAGGAATTTAAAGTAGATAAAGGCCTTATCAAAATAATTAAAAGCATGTACAAGCCACTGAACACCGGCTTGTAGCAAAAACAGAGGGGAACATACATTTTGTCTAGTGTTGGCTAACAACCTCAACGTGAAATTCAATTATAAAAGGATGGAAACTACATCGTTTATAGCATACGAGCGGTACAATAGAAAAGCTACCAAATTACACGATTTTTATGTGAAAGGTATTAAACCTTTGTCACGGTCGCCAATCTATTGTTTGGTTCGTATCCAATGACGCTAACCATTGAAACACAGTATGATGATATCGCGCGGTAAAAGGCGTATACACTATGTGATAAAAAGTATTCGAACACCCCCAAAAACATACGTTTTCCATATTAGGTGCATTGTGCTGCCACCAACTACCAGGTACTCCGTACCACCGAGCAAAGTAATAATTAGAGATCGTGAAAGAGCATACTGGGGCGTTCCGTGGAACTCACGGACTTCGAACGTGTCAGATGATTGGGTGTCACTTGTGCCATACGTCTGTACGCGAGATTTACACACTCCTAAACATCCCTAGGTCCACTGTTTCCGAAGTGGAAACGTGAAGGGACACGTACAGCACAAAAGCGTCCAGGCAGACCTCGTCTGTTGACTGACAGAGAGAGCCGACAGTTGAAGAGGGTCGGAATGTGTAATACGCAGACTTCTATCCAGACCATCAAACAGGAATTCCAAACTGCATCAGCATCCTCTGCAAGTACTATGACAGTTAGGCGGGAGGTGAGAAAACTCGGATTTCATGGTCGAGCGGCTGCTCATAAGCCTCACGCCGGTAAATGCAAACGACGCCACGTAAACATTGGACGATTGTACAGTGGAAAAACGTTGTGTGAAGCGACGAATCACGGCACACAAAGTGGCGATCCGATGGCAGGGTGTAAGTATGGCGAATGCCCGGTGAACGTCCACTGCCAGCGTGTGTAGTGCCAACAGTAAAATTCGGAGGTGGCGGTGTTATGGTGTGGTCGTGTTTTGAATGGACGGGCCTTCCACCCCTTGTTGTTTTGTATGGCACTATCAAAGCACAGACCTACATTGATGTTTTAAGCACCTCCTTCCTTCCCACTGTTGGTGATCAATTCGGGGATGGCGACTTCCTCTTTCAACACGATTGAGCACCTGTTCGTAATGCACGGCCTGTGGCGGAATGGTTACACAACTATAACATCCCTGTAATGGACTGCCATGCACAGAATCCCGACCTGAATCTTATAGAACACCTGTGGGATGTTTTGGAACGGCGACTTCGTGCCAGGCCTCGCCGACCGACATCGATACCGCCCCTCACTGCAGCACTCCGTGAGTGGTCTGCAATTCCCCAAGAATCCTTCCAGCACCAGATTGAACGAATGCCTGGGAGAGTGGACGCTGTCATAAAGGCTAAGGGTGGCCAAACACCATACTGAATTCCAGCATTACCGATGGAGGGCTCCACGAACTTTCAGCCAGGGGTCCGGATTTTTTGATGAAAATACCTCAGACTCTTTGACTGCCGTTTTTTTCAGAAATGGTGGAGTATCTACGGATAAGTCAAGACATGTGTTCTCCTCTGAGAGAAGTTCCTGGGAAATCGGGGACGGTATTTTCGGTGTTCTCCTCGCGAGTCAGAAACGTAGCAGTAGATTCACAGACTCGCCAGGTGCCAGAGCTTATTCGCGGTAATAAAGAAATGTGGTGCGAACGTGGCTATCACATTGGGAGCCGTATCCAGGAAGACGTAGCGCCCCGCAGCCTTTAGTGACAGAACAATCCCCCACAATTACAAAGGTCTGTTATCGCCGGGTCGTTACGTCGGTGCGAGCAATGCCCGCAAACTGCGCAGCCCGGGACTCGTTCTCGTCGCGGAAAAGTCTTATTTACCTTAGGTGTGGGAGGGGGGGGGGGGAGGACGGGGCGGCGGCGATCTCGGTGGGAGACGTGGGCAGTAATCAGCGGCCGGCACGCACGGCGTGTTCCCGTACCGCCGACGTCTTCCAATTCCGCGCCTTCCCGCGAGGCGCTGCCCGGGGAGATGGGCTCGTTACGGCCAGATAGACGCAGCTGGCCGCCTTCCGGCCCATTAACAAAACGACCGCCGCTCTCCCGGGGCGTGCTAAAGTTCCGTCCTCCCTATGAGAGAGGCCGACCCGGCGTATTGCGGTCTCGGTACACGTATCACCTTTTCCAGCCGGCCGTGAAAGGACCGGCGACAAAATACTCTGTTGTCGCCGTCCTTACGTTTCGCCAGTGCTAAACGTTGTACAATTAAAACAAGCAGCATTTACCTCTTTTTATACAAGACAAAAAACCGTGAAGCTCCCATGAAACAGACGGCCCAGTCACGTTAATGTGACCACCGCCAAGGTTCGACTTCCACTTGAAATAACCACTCACAGATGGCAGGTGGCAGCTCTATCACTGGAAGGTGTATAAAGAGTGTCGGGAGGACTCGGAAACAGTGCAGCTGTTGTCGTAATGCGGAAACAGAGCGATGTATCTAACGTCCAAGAGACATGATTATTGGCTTTCGAGGCAAGGATAGAAGCATTTCCGAAAAGTGTAACTTTCTAAACTGATAGAGTGCCATGTTGTTGTTGTTGTTGTTGTGGTCTTCAGTCCAGAGACTGGTTTGATGCAGTTCTCCATGCTGCTCTATCCTGTGCAAGCTTCTTCATCTCCCAGTACCTACTGCAACCTACATCCTTCTGAATCAGCTTAGTGTATTCATCTCTTGGTCTCCCTCTACGATTTTTACCCTCCACGCTGTCCTCCAAAACTAAACTGGTGATCCCTTGATGCCTCAGAACATGTCCTACCAACCGATCCCTTCTTATAGTCAAGTTGTGCCACAAATTTTTCTCCCCAAGTATATTCAATACCTCCTCATTAGTTATGTGATCTACCCATCTAATCTTCAGTATTCTTCTGTAGCACCACATTTCGAAAGCTTCTATTCTCTTCTTGTCCAAACTGTTTATCGTCCATGTATGGCTACACTCCATACAAATACTTTCAGAAACGACTTCATAACACTTAAATCTATACTCGATATTAACAAATTTCTCTTCTTCAGAAACGCTTTCCTTGCCATTGCCAGTCAACATTTTATATCCTCTCCACTTCGACCATCATCAGTTATTTTGCTCCCCATATAGCAACTAATTTACTACTTTAAGCGTCTCATTGCCTAATCTAATTTTGTCAGCATCAATCGATTTAATTCGACTTCAATTCCATTATCCACGTTTTGCTTTTGTTGATGTTCATCTTATACCCTCCTTTCAAGACATTGTCCATTCTGTTCAGTTGCCCTTCCAGGTCCTGTGCTGTCTCTGACAGAATTACGATGTCATCGCCAAACCTCAAAGCTTTTATTTCTTCTCCATGGATTATAATTCCTACTCCGAATTTTTCTTTTGTTTCCTTTACTGCTTGCTCAATATACAGATTGAATAACATCGGGGAGAGGCTCACTCCCTTCCCAACCACTGCTTCCCTTTCATGTCCCTCGACTCTTATAACTGCCATCTGTTTTCTCTACAAATTGTAAATAGCCTTTCGCTCCCTGTATTTTACCCCCGCCACCTTCAGAATCTGAAAGCGAGTATTCCAGTCAACATTGTCAAAAGCTTTCTCTATGTCTACAAATGCTAAGGAACCCAAACTGATCTTCCTAACTGTCGCCGAGGCAAAAGTGCTGTACTAAGGGCGATAGATCATAGTGGTGACCGACGGCTGCAGATATGTATACTGGTGAATAGACGTTCAACTGCTGGGCAGCTCACCGCCCACATGAACGAAGGAGCTACCAGCGTTTTCTCAACGGCTTTTCGGCGAACGTTCCTGCATAAGGCCTTCGCATCAGGCACCTGCTTCATGTACCGATACTGATTGCTCTTCATCGGTAATTGAGGATGGAATTTGCATGATAATACAGCAATCGGACGTCGACTGACTAGTTACACGTGGTCTTTTCACATGAATCACGTTTTATGCTCCATCGGACAGATGGCAGTTGGCGTGTGCGGCGTGAAACCTGTAGAAGCAAAATCCCTGCATGCGTTATGACCTGCGGAATGTTTTAGTGGCGTTTCCTGGGTGATGTCTTTATGATGGAAGGCACAATGGATGAACCCAAGTATGCATCTAGCCTGGTGACCATATTCACCCCCACGTGCAGTTTGTTTTTCCTCAGCATGATGGAATGTTAAAATGTTCAAATGTGTGTGAAATCTTATGGGACTTAACTGCTAAGGTCATCAGTCCATAAGCTTACACACTACTTAACCTAAATTATCCTAAGAACACACACACACACACAGATATATATATATATATATATATATATATATATATATATATATATATATATATATACCCGAGGGAGGACTCGAACCTCAACCGGGAGCATCCGCACAGTCCATGACTGCAGCGCCCTAGACCGCTCGGCTAATCCCGCGCGGCATGATGGCATGCACCAGCAGGGCAATGCAGTGTGTCACACAGTTCGCAGAATATGTATGTGGTTGGAAGAATATCAGGGTGAGTTTACCTTACTCCCTACGTCACCAAACTCCTCGGATTTAAGCGCAATCGAGAATCTGGTAGACCATCTCGCTCAGACTGTTCATGCCATCGATCTCCAGCCGAGAAAACAGGCACAGCTGGCCACTAAACTGTACTCGGCAAGGCACCATATCCCTATCGGTGCCTTCCAAAATCTCACTGAGTCTCTTCCTGCACGTCTCACAGCGGTTCGCGCTGCAAAAGATGGTTGTTCAGCCTTTTATCAGGTGGTCAGATTAACGTGACTGGACGCTGTATGATAGGCTGTTAGTGCTATTTCGTACACGTACACATCGTTGGCAGGTATGTAAATGATTTAGGGTTCCAGTTCTATTTGACAGATCAAACGACATCTGATTGTATTAGTGTTGTCGTATTTAACGTTGTTAACACGCCTCACAGAACCCTCCTGGCAGATTAAAATTGGGTGCCGGACTGAGACTCGAACTTGGAACCTTTGCCTTGAAATAGGGTGGTACAGAAGAATGCTGAAGATTACATGGGTATATTGAAAAGCTTATGAATATGCACTGAATCGAAATGCGTACAAAAGAGGGTTTGACTAAAATAAGGGATCAGTTGATAGGAAATATCCTGAGACATCGAGATGAAGTTAGTTTAGTAACTAAGGGAAGTATGGTGGATACAAACCGTAGAAAGTGGGCAAGGCTTGAATACGCCAAGCTGCTACGAATAGGTGTAGGTTTCAGTAGTTATGCAGAGATGAAGGCATTGTTTACAATAAGAAGTTATACATCAGATCTTACTCTAGAGATTTCCTTTTCTTCTGTTCTTATTGTATAAATATTATATATACCGATGAGCCGAAACGTTGTGACCACCTGTTTAAAAGCGTGTTGGTCCACTTCTGGAACACATTTCAGCAGTGATTCTGCGTGCCATTGATTCGACAAGTTTCCAGAGGATTATGACACCAGATGCCTTCGCACAGGTCACACACTTCCCGTAATTTACGGACGGTTGGTTTGTGGCCGCGGAGCTCGCGCCCGATAGCGTCCCAGTTGGGTTTCATCGGATTCAGGTAAGCTGAGTTTGATGGTGTAGTGGGACGCGAAACTGAAGCGTCACCCATCCACCAGTGTCAGCCCAGTTTGCAGGTGAATATAAGTTTAATTTAGTGTTTTGTTTATGTATTTGGTAATATTTGTAATTGTTGTGAATTATGTAAAGTTTTGTATTTATTTTTTATGTTTCATGTACGGAGAGGGCGGCGCAACGAACGGAGACAGCATCTTCACTGCCGGGACCAGAGAGAAAATTGCTGGCCACAATACGTCGCGGGTCGACAGCCAATGAGCAACAGAAGATCCTGAAACCGAGTTGTTGCGTCGTGCTTCTAAAAACTGAAAAAATAACAATTTGTAATGTTTCTACAACAATGACGTCATAGAAAGTTCAATCATGTTGTAAATGTTCAGTCCCGTCTTGTCAAGGCTCAGGTTCACGTTTATATGTAGGAAGATAATAAACTAGTGGATGCTACTAAAGTTTAAATACGTGTTCCGAGAATTTATTTATGAAGAATTATGTTAATGAATTACTAATTTATTTGACAAGATTATTAATTTTGACAACGTTCATCGCGAGTTTGAGTCTTGAAAGTTTATTCAATGTGGTTCTAATATTTATTAAATCAGATAACTTACATTAATATAAGTTCTGAGAAGAAACAAAACGACATCTAAATTGAAAAAAGTTTGCCCAAACCAATTGGACTGAGTGACGTAATTCTGCGCATACGACTCAAATGATGATGTTTTAATTACAGTTTCGTTCAAGAACCATTCAGAGACAATTTAAAAAGAATTTAAATAATTTCGAAGTGTGTTGTAACTGACGTAGGTGACGAAGTCTGCACATGGTCATACGTCAAAAGAAAAATCATTTATACAAACTTACGTCGTTACACTACAATGGACAAAATATCAACTTGAGTTTACTGTCATGCTACTCAAACCATCGCAGCACGATTCTGGCTTTGCGACATCGAGAATTATGCTGCTGGAAGATGCCACCGCTGTTGAGTTAGACATCAAGCATAAGGGGGTTGCAGGTGGTCCCTAACAAAGTTCACATGATCCACAGCTGTCACGGTGCCTTCAGTTACAACCGCAGGTCTTATGGAAGTCCACGTGAGTGTTCTCCACAACATAATACTACTCCCACCGGCCTACGTCCGTGGCGAGCTACATGTTTCGAGCAGTCGTTTGCCTTGATGACGGCAATCTGGTTTAAAAATAAACGGGCCGATTCCATTGATTCCACTGATCTCGATGACCCAGGGCCCACCGCAATCATAATTGACGATGTTGTTTGGTCAATACGGAAACAGGAAAGGGTCCTCTACTGCGGGAAACCATCTTCAGCACTGTGTGCTGAAGGGTGTGCTCCGAAACACGTGTGCCTGCACCAGTACAGTACTCTGTCATCAGATCTGCCACAGATCGCTGTAATGCATGTGTGCATTCCCTTCACGTGTTTAAGCCAAGTATTATGCATATTTATGCGATCGGGAATGCTCAGTAGCAGCCAGGCTACATGTACATTTAATAATTAAGCGTCAGCAGGGAGCATTAGTGATGAAATCATAGGAGTCCGTGTTGTGCAACCTTAGTAGGGGCAGGATCTGACTATTCGGGAGTAGGATCTTACAATCTGAGACAGTGTTACGAGACAAACTTCCGTCACAATGTCCGCAAACGTGACGTCAGATCCGCCTAGCAACAGTGATCTGAACTCCCATTGGCTGAAAGTTTGGATATACGAGGGCTATCCACAAAGTACATTACGTTTTGGAATTAAAAATAAATAAAGTATTGGAATTTTTTTTATTATATACATATGAAAGCCACACTTAAATACTACTTTTCTACATAGTTGCCATTTAAATTAAGGTACTTATCGTAGCGATGGACGAGCTTGGAAATTCATTCGTCGTAAAATTCGGCCGCCTGCGCCTTCAACCACGTGGTTAATCAGTAACCCGGTAGAAATACGATTTTTGTGGATTTCCTGGAAAGAGGCACTACAATAAACTCTCGAAGGTATTGCCAAACTCTGCGCAACCTCAGAAGAGCAATACAAAACAAGCGCAGGGGAAATTTGGGCTCAAAGATCTTGCTGATTAACGACAACGCCCGGGCCCACACGGCAAATGCCACTCGTGAAGTTCTCGAATCTTTTAAGTGGGAGTTGTTTCCTCATCCGCCGTACAGTCCCGACCTGGCACCGAGCGACTTCCACTTATTCCCAGCACTGAAGAAGTGGTTGGGTATGCAGCGTTTTGATGACGACGCACAGCTTCAAGAAGAGGTAACCACGTGGTTGAAGGCGCAGGCGGTCGAATTTTACGACGAATGAATTTCCAAGCTCGTCCATCGCTACGATAAGTGCCTTAATTTAAATGGCAACTATGTAGAAAAGTAGTATTGAAGTGTGACTTTCATCTGTACATAATAAAAAAAATTTCCAATACTTTATTTATTTTTAATTCCAAAACGTAATGTACTTTGTGGATAGCCCTCGTATATATAGGGTGGTCAGAAAATATGTGAAATGCTTGTAGGGATGTTACAGGGCAGGTTGTACTAAGACATAAATGTTAAGAAAGAAATTCGATACGTTGCTCCGTTTCCGAGTTATTTAGCATAGAATTTAGCCAATCGGGACGTCGCGCGCTCGCATTCGAGCGGCCTGCCAGGGGAGGTGATGCCCAACGAGTGCTCTGTCTCGTTAGCTGAAACTTGAATTTACGCGCGAGACGATCTGATTGGCTATCTTCAATGCTAAATAACTCGGAAACGGCGCAACGTATCGATTTTTTTTGTAACATTCATATCTCAGTACAACCTGCCCTGCAACATCCCTACATGCGTTTAAGACATTTTCTGACCACAATATATATATATATGGGGAACGAGAGAAGTGTCCTTATTGGCTGAGGGAGAAATGTGGGGTGGCCTCTCTTGTCCTTCGGGAAGACAGGGCGAGTTAGTCGCGAGGAGCCACGCAAAATGCACGGTCGAGTAACCGGGCTGGCTCTAAAAGAACGGTCGCGAGTGTATATTTCAGATTTTAAGCAAGATATAAAGTGAAGTTATTAGTTATAAGAACGCCACGTGTCGTGGGCAGTGTCTATCGTTATGTAAAGTCAGAAAACGGGATTAATGTGTGTAAAGGGTCGAATATAATGGCGTAGTCCAGAGCCGCCATATTGCAAATGCTGATTCTGTGACGTGTGTGACAAAGCAATTTCTCTATTAAAAGAAGTATAGTACAAAAGTTGTTGACAATTAACAACTGGCATCCCGAAACACTCCAATTCAGCAGGATCACCACCTACGTGCAACCTGGCGACTGAGCGCTACTTCTGTGCTACGAGGGACTTACCGAAGCAGCAACACACCAGGTTAGTGATACCGCCCAGAGAAGCACTTCCTTCTCGCTACAATGCCAATGACGGTGTTGTATCGCCGCCCATCCTGCTTTAGAGAGCCGGCAAACTTCCGAGCGCTGTGTTCTATGATGAGGTACGGACGTCCAACTTCTTGTCACCTACTCGTGGTTTCAGCATTTTGCAAGCACTTTCCATAGATGATCACGACAGTAGCACGCGAACAACCGACCAGCTTCGCCGTTTCCGAGATGCTCGCTCCCAGAAACTGGGCAGCAACAATCCGGCTTATGCCAAAGTCGCTTAAGTCGGCAGATTTATGCATCTGCGCCGCTTATGGACTCTAGAATAATTCCGCATTCGTCTCTGCTCCAGCTCATATAGTGCTATCACCGCGTCACGTGCCCTCAGTGACAGCGAGCGGCATACAACACCGCGGTGGGCAGTGGTCCTAATGTCTTCGCTCATCAGTGAACGCAGCGTCTTTTCTTTCGTACATGAGCGAAAAAACAGACACCATCTTGATTCTGCAGCCACGATGTATGAAGACACAAAGGAATTAATGACATTAGCTACAAATGGCCATTGATTTAAATCAATGGGGAACGTCGAAAATTTGTGCCTGACCGAGATTCGAACGCAGGTCTCTTGCTTACTACGCAAATGCGCTGACCACTTGTAACGTCGCGAGTTAATGACCTATAACATTCGTCGCTATATAGCCTGCTGTATTGGAGTCGGAGGCTGTGAAGGAAACCGCAATTTGTGTCCTGTCAATGAGTCATGTACACCTGCTGGTACTGCACCGTGAGAACGGCTCCTGTGTCACTTCCAACGACTGTATATTCATACCACCTATGAGCCTAAATAAATGATATTAAATATTATTCAATCATTTTAAAAAATATGGTTCAAGTGGCTCTGAGCACTATGGGACTCAACATCTTAGGTCATAAGTCACCTAGAACTTAGAACTACTTAAACCTAACTAACCTAAGGACCTCACACACACCTATGCCCGAGGCAGGATTCGAACCTGCGACCGTAGCAGTCCCGCGGTTCCGGACTGCAGTGCCAGAACCGCACGGCCACCGCGGCCGGCAATCATTTTAAAAATCGGTGCACTACCTTGTGTTATTCAGGGGAACGTTGTATAAAAATATCAACATTGTAACTATCATAGTTTCGGAGATGAAAAATTTGTTAAAAAAATAAAAAACCGATACTTAGGGAACTAAATTCAGTTATAAAATACAATAGTTTATCTTTTGGTACAATTGGAAAACATAAACAGAACTCTCAGTGTGCAGAATTAATTAATTGAGATTTTCGTATCATAATTTTAATTATTTTTTGTTTTCGTAATATAAAAATCAGACAAAGTTATTATTTGTGTATAATATTGTTGTGGGAGTAAATGTGAATAAGTGAGAGTGAGCATGTGAGACATTCGTTTAATTTCAATGTTACATTATATACAGTCTTAAGTAAACTGCAAGAGTTACACAAGCCTGTCGTGGGAAAATGATCCTAGGGGATTTACTCACTTTGCTTATGACGTATGTCTAGGTGTGATTGCTATTGTAACAGAGCAGCCAGAAAGTCAGCTAGAGTTTATCTGTATCTAAAGAATATTTCCAGAATTATTGTCTTTTCGTTTTCGTTTATTAAACATTACTTTAATATTTGCATGTCAGAATGATGCAAATGCGTCTGTATACAAGGACTGGTGCAGGCCAGGTTTGGCGCGAGTATGATCATGAGCGAGTATTGTGATTGGCAGCGCGTTTGGTCAGCCAATGAGAACTGAGACAGTTCCCACTCGTTACCTGATAGTTATATTCGGAGTAAGTCTGCAAGGAGACACTCGCCAGCTTCGGTCGCGGAAGGACATGTTAAATGTGATGTTTCTCATTATGTGTATAATGAAGGAATATAGAGTTCGTCGCGTTAAATACATTTAGTGACTGACGCTGATGTAGTTACGGACAGTTTTGTGTTTGGTAGTTTTGGAATTATTTTGCTGGAATGATATTCACAAGTGAAAATTTGGCCTCCATAGTATCCGTGTGGCATGTTCAGTATTCAATCACTGAACATTTTTGGCGAGCAGTTTCTTTTTTAGAAATCCACAAAAAGGACCGAATGTAATAACTCAAATTAGTGGTGAAATTAATGACTGTGAAAACGTTGTTTAGTACGGGTCGCGTTTGGACAGACATCTGGCTGCTGTGCGTGTGAAATGCATGTATGAATCACGAACCGGAAGGTAATTGCCATTAGTTTAAATGTGGACTGAATAGTACCATTTCTGGTCGTGCGGTAGCGTTCTCGCTTCCCACGCCCGGGTTGCCGGGTTCGATTCCCGGCTGGGTCAGGGATTTTCTCTGCCTCGTGATGGCTGGGTGTTGTGTGCTGTCCTTAGGTTAGTTAGGTTTAAGTAGTTCTAAGTTCTAGGGGACTTATGACCACAGCAGTTGAGTCCCATAGTGCTCAGAGCCATTTTTTTTAGTACCATTTCTTTGGCTCTAAGGACAAAATAACATTTTTGTGTGGAAATTGCGGACATTATTTTCCAGAGGCAATCCGTTTTCTTACTGCCCGATAAAATGTAATGACAGTTATTCTACAGAACTTTATTTCATTATTAGAGTTGCGCGGCCTCAGTAATTGTAGATATTAGACAGTGTTTTTATCAACGCTGCTTTTAAATCATCTTGTAAGTATCTATGTTGCCGAGTGAAGAGACATCGAGCAGACGCCGTTCTGAAGTAGGTGAATTTTAATTTGCAGCCTGCACAGAAAAAGTCAGCTCCGCCACACACTGCGCCGTGTGGACACAGTGGTCATCGCAACTGCACGGATTACCGTAGCACGCCTCCTGTCAAATACAAATTTTCAATTTATACTCACGCTACTGATGTAGTGCCCCTTGCACATTATCCTCATTAAACGTGGCATTTTGCCGTTTCCTGCAAGAGTTCGAGTGTGGTGTGTATTCGCAATGAAGTGATCACTGGCCGTCCTCGCCTTAATTATGTATGTTGTGTCAGTTCTTTGGGACATTTTGACACTGGAGCCCTATCGACATAAATCATTGCCCACTGCCAGCTAACGCCATTAATTCCTTTGTGTCTTGTAACTTCGTTATGAATGATCTTGAATTTCCTTTTCCGTGACAATGTTTTAGACTCCACAACGAAAGTTATTCATTTAAAAACGCAGTATTCGATTGAGAATGCGTTACACGATCACTTGAGATGAAGCTATGCCGATAACTGGACAGAAATAAAACAATTTCGTAAGTAAGGAAATTAGTAGTTACAGAAGTGAGCTGTCATACTACGTGGTTTTATTGATGCAAGTAAGGCTAAGAAATTGGTTGGATGTTTCGTTGTGCCACATGGATGCATCAGGATGCTGTCGTCGTATACCGCCTTGCGCCTAGGTCAATGTAGCGTTGACATATATACGACTCGGCTAACCTTTAACCTTTCCAGAAGATAAAGGGCCTTCCTACGTCTGGATAGCGGGTTAGCTCAAGCCACGGGGCGATGGGAAGATATTGGAAAAACAAAATTTCTTTCTTCCCTGTGAGTAAATTCCCTCTTTTAAGCTTAGAGATGAACCAGTTTCGCATGCCGTTAATGAAATGTACTTGCCACAGAAAACATTATATTCTAATCTACAATTCAATAGCTCATATTTGAGAGAAGGGGGAGTCTGTAACGCCAAAAAATGTGTTTTTAAACTATAACAAACGGGCGTGATTACAGAACAGTGAATGAAACACAGAAGCAGGATTAGTGTTTAAGATCCTATCGAATACGAGGTCCGATGGGGCAAGACTGGGGAAGGGAATCTGCCATGCCCTTTCCAGAGGAATCACACCGGAATTCGTCTGGATGACCGTACGGGGATTTGAACTCAGTTATTTCAGAATGTATTAATGAAATCTCAGCTGTTCAGCCAAAACGAAAACTTTATTTATTTATTTAACCTGATATGATTAGAGCCATCATTCCCTCTCTTACATGTGACCTGGGTTTCACACGTACAGTATTTTTTGCTTTGTAGTTACTTAAGAAAGAACAACTTTAATGCGAAAATAGTACTAATATGATATGAGTGTCTATAATAATAATGAGAGTAAGTAATTTCCACCATGAACTAATAACATTAATACACTACTGGATATTAAAATTGCTACACCACGAAGATGACGTGCTACAGACGCGAAATTTAACCGACAGGAAGAAGATGCTGTGATATGCAAATGATTAACTTTTCAGGGCATTCACACAAGGTTGGCACCGGTGGCGACACCTACAACGTGCTGAAATGATGAAAGTTTCTCATACACAAACAGCAGTTGACCGGCGTTTCCTGGCGAAACTTTGCTGTGATGCCTCGTGGAAGTAGGAGAAATGCGTTCCATCACGTTTCCGACTTTGATAAAGGTCGGATTCTAGCCTGTCGCAATTACGGTTCATCGTATCGCGACATTGCTGCTCGCGTTGGTCGAGATCCAACGACTGTTAGCAGAATATGGAATCTCTAGGTTCAGAAGGGTAATACGGAACGCCGTGCTGGATCCCAACGGCCTCGTATCGCTAGCGGTCGAGATGACAGGCATCTTATCCCATGGCTGTAACGGGTCTTGCTGCCACGTCTCGACCCCTGAGTCAACAGATGGGGACGTTTGCAAGACAACAACCATCTGTACGAACAGTTCCACGACGTTTTCAGCAGCATGGACTATCAGCTCGGAGACCATGGCTGCGGTTACCCTTGACGCTGCATCACAGACAGGAGCGCCTGCGATGGTGTACTCAACGACGAACCTGGGTGCACGAATGGCAAAACGTCATTTTTTCGGATGAATCCAGGTTCTGTTTACAGCATCATGATGGTCACATCCGTGTTTGGTGACATCGCGGTGAACGCACATTGGAAGCGTGTATTCGTCATCGCCATGTACGCGTTTCACCCGGCGTGATGGTATGGTGAGCCATTGGTTACACGTCTCTGTCACCTCTTGTTCACATTGACTGCACATTGAACAGTGGGCGTTACATTTCAGATGTGTTACGACCCGTGGCTCTACCTTTCATTCGATCCCTGCGAAACCCTACATTTCGGCAGGATAATGCACGACCGAATGTTGCAGGTCCTGTACGGGCCTTTCTGGATACAGAAACTGTTCGACTGCTGCCCTGGCCAGCACATTCTCCAGATCTCTCACCAACTGAAAACGTCTGGTCAATGGTGGCCGAGCAACTGGCTCGTCACAATACGCCAGTCACTATTCTTGATGAACTGTGGTACTGTGTTGAAGCTGCATGGGCAGCTGTACGTGTACACGCCATCCAAGCTCTATCTGACTCAATTTCCAGGCGTATCAAGGCCGTTATTACGCCCAGAGATGATTGTTCTGGGTACTGATTTCTCAGGATCTATGCCCCCAAATTGCGTGAAAATGTAATCACATGTCAGTTCTAGTATAATATATTTGTCCAATGAATACGCGTTTATCATCTGCATTTCATCTTGGTGTAGCTATTTTAATTGTCAGTAGTGTAGTAGTTGCTGTACTTGTACTACTGTTGCATCTGCCATTACTATTGCTAGTAGTAATAATTGTAATAATGACAATAATAACAGCAATAATGATAGTGGCAGACATAAAAAGAATTTACAGGTCTACAAAATAGATGTTTTCTGATGTAGCGAATCCTGGGGAAAGAAAATTTAAGAAGACTTTGCCAGCTATGAATACGGGGAAATGAGCAAGATCTGGTTGAAAAAAAAAGTGTAAGAGTGATGAGAGCGTACAGGGACTATGGTAACAATTACTGTTTGCTTTAGCAGATATATTATTAACTGTCTTCTGAAGATGGAATTTAATTCACTTCATTAAGACACATATAAAGAAAAGTTTTACATCATCTCGGTTCCGAGAGATCCGGAACCTGCACAGAAAATTGGAATAGAATTCAACATAAACATCATTTCCACCCTTTTTATTACTCATGAAAACCACAGATTGCACCATAAAGCGAGACCTTCAGAGGCGGTGGTTCAGATTGCTGTACACACCGATACCTCTAATACCCAGTAGTACGTCCTCTTGTATTGATGCATGCATGTATTCGTCGTGGAATACTATCCACAAGTTCATCAAGGCACTGTTGGATCCCACTGTCCAGCTCCTCAACGGCAATTCGGCGATCCCTCAGAGTGGTTGGTGGGTCACGTCGTCCATAAATAGCCATTTTCAATCCATCCCAGGCA
Organism: Schistocerca nitens; assembly: GCF_023898315.1. NCBI lineage: Eukaryota > Metazoa > Arthropoda > Insecta > Orthoptera > Acrididae > Schistocerca > Schistocerca nitens. The sequence continues at coordinate 348,056,403 of NC_064620.1, forward strand.
TATTCCATAGGATTCATGTCTGGAGAACATGCTAGCCACTCTTGTCGAGCGATGTCGTTGTCCTGAATGATGTCATTCACAAGACGTGCACGGTGGGGGCGCGAATTGTCATCCATGACGACGAATGCCTCGCCAGTATGCTGCCGATATGGTTGCACTATCGGTCGGAGTATGGCAATCACGTATCGTACAGCCGTTACGACGCCTTCCATGACCACACGCGGCGTACGTCGGCCCTACATAATGCCACCCCAAAACAGCAGGGAACCTCCACCTTCCTGCACTCGCTGGACAGTGTGTCTAACGGGTTGCCTCAAAACACGTCTCCAACGGTTGTCCGGCACATGCGACATTCATCGGTGAAGAGAACGTGATTGCAATCCCGAGCGGTCCATTCGGCATGTTGTTGGGCGCATCTGTACCACGCTGCATGGTTTCGTGGTTGCAAAGATGGATCTCACCATGGACGTCTAGAGTGAAGCTGCGCATCATGCAGCCTACTGCGCACAGCTTCAGTCGTAGCACGACGTCCTATGGCTCCACGAAAAGCATTATTCAACATGGTGGCGTTGCTGTCATAGTTCCACCGAGTCATAATCCGTAGGTAGCGGTCATCCTCTGCCGTAGTAGCCCTTGGGCGGCCTGAGCGAGGCATGTCATCGACAGTTCCTGTCTCTCTGTATCTCCTCCATGCCCGAACAACATCTCCTTGTTTCACTCCGAGACGACTGGAGACTTCTCTTGCTGAGAGCCCTTCTTGGCACAAGGTAACAATGCGGACGCGATCAAACCGCGGTATTGACCGTCTAGGCATGGTTTAACTACAGACAACACGAGCCGTGTACCTCCTTCCTGGTGGAACGACTGGAACTGATCGGCTGTCAGACTCCTCCGTCTAATAGGCGCTGCTCATGCATGGTTGTTTACATCTTTGGGCGGGTTTAGTCACATCTCTGAACAGTCAAACCGACGATCTCTGTGATACAATATCCACAGTCAGAGTCTGTCTTCGGGAGTTCTGGGAACCGGGGTGTTGCAAAACTTTGTCTGATGTGCGTATAATGCGAGAAGTTATTCCAGTGTCGGTTTCCTGCTAGTTAGTAGCACTTCGAGAAAGTGGCTGAACGATGGAATAGGACAGAAACACCCATTCCCATCAAAGCAAAATCCTTCTAGATCGCGATTGGTATTTTATTAAAATGGCCGGTTTCGGTCTGAGCTTAGGCCATCTTCAGACAGCACCATCAGCTGAAGAAGACAATGTGCAGTACAGTCGCTTGACCTCAGTCGCTGAAACTTCATAATTTCGTACAAGTCCTACGGAATAAGTGCAGCACTGAATTTACGTAAACGGAAACTACTCTTCTTCTTCTTCTTCTTCTTCTTCTTCATCTTTTAGGGTTGCTCGGCCTGTTGCAGCTACGTTTAGTCTTTCTGTCCTTTTGCTGGTCTTACGACATATTTTTACCTTGCGAAATATATTGCCAAAAATGAAATGATAATCTTGATCCCTCCGTTCGCAACGGCATACCCATTTTCCCTATTTTATTCAACCTTTTCATTTACGTAAATTATTTCCAATTCTTTTTTGATATGTGTGCTTCTTTTATATGCAGACTTCATCCATCCTGCTTTTATCCTGAGGATTTTCATTTCGAAGACATATAATTTTATATTGCCCTTTTTTTTTTCGGTACCCAAGCCTGACTCCCATACAGCAGTTGTGGACCAGATATAAGATACGTTTCTGCTCTTATTTAATTTTGGAGAGTCTTATAATGGTCACGTTCAGGTAACTCGACTTCTGAGTTTTGTGTTTTTGATCTAGGTCTCCTAGATATGTTAGTATGGTCCCTAAAATTTTAAATATGTCTACATGCTCTATGATCTCGTTTTCTGTCACTACTTCTAAAGATATATAAAGCGGCGTATTTAAGTTGAGAAAAATCGTTTTACGAGCAAATCAAGAGGAAACCAGATTATATATACTTTTAATCTAGCAAAAATCAGTTTAGTTGACGAAATGGTTGCTCCAGTATAACTTATTATTTTGTTCATTGACGCATAGATGGTAACGAATGATTTTTATAGTTGTCACATACGCAACATACCACTCTATACCTGTTGTCCTGTGACATCATACAGAACTGAAGTGTTATATTAAAATTTAGAAAAAATGTGGGGCGCCTACAAGTAGTGTTCATCGCTCCAGATTGTCGGGCCGTATGGCGGTTAACAGCCAGGTTGGCATCCCACCGCCGTCCAGGGCATCTCCAGACACGTCTCCCCTGGTCATCGAGGCTCATTTCGAAGCGGGACTCATCACTAAGACAATTCGACACCAATCAATGAGATTCCATGTCTGTAGACGTCACAGACTGCGGTGGGATACAAACCTACTGTCGCCAGCCATATGGCCCGACAACCAGCATCGATAGTCTGGTTCATAGCAGAAACCATTTGGTTGTCTTCCGCAGCAGCCTTACAGCACTGCGGTACGTCTACGCCCCGTCTTGTTGCCCTGCGAGGAAAACCATCCCGGGCCTACATTTCAGCAAGATAATGCCCAGCCGCACACGACGAGAAGTTCTACTGCTTGTCTTCGTGATTATGAAACTCAACCTTTGCCAGTAAGGGTCCGGATCTCTCCCCAACTGAGAACATATGGAGCATTATGGTCGGGGCCCTCCAACCAGTTCTAGATATTGACCATCTAAGGCGGTAATTGGACAGAATTTGGCACGGTGTCCCTCAGGTGGACATACAACGACTCTTTCAATCAAAACCAAGCAGAGCAACTACGAGTATTTGCGTAAAGGCCAGAGATGGAACAACGCTTTATTGACTTGATCAATTTATGAATCTCTTTCTCTTGAATGGATCATCAAATTTTTCTGAAATCGAAATCATTTCTTTGTCTGTACATGTAAATCACATCTACCGATTCCCGTCCCTTTTGGATTATTCGTTCGTGGTACGTCGATTGTTTTTTGTCTTATAGTGTACCTGACAAAAAAATAATTAGAGCTCTGCATTCAGTAGTCGCTAAAAAATTTGTTTATATTACCACGTCCTCACTAACAGAATCTGAGATGAAAATAATCAGAAAAAATGTGTTTAAGAAGGACTAATAAGACTGAATCAAATAAAATGAAAAACAAGTAAGTAATAATCCTTACGTTTCCCGACATCCGCTTGTTCTCTTATCCGGTTTTTCTTTCCCGAACACCCACCAGACATATGAAATAGTCATAAGCTCTAGCTGAACAGTATTACCTTCTGTTTCAATAACGGAGGTTCCACTAAAGCAGCTCACCGCTAAGTTTTCAATTACGCCTATTCATGGTGAGCACCACACCCACAAAGAGGAAAAAATGACGACCTCCTAATAAACTGTTCCTGAATAATGTAACCTCACTGGTCGACACCTTTAAATTTTAGAAGACAGTTGTCATCTAAACTGCAGCAGATACTTGAACTCAGTGGAGAATTTAATTTCCAGTGCACAGTACTTCTCAACCATATTGCAGCCTTCGCAAAGAATGAAAACGAAATTAGGTATAATGCTACTCGTGTGGACGCCAATAAGCAACTATCACTTTTTGTGCTCCATCAGCTCAGGGACTAGACAATAGCCGCGGATTAAAATGTAAATTCAGAAAATAACGGCGGCAGCCAAATAACTGACATATATTGCAGGGAATTTGAATAATCAGCGCATTCGTAGCACGCTGCCGGCGCAATGGCAAATTTAGCCGGTACAAATAGAAATGCACCATTTGATTGGATTTCCATGCTGTTTCTGCCGTTAGAGAGTAGCTAGGTTATAGACAACAGGATAAAATAAGACGTTACAATCTGCTACAAGTGACTGAACCCTTAACGTACAAATACATCTTCGAAGTTCAGAAAGGATTCAGTTCAGATTTATGAACGAAAACCTTTTAAGGAAACGGAATGACAAAATAAGTAATCGGTCTGTGCTTACTTGGACACTGTAATATTGATAAAAAGCCACGTTAGTGGAGATCACTGTTAGAGCCACAGAACTTACGTAACAAGTCGAGTGTCAACGCTTGCAGCTTATTCATGATTATTACAAACATTTTTTCATTTACTTAGCATTAAATACACACACCAAAAAATTTCCCAAAATTCCCGATGACAGGCTTTGACTGTGGATGCTGTATCACAGAGACAATCCCTTTGACTGTTCAGAGATGTCACTAAACCTGCCCAGAGATGTAAACAGCCATGCATGAGCAGCGCCTATCGGACAGAGGGGGTCCGATAGCCAATCACTTCCAGTCATTCCACCATGAAGGAGGTACACGGCTCGTGTTGTCTGTAGTTCAACCATGCCTAGACGGTTAATACCGCGGTTCGATCGCGTCCACATTGTTGCTTGGTGCCAGGAAGGGCTCTTGGGAAGAGGAGTGTACAGGCGTCTCGGAGTGACCAAGGTGCCGAATGGACAGCTCGGGATTGGCATCACGTTCTCTTCACCGATGAGTGTCGCATATGCCTTCAACCAGACAATCGTCGGATACGTATTTGGAGGCTTTACACACACTGTCCAGTGAGTGCAGCAAGGTGGAGTTGCCTGCTGTTTTAGGGTGGCATTATGTGGGGCCGACGTATTCCGTTGGTGGTCATGGAAGGTGTCGTAACGGCGTAATCATACGTAAAAGCTTTCCTCCGACCGATAGTGCAACCATATCCGCAGCATATTGGCGAGGCTTTCGTCTTCATGGACGTCAATTCTCTCCCTCATCGTGCACATCTTGTGAATGACTTCCTTCAGGATAATAACGTCGCTCGACTAGAGTAGCCAGCATGTTCTCGTGTCATGAAACCTGTCGAACATGGGTGGGATGGATTTAAAAGGGCTCTTTACGGACGACGTGACCCACCAACCACTCTGAGGGATCGTCGAATTGCCGTTGAGGAGTGGGACGATGTGGACCAACAGTGGCTTGATGAATTTGTGGATAATATACCATGGCGAATACAGGCATGCATCAATCCAAGAGGACTTGCTACTGGGTATTAGAGGCACCGGTGTGTACAGCAATCTGGACCACCACCTCTGAAGGTCTCGCTGTATGGTGGAACAACGTGCAATGTGTGGTTTTCATGAGTAATAAAAAGACCTGAAATGATGTTTTTGTTGATCTCTATTCCAGTTTTCTGTACAGGTTCTGGAACTCTCGGTACCGAGGTGATGCAAAACTTTTTTTGATGTGTGTAGTAAATAAACGACATCAATGTCACCGGTGAACAATGACACACAAATATACAAAATTTTATCTGAAGTGAAACAATCGACTGTAAAAAGACAACTATCACAATGAAATATTATGCGTAGCTACAAGAGGTTGAAAAAACTCATCTAACCAGTTGCAGATTTATTTAGCCCTTGACCTAGATTTTGATATTTATAAAATTACCTTCTTCTGAACGAGTGGGTCCTAAAAATGTAGTTAAACGGTTACAAACTATTTTACGTAAATAACAAAGTATTAATAATAGAACAATATTTGTAGATAAGGATACTCACTTGTTGCATCACATGATGGTAAATTATATTAGCTGACGCAGAGTGGCTTTTGTCATAAATAAAAATGATATAAAAATGAGAAACATCACATGCCATGGCTTAAGATAGAAGCCAGATTACACTCAGCGTACGTCAAAATAAATGCACAACTGCATTCGCCCACTGGTAAATGTTCTTGTCTATGTGAAATTATAACAGGAGTCCGAAGAATAAAATATTTGTGTAACATAATTATTCACCATGCCAGAGACGAAGGTCGGCTGTGCAAAGGTACAGCGTCAAGCAAGAAGGAAAGATAGGGTTGCGGAGCACACAAAATATATACACCTAAGAACTACGCCTTGCATGTGTTAAGTAACAACATTTTACATAAAAGTAGGAATGAAAATTTTTTCTGCAAGGCTACAATAATGCAGTAAATTTACAGGTATACATTACGTATAAAATCTCTATTACATTTGCTGATAGAGTAACATTGTACGTAAATTCAGCGTGTAGAAACGAGAGTTCTGTTTACAAATGATCACTGTTACAAATACATGGGGAAAGATGAGCAAATGTGAGCTAAGAAGCATCACTAAAAAGAAAAACGTCCTCTTAAAACTTGGGAAGCTTAAGCGATAAGGAAAAATTGGAATGCAATGGACTATATATATACATGTGCATAAGCACTGTGTCTTGCTGGCGTTAAGTAACGTAATTTTACATTAAAGCAAAACGAGAATCTCTTAGAGAAGGCCAGTACTGAAAGCAACTATTTTAGAGGTAAACATTAAATACAAAATTGTCTGTAAAACATTTACATAACAGAGTGTTACTGCATGTAAAATTTGCGTACAGAAGAGAAGAATTCCATGACAAAAAATTACCTCTGTTACAAAAAGTTGGAGTAAAGAGTGAAATGGATAAATTTAAATCGCAACCTAAAAAATAAGAACCTTCTGCCGAACTGTACGGATGCTTACACAGAAGCTGAAATTGTCAAGAGAAATGAAACCCTGTGATATGAAATGTAAGTAGAGAGGAAGTATTTTGAGGAAAACGCCACATTCGCCGCTGTTACCGGAGATCGGTAAATACGTATTATGTAACCATGAGCAGCGGTTTAAAGCCATCAATAAAGTGTTTACTCGCAAGCTGCAACTGATCATTCAGTATGTTCCCGTCTCTCTTCGCAAAATGTTTATAAATTTCAAGGTTGTCAAATAAATCCAATTTCCAAAATTTTACCTTCTTAGGTAAAATTACAGTTTCTTCTAATTCCCCCTTAAGAAAAATGAAACGATTGTGTGGCACTGACGGCCGGAAGGCCCCATCGAGGAAGTTCGGCTGCCGTAATCTCCAACCCGGCTGTCAGTCGAACCCTGGCCCACTGTATGACAGGCAAACACGTTATCACTCACAAGGGAACCTCCCCATCGCATCCCCCTCAGATTTAGTTATAAGTTGGCACAGTGGATAGGCCTTGAAAAACTGAACACAGATCAATCGAGAAATCAGGAAGAAGTTGTGTGGAACTATGAAAAAATAAGCAAAATATACTAACTGAGTAGTCCATGCGCAAGATAGGCAACACGAAGGCTAATGTTAGCACAGAAGCGCCGTGGTCCCGTGGTTAGCGTGAGCAGCTGCGGAACGAGAAGTCCTTGGTTCAAATCCCACCTCGAGTGAAAAGTTTACATTCTTTATTTTCGCAAAGTTATGATCTGTCAGTTCGAGCATTGACGTCTCTGTTCACTGTAATAAGTTTAGTGTCTGTGTTTTGCGACCGCACCGCAAAACCGTGCCATTAGTAGACGAAAGGACGTGCCTCTTCGATGGGAACCGAAAACATTTGATCGCAAGGTCATAGGTCAACCGATTCCTCCACAGGAAAACACGTCTGATATATTCTATACGACACTGGTGACGGCATGTGCGTCACATGACAGGAATATATTGTCGACCTACCTAACTTGTACACTTGGCGAATAAAAAAGATTCTTCTACCTTGCCAGATTTAGGTTTTCTTGTGGATGTGATAATCACTCCCAAAAAAGTGATGAAAACATAAGAGTTTGTCACATAAACTGAAAATAAAAAATTAAATTTTTCACTCGAGGGAAAACTTGAACCTAGGACCTCTCGTTCCGCAGCTGCTCTCGCTAATCACGGGACCACGGCGCTCCTTGACTCCCATTGTCCTTGATGTTGCCTATGTTGCGCATGGACTACTCAGTTTGTATATTTTACAAATATTTTCATAGTTCCACACAACTTCTTCCTGTTTTCTCGATTGATCTGTGTTCAGTTTTTCAAGGCCTCTCCACTGTGCCAACTTATAACTAAATCTGAGAGGGGTGCGATGGGGAGGTTCCCTTGTCAGTACTTGGGACGTTCCCTCTGAGAATGGCCTGAAATGAGTAAATGTTCAGCACGAGAAGGATTATGAACATTTCCCTCTTTCTTACCCAACAGGCGCTCCTTATATCCATCCGGTTTTAATAGCTCTACCTGTCTGCCCTGTATGATAGCTAGAGCAATCTTTACAGACCATTTATAAGCGCCTGAATTTGTGAAAGGATCTTGTTCAAATTTTAATGCATATACTAAATTTTTCTCCGAACTATTGTCAGTACAGAATCTAACTTTACAATCGTATATTCTAGTCAGAAGGTGGCCAGTCCTGTAGGACATATCTAAAAATGGAATCGAAATGAGCTTGCCATTTTCATCCATTACTCTTGTTACCTAGCATTAAAAACTTTTTATTTGCCCTTTTGTTACTAAGTATCTAGTGGATTACGTCTTATTTATAACCACTGAAGCCAGCAGTATTCTTAATCAAATTAATTTATTTTGAAAATGGTATGGGGAATGTGGCGTTGTTATGGAGCGATTTATTGCTAAATGAAAAAACGAAACCGCGTAGTTCTTACGCGCATGTATTTAGCGCCCGTTGCATCACGATGTTTCTTTATCGCTCGAGGCTGTACGTTTGAACAATTGTCCTTTGTCTTTGGAGTGGTGAATGCTTATGTTATGCAAATATTTTATTCTTTAGACTCTTGTTATAATTTTAAGTAGACAAAAGCCTTTAACAGTGGGCGAAAACATTTGTGCATTTATTCTGACATACGATGAGTGTAATTTGGCTGCTGTCTTAAGCCATGGCATGTCATATTTCTGGTTTTTATATCAAATTTATACATGACAAGAGCCGCTCGGCTTCAGCTAGTGTAATTTACCACCAGATAATGTAAAAAATGAGTACGCTTATCTCACAAACATTTATTCTATTATTAATGTTTTTTATTTATGTGTGTAAAAATAGTTTGTAACCGTTTATAAACATTTTTAAAGTTCCACTTCTTCTGAAGAAGATATTTTTATAAATATCGAAACCTAGGTCAAGGGCTAAATAAACTTTTGGTTTGCAACTGGTTGGCAGACTTTTTTCAACCTCTTCAGATTTATGTAGTTGCTGAATCGTAGCCATGTTCAAGATTTTGAGCCAAGCTGTATCTAATTTTCGTTTGCTGTTGTCACGGATCATCAGCATCCCTTAACGCCAGCATAAATGATCGAATTCCAAACTGAATACCAAACGAAGTGGCAATTAACTGGACTTTTATTTGAGAGAATAGCGATTCAAATTACCGTGTCAGTATCCATATTTGATGTGGTTTCTTCCCTGCTGGATTTCTGAAACCCGCAGCCGGCAAGGAATGTTGATGAATGGTGTAACCAGCCAAAAGTATTTTTAAAAAGTTTTGGTTCAATGCCATAACCGGATTCAGGTGACCACAAAGATCTTCGCATTGCAAACTTTTCCGATTACATTGTTTTCGTCAACATCAAGTCGTCCACTCTCGTACTGCACAGGAGTATTTCTATATTCAGAGCCACGATATACGTTGTTTCAGAATCAAAAACATGTTACTATGCTTGCAGTTGATTGGATATAAAGTGAGGTTGTTTTAATTACTTACATCAGTTTCAGTAGACGGCATTTTATCTTGCTATGGTGTTTAGGCTTCTCCAGAAAAATGTATATGTTGTTGTTGTTTTTGGGGGAGGAGAGCAGACAGCGAGGTTATCGGTCTCATCGGATTAGGGAAGGACGGAGAGGGAAGTCGGCCGTACCCTTTCAAAGGAACCATCCCGGCATTTGCCTGGAGAGATTCAGGGATATCACGGGAAACCTAAATCAGGATGGCCGGACGCGGGATTGAACCGTCGTCCTCCCGAATCCGAAATGTATATACTTTTGTTGTGCAAACAGTACATATATCTATATAAATTAAAATGTATATGTTTGTTTGTTCAAAATCTTAAATCTCCGGAAGTTCTGCACGAACTGATTTGAAAATTTGACACAACGTTGCACTCGACTACGCATGTGTTTTTACACTCCTGGAAATGGAAAAAAGAACACATTGACACCGGTGTGTCAGACCCACCATACTTGCTCTGGACACTGCGAGAGGGCTGTACAAGCAATGATCACACGCACGGCACAGCGGACACACCAGGAACCGCGGTGTTGGCCGTCGAATGGCGCTAGCTGCGCAGCATTTGTGCACCGCCGCCGTCAGTGTCAGCCAGTTTGCCGTGGCATACGGAGCTCCATCGCAGTCTTTAACACTGGTAGCATGCCGCGACAGCGTGGACGTGAACCGTATGTGCAGTTGACGGACTTTGAGCGAGGGCGTATAGTGGGCATGCGGGAGGCCGGGTGGACGTACCGCCGAATTGCTCAACACGTGGGGCGTGAGGTGTCCACAGTACATCGATGTTGTCGCCAGTGGTCGGCGGAAGATGCACGTGCCCGTCGACCTGGAACCGGACCGCAGCGACGCATGGATGCACGCCAAGACCGTAGGATCCTACGCAGTGCCGTAGGGGACCGCACCGCCACTTCCCAGCAAATTAGGGACACTGTTGCTCCTGGGGTATCGGCGAGGACCATTCGCAACCGTCTCCATGAAGCTGGGCTACGGTCCCGCACACCGTTAGGCCGTCTTCCGCTCACGCCCCAACATCGTGCAGCCCGCCTCCAGTGGTGTCGCGACAGGCGTGAATGGAGGGACGAATGGAGACGTGTCGTCTTCAGCGATGAGAGTCGCTTCTGCCTTGGTGCCAATGATGGTCGTATGCGTGTTTGGCGCCGTGCAGGTGAGCGCCACAATCAGGACTGCATACGACCGAGGCACACAGGGCCAACACCCGGCATCATGGTGTGGGGAGCGATCTCCTACAATGACCGTACACCACTGGTGATCGTCGAGGGGACACTCAATAGTGCACGGTACATCCAAACCGTCATCGAACCCATCGTTCTACCATTCCTAGACCGGCAAGGGAACTTGCTGTTCCAACAGGACAAAGCACGTCCGCATGTATCCCGTGCCACCCAACGTGCTCTAGAAGGTGTAAGTCAACTACCCTGGCCAGCAAGATCTCCGGATCTGTCCCCCATTGAGCATGTTTGGGACTGGATGAAGCGTCGTCTCACGTGGTCTGCACGTCCAGCACGAACGCTGGTCCAACTGAGGCGCCAGGTGGAAATGGAATGGCAAGCCGTTCCACAGGACTACATCCAGCATCTCTACGATCGTCTCCATGGGAGAATAGCAGCCTGCATTGCTGCGAAAGGTGGATATACACTGTACTAGTGCCGACATTGTGCATGCTCTGTTGCCTGTGTCTATGTGCCTGTGGTTCTGTCAGTGTGATCATGTGATGTATCTGACCCCAGGAATGTGTCAATAAAGTTTCCCCTTCCTGGGACAATGAATTCACGGTGTTCTTATTTCAATTTCCAGGAGTGTATATAACTACTGGAGCGCTATCTTATATAAGTACATATTTAATATAGAAACGGAAAATGTTGTTACCAAAACTCACAAAAAATTTTTGGCCGATCGTTGTTCCCCCCGTCGGAGGTTAGAGACATGCCTCGGACATGGGTGTGTGCTGTGTCCTTTCGTAAGTCAGAGTAAGTTGTGTGTAAGCCTAGGGACCGACGACCTCAGCAGTCTGATCCCACAGGAGCTTACCAGAAATTTCAAAATTTTTCTTGGCCGATTTACTTCGTACACGCTATCCTAGTAAACAGCCTGATGGACATAGGTTACTTATTTTTATTATACGAGTATACAATATAACGTAACTTTATATATAATAAATACCGTAATAGAGAAACGTTGGCAGAAAAATCTAGGAGAGTACTTGTTCAAGTTACTTCAAATTTTTAGAGGACACTCTAACAAACATTCATATAGAAATTAGCCACATACACTGATGGATAAACATCCGCAACACCAAAAGATAGTTAATGCAGTGTAATGAAATTTCGGAAACACATTTGTCTAGGTAACGTTAGCGCGAGATAAGCTACTGCAGCTGTGAAATGCTGGTGCATTAATATGCAGTGTAGCCGGCAGAATGTTGAATGCAAGCAGGCGAACGTGCATGCATTGTGCTTATAGGCGCCGATGTCGGTCTGAGCGACAGAGTTTCGTGCATGTTGCAATTGGCCTGTCAATACAGGAATGATTAATACTATTTGTGGATGACGCTGGAGTTGTCGCCCGATGATGTCCCACATGCGCTCGACTGGAGACAGATCCGGTGATCGACCAGACCAAAGCAACATGTCGACACTCCCTGAGCATATTGGGTTACAGCAGCGGCATGTGAACGAGATTCAATCTTTTGGAAAACACCCCCTGGAATGCTATTCATGATTGGCAGTAAGGTCGAATCACCAGACTGACAAAAATTTGCTGTCAGGCTGCGTTGGATAACCACGAGAGTGCTCCTGCTGTCATACGAAATAGCACCCCAGACGTTAACTCCAGGTGTAGGTCCGTGATTTCCCTGAATCGCTCCAGGCAAATGCCGGGATGGTTCCTTTGAAAAGGCACGGCCTTCCTTCCCCATCCTTCCCCAGTCCGATGAGACCGATGACCTCGCTGTCTGGTCTCCTTCCCCAAACAAACCAACCAACCAACCAACCAGGTGTAGGTCCAAGTGTGAGATAGGTTGGTAGCAGATCTTCAACTGGTCTCGTCCTAACCAACACATGGCCATCACAGGAGCCGAGGGCGAACCAGCTTTCAATGACCTCTCGCTTGACACCACTGAAGTCACAAATGACGGTGGTTTGTGCTCAGTGGAATGCACGCCACAAGACATTTGGTTCGCAGGTGTCCTTGAAGCAATCGATTTTTAACAGTTCGTTATGTCACTACGGTGAAAACTGATGCGCCAGAGCCATATCTCGAACGCGATGCTCTCCCGTCTCGGTGGTGCGACGTTCCCGTCCGGAGCCCGCTCTTCTTACGACCGTACATTCTAGTTATCACTGCTGCCAGTAATCACGTGCTGTGGTACATTTCTGGTAAGTCTTTCTGCAGTGTTGCAGTACAACACCCAGCTTCTCGTAGGCCTATTACACGACTCGTTCAGACTCCACGAGGTGTTGATAATGGCATAGTTGTCGCCTTAAGGGGCTCCGGAACGCCCTATACTTGCAATGTTAAAATAACGCTTATAAATTACATCTTTTCTCACAAAGTATTTGAGGTAGGAAGTTGAACTTTTTACAGATTATTTATTGGAATATGGGCTACAACGTAACACAGGGATTTTACAAAATTTTAGTTCAGTTATTAAAGATGATTTTTTTCAATTGTAATGAAAATTCACAACATTTTTTTGCAATTTTTTATTTATATATTCAAAAATATACAGTTTCTTGGAAAAAGGCTGTGTTAAATTATGCAGAAGGTACTGTGTAACATTTACTGAAAGTTTGAAACAAATATGTTTGGAAGATCCTTAGAAAACATGTAATTAGTATGAGAAAATAAAAGTTTTGGGAATCGAGCGACAAAGATTGGATTAACTTTTTAGTGCATTCCAGGTCCATAGGATGGATTATCTTCATCCTCTGCAAACTCCTCCTCCAGCTTCCTATTGTTCCTCCTCCTGTTTACTCTTGCTTGTATTTCTAGACTCTTTACAGCCCTGTCTGCAGCCCGAAGGCGTTCCTTGTCTAAAGCAAGCATCGCTCGTACCATGTTAGAACCTATCTTCATTCCCATATTTCTAAATACCTTGCACCTTACAATGTTGCCATAATTGAAAGTCGCAATAGCATCATACACACCAAAGTGAAGTGTTTCTATTCCAACAAATACAGTCTTGGGGATTCTCGACCATATACCACTATTTACACTTTCATTGGGGTTTTGAGTTTTTCCGTGAATACACTTTTTCAACAGTTCAGGTGCTGCTAAGTCTCTGAAAATAGGTTTTATCACCTCCATTATTGCATGAGGCAGACTATGCTTATGAGTGTACACTTCAACAGTTAGCAATCCTTTGTTATATTTACACCAACTGTCTTCTTCTTTGGGACACAAGCTATGTTGGGGATTTTCATCGTCTTTATTGTTTACAGTAATAACACATACCTTTTGCTTTCCAACATTTCTCCTTTTCTTAAAAGCCTTCAGAGGATTTCTAATAACTTTACTTTTACTCATTATTATACTTCAACAAAACAGAGACTCAAGAAACAGAATAAATTACGAATATTTTCGAGATAACGACAGAGTAAATAAACATGAAACAATCGACAATCACACCAGCGATATATATTGAACCATCACAGGTTAGGCACAACACATACTTTATCTCACATCACTAAAATGTACCTGATGAACACGGACGTTAATAATAACACCATTTGACAGCAGTTTAACAGCGCCACAGTGGGTCACGCCCATGTAGAACACATTTTTAAAAAAAAATTTAAAAATAGTTGCAGTCTTCGGAATTGAATAAATTATATATCTATTAAAAGGTAATAGTCTGCAGATTCAGAAAACGCAAAAAAGTAAAAATTGAGCTTTTCATGATTTTGAGCCTTTCCGGAGCCCCTTAACCATTAGAAAAATTGTTTCTCCCATACATATACTTTTTCATTATGCAGGTATATACTGTTAAATAAAAACTGTGACCAGAACAACGTGCTGTTTTGTTTTTGTCATCGAACTCGATTGTCATAGAAAACAAAAGTTGTATTTGTGGGATATGAACTTGAGATAAGAGTACTACTAGGGACTCTAAATTGCAGAAGCAATAAGAAAGGCTCAAGATCAGTGAGATGGGGAGCAGTAGTTGAACAGAGAAGGGGGAGAGGAAATGGATATAGAGAGGGGGCAGGGAGAGATGGACAGAAAGAGGGGCAGGAGAAGTTCGAGATGGAGGAAGAGAACGGCGAGAGAGGGGAGGATGTGATGGACAGAGAGGAGGAGGATAAGGAGGGTGATAAATAGAAGGGGAGCACGAGATGAAGAGGAGGCAGAAGGAGATTAGGAGAAATATACAATACCTACACATATTTAGCAATTTCGAAGCACTACCTGGTTCGCTATGGTCTGTCCAAAATTACTTTAGGATCGACACTTCGGTAGGAGCACGTGGAGGCACCGAATAGAGTTGTCACATCCCGCACTGAACACACGCGTAATTGCTCAAACAGACAATAAATATCAGTGTGCTCTGAAAGGGTTCAAATGGTTCAAATGGTTCAAATGGCTCTGAGCACTATGCGACTTAACTTCTGAGGTCATCAGTCACCTAGAACTTAGAACTAATTAAACCTAACTAACCTAAGGACATCACACACATCCATGCCCGAGGCAGGATTCGAACCTGCGACCGTAGCGGTCGCTCGGCTCCAAACTGTAGCGCCCAGAACCGCACGGCCACTCCGGCCGGCCTCTGAAAGGGTTACACTACTTTTTGATTTTAGTTTTATATGCGGCAACAAATTATTAAGACAATATTAGGACAGTTCACGGAGGTACGTTTTCTCCCAACGTTGCCGAAAGAAAGCAAGAAATACGTAACAGTATCGCCACTGTGTTTAGTCAATTATCTCTGGAGTCATTCTAATGCTGTTACAGACACATTGGATTCTAGTCTTTCAGACACTGAGTTACATCCTCTTCCTTTACTTCAGTTCAATCATAAAATGTTTCCAATACATTTGTCCTAGTAACACACGGGACAACGATTACCAGCGTTCGGTTCCGAAAGAATAATTCATAGCATGTGTGAAATTCGCAGCGTCGATACCATGAAGCCCTCTGCAGATGTAATCGAACACAAAGCATTAGAGAAAAATAATCAGCCTCAGTCTTATTGATGCCGTGTTCTAAGCCTGAGTGAATATGTTCATGTAATTGAAAACGAGTGTTCTCCTATAGTAAAATTAGTTTGTGAAAAATTTCTGTTTCAAAAACGTCCGAAGTGAGAAAAGTCATCAGTGTATGGGCTCGGCTGATATTGCAAGGTCACGCGCGAATACTGGACGCCCTCTCCTTCCACTTTTAGTCAACAGCTCGGATGAAAATGTCAAGAACCGTGAAGGATCACTTGCCCCCTTTCCGTGCTCTGTTGATCCCGGCAGAGAGCACTCGGGTTGAAATGTTCGGTTAGCGGCCTCCCGGGCACTTTGTCAGATAAACACACGTGTTTAGTTTCGGCATGGGCTTTGTCTTGCTGCTGTTCCTTAACTTATTCCTCAATCAACAAGTTTGCTCCCAGAGAGAGTCAGTGTTCCACTTCAAGATGTTTTGAATCTACTCGGTCTCTTAAGTTTCATAGTGCGAACTTAAGTTTCATAGTGGGCTCTCGTCGTAAGAATCGAAGCCTTTGTTTAATACATAATAGGACAGCAGAAACAGTGCGCTATTGTCAGGGGGAGGACCCGGGGAGCTACAAAAACAGAATATGCAACAGTGATTATATGAGAAACATAAGTTTTGACAAGGCATGTGTAACTGGGTAGTGAGTTCCATAGCTCTATAGCTTAAAAGCAAAGCTATAGAGAAATTAAAGAACTCTTTCGAGAAACTGTATTAATATCAAGAGCTCATATGTATAGGATGTGTCAGACAAAGTGTTTCTCTGTATAACCTACAAAATAATTAGTAAATAGAATATTTATTTAGATAGGTAAACATAAGAAACAATACTCTTTCTGCGGAGTTATAGAGCATTTATTAATTTCTTCATGCGTGGGTCCACAGCCTCGATGGTATTATTGAATGACAAAATCATTTCAAATATCCAACATAGGCTATCCAATTCTTCATACAACATGGCCGTTATTGAACCAGGTGTTACTCCTACACTAGAGGCCAGTTGCACACAGTAGCCATTTTCAAGTGCCGTTAATGACGTAACATCCGCAAAGTGAAATGGTAGATCATTTTACTGACAGTGTTACACTTCGATAATTTCTGTAACACTAATTACAGTTTCATATGTGACATTTGCGTCATACTTAAAAACTATTTATTGCTACGTCGGGAAAGAGATGGTTCAAATGGCTCTGAGCACTATGGGACTTAACATCTCAGGCAATCAGTCCCCTAGAACGTAGAACTACTTAAACCTAACTAACCTAAGGACATCACACACATCCATGCCCGAGGCAGGATTCGAACCTGCGACCGTAGCGGTCGCGCGGTTCCAGACTGAAGCGCCTAGAACAGCACGGCCGATGTGTGTGATGTCCTTAGGTTAGTTAGGTTTAAGTAGTTCTACGTTCTATGGGAGTGATGACCTCAGTAATTAAGTTCGGCTCGGCCACCAGCGGCCGGCTCGGGAAAGAGAGTTATGATGTCTGTGCCTACGTCCGTGGAAGTGAAAGGACATGTTGTGCTGCCAAATACATTAAGCAAGGACGTAGAAATCTTTTGTCAATAGAAATTCAGTTGCATGATGTGCTACAAAAAGTCTTTGTGTATTCAGTATCTGAAGTGAAAGAGTATATTTTGAGATTTTCGACGTGTGTGGGAACCCGTCTGTTCCTGCGTAGCACTAAACAGTTTTCGAACATGGCACACATGCCATCGACGCAACTGTAAGTAGTGTAACAACAGTTACAATAAGCAAAGTGTAACGATCACAAAAAAATTGTTTACCTTTTTACTTTGTTGTTACGTTATTACAAGAATTTGAAGTCTTCCAGTAAGGACATGCAATAAAGTTCATCTTTATATACAAAAATTCAGCCTGCGTATGTCTGTGCTCGCAAAACTCGAAAAGTAGTCGGTCAATTGACTTGAAATTTTGACACGATACTGCATTGGAAAAAACAAAACGAGGATAATGGAATGTAGTCGAATTAAACAGCGTGATGCTGAGGGAATTAGATTAGGAAATGAGACACTTAAAGTAGTAAAGGAGTTTTGCTATTTGGGGAGCAAAATAACGATTGGTATTCGAAATAGAGAGGAAATAAAATGTAGACTGACAATGGCAAGGAAAACGTTTCTAAAGAAGAGAAATTTGTTAACATCGAGTAGATTTAAGTGTCAGGAAGTAGTTTCTGAAAGTATTTGCATGGAGTGTAGCCACGTATGGAAGTGAAACATGGACGGTAAATTGTTTAGACAGGAAGACAATAGAAGCTTTCGAAATGTGGCGCTACAGAAGAATGCTGATGATTAGATGGGTAGATCATGTAACTAATGAGGAGGTACTGAATAGAAATGGGGACGAGAGAAATTTGTAGCACACGTAGTATTCAGTACTGGAGGGCAGCGTTGAGGGTAAAAATCGTAGAGGGAGACCAAGAATTGAATACACTAAGCAAATTCACAAGGATGTAGGTTGCAGTACGTACTGGTAGATGAAGAAGCTTGCACAGGATAGGGTAGCATGGAGAGCTGCATCAAACCAGTCCCTGGACTGAAAACCACAACAAAAACAACAAAAACTGCATTGGAATACACGCGTGTTTTTATATCTGATTTACTTTGATTCCCACTACTACACTCAATTCAATTCATTTCTTTTCTTTGCGATGTGTCCGTTTTCTAAAACCGATTTCATTTGTTTTGCTTCTTTCCAGTTGCTCACCGACTGTGTTTTCGTAGGCCGCATTACTTTATACCATGCATTGTCACAGGAAAGAACCTTATATTTACAACTGTCTTTGAAGAGTGAAGCATTACCGGATGCACACATTTACAAACTCTTCCCTTGAAGAACAACTTCAGTATTTAAAAAGTAATGTTTCATCCGGGACTTGAATAACACTGGTGTCCTAAGTAGGTGATGTCTGCTTCATCGGACGTTGCGAAATATAGCAGAGCGAGTCCCTGCTCGGCTCTATATCGACCTCCGTGTAATGGCGCTACGGTACTGAGAGGGGTTTATCTTTAGAAGCGTCCATTGTGGACTACGGAGAAATTACTAATATCTGTGGTATTAATGCGCATTGCCCATTTTGTGCGCTGCACCACGGTCTTTGTACCGTATTATACTACAGGTTTTATGAGTTGAAGAGGAAGAGAAAAGTAGTTGCATTCGTTCACATTTGTGTGCATAATAAGCAGCCGGCCGCTGTGGTAGAGCGTTTCTAGGTGCTTCAGTCCGGAACCACGCGGCTGCTTCGGTCGCAGGTCCAATCCTGCCTCGGGCATGGATGTGTGTGATGTCCTTAGGTTAGTTAGGTTTACGTAGTTCTAATTCTAGGGGACTGATGACCTCAGATGTTAAGTCCCAAAGTGCTTATAGACACTTTAATCAGCCGTTGAAAGTGATTTATTATCTGGGAACTAATCTGATTACCCGTTTTTCGAAAAACGATATGCGAGTTAGTTTGATACCGACTATTGCATTCAATTCATTTGATTTCTTTTGTTTTGCAAGTGATTTAATTACTGTGACTTACTTTTATTTTGACTGTTGCAAACAGTTCAATTAATTTCTTTCGTTTTTTCCTGTTGATTGTCGTCTGTGTTGACGCTAGCCATAGTACAAGTTTTATGAGTTAAATCAAAGAGAAGAAGAGTAACTAGGCCAACAACTATTAGTTAAGGCGTATACAGTTGCAACTTCTGTATGATCGGGGTGCATATCCTAAAGTCATAATGATAGAATATCAGTCACAGCGCGGCAGCCTTCAGTCATAAGTCATAATACCACATTCATTAATCAGACGGAAAGATTGTCGCTCCGTGACTTGCACTGAGAGAATGACGACTAAGGAAGTGTCTCTATGAAAAATAGAACAAAGAAAACTAGTGGATGTACTGGGAAGTACTGTATACTGCGACAAAACTACTTGCAGCGAAGAGTCAAAGGAGGAAAGATTTCAGGTAATACAGACGAGGAAATAGTTCTGGAATACTAGTTAATACTGAAAACAGACGAAGTTGGTAGTGGATTAAGAAAGAGGCACATAACAGACGACAGTGGGGGGCACCTGGTCGATATCTGGTGTAAGAAATAGGTACCACAGAAGATCTTTTCTATTAATCCTACCTCCAAAGGGTGTCACTAATACAGAAGAATTTGTAGAAAAAGAATCTGTAAATTCCCATCTCCTCGGGCGAAGCAGAAGTTGGTTGTAATTAAACTCTTGATACTTCAGCCAGTATAAATTGAAAATGATTTGCCGTTTGGTTACCGAACTTCATGGGAACAATGTTCAGACAGTGTGCATTGTTAAAAGTGTTAGTGTCCTGTCTTGCCGGTAGGCACCGTTACTGGTGTGGTAGGGCTGACACACAAGCACCAGTATGCATTACCGTTGCAGACCGTCAATCTGAACAGAGTTTTACTCGTACAGTTGTTTTATCAAAACAACAGAAATAGTGCTGCTGCTCTTCGCAAATATCGACGCAACGGAGTTGAAAAACATGATTAGGGAGTTGGAATTAACTGGCGATTTGGGAATTGCTCCTGGGAGACGCCGATGGCCAATTGCGCCACAAATTGTTGAAGAAGCTACTGTTGTCATGGCTGAGAAAGCTGGATGCAATGGGCGATCTTCAAGCAGCGCACGAGCTGTTGCACGACAGCTGAACACTCCATGTTCCACCTGAGATATTTCAGACAGCAGCAGAGCAATTTTTAGTGCGGTTGCAGGCTGTCGTGGACGCGGATGGTCATCACATTGAGCATGTTTGTTGCCTGAAAGCTGAATACGGCAAGGTAATTAACGAATGTTACCTTTTCATGTGGAAATGTGTGTTCCTTTGAGTCGTTTATTCGTAATTTGTCTTCCGCATGTCCTTTGTTTCCACGAAGTTTCATTGTCACACAATCATTCGTTTTTCAAGGAAACCCTCTCAAGCAGCGGCACTTTAATTATAATCACCCTGCACACAGCCTTAGGATGCAACAATGAATGAAACTGGCATCTATCTTTTCTACAATTAGTCTTGTCTGCTCGTTCAACATAAAATCGCTACAGCCACAGTACATAACATCCGGTGACGAAAGTTTCTAGCGATTGATCACCATCAATGACGCCCTCTCTCCCTCTTATACCGACTGTTAAAAAATCGAGCTCCCATCTACATGATTATCTCCGCGAAGAAAAATGGGTCTCTCACCAACACCAAACTTTAAAGCTTCAGGGCTAGCACGGGTGTGTTCACTTGTGTTGTTTCGGTTTTCGGAGCCCAAAATCCTACTGTTGGTGTACATATCATTTTATTTATTTATTGTAATTAAATAATAAATAACAATTTTACTATGAGAGTATTAAAATCATTTGATTGCCTATAGAGACGATTTGAATAAATAATACTGACTATGAAGTAACAAAGTTAATACTGGCAGTACGTCTACTACTGTTGCTGCCACTAATTAGCATGATAATAATAATAATAATAATAATAATAATAATGACAATAATAACAACACTCATAGTAGCAAATATAAAATGAATTTATAGGTGTCAAAAATTGATGTTTTCTGATAAAGCGAGTTCTGGGGATAAGAAATTAAAAAAGAGTGCACTAGCTAAGAATACATTCTGATGCAGTCCAAGTCAAATGTGCAACAACGGAAAAGGAATAATTTTAGAGAGCTGCTAACCCTTTTACAACAAATCATAGTTCTCTGTCTCTAATAGTTTCTGAGTTGCGATTCGTCGAAATGATAGCGGGACTTCATGGACACCCTGCATTTTTACGAGGGTTGTTCGGAAAGTAAGGAACGACCTGCTGCTAAATGGAAACCACAGTGAAAATCAAAACTGTTTTCTCTTCACATTCAGCTACACCTTCCAGGTACTTCTCTACATAGTCGCCGCTCCGTCTAGACATTTGTCGGAGCGTTATACCTAATTTCCAACACTGTCGTCGTAGAAGGCAGCCGCCTGTGCTTCCCGATAATTCTCTATGCTGGTCTATATCGCGTAGCCTGCACCCAAATGTTGTCTTCGTATCCCGTGATTCATGTGAACAGAGATGATATTCAGGACAAGCCATTTAGGGCTGTGTTGTGGGTGATCGAACACTTCCTATCGAAAAGGCTGCAGAAGTGTATTCACTGCCCCTACAGATTGCGGCTGAGAATTTCCATGAAGAAGGAAGTGCGTGGCAGTTGTGTTAGGTGGGCTGCATTCATTAAGGCGAAGCCTCACAGCGGGCCCCCCTACTCGGCGGGAGACATTTTTGTTGTAGGCACCTTTACTCGCTCACAATGCGCTCACAACTGAAAAGAGGGGCTTGATGCATTCGAAGGGCATACTAGAGACACTGCCCAAAACGTCTGTGTAAAGCCTCGTCGTATTTTCACAGTGGTTTCCATTTCGCAACCGATCGTTCCTCACTTTCCGAATAGCCCTCTTAGATGTGGCTATGGAGCTCTTTACGGCATTACAGTATACGTGTGAGATATAAATTCAGTGACATGACTATTTTGTTGACCTGACAAGAAAGTACAGAGAGACAATACGCTACGCCTGGGTCTATTTGCGCTATTGTTGCCGCCATTTGGTTTCCGCCACAACGAGAAGTCTCCACACTTTACTGAGGATTGTGTGACTATCGCTCCTCGGCGGAGCTAGCTTCCACGGACGGTGGCATGTCGCATTTAGAATGCTGCTAGTAACCGTTACATTTGGTCTAACACGACACCCTGTACAACATGAGCAAAGTGCCCAGAAAAAATAGAGAAGAGTCGTATTCTTTCGAAGTAGCTTTTGGGAAACGTGTAAAACAAACTTGCCGGTTTAATGAAGTTTTCACTGCGCTGTTAACCCGGAACCTCTGTCAGAGAAAGAAATTCCAGGATGTCTAACAAGAAAACGACTGTGCCTTTATGCCCCGTTCGACCCCTCGCCGAGGCCATTCCGCAGCGAAGCTGTAAAACAGTGCGTCGTCCGACTGCTCGCACCTGTATAACGACACGAGAGTCGTAACGCGTTCGGAAAACCGCGCTCCCTTTTTAACAGCGCCGTGGGTCGCTTAACTGCCATGGCTCCGAGCGGCCGCCCGCCCTCTTCCACCAGATTTTTCCCCCGGCCTTTTGCTCTCGCAGAGCCCCTCCGAGCGTTTTAATTACAGCTGCAGCCACGGTCCGCTATCTCGGCCGCTTAACAGCAGGTGGCGTCGGATTTCCAGTGTCGTGTCGCCGCGACGCCTCCCAGCGCAGGAAATTGCAAGCCCCATTCCACCAGGTCTACCCTGCTGCTCCCTCCCCGCTAGCAGTTTCTGCAAGGTCAAAACTCCTTCCCCGGCACGTGCCGTCGCACCCGGCCCACGTGGGGGAGGTGGTCTTCGCCATCTCTACAGTTCCCCCCATCTCCTCGCTGCCCCGCCGACACCTTACCCTCCCTCCACTCCCATCCAGTACCCCACACACCCACCCTCTGTCCGATGCTCCGGAGATACGTCGCGCCGTCAGCTCTACCGCTCGCAGCTTACGTCCTGGAATTTGTTCTCTTTTCCCCAGCTTCCATCCATTCCAGCTCCCTCGGGGCCGGCAGCTCGGCATTAACGAGGGCCGTGAGTTCTCGTGGCAGTTAACGTGTCACCAATTAGAGCGAAGCTATCTCACTGTCGTCCACCATTATCCACGGTGTCTTGAAGACAACGCCGTCTCACCTCTCCACTTCCTGACGAAACTTCGTCTTACGGTGTAGAGACACGTGCAGGATCGCACTGGAGATCACGCGGATAACATGGGGAGACGCGCGACTATAATTCTGCCGGCGCATCGGGAATAGCAAAAGTCAATGTACACACTACATTTCACGTCGTCTTATGGTATTGTCGGCAAAGTAGCACGGATTCAGGAAATACTACACGTGTGATACACAGCTTGCTTTATTCAGGTATTTATTGCAAACAGTAAATGCAAAAGCAGATACTAGTACAGGACGCGCAAAATTAAACTGGCATGAAAAAAAAAATTCATTCTCCTTAAGATAGGCAATCCAACTGACATTATATGCAGCTGTAATTTATGATGCAATTTGGGTTGCCTACCTTAAGGGGAATGAAATTTTTTATAGGCCACAATAATTTTACCCACCATCTACAGTCTCGCTTCGAAAGGGACTGCAGCGAAGCTGATAGAGAAAAAATAAAAATAGCTCGTTCACCCTTAGCGTACATTTATGCTTTTGGCAGCTCGCTTCTGGCAAATATCTCACAGCTCGCCGGGAGCCTTGTTACATTTGCGCTGCTGGTACATCACTGCACAGTATTTCACTTTCCCACAAGGAACCTTCACCATGCGACCTTACTCATCACTAGTTGAGTGGACTGCTTGCAGTGTATGAAGCAAAGGGCAATGTTCTGTACATCGTCTGACGGCAATAATACTGCTTCGCTCATGCCACTTATGCGGTTGTTGACAACGATAAGAAAGAGTTATGGATGCACTTTTTGAATGTGTAACTTCTACACAGCAGATGTTTCACCAATTCTGACAACACCTCAGAAATATTTATTTTTCTTATTTTCTTCCAATATACGTCACATTTTGGATACCCGTTATTTCTTTGCGGTGACAAGTTTCGGTTTGCAAACCGCAGCCTTTGACATAAGTGTAATCATACGGTACCACCGAAGTGCATGTAATTAAATATTCGCTATTCCTAAAAAAAATGGCTCTGAGCACCATGGGACTTAACATCTGAGGTCATCAGTCCCCTAGAACTTACAACTACTTCAACCTAACTAACCTAATGACATCACAAACATACATGCCCGAGACAGAATTCGAACCTGCGATCGTAGCGGTGGCGGGGTTCCACACTGAAGCGCCTAGAACCGCTCGGCCACTGCGGCCGGCTCACTATTCCTCACTTGTAATCATTACATAAATACAAAATGAGAAACTTCGCTTGAGTATACAATGACTGGTAAGAAGTATCATTGTATACTCATGCGAAATTTGTCATTTTGCATTTATGTAATGATTACTAGTGAGGACTAATAAATATTTGGTTACATGTACATCGGTGGGACTCTATGATTACGCTTACGTCTGAGACCATGGTTTAAAAATACAACTGATGGTCGTCAGCTATTAATCACAAGAAATTACTGTTGGATCAATTGTGACTGATATTGGATGAAAATAAAAAAAGATAATACCAAAGTGGCTGGTTCTACCCTCCATCAATGTGTTGGAACTTCGTAAGGTCAAAAATCATGCAGTATACTTTTTCAGGCAGTTAATAATGCCGTAGAAAAATTTCCAATTTATTTTTAAGATTATTGAACCAGAATAGATTACGATAAGAATATTGGACCCAAAACAATTAGCACAATTTCTGGTGACAGCTATTTGTAGAATACTCACTCTGATGTAATATTTACTCAGTTTCCACCCAAATCTGCTACACTCACTACGTCTGCCACTTCTGGATTTTCGAGCAAATATTAAAAAAATAAAAAAACGATTCATTAGGTGGAACAGAGTCATTAATTTGAAAAAATAAAAATTATTACACGTAATATGATCCATCGCGAAGTGGGTATGATGATCTGTATGCTTCTGGTCCCTGACAGCTTTGAGTCCAAAAATAAAATAAGTGCTTGTTTAAAATAGTCACTTGTAGTTCTCTCAACATTACTGTCTGCGTATGTTGATTTCATTGGTAGAATACTGAGAAACTGCATACAAGCTATCTTTCGATAGATTATTTAAAATATTTTGAGTACTAGTATTAAGTGAGGGCCGGCCGGAGTGACCGTGCGGTTCTAGGCGCTACAGTCTGGAACCGAGCAACCGCTACGGTCGCAGGTTCGAATCCTGCCTCGGGCATGGCTGTGTGTGATGTCCTTAGGCTAGTTAGGTTTAATTAGTTCTAAGTTCTTGGCGACTGATGACCTGAGAAGTTAAGTCGCATAGTGATCAGAGCCATTTTGAACCATTTATTAAGTGAGGAATCTAGCTCCAGACAGCAGTGATTGAGAAGAGAAAATTGATCTAATTACAACTTGAGATGTGACATTTAAGAAGTCATTTTTTCACGCTTTATATACGTTACAGTAGAAAGTAACCTCTGCGATGCACTTCACAGACGCTGTATGTGTAACCGCGCAACGAGGAGCAGGCAAACACTACCAGAGTGACCTTTAACCAGGCTCAACTTTCAGAACTAGAGGCGACGGTAACACAACACGAAATACACGGTCCAGTCACAGCGATGTGACCACCTCCCACTTTAGACGTCAACGTGCAATAACCACTCACAGTCTTTAGGTGGTAGCACTAGCAGCGGAGGTGCATAAAGCACGCTGGGGGACGCGGAAAACAGTGCAGTCGTTGTAATGCGGAAACGGAGCGATTTATCTGACGTCCAAAAGAGGATGATTATTGGCTTTCGGGACAAGGGTGGAAGCATTTCTCAGAAACGATTAAGTTTGTAAACTGTTTACGTGCCGCCATGGTTAAAGTATATAGTGCATGGCAAAATGGCGTTATCAAAGTTTGGTGCAAAGGAAATTCTGTCGCGCCGCGGGCATTGGATCACAGAGGTACGATGGCGATACAGATGTGGCCATCAAAATGAACCAAGGTGCTACCAGCAGTGTCTTCTGATGACCGTTCAGCGAACGATGTTGCGTGTGGGCCTCCTCAGCGGGCGCCTGGTCCTTCCGCCCATGCTGATTGCTGTTCATCGGGGAAGAAAGCCGGAATTCGCAAACCAGTACCGCTGGACGTCCACTGAATGGCGACAGGTGGCCTTTTCAGATGAATCACGTTTTTATGCTCCATCGGACCAATTTCCGTTGTCGTGTACGGCTTGAAACGCCTGGAAAGAAACACCCGGCAACCAGGAGGGAGCATTATGTCCCGGGAATGTATCCGTGGCGTTCCCTGTGTGATCTCGTCATTATTGAAGGCACAGTGGTTCCACAAAAATATGCAGCTGCCCTACCGTACTCCCCCTCCGCCAAACTCCCGGATTTAAACCGAGAATCTGTGAGTCCACCTCGATCGCGCTTTTCACGCCATGGCTCCTCAGCCGAGAAACATAGCGCATCTGGCCACGAATCCGGAATCGGCATGGCTCCACATCCTTGTATGTATCTTCCACAACGTCGCTGACTCCATTCCTGCACGTCTTACAGATGGCCGCGCTGCAAAAGGTGGTTATTCAGGATTTTGACAGTTGGTACACTAATCTGACTCGACTTTGTACAGGCCAGTTTGATGTCGCCGCCCGGTGTCGATCGTTGCGAGCAGTGGGGCGAGCAGTTATGGTGCATATTAAATGCGCCCGTGAGACTCAAGGGGAAGGAATGAGACACGGCCAACCGATTCGGCTCAGATTTGGCAGGTCGCTTGTGTAAAACCTAAAACGAGCTAATCTAAGATATTTTGGGTCAACACCCCCGCAATTTTGAGAAAATCACCCCTAAAGGTTATGACAAGCAATCGACTCAAAATTGGAGGGATCGACAGATAATTGTAAATAGAGCAATTCTCATCGTCAGATATGGGGGCCACAAACTCATACTTTTCCAGAAATCGAGGAAAGAAACTTGACAACTGCCGCATCTGTACCCACATGGTAAACGCTTTTCTCCGACAGCGCAACGGTTAAGGTATCTCGCTGGGAATCGGAGAACCCTAGCGGATGTTTTTCTTTTCGTTTGTATTTTTCCATATCTCAAATGATAGGGATAGGAGGGTTAATAAGATAAGTAAATCAATAAGGAATGATAATAATAAGGTAGGAAAATAAATTTCTCAAACCTCTTGGGATACTAAACAACTAAAATGTTACTCCAGTTCACTTTACAATGGTTCTTCCAGTCACTGTTATGTGTCCTCACTTTTCTTCGAACAACTAGATGGATGGCACTTGCCATATAAACATTCGACACAAATATACTCACGGCACCAAGAACATCTAATGAATGCAATCTTTCGACAATTACACTGTTCATTTCGAAGAGTCGGCAGTAAACAAACTTGGTTACATTTTAAAATATGTCTTTTTCGGGAATTAATTTTGATGCACACCACGCATACGATATCATCGCATGAAAAATCGGTGCTGAAAGTTGGTTATGAATTACGCTGTGAATAGTTATTGCATCCGTGCGGTTGTGCAATTCCCGCTGGGTTTCCAGAAGCACACTGCAATTCTGAAGCCCGGAAATAAAGTTTCTTCGAGATTCGAACCCGGGTTCTCCGATTCTCATCCAGTTACCTTGGCCGTTGCTCTATCGGTACTGTCGACGAAAAGCGTTTACCATGTGGGTACGGAAGTGGTATTTGTAAGAGTTTCTTACCTCGATTTCTGGAAAAGTATGCGTTTTCGGACCCAATACGTGATGAAGAAAATTGCTCTATTTACAATTATGTATCGATCGCCCTCTATTTTGAGTCGATTGCTCGTCATAACTTTTAGGGATGATTTTCTCAAAAACGCGTGGGTGTTGACCCAAAATGTCTCAGATTCCTTCGTTTTAGGTTGTATACAAGCGACCTGCCAAATCTGAGCCGAATCGGTTGGCCGTGTCTGAGGCCTTCCCCTCGTCAGTGGGCTTGTTTCATATCGGCAGGACATGCCAGCCAGCAGTAAGGTGGCATTTTAAGCGCACCCTTAAGAATGGCTGTGCGTGAAAACTATAATAATTTTTACAATCAGGTGTGCCGAAGGACCTATCAGGAAATGTTAGGACGTTCAGGCCGTACGTGAAGTCGAGGAAACGATCCAAACCAGCTGGTATTGAAAGCGAGACCAGCAGGCAGGAAGTATAAATTCGGACTATCGCATTAAATGTTTTTATGTAGGAGGATACTTCTGTACCAATGTTTTCCGACAGACAGACTCACAAAAAGGTAGATACTGATCCAAGCACCTCCAGCACTAGAGACAATTTAGGACTAGTGAAAGCAAACATTGCACCTAGCCCGCGCAGTATAATGCCAGCTAGTTTTCCATGATGCTAATCCAGGCGGCTGTAAAAATGAATGTGCGCAATCGAAAATACTGAACGCAAAAACGAAAATTTGGCCCTGTCTGACTACCCCATGAAGCAGATCTTAGGATCTCTTAATGGTGATGAAATTTCTTCCTTTTTACTCCTCAACATATAAATTACAACATAAATCATAATGAATGATTAAGGGAACTAGTAACTACAAAATGATATATGTTGTTTCTGCTCATACATTTGTTACACATTAAAATCCCTTTATACATCACAATTATTTATACAGTATATCAATGTCAAATGGACATAAAGAGATAGAAATGAGTTTGCTAAATAATATTACTAATCAACTGCCCAAATCTGCCCTTTCTATGGATATGCAATCGAATATAAATAACGCGAGCTGCCTGACATCATCTAGGTACCAGATACTTCAAATGGTTCAAATGGCTCTAAGCACTATGGGACTTAACATCTGAGGTCATCAGTCCCCTAGACGTAGAACTACTTAAACCTAACTAACCTAAGGGCAGTGCACACATCCATGCCCGAGGCAGGATTCGAACCTGTGACTGTAGCAGCAGCCCGGTTCCGGACTGAAGCGCCTAGAACCGCTCGGTCAAAACGGCAAGCACCAAATACTAGAAGACACTACTTTCAAAGATGATCTACAGTGGTGTGCAACCTCAGTGGAAAAAAAATTACGTGATCACAGCAGTTTGGCTTTATAGCCCTAATAAGCCGAAGTGATGTGCAATATCACCGTATATGCTGCGTCCTGTGCATCGGATTCATGGTTCTAGTACACGTCTGGGAGGTTGGAAGATCTCCAGGCACAAAATATTTAAAAAAAATCTCATTCAAACACTAGGACAGCAGAAGGCGGTTCTCTGACTAGTATAATCTGATTCTGCCTTCTCCAGTCTGTGCTCTACAGACGAGAAACGCAAACTCCCAGCCAAAAGGACGGAATTCAGATAACGTCTCGACATGAGTGTAGACAGAAGCAGTGCGCTCAATCACTGAACGCTGCATACTTAACGACGACTCCCTAACGGGATGTAAAGTTCCCAACAGTACAATGCATAACCATTTAATAACTACAAAATCTCCTGAGAACAACGACAGCAAGTCTGTCTGTACCAACAAAAGCTGATACTGAGCGACCGTCAAACACGGGCGCTCAAAACGTAAGACTACTTTCTCTCCACCACTGGCTTCCTAGAAAAGCTCGGTTCCTCTCCCCCGTAATTGCGGAAGGCGAGTGATATTCTCGAAACCACGAAATATTCTCCCTGTCTACAGATTCTTCCGAACGCCGACCAACTTCTCTACAACCGCGGCCGGCCACCGCTCTGTCGTGCTTTCGCGCTCAGCTGCCCCGACGGTCCATCTTGGGCTATTTTCTGTGTTAAGCAGCCAGGATTTCACACCGGCCATTTCCTGTCACTTAGCCTGTGTTGAGCTGGCTTTCCCACCGAGGCCCTGAGTTACGCCTCCCGTTTCGTTTCCACTGGCGTTCCAACCTCTGCTAATATAAGCAATCATTCATTACGCCGTTTTATCATTCATTACGCCGTTTTTGTAATAAAGACAATACATCAACTTTTATGCAATAAGCGTTAACAAATAATTACAAGGTGTACGTGACAATCTCAGTCTTCTTAAAATATCCATTTACAACTTATGAAATCATACCTAATTACGATTGTAAAGCATGGCAAATATATATCTACGAGTCTTTGTAAGGTGCGAAATTACAGCCACCTTACGGTTTATACATTGAATACGCTGCGGAACCAGCCCTATTCCTTGGTGGTATTTATTGAGAATGTTACGTGCAGCGAATGTCCTATCGCGATTGTCAAAGAACACAGGACAGTTCTGTCTACGAAATGGACAAAGATCTGATTACAAAGAATTACAGAGCAATATAGCTGACGAACATCTGTTGCGGGATCCTAGGCTGTATTCGAAGTTGAAATATTATGCCATTCCTGGAGGACTCAAAGACTAAGTACGGATTAAGTAAAACCACGCATGTGAAATACAGCCACCTTTATTCAAATACTATAAACTGCAAAACAAAATTGCAGGCAAAAACATTTTCCTACAGCGTCGTAAACTGCCGTGATTGTCGCGGACGCGGTCCTAAACACCCGCATTGGTGGATGCAGCAAAAGGATCGTGGTACGAGTGACCTCTCTTGCTGACACACCCACTGTACTATGGCCCGATGTACGTGTTGGCCCTCTGCAGGTCGCGCTGCAAATGACGGAGTCGGAACGTCGAGTAGTCGTAGGGGCTGAGCTGGCAACCAGCCCGACGGCGGTGTGTTGCCGTGTGGCGTCAGCGCTTGACAGCTTTTGCGGCAAGCCAGAATGTGGCCCCCTTCTTGCACTTACGAATACGTTAAATGCGGAAGGTAATATACACATTTTACAGTAGTGTGCACTGCATGAGGTAGAGGAACAGTCTGGGACGGCGACTGTTGTTGATACCAACATGACCATGGACCCTTTCAAGTAGCAGGACTTGTGGGGAAATGTTTTATGGATAATAACACCCCTGAAATGAGCTGGGATCTAGAGAGTCCCACCTGAACGTAACGGAACACCTCTGGAATGCGTCGGAACGTCGATTCCACTCCGGAGCGCAATGTCAAACATCAACACATTCTCTGCTTTCGGATCTTGAGGAAGAATAGGCTGCCATTCATTCACGGACACTTAGACACGTCATTGAGACTGTCCCCAGCAGAGTTCAAGCCATGAATAAGTTGAAGGATGGACACACCCATGATTGTGTCCACTAATAGGCGTCCTGATACATTTTATCAGATTGATTCTGCTTCTGGACCTGCGCTGTGGGAAATCGAATCTGTATTGTGACTTCAATTACTGGCACCCAACATCGTCTCCACAGAAAGAGGCAAGACGACCAAGTTACGCAAACCTGAGCAGCTGCCACCTAATGCTTGCTGGGAACTCTCCTGGTGGGTGGTCTGCTACGTGGCCTGGTGCTCACTTGCTGATCAGCTTCATATGCTTCCAGAATGCTCTCTTATTTCGACGAACGATTCAATTCTGTATAGAAATGCATTCAGCTTTCGTTAGGTACTTGCAGTCACTGGTACTGAGATACGTATCATTAGTCAGTGGGGTTTAATTATTCCAGTCTTTTTGACTCTGGCTGCTATTAGTTACGGGAGAGTTCCGGGATAAACGGTCATCTAACACAACGCACAGTGGCATTCGGTTACCATATGGCAGTATCTGTGTTCCGACCAATTGTCGTAGGTACATTAAAACCCCGTATAACAGGGCGCGCTATCGAGAAACAGGCTATTTTCCGTACGGCGAAAACAGTAGAGAGTGGAATAACGGATCTGTGGGATTACAAAAACGGAATCGCAAGCAGGAAAAGAAATATAGTAACTGACAAAGTGTATTTTGTACATGAGGTGAATGTAAATATGTAAAATAATGGCTCTGAGCACTATGGGACTTAACTTCTGAGGTCATCAGTCCCCTAGAACTTAGAACTAGTTACATGTAACTTACCTAAGGACATCACACTCGTCCATGCCCGAGGCAGGATTCGAACCTGCCACTGTAGCGGTCGCGCGGTTCCAGACTGAAGCGCCTAGAACCGCTCGGCCGGCTATAAAATAATGCAAAAGAGAAAATTTTGTTTAGAATTGCAGTGCAACATGCTAAAATCGAACGCCTGTGTATAGGTGAACGCATGAAAATAAGTCAGGAGCCAGAAAGTGGCAGTAATAAAAGTAATTTTAGACGTGATACCAATCACTGTGTTATTAGACCGATTTGTAAACGAAACCAGAACTGTGGTTGAAGATACTACAAATAAAGCAAAACTTGCCTCATTCAAATGAAACGCTATAACAGTCGTAAAGGAAGAAATAAATCTTGTATTATGAATGAAAATTTATTACAACTAGTATCCATCTCGATAGAAACTAGTGGCGACGCGGAAAACTACTAAACATGATTTTACGAAGTGTTTTAAAACCGAGCTTACGCTACTGAAATTATTTGTAATAAAAATCGCTATGTTTATATAAACACGGCCGTTTCTCATAACACTATTCTTCTGTGTTGAAAATACCAAAATTTCATTTCACGCGTTGCTCCTCACCGTAAGGGAAGGAAAATTACTTGTCAGGTCTTTTAAATTCAGTCTGTAATTTTTGTCACTGATATTTCATATGATATCCTGCGTCATTCTGAATTGGCACAGTAGATGTCAAGAACAGCGAAGAGCTCTTGCAATATGTTGAACACCGAACTATGATTGCTTTCGTACAGCATTGACTATAACGAACTAATTGGTACTACGAGCTCATACACTGTAACGTTGCTTTCACATTTTAGCTCTGTTTATGTTGAATTTGTTTAGACAGGTTTGCAACATGGAGTAATGACAGCTTAAGCGTCTGATTCACAAACAATCTCATCGTTTCGCTCATGTAACGTTCAATTAGTCCGACATTAATGACATCATCAGTGACAAGATATAAGCAAACAGACGAAAGAACAAACAAATAAACGTTTGTTATGACGGTGTGGGATGGATCAAAACCCTAAATCGGTGAACGAGACCGCTCCAAAATTTATTTCCTCAGGATTCACAAATTCTTCTTATCTGCACCAAAATATCTCCCTAGCGAAGCAAACAAGCAATCGATTCGTTTTGTGACATGACATCTCTCGAACTGGTTGGAATAAATGCGAAGAGTGAGGTGATGTGTGTCAGGTCATATAGAAGTGAAATATTTTTAATTTTTGTGACTGTCAACCAAATGTAGGTTGGTAACAATGTATGAACATGCCCGATTACAGTCGTATTCGGTTTTTATCAGTTGTGACAGCTAGACGTACGGTCGAAACTCTACTGCAAGGTAGTCTTCACTCTAACAAGACACGTTGCATGGGGCAGCCAGCACCCCAGGCGAAGAGGGACCTCTAGCAAACTGAATAGCCTACAAACAAGGACGCCAGCATTAACAGGAGCAGTATTGCCCGTCAGCAATGAACTGGAGCAAGCAGCGTGCAGTCTCATATCACTATCCAAACCACGATACAAGCCGCGTTCTGGGGTTTAACGGCAGTTACAGTTCAGTAGAGCTCAACACTTCTATCCTAGCTCATTTACGTAGCATCAGCTACGTATTTGCCAACTGATTCGGCTTGCTCGCCGACAACAAGTCCAACGAGAAATCAGCAGCCCAGGGAGAAAGCAAGACATCGCCAGGGAGCAGCGTCTACACCGGTAACAAGATAGTCGTATTCACTGACCTGGACAGTAGCTCAGGCTAGGACTATTTGTACACTACTGGCCATTAAAATTGCTACACCAAGAAGAAATGCAGATGATAAACGGGTATTCATTGGACAAATATATTATACTAGAAGTGACATGTGATTACATTTTCACGCAATTTTGGTGCATAGATCCTGAGAAATCAGTATCCAGAATAACCACCTCTGGCCGTAATAACGGCCTTGATACGCCTGGGAATTGAGTCAAACAGAGCTTGGATGGCGTGTACAGGTATAGCTGCCCATGCAGCTTCAACACGATACCACAGTTCATCAAGAGTAGTGACTGGCGTATTTTGAGGAGACAGTTGCTCGGCCACCATTGACCAGACGTTTTCAGTTGGTGAGAGATCTGGAGAATGTGCTGGCCAGGGCAGCGGTCGAACAATTTCTGTATCCAGAAAGGCCCGTACAGGACCTGCACATTCGGTCGTGCATTATCCTGCTGAAATGTAGGGTTTCGCAGGTATCGAATGAAGGGTAGAGCCACGGGTCGTAACACATCTGAAATGTAACGTCCACTGTTCAAAGTGCCGTCAATGGGAACAAGAGGTAATCGAGACGTGTAACCAATGGCACCCCATACCATCACGCCGGGTGATACGCCAGTATGGCGATGCCGAATACACGCTTCCAATGTGCGTTCACCGCGATGTCGCCAAACACGGATGCGACCATCATGATGCTGTAAACAGAACCTAGATTCATCCGAAAAAATGATGTTTTCCCATTCCTACACCCAGGTTCGTCGTTGAGTACACCATCACTGTCTGTGGTGCAGCGACAAGGGTAATCGCAGCCATGGTCTCCGAGCTGATAGTCCATGATGCTGCAAAACGTCGTCGAACTGTTCGTGCAGATGGTAGTTGTCTTGCAAACGTCCCCATCTGTTGACTCGGGGATCGAGAGGTGACTGCACGATCCGTTATAGCCATGCGGATAAGATGCCTGTCATCTCGACTGCTAGTGATACGAGGCCGTTGGGATCCAGCACAGCGTTCCGTATTACCCTCCTGAACCTACCGAGTCCATATTCTGCTAACAGTCATTGGATCTCGACCAACGCGAGCAGCAATGTCGTGATACGATAAACCGCAATCGTGATAGGCTACAATCCGACCTCTAACAAAGTCGGAAACGTGATGGTACGCATTTCTCCTCCCTACACGAGGCATCACAACGTTTCACCAGGCAACGCCGGTTGACTTCAGTTTGTGTATGAAAAATCGGTTGGAAACTTTCATGTCAGCACGTTGTAGGTGTCGCCACCGGCGCCAAGCTTGTGTGAATGCTCTGAAAAGCTAATCATATGCATATCACAGCATCGTTTTCCTGTCGGTTAAATTTCACGTCTGTAGCACGTCGTCTTGGTGGGGTAGCTATTTTAATGGACAGTAGTGTATAACGATGACTTGAAAGTTGAACATATCAGCAGCATGTTGTAGGCTATTGTCAACGTATCCATATCGACTGGTGATTACGTGAAGCTACAAGAGTTAGTGACAGAATAAATACTGAGATTTGTTTTATTAATCAATACCTGCATTGCACATAGTTTTGAAAACTGAGAGCACGTTAAACTTTACGTTCATAGACCTGGAGTCAGTTGCTGCCATCAAATTTATCACATTACGTTCATGATACCCACACGTTACTTTTGAGGGGTTTTGGTGCTATATTGATTGAGGGCTCAAACTGGTGTCAGTTTCATTGTGTGCGAAGCTCTATAAGCTCACACGCCAAGAACACACTCGGAGAAACGGGCCGGTGCGTTATATGGTGTTCGCCACCTGACTATGAGTCACTGGTTGCCACGCATTGCTGGCTACGCTGAAAGCGAGTTCATCATTTCATCCGTATACAGAAATTGCAGAATGAAACTTATTATGTCTCTTTCAGATGTTTCACTGGGTTATTATGTTACTGTCCGGATTACATGGCTCGCAATTAAGAGGTGAGAGCTACCGACAGTGCATTTCAAATGGATTTAATACGAGCAATCACTAATGACACAGAATCCCAAATCCGTAACTCCCATGGATATACTTATCTCATAGCCGTTGGTCGCCCAGTGTTGCAGGTCCACGGTTTCATTACATGTTGGGCATTATCTTTATAAATAACATTGGTATTCTTATTATTGCTCGGTACGAAAACAATAACGCGAGTACGATGCAGTCAAGTATCTCGCTGCCCCAGTGTTGCTACCTCTAAATAAACCGGAAAAGTTTGAACGGGACTGGCGCTGTGAGGGTTTCGTACAAACTTAATTATGTATATAGACAGATAGTTCATATACACCCTGTTGTCAAAAAACCGGAAATTTTGCAAGGTTGCGATTATTTTGCCGCAAAATACTACAAAGAGATGGTAATAAAGTAGAAACAATTTAAAAACACATAAAGTAAACAACTGTTATGAGTGTAAACGTAGACAAAAATGTTCTTAGTGTTTTCCAACTTAACGGATTTGCACACACGTTCCGAGAACTGGTTAATCTGCTCTGTATTGGGTGTGACCACTTCTGGCAGCAATCTCATTTTGAGGCAATAACACCCATTCTTCAACCGGCCGTTGTGACCTTAGCGGTTCTAGGCGCTTCAGTCCGGAACCGCGCTGCTGCTACGGTCGCAGGTTAGAATCCTGCCTCGAGCATGGATGTGTGTGATGTCCTTAGGTTAGTTAGGTTTAAGTAGTTTCTAAGTTTAGGGGACTGATGACCTAAGATGTTAAGTCCCATAGTGCTTAGAGCCATTTGAACCATTTGAAACAACCAATCTTCCTCAGAGCTGCTTGGAGAGTGGTTGGTTGATGCTTATGTGATGCAACCCGTCTGCCTAGTGCATCCCCGACATGCTCTGTGGGATTCATATCGGGAGAGCGGGCAGGCCACCCCATGCGTGCGGTATCTTCCGTTTCCAAGAAAACATCAATCACCTGTGCTGTGCGTATGTGAGGTCGAGCATTATCGTCTATTAATACGATATCTGGGCCCGCATCACACCGCAACAACCGCACACGAGGTCCCAAGACCTCTTCACGATACCTGACAGCAGTTAAGCCTTGTCGATTTACCCGTACAATTTCATGAAGAGATATTCGAATGGTCAACATAATCCCTGCCCACACCACTAGGGGTGCCCCTCGATATCGGTTTCTTTCTAGTGTTTGGGTCCCGAAATCGTCTTCCACGTTGTCTCCAGGTGCGAGTCTGTCGAGAATAACTGTAGAGACCATACCTGGAGTCATCTGTGAAAAGAACGATGTCCCATCGTTCGACAGTCAGTGTAGCATGTTGAAGTCTTCTCTCTACACGTTCCGTTGTGTGAAGACGCGCCAGAGGTAGACAATAGAGCAGGTCTGTGACATTAGAGGCCACTCTGCCGAAGCCTTCTGTACACCGTTTGCCTCGATACAACCCGTCCAGTGAATGCTGCGAGGTCAGATGCCAGTTGCCGTGCAGTAATAAGGCGGTACCGTCGTGCTCTTACAGCCAAATTACGGTCCACTCTCTGATGTCACAGGTGGTCGGTCCCGCCGTGGTCTTCGGGATACAGTTTTGGTCTCTATACACTGTCGCCAAATCTGAGAAACAAGAGAGCGATTCACATTAAGCCATCGGGCCGCATCAATTTACCACTGTCCTGCTTTCATTCTTCCTATGGTCACCCAGCGCATAGAGTCTAGTAGGCGTCTTCTCTGTACCATACTGCACCGTCTGTGAGTGTGCAGCGATTGTAGTTACGGGACTACCCGGCAAACACTACTCCATTTCATAGATACCCTGACGTCATAGGTGGCGTGATTGTCTGATGACTGTAATGTCTTATTCCTTGCAGAACACGACCGTCAGGACATCGGTTGACAGTGTGCTTGATTATATCGTGAATTAGACACAGGAGGGGGAATCGAATTTTGGGTGCCAGTGTGGATTTTGATGGGTGAATTTGCGAATATCAAAATATGGTGCATAAATGG
The DNA here is from genome assembly GCF_023898315.1 of Schistocerca nitens. Lineage (NCBI taxonomy): Eukaryota > Metazoa > Arthropoda > Insecta > Orthoptera > Acrididae > Schistocerca > Schistocerca nitens. The sequence goes on from NC_064620.1 coordinate 348,094,511, forward strand.
CCATATCTTTCGAATGTATTGACTTATAACTTTAAATTGTTTCGGCAAGGGACCGTAGATCTTAGTATCTGACGACTGTTTCAGCCTGATAAATCTTTCCGTTCCAGAGAGAAAGTGGCCTTAACAGGCGGACATACAAACAGATGAACTGCAGAGTGACACTATAAGGGTTCTGTGTTTATAGATTGAGGTACGCTGCCCCGAAAACAGTACACTGGTATCTTGGAAATATACGCACATCTGTCGCTGCTACGCCCGTCGGCACAGTGTCAATACCATCACTAGAACTAGCGTTTCCTTTCTGCTAAAGCTTGTGTTTCTATTCTGGTGGTTTGTGACATCATTCCCAATGCGTCAGTCCAGCCCTACGTTAGAATTACGAGGTGTCCTAAGAGTCAAATTAAATGTCATGTAAATTTATGTTGACGGCTGATTACACAGATAATTCATTACAACCAGATGACGCTGGGAGCACTCGCAAATTGCCGGTATTTTTCACATGTAAAAAAATGGTTCAAATGGCTCTGAGCACCATAGGACTTAACATCTGATGTCATCAGTCCCCTAGAACTTTGAACTACTTAAACCTAACTAACCTAAGGACATCACACACATCCATGCCCGAGGCAGGATTCGCACCTGCAACCGTAGCGGTCGTGCGGTTCCAGAGTGGAGCGCCTAGAACCGCTCGGCCACTCCGGCCGGCTTTCACATGTAAATCGTGTTTATAATAGACTATATTGACTGAACCGGATTCAAAGGAAGTGGTAGGATCTAAAACATACATGAAAAAAGTAACCAATAATTCCAAAATAAAAATCAATCACAATTTATCGTAATATATATCAGGCAGTTCCGTTTCATCAGAGGATTACGAAATTAAAACTAAATTTTGTCTAGGGAAGGTATTACAACAGTTATCTGTGTATCCTTAGCGATATTTTATTTTTCCAATAAAAACTTGATCGTCATCTTTTAAGTGAAACTGCAAGTGCATGCCGAAACGTAATGCCTCCGAATTTTTTATGTGAAAACTCTTTAAAGTTTTTAAAACGAAAGAAACGTTATTAACATTCTACATCTTTATTCTTTATCTCTTCATATTTACTCCTCAACAAAGCCTGGCAACGAACACATTTCTATCAAGAGCTGACCAATCGTTGGTACCGTCTCTGTAGAATGTTTATCAGTATTGATTGAACCAAAAACTCATCTCTGCTTGCACCACTCCATCACTATCAAAGTAATGTTCTCGGACGTGTTTTTGAAGTTTTGGAGGTAGATGAAAGTATCATGGGGCCAAGGTTACAGTAAACGTGAAACGTCGGGTTGATGTATGTGTCACAATGGTAGTGTGCTGTCTGACATTGTCGTGCTGAAGGAGCCGGCCTTACATGTATGGACGATATCTTCGAATTCGAAAAGTTATTACAGCAAGTTGTTTCTCACGCACAGACATAGCTACGATACACACCACCATGTTACACGCTACAGTCCGGAGCCCAATAGCGGCAGAGGGCTGAAGACAAATAGACGTGAAGAACAAAGATGAAGGATGTTCATAATGCTTGTTTTCTTTAAAAATATATCCTCGCAGGTGTAAGAATCGAACTATTTTCACCTCGTCCGTCTACTGAAATACATCAGTTGCTCCAAAAGGCTTTTCTAAAAAAACTAGTATGTTAAAATTAAGATAAGTGCTATTCTTTTGTCAGGCCTTGCAGGACAGTTGATGGAAGCTACCATCCAAAAACCTGTTATATCTCTGAAATATTTAAATTGTTTTGTAAGACTATTCTAAAAATTGTGACTAAATCATGATGAGCAGTGTCCTCTCACCAGGCTCTGGAGAACTGGTTGATGGACTATCTCCCACAAAAATTATTAATGTCATTGCAAGTAACAGGTGCTTCTGATTTCCATTACGTGTTAGGGCACAGGGATTAATTTCAAACAGACAAAACAAATACGAAAATCTGAATCAGACGAAAGAAGCTCATAAAGTAAACATGTATAAAAAGATTTATACTCAAAGCAACGGAAAAATTCGAGCTATTTCATGCGGTGACCGAAAGTGGCTATTATCACATATAAGTTAATTTACGACGAGAAAGTAGTTTTCATCTGAAGGAACAGATTTCGAATAGATCATATGGACAACCGATCTCGGATTTTGAAGAGAGCGGAAAGTTCCTTAGAATAATATCACGCACGCTGAGAATGTTTTAAGTTTAGAGACTTAGAAGTAGTCATGTGTCACATCTGTGTTTGGTTAAAACATTTGCCAGCGACGTGGTTGCCACCTCCAAGAACGCGTGCTGTCCGCTCCCTCCTTCCTTCCCTACTTCATCACTGCCCACCGAGTTACGCTTAGAGCGTCGCGAAGGCGTTTCTCCAACTAATTACGTAAAGTGTAGAACTGGGGTAGTCGGTAATTACAGAACTACTTCGCAGAAACTGGTGCTTCCACGGACCGGTCCGAGGGAGGAATTCCGAACAAATACGTATGCTGCGAATCGCTCTTCTTAAACTTAAGGTCGCCAGCGGTAAACTTCAGATTAGTCGATTTATTCGGATTCTCCCGGTGAACACAAATAAGCGTTCCAAGTAACTTCAGGCCTAGGGCCCCATAAAGCGATAAGGAACCAACTTGCTTTTGCAGATTTGTACCTGGATTTCAAACGATCTTGTCGCTATCGGAGGTTAGTTAATGGAAATCTAGCTCTCTCCTTCTGTTTCCTGAAAAATGACTTAACTGATATGAACAAAAGTTTGAGTGAATCATGTTCGCATCTTTGGCAACGAAACTTTGTCTCATCAAGTTGATTTTTACGTTCTGCATCCTGTCTTCCTCTTTTTCTCTTTTACGGAAGTTCCCAACGTAATATATTTTCCGGCCATCATTTATCTCATGGTCTCATAAAACACCCACATCATTTTAAATGCAGTTTATCGGTCTCTTCGGTGATGTAAGTGAGAGTTTTCATTCGCTGTGTTGTTTCTTTATTTAGCACGCGCGGGATTAGCCGAGCGGTCTCGGGCGCTGCAGTCATGGACTGTGCGGCTGGTCCCGGCGGAGGTTCGAGTCCTCCCTCGGGCATGAGTGTGTGTGTTTGTCCTTAGGATAATTTAGGTTAAGTAGTGTGTAAGCTTAGGGACTGATGACCTTAGCAGTTACGTCCCATAAGATTTCACACACATTTGAAGATTTTTATTTAGGACCTTCACTCGTCCTGACACTCTATAAACTCCTCTCGAGAAATCCATTTGCACGGCTTCAGGTCTTCTTTTATCTTGTTTCGTCATTTCGTAGGACTCCGTTCTTCTTCGAATTATTGATTCATATACCCTTTTTTCGACGTTTTCTTAATTTTATCTTACCAAACGACTCCTAATTGCTTGTTTAGCATGTGTTGCTTTCTCCCTTATATCTTGTTTACTCCAACTCTGATCTGAGGTTGGTGCATAATATCGTAGCGTTAAATAATAGGTTCAATAAACACATCAGATACATTTTACAGGGTGTATCACGAAAACTTGAGCTACAGATATAGCGGAAATGGAAAGTGATATTGGTGTGTAGTTTTCACAGAATGGATTGGTTGTCAGGGGCTCGTACTGTTAGTCGATAAATAGATTTTAATTATACTTATAAAGTGTATTTTTTGTGCGAACGTACATTTTTGAAATAGGTCAATGCCTATGGACAAAAGAAACTAAAATAAGGATAAATTACAATGTCAGTGGTGTTGATTGTACGATTCTAGTGTGAGTTGTTTACGCGATGTCGTATTTTGTAAAGGTTCCACTCGAACACTTGGTTGTACAACTCAAGCTGTGTAGTTGGTAGCTAGGATGCCGTTATCTTATCCTGCAGTGAGTTTGTGTATTCCTTGAGTGCATTGCTCTTTGCTAGTCAGATAGTGTGTAATAGTCCGAGCAGTAAGTCGTGAGTGGGCGATAGGGTTACCAATACAGAGAGAGCTGACATGTTCATCTACATCTATACTCCGCTAGCCACCAAGTGGTGTGTGGCGGAGGGCACAATTCGCGCCAACGTCATATTTCCCTTTCCCCCCCCCCCTCCCCCCTCCCCCGCTCCACCCGCGGATCGCGCGAGGGAAAAATGACGGTCTCAACGCCTCAGTACGACTTCTTATTTTCCTTATCTTTGAATGATGATCATTACGCGATTTGAAAGTTGGTGGTAATAATATATGCTCTATATCCTCGGTGAAGATTGGATTTCGCGTCGTCTATCTGCAAGTGTGTCCCACTTCAAACTTTCTATGAGCTTTGTAACGCTCTCGCGATGGCTAAATGTACCAGTCACGAATCTTGCCGCTCTTCTTTGGATCTTCTCAATCTCTTGAATCAAACCCAACTGGTAAGGGTCCCATACAGACGAACAGGACTCTAAGACTGGACGAACTAATGTATTGTAAGCTATTTCATTTGTTGAAGGAATGCATCGTTTCAGGATTCTACCAATAAACCGCAATCTAGAGTTCACCTTACCCGTTACTTGTGTAATCTGATCATTCCATTTGAGATCATTTCGAATAGTCACACCCAGATACTTGACGGATGTTACCGTTTCCAAAGACTGATCATTTATTTTGTACCCATACATTAATGGGGATTTTCTTCTTGTTATATGCAGTAGGTTACACTTACTAATATTGAGAGATAACTGCCAGTCAATACACCACGCATTTATTTTCTGCAAATCCTCATTGATTTGTTCACAACTTTCGTGTGATACTGCTTTCCTATAGACTACAGCATCATCGGCAAACAGTCTAAGGCCACTGTTCATGGTGTAGAAGAGTGTAGGGGGAATGCAATTAATTTTTGTACTGTGTGTGCAGCAAGCATTGAGACTCATGGGAAAACTCCTGTACTAGTGGGTGTTAGAGCTGAACCTTTTTAGATTGAAGTCAGCTGATAGGTATTCCTGCTTAAGGGAAGTCTCTCTAACAAAGAAACCACTTTCGACAAAGCTTAGGTATTCGAGTAATGAGGGAATTAGTATATTTCATCAAAACGCACAAAGTATTACAGATAAAGTTAGTGAACTGCTTATAGATGTTGACTCTGAAATTATTGGTATATCTGAACACTTCTTAAATAAGGAGATAATTCAGAGGCTTCCTTTACCAGGATACAGGTTGGCTGGCAGCTTTTCTAGGAGCTCTTTGCGGTGTGGGGGAGTAGCCATGTATGTGAAAAACGGTATCCCATTTGAGTCAGTTGATGTTTCAAAGTACTGCATTGAAAAGGTGTTTGAATGTTGTGGAGGTTTGGTTAAATTTAGTGGAGTTAAACTTCTAACTGTTGTTATTTATAGATCACCAGACTCCGATTTCACAAAATTTTTGCTAAAGCAAGAGGAGGTTCTTCGTTCACTTTATAGGAAACACAAAAAGTTAGTTATATGTGGTGACTTCAATATTAATTGTATAAGTGATTGTGCAAGGAAAAGGATGCTGGTAGACAACATTTAGGTCATTCCTCATTACTAAAAGGGCATTCTGTTAGCAAAAAGGTGAATGGCCTTCTAGATCATGATGCACAAGTTTTAACTCTAAAAGAATTTTCTGCTGCAACACATGTTAAATATAGTTATCAACTTCTTAGGAAAGCTGATACAGTTGCTGTAGAGACCTTTGTAAACCTTATCAAGGAACAAGAGTTGCAATATTTTTATAGTGCTTCCTCCAAGACTTTTCTCGTGCTCTTTGAAAGTTGCTTTCCGTTAGAACGTTCAAAACAGGATACTAGCACAAACAGGCAGCCTGGGTGGCTGACTAGATAAGAATATCCTGTAGAACAAAGTGGCAATTATATCAAAACGTTAGAAACAGTCAAAATCAAAATGCAGCAGCCCATTACAAACAGTATTGTAAGGTGCTTAAAAAAGTTACTAGGAAGGCAAGAAGTATGTGGTATGGAGATAGAATAGCTAAGTCTCAGAATAAAATTAAAACCATATGGTCAGTCGTAAAGGAAGTGGCTGGTCTGCAGAGACAGGTCGAGGATATAGAATCAGTGCGTAGTGGGAATGCTAGTGTTACTGATAAGTCGCATATATGTACAGTATTTAATAATCACTTTCTGAATATAGCAGGCGAACTAAATAGAAACCTAGTCCCAACAGGGAATCATATAGCGCTTGTAGAAAAAAGTGTTCCGAGACTGTTACCTGAAATGCTCCTCCATGATACTGACAAGAGGGAGATTGAGTTAATAATTAAATCACTAAAGACCACGCCGGCCGGAGTGGCCGAGCGGTTCTAGGCGCTACAGTCTGGAACCGCGCGACCGCTACGGTCGCAGTTTCGAATCCTGCCTCGGGCATAGATGTGTGTGATGTCTTTAGGTTAGTTAGTAGGTTTAAGTAGTTCTAAGTTCTATGCGCTGGGTGACGATCAGTTTGTCTTTAGGAAAAGTAAAGGGATGAGAGAGGCAATTCTGACGTTACGGCTAATAATGGAAGCAAGGCTAAAGAAAAATCAGGACACTTTCATAGGGTTTGTCGACCTGGAAAAAGCGTTCGATAACATAAAATGGTGCTAGCTGTTCGAGATTCTGAAAAAAGTAGGGGTAAGCTACAGGGAGAGACGGGTCATATACAATATGTACAACAACCAAGAGGGAATAATAAGAGTGGACGATCAAGAACGAAGTGCTCGTATTAAGAAGGGTGTAAGACAAGGCTGTAGCCTTTCGCCCCCACTCTTCAATCTGCACATCGAGGAAGCAATGATGGAAATAAAAGAAAGGTTCAGGAGTGGAATTAAAATACAAGGTGAAATGATATCAATGATACGATTCGCTGATGACATTGCTATCCTGAGTGAAAGTGAAGAAGAATTAAATGATCTGCTGAACGGAATGAACAGTCTAATGAATACACAGTATGGTTTGAGAGTAAATCGGAGAAAGACGAAGGTAATGAGAAGTAGTAGAAATGAGAACAGCGAGAAACTTAACATCAGCCGGCCGCGGTGGTCTAGCGGTTCTGGCGCTGCAGTCCGGAACCGCGGGACTGCTACGGTCGCAGGTTCGAATCCTGCCTCGAGCATGGGTGTGTGTGATGTCCTTAGGTTAGTTAGGTTTAAGTCGTTCTAAGTTCTAGGGGACTTATGACCTAAGATGTTGAGTCCCATAGTGCTCAGAGCCATTTGAACCATTTTGAACTTAACATCAGGATTGATGGTCACGAAGTCAATGAAGTTAAGGAATTCTGCTACCTAGGCAGTAAAATAACCAATGACGGACGGAGCAAGGAGGACATCAAAAGCAGACTCTCTATGGCAAAAAAGGCATTTCTGGCCAAGAGAAGTCTACTAATTCAAATACCGGCCTTAATTTGAGGAAGAAATTTCTGAGGATGTACGTCTGAAGTACAGGATTGTATGGTAGTGAAACATGGACTGTGGGAACAGAAGAGAATCGAAGCATTTGAGATGTGGTGCTATAGACGAATGTTGAAAATTAGGTGGACTGATAAGGTAAGGAATGAGGAGGTTCTACGCAGAATCGGAGAGGAAAGGAATATGTGGAAAACACTGATAAGGAGAAGGGACAGGATGATAGGACATCTGCTAAGACATGAGGGAATGACTTCCATGGTACTAGAGGGAGCTGTAGAGGGCAAAAACTGTAGAGGAAGACAGAGATTGGAATACGTCAAGCAAATAATTGAGGACGTAGGTTGCAAGTGGTACTATGAGATGAAGAGGTTAGCACAGGAAAGGAATTCGTGGCGGGCCGCATCAAACCAGTCAGTAGACTGATGACGAAGAAAAAAAAAAAAAGTTCTAGGGGACTGATGACCTCAGCAGTTAAGTCCTATAGTGCTCAGAGCCATTTGAACCCAGCACTAAAGACCAAGAACTCTCATGGATATGACGGGGTATCTAGCAGAATACTGTACAATGTATGTTAGCCCAATACTTAGCCATATCTGTAACTTTTCCTTTAGGAGTGGTCGGTTTCCTGACCGATTAAGGTACTCGGTAGTGAAGCCACTTTATAAAAAGCGAGACAGGGATAACGTTGACAATTATAGACCTATTTCTATGCCATCGGTGTTTGCTAAAGTTATCGAGAAGGTTGTATATACAAGGTTACTGGAGCATTTAAATTCACATAATTTTCTGTCAAATGTACAGTTTGGTTTTAGAAATGGTTTAACAACTGAAAATGCTATATTCTCTTTTCTCTGTGAGGTTTTGGACAGATTAAATAAAAGGTTGCGAACGCTAGGTGTTTTCTTTGATTTAACGACGGCTTTTGACTGTGTTGACCACAAAATATTACTGCAGAAATTGGATCATTATGGAGTAAGGGGAGTTCCTTACAATTGGTTCGCCTCTTACTTTAAGAACAGAAAGCAGGTAATTCTCCGCAATATTGAGAGTGGTAGTGATGTTCAGTCCCAATGGGGCACTGTTAAGTGGGGCGTTCCCCAAGGGTCGGTGCTGGGGCCACTGCTGTTTCTTATTTATATAAATGATATGCCTTCTAGTATTACAGGTGATTCAAACATATTTCTGTTTGCTGATGACACCAGCTTGGTAGTGAAGGATCTAGTGTGTAATATTGAAACAGTATCAAATAATGTAGATCATGATATAAGTTCGTGGCTTGTGGAAAATAATTTGATGATAAATCCCAGTAAGACTCAGTTTTTACAGTTTCTAACCCAGAATTCAACGAGAACCAATTTTTTGATCAGATGGAATGGGCATATTATAAGCGAGACGGAACAGTTCAAGTTCCTAGGCGTTCGGATAGATAGTAAGCTGTTGTGGACAGCCCATGTTCAGGATCTTGTTCAGAAACTAAATGCTGCTTTATTTACCGTTAGAACAGTATCTGAAATAAGTGACAGTTCAACACGAAAAGTAGTCTACTTCGCATATTTTCATACGCTTATGTCATATGGTATTTTTTGGGGTAATTCTTTTGATTCAAAAAGGGTATTTTTGGCTCAGAAACGGGCTGTTCGAGCTGTATGTGGTGTAACTTCGAGAACCTCTTGTCGACCCCTATTCAATAGTCTGGGAATTCTGACATTGCCCTCGCAGTATATATTTTCTTTAATGTCGTTTGTTGTTAGCAATCTTAGCTTATTCCCAAGAGTTAGCAGCTTTCACTCAGTTAATACTACGCAGAAATCAAATCTGCATGTGGAATGCACTTCCTTGACACATGTGCAGAAAGTAGTGCACTATTCTGCTGCATCCATTTTCAAAAGGCTATCACAAGAACTCAAAAATCTTAGCAGTAGCCAAACACTTTTAAGTCTACACTGTAGAGTTTCCTCATGGCTCACTTCTTCTATTCTGTCGAGGAGCTCCTGGAAGAGCTGAAAAATTAAGCAAATTCCAGTGTTACATTGTTGATTTTCTTTATTTGAACTTACGAATTGTCGCCTGAATACGTTTCTTATATTTCATTTTATCTGTTTCTGCTATCGTGTTATAATGTTATGTATTGACTAGTTCCATGACCATGGAGACTTCTCCTTAATTTGGTCCCACGGAACAATAAATAAATAAATAAATAAATAAATAAAAAGATATCCTAATAGCCGTCAACCATCTCGGCAATTATTGATCAGTCTCTTCAGCCACTTACGTGCAAATGGCAGTGTAACGCCTAGACAACGGAACAGAAGGAAACGAGTGACGACAGAAAAGGGGTAAAATAATATTTTTGCTCCTGTTAATTGATCCGCACAACAGCTGCCGTATATCGCACGAGGTGGCGGCGTGAATCAGCCGTGTCCTACGCATTCTCTATCGGCATAGTTTCCATCCCTATCACATCTCTGTCCACCTAGAGCTGTGTGGAAAAGATTATGAGTACTATGTCCACTTACGTACATGGGCATTGAGACAGAATGCTCTAGATGTGTACTGAATCTTGTTTAGTGATGAAGCCGTATTTACCAATCACGGCCAGGTAAACCGCCGAAAATTGCACTATTGGTCTGCCGATAATCCCTGTTGGCTTCGTCAGGTGGAACATCAGCGTCCATGGAGTGTAAGCGTGCGATGTGAGATAGAGAACCATCAGTTCATACATCCATTCTTCATAGACGGTACACTGAACAAATAACGCAGCTTCGTAACAGAGCATCTTCCATACACGCTAGAAGACACGCCTTTGCTGACTAGGAGGAACCTGTACTACCTACATAATGACTGTCCATCCCATAGTGCACGAATTACTACAGCATGTCTGCACAAATTGTTTCCGAATCGTTGAATTTTACGCAGAGGACCTGTACGTTAGGCGGCCCGTTCCCAGGCTTTGACGCATGTAGCCTCTTTTCTGCGAGGAAAGCTGAAAGACACTGTCTACAAGGACATATCAACTACACCCGATGACGTGCAGCGATGTATTACTGCAGCCTACTCGGTCATCTACGCAGATGGTAGCGTATGTGCATTAGTCATTCCATACCAGACTGGAAGAGTCTGCTGCCGCTGCCGGCGGTCATTTTGAACACAACCTGTTATGGTTAGTTGTTTCGTTACCGGTCGGAACAACATAACTAATGTATAAACTTGTGTTGTTCTGTAGAGTGTGCTACCGCAAGTATTGTGCAAGTGTCGCTGTGGGAACATTTCAGAACACGATATCTCGTAAAAAAACCTCGCCCTAGAAAACACCAATGACATTGTACCATTCACAAAAGTTTAAGTTGGAACAAAAAACACATTTTCTAAGTATTACTACAATGTGTTGATTGGATAACAATACGATTCGCTATCAATCCATTCTGTGAAAACCGCGCACCATTAGCGCTTCCCATTTCCGCAATATTTGTGGTGCAACTTTTTGGTGATTCATCCTGTATATTCATTCTCCTTCACTGTTTACAACCGTCTGCCAACGCTAGGGTAACTTCTCGAATTGGCGACCACTGAAATCACGTTGATTTGAGACGAACTTGCCGAGCCATGTTCGGAGAGCATTTTCATCCGGAAATGAAGTTTCATGAAGATTGTTCGATATATATTGGAAAGGCGTAAATCCGAGGGCGCAAAATCAGGTGAATGATGTTGATTCGCCATGACTTCCCAATCCAACTCCTGTATAGTGTTTTGGTCACTCTACCAGAAGGCGGGCGAGTGTTATCATGCAGTAGCATCGCTTCTCGCAATCTTCCATGCTGTTGTTCTTGGATTGCGTCTGTAAGACGTCTCAGTTGTTGACAATATCTATCAGCAGTGGTTGTTAGACCCTGAGTAAGCAATAGGTAGAACACCACACCGTCGCTGTTCCATCAAACGCATAACATTATACATTACTGGCCATTAAAATTGCTACACCACGAAGATGACGTGCTACAGACGCGAAATTTAACCGACAGGAAGAAAATGATGTGGTATACAGATGATTAGCTTTTCAGAGCATTCACACAAGTTTGGCACCGCTGGCGACACCTACACCGTGCTGACATGAGGAAAGTTTCCAATCGATTTCTCATACACCGACAGAAGTTGACCGGCGTTGCCTGGTGAAACGTTGTTGTGATGCCTCGTGTAAGGAGGAGAAATGCGTACCATCACATTTCCGACTTTGATAAAGGTCGGATTGTAGCCTATCGCGATTGCGGTTTATCGTATCGTAACATTGCTGCTCGCGTTGGTAGAGATCCTATGACTGTTAGCGGAATATGGAATCGGTGGGTTCAGGAGGGTAATACGGAACGCCGTGCTGGAACGCAACGGCCTCGTATCACTAGCAGTCGAGATGACAGGCATCTTTATCCACATGGCTGTAACGGATCGCGCAGCCACGTCTCGATCCCTCAGTCACATATGAGGACGTTTGCAAGATAACAAACATCTGCACGAACAGTTCGACGACGTTTGCAGCATCATGGACTATCAGCTCGGAGACCATGGCTGCAGTTACCCTTATACCCTTGACGCTGCATCACAGATAGGAGCGCCTGCGATGGTGTACTCAACGACGAACCTGGGTGCACGAATGGCAAAACGTCATTTTTTCGGATGAATCCAGGTTCTGTTTACAGCATCATGATGGTCGCATCCGTGTTTAGCGACATCGCGGTGAATGCACATTGGAAGCATGTTTTCGTCATGGTCATACTGGCGTATCACCCGGCGTGATGGTATGGGGTGCCGTTGGTTACACGTCTCGGTCAACTCTTGTTTGCATTGACGGCACTTTGAACAGTGGACGTTACATTTCAGATGTGTTACGACCCGTGGCTCTACCCTTCATTCGATCCCTGCGAAACCCTACATTTCAGCAGGATAATGCACGACCGCATGTTGCAGGTCCTGTACGGGCCTTTCTGGAAACAGAAACTGTTCGACTGCTGCCCTGGCCAGCACGTTCTCCAGATCTCTCACCAATTGAAAACATCTGGCCAATGGTGACCGTGCAACTGGCTCATCACAATACGCCAGCCACGAATCTTGATGAACTGTGGTATCGTGTTGAAGCTGCATGGGCAGCTGTACCTGTAAACGCCATCCAAGCCCTGTTTGACTCAATGCCCAGGCGTATCAAGGCCGTTATTACGGGAAGAGGTGGTTGTTCTGGGTACTGATTTCTCAGGATCTGTGCTCCCAAATTGCATGAAAATGTAATCACATATCAGTTCTATCATTTTTCCAATGAATACCCGTTTATCATCTATATTTCTTCTTGGTGTAGCATTTTTAATGGCCAGTAGTGTATTTTGTGGATGCGAGCAGGTCTTTGTAAGGCGAGTTGTTGCTTTTTTTGTACTCAATCGTCCTTTCTTTTCCTTATGTTACCATAAAGACGCCATGTTTCGTCACCAGTAATTATACAGGAGAGGAAGCAGAGGTGTACATACTGCCAACCGCTGATTATTTGTGATTTTGTGTTAGAACATGTGGTACCCATACACTCGATTTTTGAACCACTCCCTTTCCATCCAAATATCCCACGATAGTGGAATGATCACAGTTCATTACATTTGCCAATTCTCGAGTAGAAAGTCGTTGATTAATGTCTTTAAACGGTCTTCATCAAACCCCCAAGATCTTACTGAATGTGGAGTCCGCTAACGTCAAAATCATCCTCCTTAAGACGAGAAAACAATTTCTTGCTATGTTCTGTCCAATGACATTTTACCAATACACAGCGCAAGTATTCATACAGTCGTACATATTCAGATTTCTCCATCGTGCACTCCATTTTCCAGCGTCCGCAGCTCTACTCATTATCTTCAAATGGCAAAATTCCAATATGTCAACGGAAACAGCGCAGTAAAGTACAAAAAAAAAGTGTCAATAGATAAATAAATCCATAGCAACTGAAATAATAACATTCAAAACAAAAACGCTACCAACTTATGCACCAACCTATTACATACATATTATAAAGTAATGTACCCGCCGCATTTTGGTGTCCGTATTTCTCGGGAAATACCTTAGGCTTTTTTTATACGTTTCCGCTAATAAACAGGCTGATTCACAAGGAAGATTTGTGTACATAATTTACTACCGTTTCGTCAGTAATATGACCATAGATACTTAGTGCTGCCCTTTGCGAAGCCAGGGCGGATCGCTATTAGTATACTATAGCCAAATCAGACAACAGACATGAAATACAGTCACTGTTGGTAAAGGTGCATTTGAAAAGGTCAGCAGGGATAGGCAACGGTCGTCCCTTGGTGTAAGAGCAGTGCACCACCGACAAAAACAGCAAGAAAGCGCCATTATGACCTAAAAATTTTTTTTTGCCTCCAAAATAGAATAAGATTCACAGATGGTCAGTTCTCACGCCTTTTCGAGTAAAAAACTAACAAAGATGTAGGATACACTGGAAAATTGGATTACGCAATTGCCTATTTGACAATGGTACCTACAGAGTCATTACATTTGGTTGTGAATAGCTACAGAACTCCTGGGAGCCCGATTCAGAGCAGAACCACAAGGACTTCGCGAATTGAATAGCCCGTAAAGAGGACCACTGTGAAAAGGGCTTTCTTTGCGCCACAAACTCCTACACCGATAAGGCATTACACTGAAGCCAGCATTTTAATTAAAATAGAATGCAAAGTCAAGAATTCAGTTTCGATTAATGAGTTCATAACGGACGTGACAGCTGATGTTAGCATATGGAAGGAAGGAAGGAAGGTTAGAGTTTAACGTACCGTGGATAACGAGGTCATAAGCTGTTTCACAAGCTCGGACTAGGCATTTGCCTCAGGAAGGTCTGGAAGACGTATGTAACGACCATCGTTAATGTGTACACACTGCTGCTGAAATTGTAACCTTGCTGCCAATACAATTTTACCTCCTTGTAATAAAAAAGTTCTCTTCCTTTGTTCTTTGCCTCCAGGAAGCATAATCAGATTAAGAAGTATGCATAACTGCACCTATTAAACTCCCGTGTCGCTATATCCATACAGCTGGTTACTTCATGCCAGGCGTAAGCCAATTCGTGTATGGTCGCCATAAATTCAAACGACTCCCAGGGAGCAGTTTTTTTTTATAGCTGAAAATAAGGAGAAATATCACACTTTTAAAACAGATCTATACGAGTTTCACATTCAGTTAACAAGTTCTCTCGCTATGGAAAAGATTTATTTCAGAATAAAGTGATACGTTCTAAAAATAATTTGGTTGAAAAATCGTGTTACTATAATGTTGGTCTACTTTTACTGATTTATTCAAATAATACTCGTACAATTGCATTACGGGGTTTTTGGAAGAAATCAGTAACACACTTAAGGAAATGGATTTACAAATTGGATCAGCTTACGAATACACTAGGTTATCTACGTTTATGGAGCACGAGAGAATCGCCTGTTAGCTTTTAATTTAGGTTCTCTCTTAGCAGTTTAGGTTACGGTCAGTGCTGGGATTGAAAGCGTTTTATAGGTCCAAATAATTATTTTACTCTTTCATCATTCTCACGATAATGGAATAATAGATATTATTAGCTGCGTACTTAAATGTATACCAGAAGTTAGTTTTGTTTGTTTCATTATTTCTTTGTATACCATGAATCTCCCTATATCTGACTGGTTGAGAAGATACTGATGTCGGAGAAAAGAAAAAAATATATATACTCCAAATTACACACTGTTGGTGATTGCACAAACACGAAGTACCTGTCTCGGGGGACAACCTTCAAACGTAAAGATCCCACCAATCCTAGCAAAATCTATACGTTAATCTCACGTGCACTGCAACATTTATAGCTAATTGGGAATGTATGAGTGGAAGTGATAAAAAAGTTTTCTGTCCACATCTGACTTCGAACGAAGCACCGAGTAACCTTGAGTTCCTAAAAAAAAAAAAAAAAAAAAATGGTTCAAATGGCTCTGAGCACTATGAGACTTAATATCTGACGTCATCAGTCCCCTAGAACTTAGAACTATTTAAACCTAACTAACCTAAGGACATCACACACATCCATGCCCAAGGCAGGATTCGAACCAGCGACCGTAGCAGTCGCGCGGTTCCGGACTGAAGCGCCTAGAACCACTCGGCCACCGCTGCCGGCAGTTCCTAACACCGAAGTATATGATCATGGTGTCGATGGTAGCTGACTGTTTATCTACAGTGTGTGCAATGAATGGTGTTGAAAAATAGTTGAACAGTGTAGCACTAGAATTTTATAGTATAAAACGTAATGGATGTAGTGTTCGTATGTTGTGTGTGCCGTGCTGGGTGATGAAAAATCAATAAACAGTGTGACGCTGGTTTCTAAATGATGAATTAAAATATTAGCAAGAATAAACAAAAAAATATGGAACACTAGTAAAATACGGAATGAGGCTGCGCTTTATTTAACAGGCTGGCCTTGTATTCCAGTTGGATGCAATCTCTAATACCTATCCGGTTATACTCATTAAAGTTTTATTAGTTGTTCCTAAAATACTTCAAGCGATTGCCAGTACTGTTCCTACTATAATGCCCCATCCTTATAAAACTGGACTCTAAGTAAAAAAAGGCAACGGCCTTGCCGCAGTGGATTCACCGGTTCCCGTCAGACCACCGTGGTTAAGCGCTGTCGGGCGTGGTCGGCATTTGGATGGGTGACCATCCGGGCCGCCATGTGCTGTTGCCATTTTCCGAGGTTCAGTCAGCCTCGTGATGCCAATTGAGGAGCTACTCGACCGAATAGTAGCGGCTCCGGTCAAAAAAAAAAACATCATAACGACCGTGAGAGCGGTGTGCTGACCACACGCCCCTCCTATCCGCATCCTCAGTAGAGGATGATACGGCGGTCGGATGGTCCCGATGGGCCACTTGTGGCCTGAAGACCGAGTGCTAAGTAAAAAACTGTCTGTATACATGGTGAGCCCAAACCCCACTACAAATGTTCGTAGGTTGTCCAGGGATATTTTCTGAGTTGCCGGCCGCGGTGGTCTAGCGGTTCTAGGCGCGCAGTCCGGAACCGCGCGACTGCTACGGTCGCAGGTTCGAATCCTGCCTCGGGCATGGATGTGTGTGATGTCCTTAGGTCAGTTAGGTTTAAGTAGTTCTAAGTTCTAGGGGACTGATGACCACAGATGTTAAGTCCCATAGTGCTCAGAGCCATTTTTGATATTTTCTGAGTATTTTGATACAAGGTAACGGTGGTCTCTGGTGGCTCGTTACAGAGTAATTGTATTTCGTTTGATTCGTTACCCTCAATTATTTTCCTGTATACATTACAGTGAAAGAATCAGTACAACAGTGTAAAATACTAATTTCATTCACTCACGGTGTCTGCCGTTGACAATCAGTAAAGCCCACTTCACTCTGCGCGCTGAATCTTCCATTTATCTTCTTTTCTCTCCGGCAGTATTAGTCGCATCTTAACAGTCTTACACAACAATACTGAGGAAGGTATACTGAGGAAGAGCTGGTCAATATGCGCCCCATGTGTAGGTTCACTGAATGCAACGGAAGACCATTACAACGACGTTATGGTGAGCGCTCCTGTCTGAGGAGGCGGTTGAACTGTTTAGCGTAACCCTAAGAGCTACAGATCCGATCCACGGTGACTTGCAGGAAAGGGAAGCTTCGTACAAGATCATGAAAATTTAAAACAAAAGAAGTCACACAACGGATGTATTATTAAGTTTAATTTATTACAGGTGATCCAATTTAGCATGAAAGTGTGGGTACCGCACCTCACATAGACATATTAATGAATGGAGGCATCAAACAAGGAAAAGAAACTGGTGGCTACTATTCGAATTTGGTTTACTGTAAGATATAAAACAACTTGATTTACTCTCTGAATCATGTGAATGAACATCTAATAAGTGGACAAGTGATTTCAATGCCTTGACACCGATGAGTGGTCACATATGTAAACAAAATGTAACTGTCACAAATATGGCCAATGACTGCGAAAAAGGTTAGTGGTTTAAAGAAACGGTCCCAGAAAAACTTCAATGAGCACCAATAGTTTTGGCATATTGCTTGATGGGTGCAACTAAGTGGTTGCGAAACTTTGGAGCCCGTCGGTCTCGTTGGCTACAATGTCGACGCATGCTTACCACTACTGGCATGTGAGAGTGTTGAAGACACCGACATTGGTGGCTGAAAAATGTAAGTTCGGCTAGGCCTCAGTCCTCAGCTCTAAGTTGACGGCATCTCTCCCAGCATCTGTGACTCAAGACCTGGAGCAAGTGTCGTCTGTGGCGTGCCTAAGCGAAGTGCGATCTCACTTTACTTTCAGAAACTTAGCTAGTTCTGCCAGAAACGGAATCACATCTGCCAACTGCAGTGGTCCTCATGAGTTCTGACCAATGATATAATTTTATAGACAAATATAATAGTTTCCTACTATTCTACTATTCTGGACTTTGTCATGCTTAATCAGTATCTACGGCAATGGGAAGAGGGCAGAACATCTCTCCCATTACATGACAAGAGTTTCAGTCATGGCGAATCAAAAGCCCTACTTACTGTACACACGGGAACATGCCGCTTCTCCCGAAAGAATTACTAAGATCCAATCAGAAAACCCCTTAATAGAATTTGTAGAAACATTGCAGCAAGACACATCAGAGCTCAGTGGCTGCTCCCACGGTAAGAAGTATCACGTTTCTACCTCGTCTTCAGATTTTCATCCAGCTAAACAGGATTCCTTTTTCTTTCTCGTACATTGCAGTTTTTATAGAGAGCTGCCTAGCCTCTTCGACACTCCTGTTGCGCATACAGGGCAGACTGTCCTACATGTACAGAGAACGGCTTTCAGCACCAAACACTGTAACGACACTCCAGTTAACTTTCCTTTCACAGGGCAGCTAACAGCCCCTGCAGGGCTGCCGAAATAACGAAACTCCCTCACCGAATCAACGGGGAAGGAGAAGTAGATATACACTACTGGCCATTAAATTTTCTACACTAAGAAGAAATGCTGATGATAAACGGGTATTCATTAGACAAATATTTATACTGGAACTGACATGTGGTTCACGCAATTTGGGTGCATAGATCCTGAGAAATCTGTACCCAGAACAACCACCTCCGGCCGTAATAAAGGCCTTGATACCCCGGGGCATTGAGTCAAACAGAGCTTGGATGGCGTGTACAGGTACAACTGCCGATGCAGTTCAGCACGATACCACAGTTCATCAAGAGTAGTGACTGGCGTATTGTGTCGAGCCAGTTGCTCGGCCACCATCGGCCAAAGGTTTTCAATTGGTGAGAGATCTGGAGAATGTGCTGGCCAGGGCAGCAGTCGAACAGTTTCTGTACCCAGAAAGGCCCGTACAGGACCTGCAACATGCGGTCGTGCATTATCCTGCTGAAATGTAGGGTTTCGCAGGGATCGAATGAAGGGTAGAGCCACGGGTCGTAACACATCTGAAATATAACTTCCACTGTTCAAAGTACCGTCAATGCGAACAAGAGGTGACCGAGACGTGTAACCAATGGCACTCTATACCATCACGCCAGGTGATACGCCAGTATGGCGATGACGAATACACTCTTCTAATGTGCGTTCACCGCGATGTCGCCAAACGCGGATGCGACCATCATGATGTTGTAAACAGAACCTGGATTCATCCGAAAAGATGACGTTTTGCCATTCGCGCATCCAGGTTCGTCGTTGAGTACACCATCGCAGGCGCTCCTGTCTGTGATGCAGCGTACAGGGGAAATTGCAGCCATGGACTCCGAGCTGATAGTCCATGTTGCTGCAAACGTCGTCGAACTGTTCGTGCAGATGGTTGTTGTCTTGCAAACGTCCCCACCTGTTGACTCAGGGATCGAGACGTGGCCGCACGATCCGTTACAGCCATGCGGATAAGATGCCTGTCATCTCCACTGCTGGTGATACGAGGCCGTTGGGATCCAGCGCGGCGTTCCGTATTACCCTCTTGAACCCACCGATTTCATATTCTGCTAACAGTCATTGGATCTCGACCAACGCGAGCAGCAATGTCGCAATACGATAAAACGCAATCACGATAGACTACAATCCGACCTCTATCAAAGTCGGAAACGTGTTGGTACGCATGTCTCCTCGTTACACGTGGCATCATAACAACGTTTCACCAGGCAACGCCAGTCAACTGCTGTTTGTGTAAGAGAAATCGGTTGGAAACTTTCCTCATGTCAGCACGTTGTAGGTGTCGCCACCGGCGCCAAACTTCTGCGACTGCTCTGAAAAACTAATCATTTGCATATCACAGCATGTGCTTCCTGTCGGTTAAGTTTCGCGTCTGTAGAACCTCATCTTGGCGGTGGAGCAATTTTAATGGCCAGTAGTGTAATACGTTGGTACATAAGTTCATAGCGTTTATCTTTTACATGTTGGTATTCCTGCTGCTATGGATTTGTTTATCGATTGTTATTTTTATTTGCAGTTCACTATTTCTGTTTGTGTTTACATACTGTCATTTTGTCATCTGGCAATAGTGGGTGGGGCTGCGGACGCTAGTAAATAGAGTGTCAAGTGGAGAAATCGGAATGTTTCCGACATATTCTTCTGTTTGATTCCAACAGATGGGTGACAGGAGTGGATGCAGCCAAACACATTTACGCCATGTATAGCGATAACGTCACTGGACAGAGCATGGCAAGGAAATGGTTTTGTCGTATTATGGAGGACGTTTTTGACATTAGTGACTTCCACTTTCAGGAAGACATTCGGCATTTGATGAAGATTTCTTAAACGCATTAATCCACAATGATCCACGTCAGCGTACGTGAGAATTGGCTAATGTGATGAATTATGATCATTCCAACACCGTGCGACATATGCACGCAGTGGGGGAGGTTCAGCCTTTAAAAAGACTAAGGCTGTGTGGCCGAGATATTATACAGCTTTTAACACAGGGAGATAACGCGCTATACACAGGCCTGCAAACTTAGCCACAGCGTGTTATCGAGTCTGTACAGGCGACAACCAGCGTGCGCTTGGATCTTGAGCTATAAATAGCTGCTGATGCAACTTCGCGCATTCATTATATGAATAGCATCATTCAACAATGGGTCGCCGTTTTGGATATCGCCGTCGCAGACGAATGCTGGTCTACAAACAATTGGTGAATATATCTGGCACTTATGGTACTGTTCCTGCACCTGGTACGAGTAAGAAGATAACAAATCTCAAGAAGATTGCGTCTTTACCTATATTGTCAGGTCCTATATACTTTTTAGGACTTAAATTGAATTTTTCCATTTCAAAAGCATCTGAATCAAGTACTATAGGTAATGGTTGGATTACCTTTGCTGTTGTTGTGTGTCATGACGCACGGAATCGAAAAGTTACTTCAGTGTTGGCAGACTGTTGTAAATAGTGAAGAAGAATATCTACATCAACATCTACAAGGGTGTTCTGTAAATCACACTTAAGTGACCGGTAGAGGGTTCATCGAAGCAACTTCAAAATAATTCTCTATTGTTTCCATCTCGAACAGCACGCGGAAGATATGAACTTATACCTTTCCGTGCTAGCTCGGATTTCCTTTATTTTATTATAATGATCGTCGTTCCCTACGTAGGTCGCCATCAACAAAATATTTTTGCATTCGGAGGAGAAAGTTGGTAATTGTAATTTTGTGCGAAGATTCCTCCGCAACGAAAAACGTTAATGATCTCCATCCGAAATCCTGCATCAACTCCGTGACACTCACTCCCCTATTTCGGGATGATAAAAAACGTGCTGCTCTTCTTTGAATCTTCTCGATGTACGCCGTTAATCTTATACGGTAGGGATCCCAGTCTGCATAGCAGTAGTCCAAAAGAGGACGGAGAAGCGTAGTGTGGGCAGTCTCTTTAGTAGATCTGTTACACTTTCTAAGCGTCCTGCCAATAAAACGCAGTATTTGCATTCTCCACAGCATTTTCTGTGTGTTCTTTCCAATTTAAGTGGTTCGTAACTGTAATTCTTTGGCATGTAGCTGAATTTGCGGCCTTTAGATTTGACTTATTTGTCACGTAACCGAAGTTTAACGAATTCCTTTTAGGAATCATGTGGATGACCTCACACTTTTCATTGTTTAAGGTCAATATTCAATTTTTCGCAGCATGGAGGCATCTTTTCTAAATCGTTTTGCAATTTGTTTTGATATTCTGATGACTTTATTAGTCGATAAACGACACCGTCATCTGCAAACAGCCGAAGACCGTTGCTCAGATTGTCTCCCAAATCGTTGATATAGATAAGGAACAGCAAAGGGCCTATAACACTACTCTGATGAATGCCAGATATCACTTCTGTTTCACTCGATGACTTGCCATCAGTTACTACGAACTGTGACCTCTCTGAGAGGAAATCACGAATCTAGTCGAATAAATGAGACGATATTCCACAAGCACGCAATTTCATTACAAGCCTTCTGGAAATATAGAAACACGGAATCAATTTGAAATCCCTTGTAAATACCACTCAAAACTTCATTTGTATATAAAGAGCTAGTTTCACAAGAACGATGTTTTCTAAATCCGTGTTGACTGTGTGCCAATAGACCGTTCTCTTCGAGGTTACTCATAATGTTTGAACACAATGTATGTTCCAGACTCCTGCTGCATATCGACGTTAGTGACATGGGCCCGTAATTTAGTGGATTACTCCTACTTTACCTTTCTTGAATATTGGGTACGTATCTTTCGCACAGCGAGTGGTTGTATATGATTATCAAGTATGGAGCTATTACATCAGCATAATCTGAAAGAAACCTAATCGTCATACCGTCTGGACCGGAAGACTTGTTTATATTAAGTGACTGAAATGAAATGATCGTATGGCATTGTTGACCGGGAGGCCCCATGCGGGGAAGTTCGGCCGCCGTATTGCAAGTCCTTTTTAGTTGACGCCACTTCGGCGACTTGCGAGTCAATGATGATGAAATGATGATGAGAGACACACAACACCCAGTCATCACGAGGCAGAGGAAATCCCTGACCCCGTCGGGAATCGAACCCGGGACCCCGTGCGCAGGAAGCGAGAACGCTACCGCAAGACCACGAGCTGCGGACTATTAAGTGATTTAAGTTGCTTCAATACTTGCTTCAATACTCCGAGAATAACCACTTCTAAGTTACTCATGGTAGCATCTGTTCTTGATTCGAATTCTGGAATATTTACTGCGTCTTCTTTGGTGACTTTTTTGATGGCTAAAGTCTCTGTTATGTGTACATGTTGCGAACTTATGTACCAACCCAATAATTAGCTGTGCAATCACTGATACTAACGAATATTGCTTGCAGCGTTGATGATTTGATTTTACTGACTATTAGGATCTGAATATTAAATTATAAAGCATGTCATCTGACAGTTTGGGCATTAAACGCCACATAACACCCACAGTGCCGTCAACCGCACATTTGCATCTGGAGATCGTTCAATTGCTTTGTGTTTTTATTGCAAGTTTTGATGATTGTACGGGGTGTTCATAAAGTCTCTCCGCAGTGCTGTGTGGTAGTTAGCTGCGCGTGCCGTATGATTGTTCGCCTGCCCGGGCTACTTGCCTTCAAGTGGAATCTCCCAACATTCCACTGTTTCGTTCATCTCAGCCAGCGTCAGTAGTATCGTTGGTGTCCTCCGTTACGTGTTGACGTGAACGTTTAAGTTTAGTTGCTTTGTTCGTTTGTTTCGTGTTTGTCACTGTTAAAATGCTAACCATTGAAGAACGTGTTTTTTTAGTCAAACAAGTGTTCAAATCTGGCGGTAAATACAGAGTTTCAGTTCGTCAAACATTTAATTCAGTTTTCCCGGAGACAACACACCCACATCGCGATATAGTGCAAGATTTGATCAACAAATTTCGAAGTATGTGTTCAGTGACAGATGCACCGAGAAGTGGTTGTCCCAACATTTTGTCTCAGGATAAACTACTCGATATTTCTGATAAAATGTCGATAAGTCCAAGCAAGCCAGTAGGAAAACTCGCCCAGGAAATCGATGCTAGTGTCGGAACGGCCCACACAGCTGTAAAAACTATACTGCAGTGATATTCTGTACCCATTCACAGGAGAACTTGTGTTAAGTGAAATACTGAACGGTTATTTTCAACAAGATGGTGCCACCGCGCGTACAGCTCGCGTTTCAATGTCACTGCTTGCTGATGTTTTTGGTGATCGGATAGTTTCACAGGGACTTTGGCCTCCACGATCGCCCTACCTAACGCCACCTGACTTTTTCTTATGGGGTGCAGCGAAAGCAACTGTCCATAAAAACCGTCCAAAACCCGTCGACGAATTCAAAACTGCAATATCCACTTTCACTGCTTCTGTTACAGAAGAAATGTTACAGCTTGTGTTTGGAAACATGATTAGACGACTTGAATTGTGTATTCATCACAGGGGGGGGGGGGGGGGGGCACTTTCAACATTAAACGTGAAAACTAGTATGTAAAAGTGAGTATTCAATAAATTAATAACTTGTATTTCATTGAGTTTCATTTCGGTATATTCACTGCGGCATACGGTACGCGCGGCTAACAATCATACGGCACTGCGGAGAGACTTTTTGAACTCCCCGTATATTACTGACTTTGTGGCTATTAATAGGGTATGCTCATAGAAAGAAGCGTGGAAATAAGAAGCCGAATAAATCATAACTACTTTTTTAGTCTGTAACGACGTACCAGTCCCTTATACCAAAATACCCTAGACAGCCTACGAAATTTTATCGGTACAGTTGAAACGTCCCCTTAGAAAAATTTATGAATTAGTGTGCTGGCAAACCTCTTACTTTATTTGATTTTCAAACAGCTGAGCAGAACTGAACGTACTCAGACATTTCGCTCTTTACCTATTCTGATCAACACTAAACTGACAAACAATATTTTTAGCGCAACGCAATCTGACTTTCAATAATCCCTACAAAAGAATGGCCCTGACTGACAATAACCTATACCTTTCATCGATCACTTACCTCACAAAAATCTTCGTTACTCGAACTACTGGAATACAGCGTGCGCCAATACTGCCAGCTAAATAAAAGATTCTAACTACTGAAGTCACTAACTACTGATAGACATAGTTAGCAAATGAAAGATTTGATAGAGAACAAACAATGTATTTACCTCAATAATGTTCCAAAGTCATCATACATATACCTATCATGATATCCAATATTACAAATTTACTCTTTCTGATGGACACACGTCCAGATCGTCCGCTCTCAAAATTCTGCCATTTCTCTCTCCACATCCACCACTGCTGGCGGCTCACCTCCAACTGCGCAACGCTACGCGCTGTTTAAAAAAAAAAAAAAAAAAAAAAAAAAAGGTTCAAATTGCTCTGAGCACTATCGGACTTACCATCTATGGACATCAGTCCCCTAGAATTTAGAACTACTTCAACCTAGCTAACCTAAGGACATCACACAACACCCAGTCATCACGAGGCAGAGAAAATCCCTGACCCCACCGGGAATCGAACCCGGGAACCCGGGCGTGGGAAGCGAGAACTCTACCGCACGGCCAGGAGCTGTGGACTACGCGCTGTTCACTTCCAACTGCCCAACACTACAATGTCGAATATTCCAACAATGCCAACCAGCCTACTTACACAGTTCTGTTTCGCCCTGAACATGAATTATAGTTTAGACACTGCGCTAGCACTCGGAAGTGAGGCGGTTCAAATCTCCGTGTGCCCATCTCGTTGCAGGATTGGCGGCATTTACGTAAAAGGCTTAAGGCAAATGCAGGTATGATGCCATTGAAAAGGACACTGTGCATATCCTTCCCCATCCTTCTCTCTTGAGTGCTTGGGCTTCATCTCTAACGACCTACCTTGCCGCCGACGCAGCATTAAATTCTAATCTTCCTTTCTTCTTTATAGTGTTGTAACGCTACGTGAGGTTTATACTTACTGGGTTACATGTGCAGCTCGCTTACTACGAGCCGAAAACTTCCTCACACACACACACACACACACACACACACAGAGAGAGAGAGAGAGAGGGGGGGGGGAGCGAAAGAGAAGGAGGGGGATGCTCAGGTCAGAGGGCAGGAGGAACGGCTGTAGAGGGAGGGGGAGAAGTGTTGATACGGGCGCGCCCTGGTGATTTATCTTCCATATTCAGCAACCAAATCTGCGGGACTCCTTGAGCACCCAGGTGCGTTACAGAACTTGATCGATGACGCCACACGCTAAAGAAACACGATTCTTTTTGTCTGACAAAATATAATTTATTGGCGATACCCCGGCTACCGTGTGAAAAATCGTCGCTTGGAGCTGGCTGGGAGAACGATTACCGTAAAGTTTTGCCGTGTGCTCTTGCACGTACTCTACAGCGGGGATGTTGAGCTGTTTCCTTTGCGCCGGTAACGAAATGTAAACCAATTTCTTCTAGAGTAAAGTGTAAGCAGCAACAAAACCTGTTTTCCCGTTCCCATAGCGTTGTGTATCTAGGCGTTATTAATTATACAAACAGGACGCCCTTACTGAATACACTGAAAAACAAACTAGCCTACAGGTATGTTAACCGTATGTGACAATTCAGCGAGAAACTCTTATATAAGAATCAACTCACCTATATTCAGCAGAAGAACATATTGCCAAAGAATTACATGTTTACTAATCTTCTTCTTTAAGAAGTAAGTGATTAGCCTGTTGCGGTCTCAAAGGATGTTTCTGCCAAGGTGTCTTTTGTCAGCTTTCACTATTAGGCGTATATGAAAAAATAAACAAACTAATAAATATTTCTGGATTCTTCCTTCTTTCATTCTGTTCAGGAATGAGAGCCAACTTTATTTTTGACGATCCTATCTTCCATTTTAGAAACAGTCAGTTCTCTCAGCACATAGTCATTTTTAAATCTGTCCTGTTCCAGGCAGTCTCTCATAGATCTCAAGAATCTCATTTCTGATCCTTGTTTTCTAATTGAGACGTATTATATTCGTCACTCATTGCTCAGTCGTACAGAAAAGCAGGCACCTGCGTCACTTTATAAAATTTCATGCTTGTTTCTGTCCTAGTTTTCCTGGATAATGTTCATCTATTTGTTCCACCTATCGTCTTGTACTTATTAACTCTGTGATGTATATCATGATAAATGTCGTACCTTACGCCACTACCGATGTACTGGGAGTGAGACACTTATTAGACAGGTTCGGACTGAATATTTTCTTGTAAAAAAAAAGGAAAAAAAAAGGAATGAAAAGTATTGTCTTTTTGTCTAGAGAGGTTTCATTTTTTCACGTTCGCCTAGCAAGCAGATGTGTGAGACAATACACAAAATTTATATGTTTTCCATCTTCCGTAACTGTAGTCGTATATAACGAAATAATAAGCAACGGGTTGCATAAAGGAAAATTTACTTCTTTACCGGTTTCCACGGTCCTGAAAACATGCAGGAGCAATAAGTAATACAATACTGAATTCATTAATATAGTAAGAGCTCTTATATGCGTACATGATGCAGTTCACAGTGTCTGCATACGAGGCTGTAAACGTTAGGAAAGGGAGACTGTGGGATCCACGGACTAACTAGGTAGCGCAAGCGTGTATAGCAAGTTCGATGCGAATGGTAACAGGCCCATTTGACTGGTGAGGGAACGCAACAGAAACATTAAAAACTCCCAACGGGCAGATATCTCGCAACAATCTGCTTACAAAACTACAAGAGTCATTAAAAATTTAAAAAAATAACAAGGCGTCTAATGACGAACAAATAGTACATCGGCGAATCTAACGGAAAGAAACTCTAAAATGACACAATAAAGTATCCTCTGTTTCGAACGTCACAATGATTCGCAGAACAGGAGTTTGAAAAATAGAATATGTGTCATAGGCATTAGTCTCCTGAACGAGACCAAATGAAACACGCAGGTAACAATAAATATGACTTCACTTTAGTTTATTAACGTAACACACAGGCCTACAACTTTTCATACTGTAAATTGTACAAGGTCGTCGAATGTTGATTCGTTTGTCAAATATTCTAAAATGTGAAACTTAATAAAACACTACAATATCAATTTTAAAACAATAAAAGCAGTAATATTTTATGAAATGTAATCCATCTTGGAACAATGTCGTCCTGAAATATGAGAGAAGAGAACACCTCACCATTTGCGTGTCCCCTGCACCTGGATAACACCTTTAGATTTTATAATTTTTAAGAAATGAATGTAGGGGAAAATATCCCAAAAGACATAAAAGTGCAAAACGACATAGTGGCTTTTTTTATTTGGCGTCTGAGAGAATCGTAGTCTTTGGTTTACTTGATTGCTTGTGGTGGCTACGCTTCGTCGATATGCCTTTAATCTTTGCTTGGTTTCGTGACGCACGGGAAGCCACTTCTGGAGTCAACGAAACATCATTTCCTTTAGGAACCTTTTACAACTGTGCAGTGTAGATCATTTGCGTTTAAGGTTCACTACTGGGTGGAGATCTTATAAATGTAAGACTTCAGATATGTGGCAGTATTTTGAGATCACGACCAAAGATTACGCTTGTGTTGAACACGCCAAGATCCCACAGCCCTATATCGCTGTTGCACTGGTCCGTCATCTACCTTATCAATTGCTGAAATGCTGTGTGTTTTTTTATAGTATGCCTATTACCAATTGAACTAGCTACGAGGGTCACTCCAAAAGAAATCCACACTATTTTTTTTTAATGTTTGAAAGTTTTACAGGGTGTAGATACATCTTTTAGGAACAATATTTTCATTTTTCCACATAATTTCCATGCCGCTCAACTGCCTTACGCCATCTTGGAACCAGCGACTGTATACCCGCACAGTAAAATTCTGGACCAACCCGTCGGAGCCACTGTTTGGCAGCGTGCACAAGGGAATCATCATTTTCAAACCTTGTTCCACAAAGAGAGTCTTTCAGTTTCCCAAAGAGATGATAGTCACATGGAGCCAGGTCAGGACTGGAAGGTGGGTGTTTCAGTGTTGTCTATCCGAGTTTTGTGATCGCTTCCATGGTTTTTTGACTGACATGTGGCCGTGCATTGTCGCGCAA
The DNA here is from genome assembly GCF_023898315.1 of Schistocerca nitens. Taxonomy (NCBI): domain Eukaryota; kingdom Metazoa; phylum Arthropoda; class Insecta; order Orthoptera; family Acrididae; genus Schistocerca; species Schistocerca nitens. Next base: position 348,122,931 of record NC_064620.1, read on the forward strand.
CAGCAAATCATCCTGATTTTGCCGATGTGGTCGAACACGACTCAGTCGAGCTTGAAGTTTCTCCATTGTCATCACATATGCATCACAATTTATGGTGGTTCCACTTGGCTTGATGTCCGCAAGCAAGAGTCCTTCAGAATCGAAAAACACCGTAGCCATAACTTTTCCAGCAGAAGGTGTGGTTTTGAATTTTTTTTATTGGGTGAATTGCATGATGCCACTCCATGATGCCTCTTCGTCTCTGGTGAATGATGGAGCCGTGTTTCATCACCTTTCACAATTCTTCCAAGAAATTCATCTCCATCATTCTCGTACTGTTACAAAAGTTCGCTCCATACCGTTTTGCTTGTTTCTTTGTGAGCCACTGTCAACATCCTGGGAACCCACCTGGCACAAACCTATTTTAACGCCAACACTTTCAGTATTCTGCAAACACTTCCTTCCCCTATCCCAACGTAGCGTGACAACTCGTTCACTGTGATGCGTCTGTCAACAGTCACCAATTCGTTAACTCTCTGCACATTGTCTGGAGTGTGTGCAGTACGAGGCCTGCCGCTGCGAGGACAGTTCTCAATATTGCCATGTCCGCTTTCATCATGTAACCTGCTTACCCACCGACTAACTGTACTGCGATCGAAGGCAGCATCTCCATACACCTTTTTCAACCTCTTGTGGGTGTTTACCGCTGTCTCGTTTTCACAATACAGGAATTCTATGACAGCACGTTGCTTCTGACGAACGTGTAGCAGTGTAGCAGCCATCGTGAAGACATGCTGTGACAGCGCTACTCACGGGAACAGGTTGAACTAATTTTGAAAACAAGCGGGAAGGATGTATCTACACAATGCAAAACTTTCTCACATGCAGAATGAAAACTGTATTTTTTAAAAAATAGTGTGAATTTCTTTTGGAGTGACCCTCGTATAACAAATACTATTTTTTGTAACTGAGTTGTCAGGTTGTAAGTTCACAGAAGTAATCTGACATAAAGTGGGTTGGGCACGGATAGTCAAAGCTGTTAAGGGCGATCGCTCGCTTAAACTGGGAAACCCGGGTTCGAGTCCTGTTCCGATACAAATCTTTACTGTTGTCATTCCATTATAAAGCTGATGGTTGTCCTTTCCTGTATTTCATGACGGCTGTAGCCGCCGTAGTGCCTGTTTCTTCGGACACGGCATGCATCGTAGTTCTTAACAACACAGACAGTGCAGACACTAGTTAGAGCTGTATCCAAGCACACGTTGGTGGCTATGTAGCGCCTAGCGTCGTTTTGCGCGCCTGCCAGCTGCACAACAGATTGTGTCGGTGCGGCTATTTCCGCCGTCACTGATTACCGGCCAGGTGCGTCGCTACAGAGGATGATCTCCCCGAGTTCCGGCTATTTGTGAGCACGTCCAGGCAGGGGGAGATTGGCGTTCTGCGCATAGCGTCCACTCACCAGCGATGTCCAAGCCGTCACAGGGCCGAACAATGCAGCACTGCTGCACTGCCATTTATCGCCGCTGCACCGCGCTTTTTACTCTTTTCAGTGCCCTCTGCGCCCATTTTCACTGGACACTGTGCTGACTGATAGCTGCCGGAGGAAATTAAACGGCAGTTAAGCGACACCTTTCCGCCGTAACAGATAGCCAGAGCGTGCCACGTGGTTTATTCATTTACGTTCATCTGTCACGTTCTCTCTCTCTCTCTCTTTCCCATTCGCTGAATCTCTTTACGTCCACAAGCGCTTTGTCAAGTCAACGTCAGCCTTCCTGCAGTCGAATAGGACAATTGCAAGAGCTTAGCGGTTGTATGCTTAGCGTCACTTTTTTGTAGGGCCTAAAAATACAACTCTAGTGCTGAGTAACATATAGACCTCTACATTTATATATGAAGGTAGTATCTGTCCCCCAAAGAACATATACCACTCATGACCGTCCAGCTTCTCTAGAATGAAATGATAGTTAAATCGACACCCTAGCTGCAAACAGGCGTTATATACATCATTGGGGACATATTGAAAATGTGTGCCCCGATCGGGACTCGAACCCGGGATCTCCTGCTTACATGACAGATGCTCTATCCACCTTTCTTTTTTCATTTTGTTCGATAGCGTTCGTTGTGCTTGGTCTGAGCGGACGTCACAAGGCATCCGTTCAAGTTCATCGTTGACTCAGTTTTTTTATTACAGAGAGCACGCAGCCCTCTGACCGAACACGCTGAGCTACCGTGGCGGCATCCATCTGAGCCACCTAGGGCACAGAGGATAGTGCGCCTGCAGAGACTTATCTTTTGCACGATCCCCGTGAGACTACATTCGTAGTGCGCCTAATAGATATTTGCCCATCACACTCATTACTCATGGCAGATTAATTTACCAAGTCCCGCACGAGTTGGGGGGCTTAGCGCGTGCGTTCGCACAAGTGCATCTGCCATGTAAGCACGAGATCCTGGGTTCGAGTCCCGGTCGGGACACACATTTTCAACATGTCCCCAATGATGTATATAACGCTTGTTTGCAGTTAGGGTATCGACTTAATTATCATTTCATTCTAGAGAAGCTGAACGGTCATCAATGGTATCTGTTCTTTCAAAAACAGACACTACCTTCATATATAGCTAAAATATGGGTACCAGGCCATTGACCTTCTTGTGCGAACGCAAAAACTATGCCCCAACTCGTACGGGACTTGGTAGATTAATCTGCCACGAGTAATGAGTGTGATGGGCGAATATCTATTAGGCGCACTACGAATGTAGTGGTGTGGACATGTTGGGAATGTGGGTCTGACGGGGAGCGTGCAAGGGATAAGTCCCTGCAGGCGCACTATCCTCTGTAGCCTCGGTGGCCCAGATGGATTTTTTTTTAATCTCATTCTGATCTTTTTCGTTCGTTGCATCTGCTCGGGGCGGACGTCGCGAGACATCCGTTTCCGTTCGTCGTTGATCCATTAACTCAGTTTTTTTTATTACAGAGGGCAGCTAACCCTCTGAGCGAAAAAAAGGATGGATAGAGGATCTGCGATGCAAGAAGGTGATCCCGGGTTCGAGTCCTGTTCGGGGCACACATTTTCAACATGTCTCCAATGATGTACATAATGACTGTTTGCAGCTAGGGTGTCGATTTAATTATCACTTCACCTCTACATTTATTTCCAGACGCTGTGTGTGTGTGTGTGTGTGTGTGTGTGTATGTTCTGCAGCTTCTACTTACTATAAGATGTACTGAGATATTCTTATGCCATTGTGAAAAGCTTACAGCTGGCTTGCGGTGTGCTATATGAAGTGAGGTCTACATTGCAATAACAACTTATTAATCTTCGTTTGTGACTTCCAATATTCTCTTTGCGATATTAGAGAATTCCTCACTGTCACAAGCATTAAGAATGAAGTCAACTCTGATAACGGCAATGTGACAAAATAATGGAGGTATCCAACTCCTACAATTGCGTGAACGATTACAGAGGGAAAGACAACACTACTAAAATAAACTGAACAGTCACTCTAATATGATCACCAGTCGAAAACCGGAATAACCAGCTGTCGCAGCGCGAAGAGCTGCGAGAGGTGCAGGAAGAGAGTCATTGAGGTTCTGGAAGATACCGACAGGGATGTGGAGCCATGCCGACTCCAGCGCCGTGCCCAGTCGCGCTAGGATTCTCGACTGAGGGTCCATGGTGTGAACAGGTGGTCCAAGAGATTCACGACCGTGTTTAAATGCGGGGCATGTGGTGGTCGCGGGAGTGTTGTAACCTCATCCTGGTGCTCTTCTACCCACGCAAGTACACTGCGAGCTGTATGACACGCTGCATTGTCCTACTGGTAGGTGCCTTCGTGGCAAGGGGAAAAAAATGGTTCAAATGGCTCTGAGCACTATGCGACTTAACTTCTGAGGTCATCAGTCACCTAGACTTAGAACTGCTTAAACCTTACTAACCTAAGGACATCACACACATCCATGCCCGCGGCAGGATTCGAACCTGCAACCGTAGCAGCAGCGTGGTTCTGGACTGAAGCGCCTAGAACCGTTCGGCCACAACGGCCGCCGGCAAGGAAAAACAAACTGAGTGTAGGGGTGGACACGATCCCCAAGAAGGGATGCATAGTTTTGTTGACCTGTTGTGCCTTCCAGGATTATGAGATGACCCTGGGAACGCCACGAAAACATTCCCCAGACTATAACCCGCCCTCCTCCGACCTGGCCTCTTCCGACGATTTTTGTATGAAGTTTGCTTTCAGGCTTTTCACGCCACGCCGTACACACCAGCGGCTATGTGTCCGATTGGAGCGTAGTAAGTTATTCGTCTGAAAAGGTCAACTGTCACCGCTTATTAGACGTCCGATAGCGGCACTGGCGTGCAAATTACAGCCTTAGCCGTCGATGAACGGCAGTTAGCATGCGGGCATGAACGTGGCGTCTACTGCAGAGGCCCATACGCACCAACGTTCGCTGAACGGTCGTTGAGGAGACACTGTTGGTAGTCACTTGTTCATCTAGGGGGGCAATTGTTCAACTGTTGCACGTCTGTTCGACCGTACACATCTCCGCGACCGTCGTTCACCCCAGACATCTATGGCCGGTGGTGCATCAGATTTCCCTCGGGGCCTGTTTTGGACACCGCCATTTTTCCATGGACGATATACTTTAACAAACTTAACTGTTTCAGAAATGCTTCCACTCTTGGCCTAAAAGCGATTGGGGATGACTCACAATTGATGACAATTAGATTAAATCCTGAAATTGTAATACACAGTAAAATTGAAAATTGGAACTGAGGAATAACTTGTTTTTATAAGTTAACAACAGAACAAGATTCTGTACGTAAACATGCAGAATACAGCATTCTCATCGAAGACATATCCATCTGGTTAAAACAGCAAATTACATAGCAATTTAAAATGTATTGAAGATTAATAATGAAATAAAAAATCGAATTTTGTCATTTAAGACAAAATAACCAACTAAATGAATTACTGCATACATTTAGAAGTTTGTCTGTTTGTTCATAACCGTGATATAGTTTCACGAAGCAACGACTCGGAATACAGTATATGGGCCTGTGTATCCCGCCCAATACGATATTTAAGTTTACATATTCATTTATAAGTTCACAGTTCCGTATCAATGTACTGCTAGTTTGCGTAATCTGTAAAACAAGTTACCGTTCTCAAAATAGTACGTAAAGTAAGTGCTGTCAGGAAGGAGCACATGTTTCCTGTCGTGCCAAGTCCTCCGACTTTTCTAACGATTCTACTTGACTGTCAAATTTAAAGGTAGTGTGCTTCTCGTTAGTGTCACTCGTGCAAATATTGTGTTTCCGAGGACACGGAGAGAAACGTCAAGTACTGCAACGAGATTGTCGATAACTTCAGACATCGACACACATCGTTAGTTTTGACAGCGTCAGACAGGAAACGTCGCATTTGTAGCAACCCCATACAAACGCTGCATCAGTATACATCCCAACCCGAGTTGCGCTCTACCAAAACTACGGTTTGGTAGTTTTGGTGCAGTACATAAATGATGTAGTAAATGATAGGATCACCGGAAGTGCTGGTAGTATCGTTAGAAAAAAAAAAAAAACATAAATGAATGTGTGAGAGAGAAACTAGGAGCCGACAACTTCTCTTTGTTCCCTGTTTGTTTTGCACATAATTAGAACCGCACATCATTCAGTGTCAGTCAATTACGTATTTTGTATCAATTCAAAATATGGAATGTATCTTACAAGGAACAAAAATTTGTTGACCACGTAACATTTGCACCCTTGTGTAAATAAAGCAATTACTTCCGATGCAAGCACAGTCTACACCAACAAACATAAAAAATCTGTATAATTATTGTTATACTGTACTCACCAGAAGGTTCATCATCATGATCAAAGGCAAGAGATTCCTGTTGTTATTGATAAGCGTGAAAGTTGTTCAGCAATAACAGAAACATCTTTTACATAAGCTCGACGAAGCATTGAAGCGATGTTTGATGTCCTTTTCTGTTGCGTTTCTTTTTACTTTTTCTAGCGCTGTGTGAAAATTTGTATTTATTTTATTTTTATTGTAACGTCCCTCCCTGTAACGTCACCAAAAATGGTTCAAATTGCTCTGAGCACCATGGGACTTAACTTTTGAGGTCATCAGTCCCCTAGAACTTGGAACTGCTTAAACCTAACTAACCTAAGGACATCACACACATCCATGCCCGAGGCAGGATTCGAAAAAGTGGTTCAAATGGCTCTGAGCACTATGGGACTCAACTGCTGTGGTCATAAGTCCCCTAGAACTTAGAACTACTTAAACCTAACTAACCTAAGGACAGCACACAACACCCAGCCATCACGAGGCAGAGAAAATCCCTGACCCCGCCGGGAATCGAACCCGGGAACCCGGGCGTGGGAAGCGAGAACGCTACCACACGACCACGAGATGCGGGCTAGGCAGGATTCGAACCTGCGATCGTAGCGGCCGGCCGCGCGGTTCCAGACTGTAGCGCCTAGAACCGCTCGGCCACTTCGGCCGGCTAACGTTACCAATCAACAATTTTCGAATAAAACCCGACTTAAACATTGAAAATTCCAATTTTGCTGTAGGAACTGTTTATTTGTAAGTAACAGACCGGAGGATGTCAATGCAGAACGAAACTGTTTCATAGGATACGTGGCCCTTTACATCTCCTCACTCAGTATCTAGACTAGACAGTTCACAGCTTCCAGTTTCTACGGAGATCTAGTAAGACACTGATCGCATACGGAAAAAAAAGAAAAAAAAAGGTCGAAATGAGGTAAAGCCCGATAGGTATGTAACACACCTAAGTTACAGATAACACGAATACAAACTTTACTGACCAAACCTATTGGGAAAACTAATTTAGTCTATGCTTACTTACAATAGTCTACGATAGTTTTACAAATCGAATCCCAGCTGTTACTATACACTGAAAATTCCTGTATTTTGGAAATCTCAATGCATTCTGTAGCCACAAATTAGAAATATTTCTCGTGACTGCGGACTGTACGGCGACGAACCGCCCTACGTGTTACACATCGAATTCCACCCAGCAGTACACTGAACGGACCACTCTCTAGTAAGGATTAATGATTCGTAAAAGCTCAGCTTGCTTCATTCAGGAAGATCATATATGGTAAACTTTCGACTGATACAGTTAGGTTAATTAAATTTAATAAGCAGAATAATAATACAGAAATCACAGAGTTAACAAACAAGAACGTCTCCTAATTACACAGAATTTTGTATTTCGTACGCTACTTGTGTTGTTGTAATGATCTTCAGTCCGTAGTCTGGTCTGATGCAAGTCTCCGTGCTATTCTTATCTTTTACAAAACTCTTCATCTCCGAATAACTACAGCAAACTACATCTATTTGAACATGATTACTGTAATTCTTCCGTGGTCTACTATTTTTAGTTTCCCTTTCCCCATTTTCCTCCAGTACTAAACAGGTGATCCCTTGATGTCTTAGAATGTGTCCTATCAACAGATTCCTTCTTTTACTCACGTTGTCCCGTAAATTTCTTTTCTCCCAAATTCAATTCATAGCTCTTCATTAGTTACACCATTTACCCATCTGATCTCTAGACTTCCTCTGTACCATCACATTTCAAAAACATGGATTTGCCCCGCGGTTTGAGACGCAATGTCACGGATTGCACGGCCCCTCCTGCCGGAGGTTAGAGTCCTCCCTCGGGCATCTACGTCTACGTGATTACTTTGCTATTTCCAATAAAGTGCCTGGCAGAGGGTTAAATGAACAGCTTTCAAGCTGTCTCTCTACCGTTCCACTCTCGAACGCCGCGCGGAAAAAACGAGCACTTAAATTTTTCTGTGCGAGCCCTGATTTCTCTTACATTATCGTGATGATCACGTCTTTCTTTGTAGGTGGGTGCCAACAGAATAATTTCACAATCAGAGGAGAAAAGTGGTAATTGAAATTTCTGAGAAGATCCCGTCGCAATGAAAAACGCCTTTGTATTAATGATTGCCACTCCAATTCACGTATCATGTCTGTGACACTATCTCTCCTACTTCGCGATAATACAAAACGAGATGCCTTTCTTTGTACTTTCTCGACGTCATCCGTCAGTCCCACCTGATGCGGATCCCACACCGCACAGCAATACTCTAGAATAGGGCGGACAAGCGTGGTGCAAGCAGTCTCTTTAGTACACCTGTTGCACCTTCTAAGCGTTCTGCCAATGAATTACAGTCTTTGGTTTGCTCAACCCACAACATTTTCTATGTGACCATTCCAGTTGTAATTGTAATCCCTATGTATTTAGTTGAATTTGCAGCCTTCAGATTTGTGAGACTTATCGCGTAATAGAAATTTAGCGGATTTCTTTTAGTACTTATATGAATAACTTCACTCTTTTCTTTATCAACTGCCGTTTTTCGCACCATACAGGTATCTTATCTTCAGCATAGACTTCCTAAGCGTTAAATTCGTATTTCTCTTCTTCAGAAATTGTCTTCTTGTTATAGCCGGTCTGCATCTTATATTCCCTTTGCATCATCCATAGTCATTTATTTCAATGTCCAAACAGCAAAACTCATCTATTACCTTTTGTGTTTCATTTCAGCATTGTCGGACTTAATTATTCGACTATGGTTCATTCCACCACCCTTGGTTTCTTTCGTTGATAGCCGTGTAGTAACCTGTCTCCAGTACACTATCTATACAAAAATAACCTACGGGATGTAGCCGAGTGACGTCTTCTATAACCACCGATATTTCGAAAGGTGCAAACCCTGTTGTTTTTAAAGCAGAAATGTAGCAAATAAGTGCTGTGCAAGCGAACTTAACACCTTGGCATGCAGAATGCCGAAATATGACACACGCACACGCACAGTAAACACTAGCGCCATCACACAACCATAGATACCCGACGTCAGAAGCTTTCGACGGTGAACACTAACAACCAACGAATGAAGAAGTGGTAACTCTGTCGCTCTGTTTTTTGACAAAGGAGAGAGCAGGAGAACACGCAGAATGTAAGCAAAAATCTCCTTCTCAGTTCGTAAGTTCACTTGCTATTTTAATTTCAATCTGCTTCCTTAATAATGCAATCCCAGTAACTCGAAGTGCATGCCAGAATCTCCGTGTTGTTATATTTCATAGGACGATGCAATGTTCTGCAACAGCAGATTTGCTCATTTGTTGTAAGAGTATGTGACGCTCATGCTTAATACACCGGTCCTTCATGGTTCTGATGGTCTGAACATTACACGACACGCAACAACTCGCAAGAAATACAATAGACACCCGTTTTACGCAACCCAAGACAATCCTTAATGGATCTTAAAGGGTCCTACTCTTAGGCTGTAGTCGCAAAACATATGTCACATCATATTTCCACAGAATACGACCACTCCAGGACATGTTCTGAGGCATCAAGGGATCACAAATTTAGCATTGGAGGGCAGCGTGGAGAGTAAAAATTGTAGAGGGAGACCAAGAGATGGATACACTAAGCAGATTCAGACGGATGTAGGCTGCACTAAGTACTGGGAGATGAAGAAGCTTGCACAGGATAGAGTAGCATGGAGAGCTTCATCAAACCAGTCTCAGGACTGAAGACCACCACAACAACAACAACAACAACAACGACCAGCCCCGTTGGAAAAGTTTCCCCCTATATCGTCTCTCTCTCTCTCTCTCTTTGGTTTGAAAATGCTTCGCTTTTTTAATGTAAGATGGGGTCAGGATTGTGGGGAAAAAAGGTAAAGTATATTTAATATACTGTTGGCGTTGCGTATATTCTGCATTCTCGTAAATGCGGCTTACATGTACGACGACGATAATCAAAGGTTGCTGCGCAGGCACAAATATTAGCAAAAATGGGTTTGCTTGTAATGGTTTGATTACGTTATCTAAACTCGCGGTTAGCTCAAAGATAATCAGAAGTAGCTTGAAAATATTACTGTTATTGCCCTTAAATTAATTGTTGCGAAGAGAGAGACGATATAACCACCTACGTAGCGTAAGGAGTTTTACTCATGATAAATAATTTTCATTGATAGCAAATTGGCTTCATTTTAGACTAAGCATTTCCTTGACAGAAATAGATTTAATTGCAAACTGACAGACATCGTAAGGCAAACCTAAGCCTTGTTGCTACTGCAGTTAAATCTATCTATGCAATTCCGTAAAAAGTCTGATAGAATGAACTTTCAAGAAGTAATACTTAAAAATTAGTATCAATATTCCAAGTATTTATAATGTTAACTTGAGGATGAAGTCCACTATTTAATATTTATCTTCTACACAATTCACTTTACGTAATTATTTTCACTTAAATATTTCCACAGGGTGGGAGACCTTTTGAATAAGAACTGGAGAAATTCACTTTTTACCGTATATTATAACATTAAATACGTATATCAAATATTTAGAAGTCAGAGGAGCTAAGCGACTTAATTCTTCAACAAGAAAGATAAAAGTAGTCGTCGATCTTTGAATGAAACCTTTTTTTAACCTTAACGAGATTGTATGTTCGTTATTACAAAGAATGTTTTTACATTGTATAGTTACTCTTTGATAGCTACTAAAATACATATTGACAAGTTGTGTGTTTTGCAGCTATTATTTACATATTTAACACGAAAAGACATCATACAGAAGAGTTATGGGTTTTACAGCTACATGTCGTATTAGATAAGGCTTTTGTCGACGGAAATATGTTTGCTTTTGTACCTTTTCTTAGACTTCACATTTACACGTCTGTATAGGTTTAATTTAATTTTTATTGAACTTTCCAGGAGACGTCACACTGCATAAAGCAAAAAGGCCGCATACTTCATTGTCACCTCGAGACTATAATTACTCATGCGGTGAACGTTTGGTACAGCGCAACACACATCTCATATATCATTCGCTATAACCATTCTAAAAAAGGGAATGGGCCCTGTGAACCAAGCTACGAACTATCCCTCCGCTTTGAGCCGGATTGTGACAACTGTCAGTCTGTGGATACAATTCGGTGTGAGTTGGCTTCCTAAAAACGGCATGACTCAACATACCATCAACCTTTCTTCTGCCCAAGACATGAAGGAAAATAAGGCAACCATTCTTTCCACCTCCATTGTTAAACGAACATTCAGGTCGATTGGTTTAAGAAAAACCATTTAAATTCTCACTACTATGAAGCTAAGCAACAAAATATCATCTACATATCCGAAAGAAGGTGTAGGTTTCAATGAAGCTGACTTCAAGACACACTCCTCGAAATCTTCCGTAAACAAATTGGCAATGGTAACTGACAACGGGCTTCCCATTGCAGCTCCATCCTTCTGTACGTATTATTGTTATAGAATAAAAATCCGGATAACTGCGAGTAGTACTCGCGCACCGAGGGATCCGTACAAACTTAATTCTATGTGCAGATATTTCGTCCATCCCTGGAATCGAGAGTCTCGACGTTCTTTCCCTGTTATCGATATCGATGCAGGCAAGATTCACATTCCTGAGAAAACAGGTTTTTAACAGTCGGGCACAGACAGGGAGACAGACAGGGAACTAAGTGATGCTGTAGCGGTTTCGTTTTTACCGTTGAGGCACGGGACCCTATAAATCAAGTGGAAGTCAGCATATGTCAAAATGGTGTCGTTATTTCAACACCAAACATAGTCCCCAGTTAACTATAACGACTCAGAAGAACGCGAGTGAATACAGAGACCACATCAAAACTTTCTAAAATATCAGAGTCATTCAAACACAGTCCCTTCAATAGGTGTCAGATATCCGCCGAGTTCACAATGTGAGAATCTTTTAAAGGTCACAGAATCTAAAGGGAACCCACAATAAGAATTAAGACTTTTGATAATCTACGACAAGGTAATATTCCTCAAGAGACTGTTACTCTTTCAACAGTTTCTGTAGGGTCAGTACCGATTATACGATACTCTGAATCAGATAGTGAGCACAGCCTATTTTAAACGTAATACTGCTTGACTATCACCACTGTAGCATTGCTCTTGTGTGCGGTTAAACCAAAGTATACGTTCTGAGTGAACGTAAAGCAGGCCGTTCAACTTATCTTGCCGTCTCAGACAGATTCACAATGTCATCGGGAGGAAACTTACGTGTGGACGTACATGAAAGCGACGAAAATTGGGAAAATCTCTTTATTGGCTCTACATTTACTACATGGTACTGAAATTTCCGTTCTTGAATATTACGTTCCAATTACCTTCCTAAATGTAATAAAAATAATACATGGCAAGAGCTTGCAATGGGCCATGCCCTCATCTTGTTCTATATTTCCTTATATTGTTTATTCCTGCGGCGTTTCCTTCCAGTTTTATGCATTCATCATGCAGGGAATGTTTGTGCAGTACATCAAGAAGGCTGTGAAATAGCATCACTACCACCGATTTTGTATCCTTTGGTTTATGGTGTTTGGTTCCATGTGGTTGCAAAGCTGTGTGTAGATCTATTATTACAATCTGCAACATGCCTCATTCCAGTAAAGTGTAATTACTTCACTTTAATAATGTTGGCAGATTAGGAACGCTACAGAGGCTAGGATTTGATCCAGGGGCTTTCACACTGTCGATAATGAAGTAATTCTGTAACAGGAGAATGTAATTTCCTTCATCACATCAGACGATTCAGGAAAGCTTGTAAATAATGATTTACACAGTGAAAAGTGCACCAGTTACATATTTTTTGATGCTTAACACAACTCGTTTCGAGAGTCATCATCAAACACATTCACGTAAACAAATGCACAAATACACTTGAAAATGAGAATAAATTCTCGGAACGTGTTGTGCTAAGTATCAAAAAATAAGTAACTGGTGCAGTTTTCATTATTTAAATCACAAATAGGAAAACTGCTGCAGCTAATATTATTGCTGGTCAGTTTGAAAATCAGATTAAGGAAAGAATGAAAGCAAGGAAAAGACTGCTTTAGGATGAAAAGGAGTATACATATGGTTTGCATTTGCACACAGAAGGTAAGGCCTGTCAAATCTTTGATTCGGGTTTCGTGTAACCTATATTTTGGAAACTTTACGTACGTTTTCCTTACAAACCACTGACATCTGAGAACTTAAATCTGGCATGAAGATAGTCAAAACTATAGTGAAATATCCAGTGGGAGGAGTTTACATTTAATACAATAGTAAGGCTTTTATGTAAGGCAAAAGCCCTAAAATATGGTGCATTTTTTCACAGATATTTGGAGAGCTGTAAAATATTCTACAGATATTTTTGATAATGACATGTTAAAATTTGTACAGAAGTGCTTTAATTTCGTTCTGCCACATTTTTCAAAAAAGGAACATTTTTACCCACCTCGTTAAAAATTTCAGTTGCTTATAATTAAAATCTTATAACACCAATAAGCATGGAAACTTACGTGTGTATGCATTCAACATCTCTTAACAACTGACAAATGTAATTACAGTTTCTTGAGATCTTTAGGCTTTATGAGACTTTTTTTTCAAAGTACTACAATTTCGCACACGTTCCTCCTTAGAGTTTTTATTTCTTCTCTTGAGTGTTAATGCCATATTCTCCTTAAAGTTTTTTTAAACCCTCATCGCCAGTTTTGTAAAGGCCTCGTCACTACTGCTGTGAAGGCCGAGTGGCCACTGTTGGTACGGCAGGCCGAGTTTGTGAGTTCATGAAACGGCTTCTGTCGCAGTACACCAATAAGACAATTTCTCCCTGCCACTATTACACAGCTATCACTCAGGGTCAGGAAACAGGATAGGAGAAGGAAGGTTCTACAACACACCAACAAATTAGTAACAAAATTACACAAATGAGTTAAAATGTTTACTTATCTTAGTGACTAGCTGAATAAGGAAGTGTGCAACACTGCTAGTGATATAACACAAGAAAGGATCTCAATGTCCAAGTGCAAATAATCGTCGGTTAACTTCACAGTACGTAGAAAACGCAATTTACAGCAACTGTCCGTTCACTTCTAAGAGTCCACTAAACGACGTTCCCTAAGTCATCCCCCGGATGCTCTTCTATCTTCCGAGTAGGCTTCTGTCCGTTGTCGTCAGGTCATTGGCGGATTGTACTCGGCAGGTAATTGGCCGAGCAAAGTCGATATCTTCATCCTCAGCTCCGCCCATGCTGCAGGTGGAACTCGCGTAAGTGGCGAGTCTCTATGGCACTGGTACCAGCTCACATCTTTGCGCCTCTGGTGTCTTGTTCGGACGACATAGCAGTTTTTATTTCTTCGCTTGAGTGTTAATGCCATTTCCAAATTTCTGCCTGGTTTCCCTTATGTTTCCTCAGTGGAAGGATTGTTTGTAATAGAGAACTGTATCAAATCAACCTTATACTTATTATGCCATATTCCTCAGAGAGTAACAGTCACTATTCGACCAAATATAAAGCTTCTCTTTCTTTCATTTTGTTATGTATTTTCGTAAGAGGGACAGACATACTGGGAGAGGGTAAGCTGTTAGGCTGGTCATGAGTCGTACGTGGATAGCACAGACGGTAAGAGCATTGGTCGCGAAATTCAAGGTTCCTTGTTCGAGTCCTAGTCCACCATACAGAAGTAATGGGCATACTTGATTTGCCCGCGTTGGAGTGAAGGTCAGCATTAGAGCGAGGCCGACTTGTTAGACGACAAGACAGGCAGCGGCGATATTTCCGCCCCTTCTCCCCCCCCCCCCCCTACCCCTACCGTCGTTGGCTGCCTGTCACGGCCTCTTCCCGGTTCGCGTGCCTTGCCGCAGTCTTCAGGTAATTACGGGAGCGGCGGCGCGCACGGCGTCAGGATGTAGTGACGTCAGAGCCGGCGGCTGCGGCAGCCATCACCGTATAATGCCTGCCCGGTCACAAGAGGCTCTGTGTCTCCAGGGGGAGGCCCATCTCTTTGCTGCGTCCCACAGTGAAGAACGCGCAACAGTGCGCCGTATTGTTAACGCTGAAATCTTGTGGCCGAGATACTGCGAGAAGTGGTCGCGGAGTAAAAGATCAGTTGAAATTGCTCAACAAAGACAAGGCGACTAGACATGATAGGAAGAGTATGACAAAGAACTTGTTTCCCTCCCCTTTTCCCGATAATTAGACTCGTCTTTCACGAGACAAACCGGCGCCCAGGTTGGTGCCATATTCCTTGACTTCCAGAAAGCGTTCCTTACAGCTGAGCAGTGTCACCTAATGAGCAAAATACGAGCGTGTGGAATAGCAGACTATTTTTGTGAAAGAACTGAACAATTCCTAGCAAAGAGAACAAGGTGCGTGATTTTTAACGGAGTGAAGTCTTCAGACGTAAATATAACTTCGTAAATACTCCAAGGGATTTATATAGGTCCGATACTTATCAGAACATACTGCATATAAATGAACTAGTTGACAATGTCAGTATTTCTATAAGGCTTTTAGTGGTTGATGCTATACGCAGAGGAGTCGTAGTGCTAGAAAATCGTAGCAAAATGTAGAGAGCATGTATACTGTAACGCCGCTATGAGGTTAAGAAAAAAAATTGTTAGAACATGTGTTGGAACATAGCATTAGTCAAAAATGTCTCTAAGCACAATGGGACTTAACTTCTGAGGTCATGAGTCCGCTAGAACTTAGAACTACTTAAACCTAACCAACCTAAGGACATCACACACATACATGTCCGAGGCAGGATTCGAACGTGCGACCGTAGCGGTCGCGCGGTTCCAGACTGCAGCGCCTAGAACCGCTCGGCCACCACGGCCGGCGGCATTAGTCGCTGATGACCGGTGTGCACCGCGTGCCGACATTATCGTTAGGACAAGTATGTAAAATTATTGCAAGAAAGGCCAGCGTCGCTCGGCGTAACTTACCAGTACAGCAGTAATACACGGCGTAGGCAAGGTAACGTCTTCGTCATCGGGGTTTTGAAGGTGTTGCCGAATACGTGACCGCACTGACACAACTAGTGCGCTGCTATCTGGTATAAATAACCATTGATTTTATAGCAGAGTCATTCGCAGTGCAGCAGTACCACCAGGACGCAGGGGCCACGCCAGAAGAGGAGACGAAATGGATCTGCCAGCCGCAGCAGCGGGTTCGAGTCCGCATCGGGGTACCTTCTACCTCCACTAACAAGAAGAGGTCCCCAGCGGTGGGATCGCCTTTTTTGAAACCGTCTTTACGGTTACGTAGGTTCAGATCCAAGGTATCACACACTGGTGCCATTCACCCTGGTTGACTCTCATTTGCGAGTAATTGACGAAAAATATGAGGAATTATGTGTGAGCCTCAGTAACGTAAAAAAAGCTCGCCCGGTTGGCCGTGCGGTCTAACGCACGACTTTCCTGGCGGGAAGGAGCCCCTGGTCCCCGGGACGAACCTGCTGGCGGATTTGTGTCGAGGTCCGGTGAACCGCCCAGTCTGTGGATGGTTTTTAGACGGTTTTCCATTAGCCTCGGCGAATGCGAACTGGTTCCCCTTATTCCGCCTCAGTTACACTATGTCGGCGATTGCTGTGCAAACAAGTTCTCCACGCACGCGTACACCACCATTACTGTACCACGCAAACATAGGGGCTACACTCGTCTGGTGTGAGACGTTCCCTGGGGGGGGTCCACCGGGGGCCGAACCGCACAATAACCCGGGGTTCGGTGTGGGGTGGTGGAGGGGTGAAGTGGACTGCGGTAGTCGTCGTGGGGTTGTGGATCGCTGCGGCTGCGACGGGGACGGAGCCTCTCCGACGTTTCTAGGTCCCCGGTTAAAATACAATACAATATAACGTTAAAAAAGGTTATATAAATAGTTTGGTCGCGGGGTGTAATGGATAGGATAATGGACTCAAGTGTAGGACGTTGCAGATTCGAATGTCGCCAGGTGCAACAACTTTTTTTCATTTTTAAATCTCTATCTAAATTACTATGTTCATCGTTATTATCAGTTAATTGATTTAAATGTAATTTTTTATTTCCATTCCTTTGTCACACCATTTTAATCATAATATCAACTTTTTCACTTACTCTCATACTTCATCCTATCATTCTTTTTCCACTTGAAATCTTTCTTGCCGGCCGGCGTGCCCGAGCGGTTCTAGGCGCTACAGTCTGGAACCGCGCGACCGCTACGGTCGCAGGTTCGAATCCTGCCTCGGGCATTGATGTGTATGATGTCCTTAGGTTAGTTAAGTTTAAGTAGTTCAAAGTTCTAAGGGACTGATGACCTCAGAACTTAAGTCCCATAGTGCTCAGAGCCAAATCTTTCTGCATGTGTTTTTTATTAATTTTGTGCATTAATTTCGATTTAATTTGTTTTATTTTATCACACAGCTTTTTCGTCCACATTACTGCGTTCATTATACCTATTTCTCATCCTGTTTGAATATCATTATTGTTTAAAACCCTCCTTTCATTGAAATCTTCATCTTGATTATTTTTTCCTTAGTGTCCTTAGTTATTGAGATTATGTTTTAAATGTTTATATGACGATTACCATGCAAAAAAATTGCAAAAAATAATGAAAAATACATTTTTCATACCGCTGCCAGTCAATATAAGTAGATTATTTAGTCTTTTATTTGTAACTGATAGATCGGAATTTTCAAATAATTCAATATTACAATAGATAGGTAAATATAAATTCATATTCACAAAAAATTCCAATTGGAAAAACAAATGTATAAAGAAAAACTCAAAGGAAAAAAGTTCATCCTGTAATTAAAATGATGTGACAAAGGAACAGAGATAAAAAATTACCTGTAAACCAAGTATTTGAACAAAAGTGATGATCAAAGCCATTAGATAAAGATTTAAAAATAAAGCAATTACTGTAGCTGACGAGAATTGAACCGACGACCTATGGCATACTACTCTATTATCATCTCCCTGACCCCACGCAAGCAGACTACATACTTGGACTGTCTTGTCGTTACTGAGCATCACGTAAAATTCCGGCAGTTTTTTTGTCAGTTACTCGCAAGTGAGGGCCCACCACGGTGAATGGCTACGGGGTGTCATATCTCGAATCCCGACCTATATCACCGTACATTTCGTTTCAAAAAGTCGATTACACGGTGGGGAGCTGTGCTCGTATGTCCGCCCAGCGGACTTCGTGCCACAGCGCAGGGGATCTGCCAGACCTCTCCACCGGCCATCAGACTCATGCCAGGGGGGCAGCAGGACGCACCCTGGGCACATCAGCCGCCTTCTGACAACGAGCAGGCGGGTCTCTTGCCGCCCGCCTTGGCCGCATTCATTCATTGACTATGCAGCATTACAGTATGCATTGCTGACGTCAGTCCTGTGTCTTATGCAACATGGCCGCGGGCCGGCCGCCGAGAGCAGACGTCAGCAAAGCGGGGTGCCAGATGTGTTGCAACCCGCTGGGCAGACGCTAGCCGCCACCTGACCGACTCCTGGTACACCTCCTGCAACCACCATAAGACGATTTGTAGAGTAAACAATGGATTTATGGTCTGGCTTTGCAATTTACTCTCCCGAGTCAGTCTGTTGGTCTCAGAATAGAACTCACACCCAACACACTCAATTATTTGCCCGAGATGTACATTGTAGCTAGTCGACCTCTTGGAAGGTTTGCATGCCCATAAGACTGGTGACGCATCAGTCAATATCTGAAAGACAAGCAATGTTAATTGTTCGGCATATCGAAGCCAGCTCTACTTAAGCTGCTAGCTTCCAGTGTCATTGAACCGTGTGCGGCTCGCGTCGGTGCCGTTGTTAGGTTGGCAACGTCTAATATGGATAGTGGCATCTAGTTTTCTTCTTGTGTTTAGTGCCGCCACTACGTTTGCTAGCGTTGGCTGTCCGAGAGTGGCAGCAGCAGCGTTAACGATATCTACACTACTGGCCAATAAAACTGCTACACCAAGAAGAAATGCAGATGATAAACGGGTATTCATTGGACAAATATATTATACTAGAACTGACATGTGATTACGCTTTCACGCGATTTGGGTGCATAGATCCTGAGAAATCAGTACGCAGAACAACCACCTCTTGCCGTAATAACGGCCTTGATATGCCTGGGCATTGAGTCAAACAGAGCTTGGATGGCGTGTGCAGGTACAGCTGCCCATGCAGCTTCAACACGATACCACAGTTCATCACGAGTAGTGACTGGCGTATTGTGAAGAGCCAGTTGCTCGGGAACCACTGACCAGACGTTTTCAATTGGTGAAAGATCTCGAGAATGTGCTGGCTAGGGCAGCAGTCGAACATTTTCTGTCTCCAGAAAGACCCGTACAGGACCTGTAACATGCGGTCGTGCATTATCCTGCTGAAATGTAGGGTTTCGCAGGGATCGAATGAAGGGTAGAGCCACGGGTCGTAACACATCTGAAACGTAACGTCCACTATACAAAGTGCCGTCAATGCTAACAAGAGGTGAGACGTGAAACCAATGGCAGCTCAGACCATCACGCAGGTTGATACTGCAGTATGGCGGTGACGAATACTCGCTTCCAATGTGCGTTCACCGCGATGTCGCCAAACAAGGATGCGACCATCATGATGCTGTAAACAGAACCTGAATTCATCCGAAAAAATGACGTTTTGCCATTCGTGCACCCAGGTTCGTCGTTGAGTACACCATCGCAGTCGCTCCTGTCTTTGATGCAGCGCCAAGGGTAACCGCAGGCATGGTCTCCGAGCTAATAGTCCATGCTGCTGCAAACGTCGTTGAACTGTTCGTGCAAATGGTTGTTTCTTCCAAACGTCCCAATCTGTTGATTCAGGGATCGAGACGTGGCTGCACGATCCGTTACAGCCATGCGGATAAGATGCCTGTTATCTCGACTGCTAGTGATAAGAGGCCGTTGGAATCCAGCACGGCATTCCGTATTACCCTCCTGAACCCACCGATTCCATATTCTGCTAACAGCCATAGGATCTCGACCAACACGAGCAGCAATGTCGCGATACGATAATCCGAAATAGCGATAGGCTACAATCCGACCTTTATCAAAGTCGGAAACGTGATGGTACGCATTTCTCCTCCTTACACGAGGCATCATCACAACAACGTTTCACCAGGCAACGCCGGTCAGCTGCTGTTTGTGTATGAGAGATTGGTTGGAAACTTTCCTCATGTCAGCATGTTGTAGGTGTCGCCACCGGTGCCAAACTTGTGTGAATGCTCTGAAAAGCTAATCATTTGCATATCACAGCATCTTCTTCCAGTCGGTTAAATTTCGCGTTTGTAGCAAGTCATCTTCGTGGTGTAGCAATTTTAATGACCAGTAGTGTAGTATCGTGGTACTATCTTTGGAAGGACGTCAAGTTTCTTCCGGGTCGGGTGTGTCGGCAGTTCGGTTGGGACGGAGCTGGAGGGAAGTCCAGCAGCGCGGTGACATGCTGGGACCGCTGGCACCACGCAGGAATTGCCAGATCGAGGAGCTGTAGTTACAAGGGCCACAACCTCGTTGTCCAACGGACCCAGGACGTTTGAGCTGCGTGAACATTAACCCAGCAGTGAAACCTCCACTATTTTGAGATCACGCTATTTGTTCGTGTGTTGGTGCTCTCAGGCTCATTGAAATGAAGAGCAACGAGTGGAGTGTTTGGAGTTGGCGAAATTAATTAGCCATCCTCCACTTCTTATTATTAATCATTGAATTCCTTGTGTTTATTCGTGAAGTTCAACCAGCGGTATTTTTCTACTTAGTGGCCGCTAACGCCCCTGTTACCTGCCCTGGAGGTTAGCGTATTTTCGCAGCAGTGTACTTTTCCTCGCCTTGCCGCTGCTGTCCGGTAAGGCGTGTAGTTCGACAGCCTCTTTGATTGTGGTTCGGATATGTTCTTTTGGACTACCTTAGTAGTAGTGGTTCCTCCTGCTTCTGGATGTTCTAAAGACCGGATTCTGAAGATGCAATGTTGTCCGACGGTTCTGCCTTGCCTGGGTTATTTCATCGTTGTGTTGGTTACCAGACGTTAGGTCGATTTTGCAAAAGTGTTGGTCGGCGTTTAAACTGTTACTACTGTCACTACTTTGAGTTGCCATCTGGTTAAGTGAGTACAACTCTTAGCTGCCTGTCTCATCGTTTACGAATTTGAGCGACTTTCCCAGGTCTATCCTTGAAGCACTTCTCTCTTGATTTGGTCAGATTGTGATGATTGTCAATAAGGCCTTCAATTGCAAATTGTCTTAAGAATTTCTAATTAGATATTCTCTCTTAATATGATTGTCTTTTTTTGTAATATTTTAGTAAGAATTTGCTATCTAGGCCTTCAGCCGTCAAATTGTTTTTTGAGTCATTACTGTTGAGGCCTTCAGACAACAAATAATTTGAATTTCTGGTCATTAAGATCTTCAGCAGTGAATACAGTTTGACTAAAGAATTTTTAATTAGATATTGTCTTAAGAGTCAAATTTAATAATTGTCCTTATTGTCAACCTTATAAGCAATTGGTTCTAAATAAAGTGTACGTGATTAAAAAAAATTTGCAATCAACGGTAACTGAGTAAGGCCCCGTACACACCGAAATCTGCTTTTCGCTAAGTACCACGTCTCAGTCGTATAGTGTCAGCAGTTGTCTCTACTAATAGTTAAAACTAGCCGAAGGAAATATTTCAAAGAGAGGAAAAATATTGCCAGAGTTCCTCTGCTTTGTTAACATTCATTTATTTCCTGCCATTATTTCATCGCAATGAGCTGTGGGCCATCGGTTACTGACAAAATGGTCCCAAAATGATCGTCTCAATGAGTTGGTACTAGATTTATTTAATTTTGCTGAGCCTCGTGTTGCAGGCTGCTGTTGTGAGGCCAGTGGATGTCTGGTAGTCGTCAGACATATCGTGCAACAAACTGTAGCATTTGTGACGATGCACAGTGAATCCAACACCCCCAGAGTAAACTGTGAAGCGATGCGGCCGTTTGCAGCCTCGCGCGCCCCGTGCAGTGATGACGGCAACGACTTGACAAGGACGCGGATCGCAGCAGTAGGCGACAACCGCAGAGAATAGAAGTAGAGTGGTCTTCCGGACGCGCGAGGAATGTCAAGCTCCCTCTCCATCTGGGTACCCACAACCACTGAGGTGCTTGTCGCTTCACGCAAAACGTATCGCACGGTACACGAGGAGTTACATTTCGTGTCATCCGATTTGTCTTTAAAAATTGTTTTAGGCGAATGAAGCAAAGCTACATTCCTGTCTGTAGTTTGTTTCTCAGTAAAATTCTTAGTTTTCGCGTTGAAAAATAAATACCACCGTTTTGGGATCCGCGTATGTCCTCCGCTATGAAGTCTTTCTGATGCGATTTTGAGGAAACTATTCGGTAAAAAAATTAGTTTGTCGCGTCTTAATAGCCACACATTGTAGCTTGATAAAGAACTTGTATTCTTTCCGTTATAGCCTCTAGTTATTGTGATACGTCGAAGGAAAGTACAACACCGTGCATGCTCCATAAAGTTAGCAGTGAAGAATGTAGTCGCTCGCCAGTTTACATCTACATCTACATCGATACTCTGCAAATCACATTTCAGTGCCTGGCAGACGTTTCATCGAACCACCTTCACAATTATCTATTATTCCAGTCTCGTATAGCGCGCGGAAAGAACGAACACCTATATCTTTTCGTACGAGCTCTGATTTCCGTTATTTTATATATATATAGTGTTACAAAAAGGTACGGCCAAACTTTCAGGAAACATTCCTCACACACAAATAAAGAAAAGATGTTATGTGGACATGTGTCCAGAAACGCTTAATTTCCATGTTAAAGCTCATTTTAGTTTCTTCCACCTACGCTCAATGGAGCACGTTATCATGATTTCATACGGGATACTCTACCTGTGCTGCTAGAACATGTACGACACAACATGTGGTTCATGCACGATGGAGCTCCCGCACATTTCAGTCGAAGTGTTCGTACGCTTCTCAACAGACTCGGTGACCGATGGATTGGTAGAGGCGGACCAATTCCATGGCCTCCACGCTCTCCTGACTTCAACCCTCTTGACTTTCATTTGTGGGGGCATTTGAAAGCTCTTGTCTACGCAACCCCGGTACCAAATGTAGAGACTCTTCGTGCTCGTATTGTGGACGGCTGTGATACAATGCGCCATTCTCCAGGGCTGCATCAGCGCACCAGGGATTCCATGCGACGGAGGGTGGATGCATGTATCCACGCTAACGGAGGACATTTTGAACATTTCCTGTAACAAAGTGTTTCAAGTCACGCTGGTACGTTCTGTTGCTGTGTGTGCCCATTCCTTGATTAATGTGATTTGAAGAGAAGTAATAAAATAAGCTCTAACATGGAAAGTAAGCGTTTCCGGACACATGTTCACATAACATAGTTTCTTTCTTTGTGTGTGAGGAATGTTTCCCGAAAGTTTGGCCGTACCTTTTTGTATTCGGAGGAGAAAGCTGGTGATTGGAATTTCGTGAGAAGATTCCGTCGCAAAGAAAAACGCCTTCCTTTTAATGATCTCCAGCCCAAATCCTGTATCATTTCTGTGACACTCTCTCCCATATTTCGCGATAATACAAAACGCGCTGCCTTTCTTTGAACTTTTACGATGTACTCCGTCAGTCCTATCTGGTAAGGATCCCTCACCGTACCGCAGTATTCTAACAGAGGATGGACAAGCGTAGTGTAGGCAGTCTCCTTAGTAATTCTGTTACATTTTCTAAGTGTCCTGCATATAAAACGCAGTGTTTAGTTAGCCTTCCCCACAACATTTTCTATGTGATCCTTCCAATATAAGTTGGTTTTAGTACATAGGTTGCTGCGTACGTAATGTACCTAACACATCGAAATTGTTTTTAACGGTGTAAGGAGGGTCGTGCCTGTTCCCATTATTGAAAAAAATACTTGAGATATAATGGACATTCTCCGCGGCGAGATTGGCAGCTACGCACCATGCATGCGCGGCGTACGCCGCCTATTACGACCAGCTATGCAGAATACCAAGCTGTCTAGTGTTTCCCCTCTTCGTATGCTGGCGATACAAAGCGAAGCTGGAAGTGAAAGAAAAACTTAATGGCCGGCCGGTGTGGCCGTACGGTTATAGGCGCTACAGTCTGGAACCGCGTGATCGCTGCGGTCGCAGGTTCGAATCCTGCCTCGGGCATGGATGTGTGTGATGTCCTTAGGTTAGTTAGGTTTAAGTAGTTCTAAGTTCTAGGGGACTGATGACCACAGGTGTTAAGTCCCATAGTGCTCACAGACATTTTTGAAAAACTTAATGACACGAAATGACACTGGGAGTCATCAGTTGACGCTGACTGTGTATTATTTTATGTCGATGCTGCCTGGCTTCAGGAAACAATGTTACGTACATTGCAGAATTTGTTTGCTCATTTATTATAACCTGTTCACTTTACTGCCGTTTCAGCTGAGCGCGCTGCGAAATGTTGACACGTTGTGTTGTTGATTGTTTCGAATGACGCACGAGCGATGCAACTGCGCTCGGTCAGATTGCTAACACGGTTCCTGAACTATACTTTCAATATGTGCTGCAAATAAAACAAACATACATTCTGTTAACTCATGTCTACAGAAAATCAGTCGAAATGAACACCAGGAAAATAAAACTTATTTTACGGTGGCATAGCGTAGCTGTGCGTGTGGGAGACAACGGTAATTTCGGTTTTAATATATTCTAGAGGAAAACGAACGAAATGAACGAAATAAAATGAAACTTGTGTCACTCTCTAATAACTGAAGTGAATGCGTAATATAATATTAATACATTCTTCTAGAGAGAAGTGTACGAAATTGAAATAAAACGATTGTTTAACGATCTAGTAACTGGTGTTGGGTTCAAAATAGCTCTGAGCACTATGGGATTTAACTTCTGAGGTCATCAGTCCCCGAGAACTTAGAACTACTTAAAACTAACTAACCTAAGGACGTTACACATATCCATGCCCGAGGCAGGATTCGAACCTGCGACCGTAGCGGTCACGCGGTTCCAGACTGTAGCACATAAAACCGCAACTGGAGTTGGGATTCAGATCAATGTTATAGGTTTCTTTGCATCTTTCTCGTTTTCTCTTATTGTTCTATGCAAGTATGCACGCCATGCTACGTTGTCCTTCCTCTTAACCAGAGATGCCCTGTTTTTAATTTTTTTTTTAAAACGAAGCAAATATTTTTGTTTCTCTTATGGACAGAACTGTACTACGTTCTTTGTCAACAGTTTTCTACATGAGCGTACTCTACGATAGTGTATATATGCACGGTGACCATCTATTTTAAGACGCTAAGAATAGGCAGATGCAGTAACACACTATGACTGTATAGTTACTGTACAGTGTCGAGGCAGGTGTGTCAGTAGTATGCTGCCTAGTATTGTCGGACGCCTTTGGTCCCGTCAGTACATAAAAAAAGTTCAGTTTCGTGTTCTGTCTTCGGCAATAACTTTAAAACTAACAAATTAAACCCGATAGAAAGGCGACGTGAGGTAGTGAGTAAGCAAGCAGATTCAGGGAAAACAGCAGCGCGACTGGTGCTGCAACACGTGTAAGGTCGCTCTACTTGCTTCCATGCTCTGTGGCGATGACCCATAGTGCAGACTAGAGGCAGCCCGGCTGTGACGCAACAATTTTATCAGAAACGCAGGAAATACAGTCTTGGCTATCAATCAGGGTCATTCAGATCCTCATACCGAATTCGTTTTATACAACCTGGGATGCCATATCAGGTCTTTAAAAGCCACGGACGAGAATTTCATATTCTCTCTATACGCGGAAACTATTAATCATACAGAAAAAATGAACAGAACCTTCTTGTAGGAAATTTAAATTTTGTGCTGGGATAAATTTTCGCAAGTGTCCACAGTTTTCGAATCATTCAAGAAAAACGTACAACAGTGACATTCAAGCGCATCCCCACATCCACACTCAGGCCTCACCGGTCTGAATTTCATGGCACTCTCTCCTACCACTGTACAAAAATAAACGTCTGCACGAATTATTTCCCAGTTTGGGTCTTATTTCGCACTTTGGTCTGCATTGACTGGCCTTATTAGGACACAAACTTATGCGACCATTTGGAAATTGTAAAACTGACGTTTGCGTAATTGTTTTCTATTACTATTCAGAATTTTAACGGCATAATTTGAACAATTACGTCGTTGTATTCGCCAGGACTTCTGACTACGAAGCTAAGGTGCTTGTAAATGTTAAATTCGGATCGAATTGTCAACGTAATTAGTTTTACTATAACGTTTTCAAAAGTCGGTTTTCTTTCATTACGCTCATAGACACGTTTGAATTAATAATGTTCATGAAATAGCAAACTATTCTGGTTACGTAATAGCTCAATCAATAGAGACGAAAAAAGGTCGAATATCGGGAAATGTTCGTGTAGTCGGAAATTTTTGTACAGTTGTAGGACTGAGCGCCACGAACAACATAATACAAATCTTCACTTGTGAGTGATGAGTGTGGGGGTGAAAGTGCAGTTGAAGGTGACATTTGTAAGTTTTTGTTGAATAACTCGAAAACCGTGGCCTCCAGCGGAAACATATGCCAGCATAAAATTTAGATTTTTAAATTTCCTTCAAAAAGTTCCTTTTATTTTTTCCTATACAACTGATAGTTCCCGCTTAGCAAGCCAGAGAATATGAAAATCACGCATGAGATGTTTGAAGGCCAGGTATAACATTGCGGGCTGCATGAAACGATATCTGTGGGAACAGCTGAATCGCCGTGTAGACGACACGCTCGGTAAGTCCCAACAGTTGATTGTGCTCGCACCATCTGTAGCGAGAAGACCTGGACGGCAAATAGCAGAGACGTGACATCGGTGACCACTTTCGAAGACACTCAAGTCCGTTCTCCGTTGACTGGATGGGAGCTTACATAGTCTACGTGGTATTCGTCACGTTCATATTCTTTTCTTTTTTGTAATTCCGAGCACTGAATAGTGTGTTCAGAATCTTACTCTAGCGGGGCCGATTTTAGCAGCCCAAGGCTTCTATCATGCTGTAACAACGCGAATTACGTGACACTATATGGAGACACAATGTGGTCTTGTGCATCACAGGTGTTGTCCTGGAAGAAATACTACGCAGTATTTTCCTCTCCAATTAAAACTCTCCACATGAGACCTCCAGAATAGCTTTCAGAACGCTAAGCTCGCCATGTTGGCCCTTTGTTTCCTCTACCTGCCTTGCTATAACAGATAATGACAACTGGTCACTAAATAAATCCCTGAAAGTCTCCACCCTGTCTTTTAAACTAGTTTTCTCCTCAACTAAGCCTATTTGAAACTGCAATAAGCCACACATTTGAAATTAAATAATGGGATAAAGAAACTGAACCACAAAGTCGGCTACATGAATGATTTATTTTTGCGCATGCAACGGATGTAGTTTCTATTTTCATATAAATTAGATTGGCAGTGATGATAGGTAAAGAAATGAACAGCAGTTTGTGCCATGGCCGGGACTTGAACCCGGACGTCCTGCTTACTAGGCATATGTGCTAGCCATTACATCACTGAAGCAGTAACGTGAATACAGCTGCCTGGATTATCCTAGTGCAATGCCCTGCCCAACACAAATTTCAGTTCACGCCTTCAGCCCTTTTTCTCCCTTATCAAATTGTCGGTATTGCTGAGACTTTCTAATATTGGAACAGCACTCCAGTTTTATACGTAATGGGGAATTCTGCCTCTGCCTCAGGCATGGGTGATCTATTGATGTGATGAAATAGCATTTTACTTGAGAGATATGTGTCTCAACTTTATCTTCGATAATGAGGGAAGCTAAAGAATTGAATTAAAATTTGTGCCATGGTTTCCATCATTATCGAAGATAAAGTTGAGACACATATCTCTCATGGAAAATGCTGTTTCATCACATTAACAGATCGCCTACACCTGAGCTAGAGGCAGGATTTCTCAAAATGGTTCAAATGGCTCTGAGCACTATGGGACTTAACATCTATGGTCATCAGTCCCCTAGAACTTAGAACTACTTAAACCTAACTAACCTAAGGACAGCACACAACACCCAGCCAACACGAGGCAGAGAAAATCCCTGACCCCGCCGGGAATCGAACCCGGGAACCCGGGCGTGGGAAGCGAGAACGTTACCGCACGACCACGAGATGCGGGCCAGGATTTCTCAATTACATACACATTTTCTAAGCTTCGTCTTTGCCTCTGACATGTTAAAGTGAAATTAACAGAAATTAAAGAGAAGTAAAATGATAAACACTGTTAACTTACTTTAAGATCTAGTACAGAAGGACGTGAAACAACTGTCCTAATCATCCACATAAATATAATTTCAACTACAATAACAATAGCAATAACATTAATCAAGAAAGTTTTTACGGTCTGAAAACGGCTCGTGTGTAGCAGAAACCAGTAATCAAAATAAGAAAGAGAAATATTAGCGATCTTGTTTTCGAGGGTTTTCGGTCCTTAATATAAAAAAACTATTATTACTATTATGTACAATTAACAAACTATGAACATTACAATGTCACCTTTAAACAAAATCTCTACGGATAAGTCATTACGTGTAATAGAAGTTGTAAGATACGCATATAAATAAACGAATTATGACCGAGAGTAGTAAAAAAATGTTTTCTGCCACAAAGTTATCTTACATATAATATTACAAACTCAATAATGCTGAACAGTTTATCATTCACTGCCATAAAATGGATGACAGTCATGAATCTGCATAGTTCATTTTCGACGGAAAGGTAACTATGTCTACAACTAGGTTTTCCTTGAAAATTTCTATAAAGTGTATGACCTATTATAAAATTAACTGAATTATTTAAAGTTACAGAACATAAACTGTTGAACTGTCATATCCTGAGCAACACCAGTAGCTGCAATTGGCACACGAAAACATTGGGCAATCACTACTAAAATCTAGTAAATGGATGGAACTAAATGCCGTTGCAGACGACGGATCCAGAGTACCATACGAAGAATGTAGGCAAAGAAGATGACACAGACAGGCAAGACAACTCCCATTATCTCCATAGGAATCCAGTGAAGAAACTTCAAGTAAGAATGATGTCGATTCAGAAGACGGAAACGGGAAATTTTTAGAACAAGTGACGAACAATGAGGAAATCTGTCGATACAATTATTATAATATCAAACGCTGTAGTAACTACACGAATACAATCAGACTAGGCGTACAACAAAAACCAGAGTAAATCATACACAAAATGGAATCCTTTGACACTGTTACGCTACATTCATAGCGCGTACAAAATAAAAGTAGAAATGAAACTCGTGAACCGGTACTGTACCCACTCCCTCTCTCCGTTTAAACAGTCCCCGAAAGGCACAATGTTACCGACTGACCGCCGTGTTATCCTAAGTTAATAAGCCGCACTGGGTGTGGGAATGGAGAAGCATGTGGACTTCACAACCCTCTTGCGGCCGTTGTCAGTTTTTGTGATCGGGGCCGCTACCTCTCGATTAAGTAGGTCCTCAACTGGCCTGACAAGGGCTTAGTGCGCGCTGCTCGCCAACAGCGCTCGGCCAAAACGAACGGTCACCCATCCAAGTGCTAGCCAAGCCCGACAACGCTTAACTTCTGTGATCTCACGGGAACCAGTGTTACCGCTGGGGCAAGGACGTTGACTGTTGTTCCCACTAACGCACATAAAAAAGTGAACATTATAATAATTGCATAAGATCGTGCTCCATCATGCTACCTAGGCTGCAGCATGAAAACTATAATAATTATACCATGATACGGTCCCTTTATAATCGTAAAGCACATGGAAATAATATTCTGTGTGGGATTATTCGAAGAATGTTTCAGTGGATGGCTGCTATGAAAGAGTTCAGTATTTACCACTCAAATTTCGTATCCCTAATTTGAGATTTCCAGTGACGCCGGGTCAAATGCTCGACTGGCAAAACGTCTAAGGTTCTTCAAAAGATTTTGATTTTTGATATTTTCCTTTCACACATTATGTCATCGAAATCCGTACCCATGAAAGATGAACATATTTTTCCTATATCTACATCGCTCTAACACTACATCTGTCACCTATGATCACAAACAGCGGTCGGAAAAGATAATTTTCAGTATTCCAGTTGAACAAAAACAGTCTTCTAACTGCCTTGCTAGAAGCCCGTTTTATTCTACATCGGGCAGATGGCTTTTGGCGTGTACGCCGTCAAACTTCTGAAAGGAAACACCCTGCAACAATCGTCGAAATGATCCAGAACGGAAGAGTGAGCGTTATGGTCTGGGGAATATTTTCGTGTTATTCCCTGGGAGATCTCGTCGTTCTGAAAGGAACAATGGGTGAATACAAGCACCTATCTATCCTTGGGGACCATGTTCGCCCACACATGCAATTTGTTTTTCCTCGGTACGACGGCATCTACCACCAGGGCAATGCAACGTGTCACACTGCTGTCAAATTATGTGTTTGGCTCCAAGAGCAACAGGATGTGTTTACCGTACCAAACTCTCCGGATTTAAGCCACTGTGGGACCATCGATCGGGCTGTAAGCGCCATGGATCTGTAACCGAGAAACCTACCGCAGATGGAGTCGACATGGCTCCACATCCCTGTCAGTACTTTCCAAGCCCTCACTGACACTCTTCCTGCACGTCTCGCAGCGGTCCGTGCTGTAAAAGGTCGTTGTTTCCATCCACTTTATTCGAATTTGGCAGTTTTTAATCCATGACATACCGTCTTTTAGCGTTGATTTGTATCTGACGGACGGCGAATGTTGGGAAAAAAAGATTCCTAGCTTTTCCACTCTAATGTTTTAACCATATCTCACTGGAATATGTGGCTTTAACGCCACGAAACCGGTAGTGGTACAGTAATAAAGGACCAAAATAAAGCCGAAGAGGTTATCAATACCCAAGATGAATACTCATAGCTGTGGTTACTCCACATACAAGGTTGTCTGCTGGTTACAGGGGCCTGTCCATAATGATCCCATCTTTCTCAATTGGAGGGATATCCGGCGACCTTGCTGGCCAAGGTAGGGTTTGACAAGCAACAGAAACTCTAGCCGTGTGTGGCCGGGCGTTATCTTGCTGAAATGTGTGCCAGGATGGTTTGCCATGAGGGGCAACAAAAAGGGGGCACAGAATATCGTCGACGCACAGGTGTGGTATTAAGGTGCCAGGGATGACAACCAGAGGGGCTCGGCTCTGAAAAGATATGGCATCCCTGATCATCATTTCCGGGTGTCGGGCCTTATAACGGTCAGGTTGGTATCCCTCGGCTGCCTGGTGCGTCTCCACAGACGTCTTCGCTGGTCATCGGGACGTATTTCGAAGCGGGACTCATCAATGAAGACAATTCTACTTCAGTCAGTGAGACTACAGGCCGAAGACGTGTCTGGAGGCGCCCTGTACAGCGGTGGGATACCAGCTTGACTGTAGCCCCACATCGGCCAGACAACCAGGAGTGATGATCTCAGGTGCCATTTCCTTTCGTGGCAGGACCCCTTTGGTTGTCATCCAGGTTACCCTTACAGAACAGCAGTACGTCGACCATATTCTACGCCTCCTTCTGTTGGCCTTTATGACAAGTCATCTTGGGCTTACATTTCAGCGGGACAATGGCCCCCTGCACACGGTGAGAGTTTCTACTGCTTGTTTCCGTACTTGCCAAACCGTACCTTCGCTAGCGAGGTTGCCGTATCTCTCCACAACTGAGAACGTTTGGAGCTTAAAGCACAGAGCCCTACAATCAGCTCTAGATTTCGACGACCTAATGCGCCATTTGGATAGAATTTTGCCCAATATCTCTCAGGAAGGCATCGAAAACTCTATGAATCAACGCCAAGCCAAATAACAGTTAACGTAAGGGCCAGAGGTCGACTAGCACGTTGTTAACTTGCTCAATTTGAGAGACTCTTTCTCTTGAATGAATCACAAAGTTTTTATGAAATTGCAATAATTTGTTTTTCTGTACGTGTACTTTCAACTGGTAAAACTCCATTGATTCAGACTAGGGGTCTATGGATCCTAAATACATATGGCACTGTCGCTTATTGCTGTATACCAAAAAAACACGAAAAAAGTTTATACACCTAAAAGGAAGCCTTAGACACTCCAGTGGTTAGCAGACCGTATAACTGCGCAGTGTGTGGCTTTGGAGAAGCGTACTGGGTCTTGCACGTGCCGTCTAGGGACAAGGGCTCTACGTGTTTCCCAAGCCTCCGGCTGCGCCTGGCCTGCGTTGGTGGCGGGACACTACTACTTTCCGTATCCTTCTCATTTTTGCTTTTAAGTTCAATCATCGCTGCTAATTTAGTACCTTCTGTACCTTTCCTTACTACAAGTTTCAAATTTTTCACAAAAGCTCTAAGGCCAATATAGATTTATGATGTGATAAACGACCTGTTCCACAGTTTATGGCAATAAATTGAAATAAAAGATAACGCTCCAATCGAGTAACTAATGGAACGTCTTTCAACGAAATGGACTTGGTGACAACAAAGGATGAGCTAGGAGGATATAACTAGCATTCTATTTAGTGCGGAATCTCCTAACCAGTGAATAATAGGCACTACGCCACGGGTAATATGCTGAAAGCACTTTACAATTCTGATTACGTGATACTGAGTAAGAAAGGAGAAATGTAAAAGCTAAAGAAGACGAAAAGAAAAATTTCAAGGAAGATCCTCGGACAGCAAAATAGAAACGACTGAATATGGTAGAAGCGGAAAAATGAAAATCTTATAAACAGGTGGGCACCTCTTCAGAATGACGGAATGCAGACTGAGAAAGAAAATATTCACGACTACAAGATGGATCGGGGAAATAAAAAGGACACGAAGGAAGTTGGCGTTAATGATAAAGACATCACAGGTGAATAGGTATTTCGAATGAAGGCTGACAAACTGAAGGATTCCAGGAAAAGCAAAATGCAAAAACCAAGGCCATCTGAACAGAGGAAAGGAGGAGGAACCTCACCGAAAGAATGAAGAAATTATGGGAGGAGAAGAAAACGATAACTATCAAACCAGTTGTTTTCCGTAGTTCACAGTATGACGAAGTTGAGAAAAAAGGGATGTCTTCTAAACAGGTGCATAAAGAAATATATTAGACCTGTACTGCACGTCAGTGACATGTACGTACGCTTTTTGTTCTACAAACTATGCGTGTACGCTGTATTGTGCTCTTCCAAAACGATAAAGTATTTAATGTATATACAGAAAACTACAACCAGTACCTTTTTTGAAATAGCTATTTATTCCATGAACCTTTTCTGTCTCATCTTAAGATAGTGTTCAGGAGGTTACATAGCTATTTCAAAATGTATTGCTGGGTTCTGGCTCCAGGGCAACAAGATGGAACATAGTCATCGCAATGTATCAAAAGCATGTTCCATCTTTTTGTCGGAGAGTTTGCACTCAGCTTTGAAAAAAAAGTGACTGGCTGCTATTTTCTGTATTTACATCCAATAAAAAGTCATGGGTTCTTAAACATCCGTGATAGATAAGCGTAATCATATAAAATATTTGACTACACGATCGACACAGAGTGAAATGTAGTACTGCAATATGCAGCAAAATCCTTTACAGAACAAACTGTAGACGTTCACCATGTTTCGGTGCTTTCAGAAGGTGCCTGTAACTACTTTTGTTTGTGGAAGGTAACGGGCCATCACTTACGACAGCAGTCGAAATATAGAATTTACTGCCGGCAGCATTCTCATCCTGAGCCAAATAAATATCTGTCACTCTCCACTGAGTTCCATATGAAGGATAATCAATCTTGTGTCCTCTCGCTGCACACGACACACGAACAGGATTCGTACTCCAGTCCGGGTACAGTCGTGTCACTCTGGGTAATCCGTCATAACGCGGAATGGGGCTGTAGCGGCGCAGGAGCGGGGTGAAAAATGTGTGGAGTGCGGTTTCCGCTATTGTTTCCTGCGTCTCGGAGACTAAATAATGAGCTGCCCTTGAAAAATAACAAGCGATCGATGAAATAAACCCAGACGGATGAGTCATTTCGAAAGAGTGATCGTAGCAGTGACAACTACGGAAAAATCTTAAGATATAGGGGAGATAGAATTGGAAGTTTCAGAAGTATACAAACTGTGTTGTGTACTGAACGCATAAACAGGCGACAGAACTGGAAAATAAAGGTTAAGAAATTTTATCTTTCCAAGCGTTTAGTCCGTCGTACGGAGTCCACTATTTTCATGTTCTGGAAAATTTATTTTATTTTATCTTTTGGGGCTGATCCTCGGGCAGTTGACGTATTTTTTACGGATTGTGTATGAGATTTACAGAGTTATTCATACGTATCTCCAGGGTTTACTTAGACGAATGTGTGAAAAATATAAAACTACAGAAAAATGACGCATATGAGTGGATTAATCAAACTTTCGATTCGTAATACGCACAGTGGCGTAGGAGCGGAGGGTACAACTTGGGGATAGATGTATCAGGTCACATGCAGGGTGGAGAAATATTGTGAAAAACTTCTTGGGCAGGTGGGGAGCAGCGTACGAATTGAGGATTACACAGAAGCCCATGACCGCAAACGTCAGGGGTAAGTGGAAACAAAAGTCGAAAATCGGAAAGGAAGCAAGAGAGTGATTTATTTGAAACATTTATTGCACGTAATGAGTACACATGTGGTACTACATGAATACATCTTTAATATTACAAGTGCTAAAAGTTTGCATCATCAAACGCCAAGCATGCCTGACACCGACGGACCTAGTAGACAGTGTAGGAAGTTCCATGCGGCTTTTCGCGGATGATGCTGTAGTATACAGAGGAGTTGCAGCATTTGAAAACTGCAGCGAAATGCAGGAAGATCTGCAGCGGATAGGCACTTGGTGCAGGGAGTGGCAACTGACCCTTAACATAGACAAATGTAATGTATTGCGAGAACATAGAAAGAAGGATCCTTTATTGTATGATTATATGAAAAATGGTTCAAATGGTTCTGAGCACTATGCGACTTAACTTCTGAGGTCATCAGTCGCCTAGAACTTAGAACTAATTAAACCTAACTAACCTAAGGACATCACACACATCCATGCCCGAGGCAGGATTCGAACCTGCGACCGTAGCGGTCACGCGGTTCCAGACTGAAGTGTCTAAACCGCACGGCCACACCGGCCGGCCTGATTATATGATAGCGGAACAAACACTGGTAGCAGTTACTTCTGTAAAATATCTGGGAGTAGGCGTACGGAACGACTTGAAGTGGAATGATCATATAAAATTAATTGTTGGTAAAGCGGGTGCCAGGTTGAGATTCATTGGGAGAGTCCTTAGAAAATGTAGTCCATAAAAAAGGAGGTGGCTTACAAAACACTCGTTCGGCCTGTACTTGAGTATTGCTCATCAGTGTGGGATCCGTACCAGGTCGAGTTGACAGAGGAGATAGAGAAGATCCAAAGAAGAGGGGCGCGTTTCCTCACAGGGTTACTTGGTAAGCGTGATAGCGTTAAGGAGATGACTCTTCAAGAGAGGTATCGAATATATTGCTTCCCCCTACTTATACCTCCCGAGGAAATCACGAATGTAAAATTAGAGTGATTCGAGCGCGCACGGCGGATTTCCGGCAGTCGTTCTTCCCGCGAACCACACGCGAGTGGAACAGGAAAGGGAGGTAATGACAGTGGCACGTAAAGTGCCCTCCGCCACACACCGTTGGGTGGCTTGCGGAGTATAAATGTAGATGTAGAGCACTGACTGTTGGACACGTTCGAACTCATTGAGACTTAATTTGGTTGTAGCAGCTGCTCAGGCGAAATCCGTTTCATACTCCACAGGATAGCGATACGTAAGAGATTGATTGGTTCCCCACAGAAAGAAAAACCGGTTAACATGGGAGGCTAGGGAACCAGTTCACCATTTCCAAACCATTGATGCGGGAATGACATCTACCAACAGCCAGTCCAATCTGATCAGGCTCCACATCGTGTTGGGACCACATGATGCCCCTCACGTTTGCTGGAACATCTTCAAACACGCCGAGAAGTATCTGTTCCAGCGAGGTATGATAATTCACGGCGGTCAAGGGGGCCAGTAAAAGGTACCCGGCTAAGCAGTCGCCACCCAAGCCCGCCCACACATTAACAATGAGACGATGTTGTACCGCGTGGTACAGCACAACGGAGGGATTTCCTGGTGCCCACAAATGATTACTGTACTGATTGAATGCGCCGACCCTAGTGAATGTGGCATCATCAGTGAATAACACAGAAGCTGGGAAATGCACATTCCGGTCACTTTGTTGCAAAAACTACTGTGCGAAACGCACACATACAGAATGGTCATCGAGGCGCAATTAACTGCACCCTTTGGAGACGAAAGGCGTGTAAGGACTCGGCGTTCAGTACACACTCGATATTGCTACAAGAGATTCTCAAGTCCGAAGCAATTGCACGTATGCTGGGCTTGGATTAGTCTCCACGGCATTCCATACACTTTCTTCCTTAAAGAGCCAACGAGTCGGTAGTGGCCTGCCACCAGTAGCCGCGCCACTTCATAATGACCCATATCTGCACAAATTTAGATATAGACGAGCACACAGACTGTGGCGCC
Source organism: Schistocerca nitens (assembly GCF_023898315.1). Taxonomy (NCBI): domain Eukaryota; kingdom Metazoa; phylum Arthropoda; class Insecta; order Orthoptera; family Acrididae; genus Schistocerca; species Schistocerca nitens. The sequence continues at coordinate 348,159,340 of NC_064620.1, forward strand.
TTTGATGTCTGGGAAGTGTTGTCGATGAAATCGTCCATCGGCTCGTCGATTGCACTCAGCTGGTGCATACATTAAATGCATGTCTACAAGCTCACCGTTCGTATACCTTCCCATGCCTTCGTATGCCGGCTAGCACCGAGCGAGGGAATCCTCACGTTACACTCCAGTACTCTCGAATACAGCACGACCTAGCGGCATACGACGACTTTTGCGGCCATGGGTTGCCATGTAGTTCTCAATCCTTATGATGTGCCCCACCTCTCCTAGACATTTGTAGCAACATTTATGGCAAATATTGTAGACAAATCGTGTTTTCCATATTTACACATCAAATTAGTTCGCCCCTGGAGATGGTTGGTTGATTCGGGACGGGGACCAAACAGCAAGGTCATCGGTCCTATCGAATTAGGGAAGGATGGGGAAGGAAGTCGGCGGTACCCTTTCAAAGGAACTATCCCGGAATTTGCCTGAAGCGATTTAGGGAAATCAAAGAAAACCTAAATCATGATGGCCGAACGAGGGTTTGAACCATCGTCCTCCTTAATGCAAGTCCAGTGTACAAACCACTGCGTAGTTTGGTGTATGGAATTATCCATATGGTTTCTTCTTTCTGTTTGTAGATTGTTGGTACAAGGGCGCGTGTGCGTGTGCGCATAATTCGACGAAGCCTGCACTTTTAATTATCCCATATTCTTCTAACGTTTTCGTACAGGTTCATGATGCGGGTTCTGTATTATAAAAAGTATAAGGCGTTCCCTTGAGGTTATAATTTTTAACCTATGTTGCTCTGAAACGTAATCTGTAAATTAATGTTCAACGGCTTCCCATTTTCGATCTTTACATTACTTAGTGCAACTCTTCACAGACATCTGATTATGAATGACTATTTGGTTTTTTAAATATTTTTGATGTGTTAATATAAGAGTGTTTATTTTGGATTTAATGAAATGCTAGCTTCCAGGGGTTCAATTTAAAGTTTTCACTCACTCCGTCGTCAGGTCACTAGTGGCCTACCGGGACCATCCGACCGCCGTGTCATCCTCAGTGGAGGATGCGGACAGGAGCGACGTGGCGTCAGCACACCACTCTCCCGGTCCTTATGATTATATTCTTGACCGAAGCCGCTACTAATCGGTCGAGTAGCTCCTCAATTGGCATCACGAGGCTGAGTGCACCCAGAAAAATGGCAACAGCGCATGGCGGCTGGATGGTCACCCATCCAAGTGCCGGTCACGCCCAACAGCGCTTAACTTCGGTGATCTCACAGGAACCGGCGTATACACTGCGGCAAGGCAGTTGCCTCAATTTAAAGCTGATTGATTTAATTATTCGTCGACTTACGAATTTAAATGACAGACTTACTCCGTACAAACGAGCTCTAGGCCCGCTTTCAACCTGACCACTGAGTGAGATGTGTTAGTTGAAAACGCGAGGGAATCATTCAGTTGGTATCACAGTAATATTGGCAACACCAGTAATAATCTTTTAAGCCTGAAGAGTGTGTCGGATGGGAGTGGCACGAACCAGGTGCGCCTTGTTGGCTGGGGACCGGAACCTCGCACTACGTTGCTGCTGGCGTCCTGAGCGCTACCATAATGGTCACCATAAAATGCTGATGGAGGGTCGCCCTGGAGGGACTGCAGCTGGAGGCGTACATATGGAGCAGTCTTGGCTCATAAGGAGGCTGACGTGTCAGGAGCAGCAGTTCAGTTCCCCGCTCCCCGGCAGGTAGGGGGCCAGCATAGCTGCTTACCGCAGCCACTAGCTACGACAGTCTCCCGAATGACACCGAAATGCAAATCACAAGATCTCTACTCAGCAGACATGGATACGTGCCGTTATAGTTCTGTATAACGCAGCGACAATAAGTGATATCTGAAGTTTCTACTAATTAGTCGCAAATTCACTACTATCACAGGGTTCGGTTTTTGGTCTTATACTATGCCATATTTACGTGAATGAACTTCAAAATAAACAGCTTGACACTTGTTACCGATGACACAAGCATTACCGTTAATCCAGTCAGAAAGACAGCTACAGAGAAAAAATGGATAACAGTGGTTTTCAAATAATTAGTAAGTGATTGCCCCTAAACGATCTTTTCCATAATTACAAAAAAAAAAAAGATTTTCGGTTTTGTACAAAAAGACTAACAAAAATCAGTTTAGCATAAAAACAAAAGTCCGTGAACAGAATACGAGAATCTAAATTCTATATGACATGTTACTGACTAATTTCAGAAATTGTCGTTATTTTTGGAAACTAAACAACATTTTATCTTATTTTGCATATTTCCACTCATTTTGGAACAATTTTCTACTGTAATTTATTACTTTAGAAGAGTATTGATAGTACACAAGCGAGTAGTGGCAATAATACGTGGTGTTCAACGACATTCGTAAGCGCTTCCCCAGAAATCTAGCCATTCTAAAAGAAAATTCACTTTTATTCAAAGACTATAATTACACAGAAGTCAGCACGATTTATGATGGTCCTTTGGACATTACAAGAGAGGGCAAATAGTTCTTAATGGGGTGTGTGAATACCACGGAGAGAAATGCGTGCTCTGCAATTTGCTCAAATGCTGACAACAAGGATTGTAAGGAATTGTTGTGTTTCCTCAATCAGGGCTGAATAGTGTTGGTGCATGTGGACATGTTCCAATACGTCTCCCTAGCGCCACCCACACGTACTCGTTGGGCTCTAAGTCGGGAGAACATGTAGGCCAGTCCATTCGCCGAATTCTTGTCGTCCCAACAGCTCCTCCACCCGCGCTGATCGGTATGGTCGAGCATTGTTATCCATAAAAATGAAGCCAGGATCGAGTGCATCCCCCAAGAGAGGCACGAGGGTAACGAGTAAAATGTTAAACAGCGTCGACCGGTGAGTGTATCTAGTCCAAGTTTCGGAGGTCAGCACGCCCATGCACATTATGCTTCCCTACACGACGACATCTGGACCACTAAAACCATTACGTTCTTCAGTGTTCCTGGTTGTGGTAAATGATCCTACATCTCACCGTATGATATACGTAATGCACCCAGGAACATTGTGAATATGATTTTTCTGGTGGGCCAGGTGTTAAGGTGTGTGTGTGTGTGTGTGTGTGTGTGTGTGTGTGTGTCGAGGGGACGACGACAAAAGTAGTCCGACATTCATCTTAACAGCTCATGGATCCAAGTAGCTGACAAGAATAACACACAGAAGAGTGAAAAAGAAACTTGCCGATCTGTAAGATGACGCTCAGTTTGGCTTTAGGAAAGGTGAAGGCACAAAAGAGACAGTTCTGACGTCGTGGTTGATAAGGGAAGCAAGACTGAAGGTAAATCAAAACAAGTTCACTGGATTTCTCCACAGGATCTTTTCACTGGGATGCACAGTCTAATGACTAAATTGAAGAAAGGCGAAAGTAACGAGAAGTAGCAGAAATGAGAAGAGTGGGAAATTTGACATCAGATTCTGGGATCACGAAGTAGACAAAGTTAAGGAATTCTGATAGCTTGGAAGCAAGATAATGCTTGATGGACGGAGGAAGGAAGACATAAAAAGCAGACTAGCACTGGTAAAAAGTGCAGTGCCGGCTATGAGAAGTCTACTTATTTTCAAACATAGGTCTGAATTTGTGGAAGAAACTTCTGAGAATACGCGTCTGGAGCCAGCGCTGTTTGGTTGTAAAACAAAAACTGTGAAAAAACCAGGGCAGAAGAGAATGCAGGTATCTGGTGCTACAAATAATGTTGAAAAATTTGGTGGACTGGTAAGGCAAGGAATGAGGAGGTGCTCCGCAGAAACGGCGAGGAATGGATTAAACGGAAAACAGCGACAGAAAGAAGGGACAGGATGATAGGACATCTGTTAAGACAACAGGGACCTAACCTCTATGGTACCAAAGGGAGCTGTAGATGATAAAAATGTAGAGGAAAACAAAAATTGGAATACATCCAACAAATAATAAGTTGGGATAGCTACTAAGAGATGAAAAGGCTCTCATAGGAAAAACCTTCGTTGCAGTCCGCATCAGACCAGTCAGACGACTGACGACTCAAAAAAATAATTCGTTCCTGACTTAATTTTTATGGATGACAATGCGCGACTTACCTAACAGCGGAGGTAGAGGAGCTCTTTCAACGAGACAGTATTCGGCAAATGGCCTGGCCTACCAGTTCCTCCGACTTAAACTGCATCGAACACGTATGGGATGCGTCGGGGAGGCGCACTGCAACAAGTCCACATGCCCCAATGACCATCCGGTAGTTGTAAATCGCGCTGGTTGACGAAAGGCACGCCCTACCGCAATGTCTCCTTACCATCGTCGGCCGGTGCGGCCGAGTGGTTCTAGGCGCTTCAGTCTGGAACCGTGATACCGGTACGGTCGCAGGTTCGAATCCTGTCTCGGACATGGATGTGTGCGATGTCCTTAGGTTAGTTAGGTTTAAGTAGTTCTAAGTTCTAGAGGACTGATGACCTAAGATGTTACGTCCCATAGTGCTCAGAGCCATTTTTTTTCCTTACCATCCTTGTGGCCGGGAAGTGAGAGCACACCGCGAAACATATACCGGCGTCCAAGGTGATCGCGCACCTTATTAAAAACCATTTCTCGTTTTTTTATTGTCCAATGAACCATCACAAATCGTAATGAGTTCAGCGTAATCATTGTCTTCGAATGAAAGTGCCATTTTTAATAGTCTCATTGCGTATATCTTTCCGTTACCTTGTGTCCTATACTTAGTATTTTTTTCTATGTATGGTCGAAGTTATATCGAGCTATGTTACTTGGGAGTGACACATGATGTGGGAGTTACATTCGTCCTATACGTTTTGCACAGTAGTGTAAATACAAAAATTAATATAAACATAAATCACTGCTACGTTTCAGTTTGTTCTGTCGTCGCACTCCTCCTTCAGTAACGCCACTGGCACTACCAAAGCCGTTTTCTCCAACTACTTTCAGTACTATAGTGTGTGTGGAGTTGTTGTTGCTGTTGTGGTCTGCAGTCCTGAGATTGGTTTGATGCAGCTCTCCATGCTACCCTATCCTGCGCAAGCTTCTTCATCTCCCAGTACTTACTGCAACCTACATCCTTCTGAATCTGTTTAGAGTATTCATCTCTTGGCCTCCCTCTACGATTTTTACCCTCCACGCTGCCCTCCAATACTAAATTGGTGATCCCTTGATGCCTTAGAACATGTCCTACCAACCGATCCCTTCTTCTAGTCAAGTTGTGCCACAAGCTTCTCTTCTCCCCAATCCTATTCAGTACCTCCTCATTAGTTATGTGATCTACCCATATAATCTTCAGCATTCTTCTGTAGCACCACATTTCGAAAGCTTCTATTCTCTTCTTGTCCAAACTACGAGTATTTATCGTCCATGTATGGCTACACTCCATACAAATACTTTCAGAAACGACTTCCTAACGCTTAAATCTATACTCGATGTTAACAAATTTCTCTTCTTCAGAAACTCTTTCCTTGCCATTACCAGTCTACATTTTATATCCTCTTTACTTCGACCATCATCAGTTATTTTGCTCCCCAAATAGCAAAACTCCTTTACTACTTTAAGTGTCTCATTTCCTAATCTAATTCCCTCAGCATCACCCGACTTAATTCGACTACATTCCATTGTCCTCATTTTGCTTTTGTTGATGTTCATCTTATATCCTCCTTGTAAGACACTGTCCATTCTGTTCAACTGTTCTTCCAAGTCCTTTGCTGTCTCTGACAGAATTACAATGTCATCGGCGAACCTCAAAGTTTTTATTTCTTCTACATGGATTTTAATACCTACTCCGAATTTTTCTTTCGTCTCCTTTACTGCTTGCTAAATATACAGATTGAATAACACCGTGGAGAGGGTACAACCCTGTCTCACTCCCTTCCCAACCACTGCTTCCCTTTCATGCCACTCGACTCTTATAACTGCCATCTGGTTTCTGTACAAATTGTAAATAGCCTTTCGCTCCCTGTATTTTACCCCTGTCACTTTTAGAATTTGAAAGAGAGAATTCCAGTCAACATTGTCAAATGCTTTCTCTAAGTCTACAAATGCTAGAAACGTAGGTTTGCCTTTCCATAATCTATCTGATAAGATAAGTCGTAGGGTCAGTATGTATAAGTGTAGATATTTCTACTGTTGACTGAGGAAAGTGTGCTGAACAACACTACATAAGTATTCACGTTATTTGCAGGCTAATAAGTATAGCCACTGCCAATACCTCCAAGTACATGCGGTAAGAGCAAGCCATTAATGCTTATTTTCTCCTGGGCAGGAGGTCAGTGGTGAAGCGTCGACGCATTGACGCAAAACGGTTAGTCTATACTGACAGATGTAGTTCTCTTAGTCGTGCATTGTCACGAGTTTGTGTGGAGACTGTTAGATGCAGAGAAAAAACAACCGACACACTGATGTCTGTATACGAGGGTACCACATATAAAAATACCTGCACTTATTACCCGCTACTCCATGTATGTCTGCAAATTGACATGACTTTTTAGTACAGACCAACTTTTAGGGAACAACACAGTCCCTTCACAGCTGTTCGGAGAAGCAGTCTACAAGAATCTGTCCGCGTCGGATAGCTGCTGGCCATTCCTGGAGTTACTGGTGCGAGCTGAGGTCACAGTTTCCAGAATCTGACAGCTCTCTAGAAAACCTGCGATAGTTCCGCGGACGCTCCTACCACCCTCTGGGACATCTCTCAATTTATCTGTCGACCCATTACCACCCCACATCCGCCACCCCCTCGCCCTCCCCCCGTCCCCCACGGCTGACCTTTCCATTCTCTGGGGTAGTGCAGATTGTCGCCATCCTGAAAAGAATTCCCCACCCCCAAAACAGTGAGAAGTGAATGGAGCTTCGTCGGGCACAAAGTTCGGCAGTCTTATGGCACTAAAAACTATCACCTCCCGATAAAGGCATCTGGAACAGTGTTGGTCAGGTACATTTGGTGGTAGCCTTGGAAAGGTTTTTCATTCGTTTTAGAATTCCGAGAGACACTGATGGCAAATAATTTGTTGACAGAGAGTGAACTAAGTGGTTGTTTATTCCGTGTTCGATCAAAACGTTACAATACGTCTGCCTGCTGCTGTGCATTAAAATATCTAGCTATTACTGAAACTTCTACAGTTAATAAATTAAATTATCTGCAAAACAATACGTATCCTCAAAATCTCAAACTTAAGGGAATTACAGCATCAGTTTTACATCAGCACGACATTACTTACAAGAAAATTAAACTTGCAAGTTGTTATAGAATTTGAAATTTAGAAGCTGGAGCACAAACAGTAGTTTAGAATTTGCTACATATAGAGACACTTTCCATTCTGACTCAAGAAATAGTCATATAATTATTGAGCTAACCTCAGAAAAAAGTGACTACTATTTATGACTGCGACTTATACAGTGTTTGGTGCCTAAATTTTTCACATCATCCAATTTTAACTTGTTAAAGAATTTGTAATATCTCATCATCTAGACGAATATTGACCAGAACATCTTAAAAGAAAGACCTACTTGGGTTTGTTACTTTATTCATCACCGAGGCTCAGTCGTTCTTTTACGGAACTATCATCTTTTTCCGCCAGATAGCAGTTGCGCGTGATGCAAAATCAGTGATACGCTTTCGCAGGACTATCTTGATATTTCGGAGTAGAAATTATTTTAATGCGAGTATTTTTCTGTAGTGGTTGTGGTCATTTGAATGCCCCACCCCTCTACCCTCCTCGAAAGTTTTTCCACTCCCTGTCGATAGTGGCATAAGCAAAACGTATTGTTGTTTTGGCGGCGCTAGTTTTCATGTACAGTGGTGTAAACTTAATTTCCATTTTCTTCCGCAAACTGCTGCCACTAATCAGTCGTTCTGTAAGTTTTAAAGGGCATACAAGCTAAATCTGGCATCTTGATGTGACAAGAAAATAGTTTACAGTTGGCTTCTGAAATTTTCCCGGCGTATTTCTTCTTCTAAAAATTTCCGGGTATGCAGCCGGATCCCGTCGACATTCTGCTACGATATTCCGGCCCAGAGACATCCGGCCATCATCAGGTGAGTACACAACTATTGAAGAGCCCAGATGCAGTCGCGGTATTTGTGCTGAATCTCGCGCATGCGAAATGTACTGGCATCCTACAGCACATGCGTCAGGTGATGACATGCGCGGCATAGCCGAGTTGTAATTGCTGCCCTCGGTGGTGAAAGTAAAAGATCATTTAGTCATTGAGTATCGGATGACACCGTCGATTCCGCTGTGATTGTATAGTTTTACTAACAGGATTCCAATTTCTATCTAGCTGAAAGCCGTCGTCACGATTTATAAGATTATCGGCAAGACGTATTTCCACTGATTCTTTGATTACAGAATCCCAAAATCCGGAAACCGGAGGTAAAATTTTTGTTCCATTGTACTCCATTGAATGTCCCAAAGAAATACACTGCTCTACTACTGCCGATTTTGACAGTTGCCGCAGACGGGTGTATCTTTCATGTTCTGTACATCGTTCATGGACATATCTTGTCGTCTGGCCAATATATGCAGAGCCACATTCACAGACAATTTTGTAGACGCCTGCTTTCTTCAGTTGTAAATCGTCTTTAACGGATCCAACCAGGGCCCGGTTCTTTCCTGGTGGACGGAAGATAACCTTAATTTTATTTTTCTTCAGTAATCTGCCTATTTTCGACGACACATTTCCGGCGTAGAGAAGGAACGCAGTTGATTTATAGTCGTCATCAGCATTCTCAGTGCGTTGCTTCTTGTTATGACAGTTGCGCATGGTCTTCCATATTTGGCGTGAAGTATAGCCATTCTCTTTAAAAACCTTCTCCAAGTATTCTAATTCTGCGCGGAGGTTTTCATCATCCGATATTACATGCGCTCAATGTATTAAGGTACTGAGAACACCGGCTGTTTTTGCTGGTTGATGGCAGCTTGACGCCTGGAGATACAGATCTGTGTGAGTCGGTTTCCTGTACACAGAATGTCCTAATGACCCATCATTTTTACGGCGTACTAGCACGTCTAGAAATTGTGAAGTACTATCTTTTTCCATCTCCATCGTGAATTTGATGTTCTCATGTAATGAGTTTAAGTGATGAAGGAATTTCTCCAGTTCCTGTCTGCCATGAGGCCATACAACAAAAGTATCATCTACGTACCGCCAGAAGACCGTAGGCTTTAAAACAGCAGACTCAAGTGCTTTCTCCTCAAAATCCTCCATAAAAAGATTAGCTACCACAGTGGACAAAGGGCTCCCCATAACGACGCCGTCTGTTTGTTCAAAGTATTCGTCATTGAATAAAAAGTAGGTTGAGGAAAGTATATGTCCAAACATGGCCGTCAGTTCTGCACTGAATAAGTTACCAATAAGATGTAACGATTCCATTAAAGCCACTTTGGTAAAAAGTGAGACTACATCAAAGCTGACTAATAAATCCGAGATGCTAAGGTTAACTTTCTTCAAGCGACTGACAAAATCCTCGGAATTACGTATATGGTGGTAACACGTACCCACATACGGTTTTAGTAGTGATGCCAGATATTTTGCTGTAGAATAGGTCGTGGCAGAATGTCGACGGGATCCGGCTGCATACCCGGAAATTATTAGTAGTTTACAGTTGTTTGTTTTAAAAAGTAATGTATGATTAAAGGACCGAAAATCGATTTAATTACCTGTTCTAAACAATCTAACTGTCTTTAAAATTTGAGAAAAATTGGAATATTTATATTTTGCGTCAGAGTAGCTGATATGAAGATTACAGCACGTGCTGTCGAGGCAAGCGATTAGTGAATTTTACGCCACGCTCGACGAAAGCTGCAGTTAACTTCTTGGCGACGCACCATTCAAACAACACAAAAACATTCATATTAAGTGTATTTTTATTCCGCTGTTTCTCATCCGCCCTCACTCAAACACACCTGCAGTTGTGATGAATAATACACCCACAACACAGTTATAATATTCGACAATATTGTTTTCACTCAAGTAAAGAGTACATGGCTGCGTCTCGGTGATAAAAAGTTGCGAAAACCTGATATTCTTCGTTTCATTAGGCAGTGGTCACTATTCCTCCATGCGAGAAGGGATTAAAAATCTATTTTACACGGTAAAAATTATTTAAGGTGATGGAGTGACGAAAGTCGTAATGGTAAATATTGAGATAATTAAGCCGGCCGCTGTGGCCGATCGGTTCTAGGCGCTTCAGTCCGGAACCGCGCGGCCGCTACGGTCGTAGGTTCGAATCCTACCTCGGGCATGGATGTGTGCAATGTCCTTAGGTTAGTTAGGTTTAAGTAGTTCTAAGTCTAGGGGAATGATTACCTCAGATGTTAAGTCCTATAGTGCTTACAGCCATCCGCACCATTTTTTTGAGATAATTAATCGCGGAAGAGAAATGCAACTACAATCGTTTACCAGTGAAAAGGCATTAGGACCATACGAGATACCAGTAAGATACCACAATGATTATTCGGAAGAACTTGCTCCTCTTGTAGCAGTAGTTTACCGTAGATCTCTGGAGCAGAGAAGGGTGCGCAGCGACTGGAAGGAAGCGCAGGTTATTCCCGTTTTCGAGAGGGTTTCGTATCACAGATGTACGTAATTATAGGTCTATATCGTTGACGGCAATTTGTTGTAGAACTATGGAACATGTTTTATGCTCAAGAATTACGACGTTTTTAGAGTTCGGAAATCTCCTCTTTAAAAATCAATATGGGTTCCAAAACAGAGATCCTCAGCTCGCTCTGTTCCTCCATCAGATCCATACCGCTGCATACAACGGCACGCAGGTCGATGCCGTGTTCCTTGATTTCAGAAAGGCATTTGACGCCGGCCCGCACTACCGTCGAGTTAAAAGAAATACCTAGATACCGACTGTCGGATCAGATTTGCCGCTGTATTCACGACTTCCTTGTACATAGAACTCAAATCGTCGATCTTAACGGAACAAAACCAACAGCTGTAAAGGTAACTTCTGGAGTGAACCAAGTAAATGTGACAGGACTGCTACTATATATATGAAGATGGTATCTGTTCTTTCGGATATGTCTCAAAGAACAGACACCGTCGGTGACCATGCAGCCCGTCAGAATGAAATTACAATTAAATGAATACCCTTAGTTGCATACAAGCGTTGATATAAGTCAACGGGGACAATTGAAATTGTGTGCCCCGATCGGGACTCGAACTGGGATCTCCTGCTCACATGGCAGACGTCTATCCATCTGAGCCACCGTAGACACAGAGGATAGTGCGACTGCAGGGACTTATCTCTGGTACGCATCCCGTGAGACCCACATTCGCACCTTATTGTCCCGGACTATATTCCCGATAGCGATATCATGTTACAGCAGAACAATTTTCCATGTCACAAGGCCCCCAATCGTCCTACAGTGGAAAGAGTGGCATAAAAGTGAACTCATGTTGGTATCTTGACCGGGAAATTCACCTGACCTGAACCCTAACGACCGCCTGCGGGACGCTGTGGGAGCCCAACACAACGGCCACAAACAACCGGCCAACAATTTTTGGGAAAATTGGAAATTTGTGGTATGGTCTTACGGGACCAAACTGCTGAGGTCATCGGCCCCTAAGCTTACACACTACTTAACCTAACTTAAACTAACTTACGCTAAGGACGACACACACACACCCATGCCCGAAGAAGGACCTCCGACGGAGGGAGCCGCGCGGACCGTGACGAGACGCCCCAGACCACGCGGCTACACCGCGCGACCAATTTCTGGGAAAGTTGGACCAACATCCTACTAAGCAGGTGGTTATAATATTTTTGGCTTATCAGTGTATTGTCGGCAGGGGAACAGAGAGCCACATCTAGTTCGGATCTCACTTGCGAGCTAACTTGCTTCGTGAAGAGAGAGTAAGATGCATTTTGACTTCCTGTGAGTTTGAAAGGAAATTGTGTAACTACTCTACACCAATATGTATACTACACGGTCCAGTCATATTAATGTGAACACTTCCTATGTTCTACGTCACCGTGCAGTAACCACTCACACACAACAGATGGCAGCACTAGCAGTGGAGGGTAGATAAAGCGTGTCAGTGGTGAAAGGTGGGAGGGGGTACGCGGAAACAATGCAGTCGTTGTAGTAATGCGGAAACTGAGCGATTTATGTGACGTCCAAATGGGCATGATCATTGGCTTTCGGACCAAGGATGGAAACATTTCCGTAAGGGCTAACTTTGTAAACTAAAGCATACGAGGCAGAATGGCACTATCCAAAACAGGGGACCAAGCAACTGTGGTACACCAGGGTAGAACGAGGGATGCACAGCTGTGCTCAGGCTAAGAGACATGCAAGTGTTCTGTAACTGACCGCCCAGATGAACTAAAGGGCAACCAACAAAGTCGTATCAACGACTGTTTAGCGAACGTTGCCGCGTATGGTCTTCCGCAATTGGTGCCTGATCTGGAGAGCGGTGTGCTAACCACGTGCCCCTCCATATTTGCAGTCAGTGATGGCTATAATCTGCTGATGACACGGCGTTCGGTCGGTACCGTTGGGTCTTCCCAGGCCTATTTGGACGGAGTTACGTTTCAGCTTAATTGTACCTGTAATGCCTCCATTGTTGCACAGTACCATTTACCAGTGGTAGAGACATCAGGTTCTTTGAAATGAGGCTGGCCTCCCACATCGACCAGCATCTTGTGACGAATCACGACCAGCACTATTCCACAACTGTGGTTTTCGGAAAACATTCTGCCCCTCCCCCTACACACTCTTCATTCTCTGACGGATGTCTACTGGCGTTTGTCCTTCGTCAGCCAAAAAAAGAATAACAACATATTGGGCCTGTTCCGAAGCATTCATAATTCTGGGGTACTAGAGTGAGCTGTAGAGGGTAAAACTACAGACGAACACACCCATCAAATAACTGAGGACATGGGTACCAAGTGCTAGTCTGAGATGAAGAGGTAGGCGCAGGACAGGCATTCATGCCGGACCACCTCAAACCAGTCACAAGACTAACAACTTAGAAGAAAAACATATTCGCGTATCCTCATTTACCGCATGTACGTCGGAAAGACACGAATGCCACACTAATCCCATGTCTAAATGTCGATGTTGCTATACCCGTATGCTACGTGTGGTGCTCCACGTGCTATGTTGCAAATAAGCTGCAGCAACGTCCTCAAACGGAAACTTTTTATTGTCCCTTATGTAGGATTTAACGGATATAAATGCACCCAGTATCAGTGCAGGTTACCTGTCTATGAGCTTCTAGAGGCAAACATAATTTAATTTCCAATATTTCATATAACTGCTGACGAATTAAAAACTAAAGACGCTGTCATAATTTAATTATTGAGAGGTATAATCTTATGTAGAAGGATGAACAGAATAAGTCAAGATTAAAAATAAGAAACAGTTCATATGATTTTGTGGCAGCATACCTCACAACGTGCATAATTCACAGACGCTTTTCATCGAGTATTTGCGAATGAGAGCTCTTACCGACATCCAAAAAATTTACACCTTTACACCTTTACGAAATATTTTATTGCTGACACCCTGCAAGTAATAGTGAAAGGAAAAAAAGTTTATCGCTTGCTGTATCTCCTCTGTTCATGCCTTGAAAGTTCAGTGCGAAAGCCGCATAGAGTGGCCGCGCGGTCTCGGGCGCCATGTCACGGATTGCGTCGCCCCTCCCGCCAGAGGTTCTAGTCTACCCTCGGGCATGGGTGTATGTGTGTTGTTCTTATCATAAGTTAGTTTAAGTTAATTCAAGTTGTGTGTAAGTCTAGGGACTGATGACCTCAGCAGTTTGGTCCCTTAGGAATTCACATCCATTTTTTTTCAGTACGAAGAGTTGTGTTTTAATTTATTATTTCTTTAATACATTTCGCAGATACTATCCACATGTATTCTATTGCATGACACACAGTCATATGACTGAACGTTATGAACCTTGAGATGAGTGAAAAATTACCTTTTCCTAAAACGGAGCGCAAATTACCCTTACGATACTTCTCCAGTGTTTGATAATGAAAGTACTTAGCGACTTCCAACAAATTTTAATCGTGATTTCAAGCTTTTACTAAGATTTTTCTTGCTTACAGAAGAAAAAATGCTAAAAGGAAATCAGTTAATTGCTTACTAGATGTTCGCTGTTCATTCGGTAAAACTTCAAGGAAGAAAAAAAGAAGATTAGGCTCCAACGTCCCGTCGACATCGATGTCATTAGAGACGGGATAAAATTTCACCATCAAACATGAAGTTTTGATTTTTATTTTTTTACCTCAGTCTTACTGATTGGTTTTGGTTTTGAAGTTTTCATTTGTCTACAAGTCAAAACGCCGAAACTAAAAAATAAAATGAAATAAAATATAAACAAAAAAAGAGGTTAGAGTTTCGCATTTTATAGCGATAAGAGTTTTACATGCTGAACGTCAAATATTTCACACATGAACTGATTTGAGAAGCAAACAGACATCTGAAACTGTTTTATACACGGGAGTTATATTCCTTAAGGAATCGGAGATCGTCCGGGTACTGTTATAATGTAGCGCTTACCGCGAAAAATTTTTCTGTACATTTTTATTGTTTCTTTAGCGGCCTACGACTTGACTGTTTCTCTTAGCAAGTTTTACTGAGCCTCCATGAACGTAAATATGAAAATAGCTTTCAAGGATACCGTACTTTACAGGGTGTTTCACGTGCTACGCAAGCGCTATCTCTGTCTTTCTTTAGGAGCCATTACCCTCACAGGAAGGCCTACATCACCGTATGACGAACGCTCTGGACCTTTGCTCCGACGGTGTGCTAGCTGGTATATTGGTTTTTGGCGAGCTTAAACTACGAGTGGTAAGGGCAAACATAAAACTGCATTTCAAGAACGTTTTAAAATACGGACTGGTTTCATTACAAATAATGAATTGTGAGAACTGAGAGAATTGTGAAGACGGTAAATTGTGAATACGAGAATATCTAATACGGTTTATGGTAACAAGACTAACACGTTTCCTGCATGCTGAATCCATGAACAATAACAGAGCTAGACGTTTGCTTACTGCACTGTGCAGGTCGTTCGTAATAGCAAACACCTTACATATGTGTCTCACAGCAGCGAAGGTGAACAAATGCTGATACCACTTAAGGTGTGCAATTTAGAGCCGATGTTTACTCTACATTTTATGTCTGTTAATATGATCCATATTATCAACTTTCAAAATCTAAAATACTGTTTTAACACCCTGCGGACGACATAAGCTTTATAACTAGAAATAAGTGAATAATCTTTACTCACGTAGAGATCGACAGAAACTTTTTACTTAGCTTAAATATGGCGGGCGATGCACACGAGACTAATCAACAGCCATGCTGAAGTTCTGTTGTCAGAGACCGAAATTCAGCGTCCAGGTAGTTCATATATCTCTGAGTACTAGTAAACATTATTTCTGTTTTACCCATTGTTGTCATCAGAGAGAGCTTTTAACTTATTCTGTCACTATGCGATGCTCATTAACAGCTCGCAGACCTTCGCGAAACTGACAGCTAGTAAGTAAATTAATTATGTTAGTTGAAAGAGCAAATGAGCAGGAACTGTTGTTATATTATTATTATTATTATTATTTCTTTACTTTCTCAGACGTTAAGTCTGGTTGAGAATGGAAAGTGACGCGGACCTTGATCAAGCGCCACTTCCTATTAACTGTACGGTATGTGTTATATTGCATTTAGGAACTTTCAGGTAATTGAACATGTATCAATAATTACGGATTTCTGTAGTTGTATATATGTGTTTGGATGTAGCTGTATTGCATTGATGTACTGGTGGATATTGTGTGGTATGACTCCTGTAGTTGATACTGTAATTGGTATGATGTCAACTTTATCCTGATGCCACATGTCTTTGACTTCCTCAGCCAGTTGGATGTATTTTTCAATTTTTTCTCCTGTTTTCTTTTGTATATTTGTTGTATTGGGTATGAATATTTCGATTAGTTGTGTTAATTTCTTCTTTTTATTGGTGAGTATGATGTCAGGTTTGTTATGTGGCGTTGTTTTATCTGTTATAATGGTTCTGTTCCAGTATAATTTGTATTCATCATTCTCCAGTACATTTTGTGGTGCATACTTGTATGTAGGAACTTGTTGTTTTAAAAGTTTATGTTGTAAGGCAAGCTGTTGATGTATTATTTTTGCGACATTGTCATGTCTTCTGGGGTATTCTGTATTTGCTAGTATTGTACATCCGCTTGTGATGTGATCTACTGTTTCTATTTGTTGTTTACAAAGTCTGCATTTATCTGTTGTGGTATTGGGATCTTTAATAATATGCTTGCTGTAATACCTGGTGTTTATTGTTTGATCCTGTATTGCAATCATGAATCCTTCTGTCTCACTGTATATATTGCCTTTTCTTAGCCATGTGTTGGATGCGTCTTGATCGATGTGTGGCTGTGTTAGATGATACAGGTGCTTGCCATGAAGTGTTTTCTTTTTCCAATTTACTTTCTTCGTATCTGTTGATGTTATGTGGTCTAAAGGGTTGTAGAGGTGGTTATGAAATTGTAGTGGTGTAGCCGATGTATTTATATGAGTGATTGCTTTGTGTATTTTGCTAGTTTCTGCTCGTTCTAGAAAGAATTTTCTTAAATTGTCTACCTGTCCATAATGTAGGTTTTTTATATCGATAAATCCCCTTCCTCCTTCCTTTCTGCTTAATGTGAATCTTTCTGTTGCTGAATGTATGTGATGTATTCTATATTTATGGCATTGTGATCGTGTAAGTGTATTGAGTGCTTCTAGGTCTGTGTTACTCCATTTCACTACTCCAAATGAGTAGGTCAATATTGGTATGGCATAAGTATTTATAGCTTTGGTCTTGTTTCTTGCTGTCAATTCTGTTTTCAGTATTTTTGTTAGTCTTTGTCTATATTTTTCTTTTAGTTCTTCTTTAATATTTGTATTATCTATTCCTATTTTTTGTCTGTATCCTAGATATTTATAGGCACCCGTTTTTTCCATCGCTTCTATGCAGTCGCTGTGGTTATCCAATATGTAATCTTCTTGTTTAATGTGTTTTCCCTTGACTATGCTATTTTTCTTACATTTGTCTGTTCCAAAAGCCATACTTATATCATTGCTGAATACTTCTGTTATCTTTAGTAATTGGTTGAGTTGTTGATTTGTTGCTGCCAGTAGTTTTAGATCATCCATGTATAGCAAATGTGTGATTTTGTGTGGGTATGTTCCAGTAATATTGTATCCATAATTTGTATTATTTAGCATGTTGGATAGTGGGTTCAGAGCAAGGCAGAACCAGAAAGGACTTAATGAGTCTCCTTGGTATATTCCACGCTTAATCTGTATTGGCTGTGATGTGATATTATTTGAATTTGTTTGGATATTAAGTGTGGTTTTCCAATTTTTCATTACTATGTTTAGGAACTGTATCAATTTAGGATCTACTTTGTATATTAAAGGGCGATGTGGACTTGGAAAGACATCTTAGCACAGAAAAACATAGGATGATATGAGCCAAACCACGTCTGCCTCATTGCTAACCCATGAGTGGGGTACACTATCAAAAGCTTTTTGGTAATCAATGTATGCGTAGTGTAGCGACCTTTGTTTAGTTTTAGCTTGATATGTCACCTCTGCATCTATTATCAGTTGCTCTTTACATCCTCGTGCTCCTTTGCAACAGCCTTTTTGTTCTTCATTTATAATTTTGTTCTGTGTTGTATGTGTCATTAATTTCTGTTTAATGATTGAAGTTAATATTTTGTATATTGTTGGTAGGCATGTTATGGGGCGATATTTAGCTGGGTTCGCTGTGTCTGCTTGATCTTTAGGTTTCAGATAAGTTATTCCATGTGTAAGTGTATCAGGGAATGTGTATGGGTCTGCAATGTAACTGTTAAATAATTTAGTTAGATGTGAATGTGTTGAGGTGAACTTCTTTAACCAGAAATTTGCTATTTTATCATTTCCAGCGGCTTTCCAATTGTGAGTAGAATTAATTGCTTGGGTGACTTCATGTTGCAAAATTATCACTTCAGGCATTTGTGGTATCATCTTGTATGTGTCTGTTTCTGCTTGTATCCACCGTGCATGCCTGTTATGTTGTACCGGGTTAGACCATATGTTGCTCCAGAAGTGTTCCATGTCTGTTATGTTTGGTGGATTGTTTATTTTAATGTGTGTGTTATCTATTGTCTGGTAAAATTTCTTTTGGTTTGTGTTGAATGTTTGGTTTTGTTTCCTTCTATTTTCACTTTTTTTGTATCTTCTGAGTCGTTTGGCTAATGCTTGTAATTTCTGCTTCTTTTCGTCTAATTGCTCTGTCGCTTCTTGTTGTGAGATTTTACCTAACCTTTTTCGTTTCTTTTCCGAGATTTCATTTCTTATAAATTGTGTTAGCTGTCCGATGTCTTTTCTCAGTTTTTCTATTCTGATCTGTAGCCTGTGTTGCCATGCTGGTTTTGTGGGTTTCTTCTGTGTGTTGGTTGGTTCTGATCTCTGTCTAGTGTGTATATTTAGTGTAGTGAGTGCTCCTATATAAACCAGTAGTTGTAACTCTTCCATAGGTGTGTTTTCATTTATTTTGTTGTGTATGATTGTGTTGATAGTTTTTATTGTTGTTTCGACTTGTGGGTTATTTGGTGGTCTATGCAAGAATGGTCTTATGTCTGTATTTGTGTCTTTGTATTCTATATATGTCAGCTGAAATTTTTCTTCTATATCTAACATGTGTGTCACTTCATGTTCTATTTGTGCTTGTTCTGGTGGCTGTCTCAAGATTTCGTTTTCCTCTGATTGTTTAATTAGTGCGTGTTGTTCTTTGTTTGTTTTCACTGGGACGTTTGAGTCCATTACTGTATTTTCGTCTTCTTCTGATTGCACATTATTTTGTTCCAGTATTTGTTGTACTTGTTGTTTGATGTTTTCTAATTCTGACTGGGGTATCCTGTTATTTTTGATTATTACACGGATCTGATCACCTAGTCGTTGTTCTGTTAAAAATTTTAATTCTGGGTATCTGGTAATAAATGTTGTGTATACTTGTGATCTGTATCCAGTTGTGTTGGTTCCTAGGTTTGTTGCTTGGTAATAACAGAACATGAGGTGTCGATTAACTTCATCTGACCATCTCATCCTCTGTCTTTGTTTTCCTTCTAGGGTGGTTGCAGGAAGCATATCCTGCAAAACACCTCTATTTGGATTTAAATCATTTTCCAGTTGGCTAGCAGTGTCGTTAGCATTGTGGGCGGGCATAGGGTTCAAGCGTCGTCCCCGACCATGACGGCGCTTGTCCGAGGCTTCTTTAGTTATGTCCTGAACCAACTAATCACACTAAAGGGGGGTTAGCCCTATTAGTGGTTTGTTCTTTTCGTCACCTTTTACGACTGGCAGAACATACCGGACGCCTATTCTTTTCCCGGGCCTCCACGGGTATTATTATTATTATTTCTTTACTTTCTCAGACTTTTTAGAAGTCTGGTTAAGAACGGAGTGACGCGGACCTTTATCAAGCGTCACTTCCTTTTTGCTGTACGGTACATGTTATATTGCATTTAGGAACTTTCGGGTAATTGAACATGTATCAATAATTATGGATTTCTGTAATTGTATATATATGTTTGGATGTAGCTGTATTGCATTGATGTACTGGTGGATATTGTGTGGTATGCCTCCTGTAGTTGATAGTATAATTGGTATGATGTTAACTTTATCCTGATGCCAAATGTCTTTGACTTCCTCAGCCAGTTGGATGTATTTTTCAATTTTTTCTCCTGTTTTCTTTTGTATATTTGTTGTATTGGGTATGGATATTTCGATTAATTGTGTTAATTTCTTCTTTTTATTGGTGAGTATG
Organism: Schistocerca nitens; assembly: GCF_023898315.1. NCBI lineage: Eukaryota > Metazoa > Arthropoda > Insecta > Orthoptera > Acrididae > Schistocerca > Schistocerca nitens. The sequence goes on from NC_064620.1 coordinate 348,179,186, forward strand.
ATGTCAGGTTTGTTATGTGGCGTTGTTTTATCTGTTATAATGGTTCTGTTCCAGTATAATTTGTATTCATCATTCTCCAGTACATTTTGTGGTGCATACTTGTATGTAGGAACGTGTTGTTTTATAAGTTTATGTTGTAAGGCAAGCTGTCGATGTATTATTTTTGCAACATTGTCATGTCTTCTGGGGTATTCTGTATTTGCTAGTATTGTACATCCGCTTGTGATGTGATCTACTGTTTCTATTTGTTGTTTACAAAGTCTGCATTTATCTGTTGTGGTATTGGGATCTTTAATAATTTGCTTGCTGTAATACCTGGTGTTTATTGTTTGATCCTGTATTGCAATCATGAATCCTTCTGTCTCACTGTATATATTGCCTTTTCTTAGCCATGTGTTGGATGCGTCTTGATCGATGTGTGGCTGTGTTAGATGATACGGGTGCTTGCCATGTAGTGTTTTCTTTTTCCAATTTACTTTCTTCGTATTTGTTGATGTTATGTGATCTAAAGGGTTGTAGAAGTGGTTATGAAGTTGCAGTGGTGTAGCCGATGTATTTATATGAGTGATTGCCTTGTGTATTTTGCTAGTTTCTGCTCGTTCTAGAAAGAATTTTCTTAAATTGTCTACCTGTCCATAGTGTAGGTTTTTTATGTCGATAAATCCCCTTCCTCCTTCCTTTCTGCTTAATGTGAATCTTTCTGTTGCTGAATGTATGTGATGTATTCTATATTTGTGGCATTGTGATCGTGTAAGTGTATTGAGTGCTTCTAGGTCTGTGTTACTCCATTTCACTACTCCAAATGAGTAGGTCAATATTGGTATGGCATAAGTATTTATAGCTTTGGTCTTGTTTCTTGCTGTCAATTCTGTTTTCAGTATTTTTGTTAGTCTTTGTCTATATTTTTCTTTTAGTTCTTCTTTAATATTTGTATTATCTATTCCTATTTTTTGTCTGTATCCTAGATATTTATAGACATCTGTTTTTTCCATCGCTTCTATGCAGTCGCTGTGGTTATCAAGTATGTAATCTTCTTGTTTAGTGTGTTTTCCCTTGACTATGCTATTTTTCTTACATTTGTCTGTTCCAAACGCCATACTTATATCATTGCTGAATACTTCTGTTATCTTTAGTAATTGGTTGAGTTGTTGATTTGTTGCTGCCAGTAGTTTTAGATCATCCATGTATAGCAAATGTGTGATTTTGTGTGGGTATGTTCCAGTAATATTGTATCCATAATTTGTATTATTTAGCATGTTGGATAGTGGGTTCAGAGCAAGGCAGAACCAGAAAGGACTTAATGAGTCTCCTTGGTATATTCCACGCTTAATCTGTATTGGCTGTGATGTGATATTATCTGAATTTGTTTGGATATTAAGTGTGGTTTTCCAGTTTTTCATTACTATGTTTAGGAACTGTATCAATTTAGGATCTACTTTGTATATTTCCAATATTTGTAGTAACCATGAGTGGGGTACACTATCAAAAGCTTTTTGGTAATCAATGTATGCGTAGTGTAGAGACCTTTGTTTGGTTTTAGCTTGATATGTCACCTCTGCATCTATTATCAGTTGCTCTTTACATCCTCGTGCTCCTTTGCAGCAGCCTTTTTGTTCTTAATTTATAATTTTGTTCTGTGTTGTATGTGTCATTAATTTCTGTGTAATGACTGAAGTTAATATTTTGTAGATTGTTGGTAGGCATGTTATGGGGCGATATTTAGCTGGGTTTGCTGTGTCTGCTTGATCTTTAGGTTTCAGATAAGTTATTCCATGTGTAAGTGTATCAGGGAATATGTATGGGTCTGCAATGTAACTGTTAAATAATTTAGTTAGATGTGAATGTGTTGAGGTGAACTTCTTTAGCCAGAAATTTGCTATTTTATCATTTCCAGGGGCTTTCCAATTGAGCGTAGAATTAATTGCTCGGGTGACTTCATGTTGCAAAATTATCACTTCAGGCATTTGTGGTATCATCTTGTATGTGTCTGTTTCTGCTTGTATCCACCGTGCATGCCTGTTATGTTGTACCGGGTTTGACCATATGTTGCTCCGGAAGTGTTCCATGTCTGTTATGTTTGGTGGATTGTCTATTTTAATGTGTGTGTTATCTATTGTCTGGTAAAATTTCTTTTGGTTTGTGTTGAATGTTTGGTTTTGTTTCCGTCTATTTTCACTTTTTTTGTATCTTCTAAGTCGTTTCGCCAAAGCTTGTAATTTTTGCTTCTTTTCATCTAATTGCTCTATTGCTTCTTGTTGTGAGATTTTACCTAACCTTTTTCGTTTTTTGTCTGATATTTCATTTCTTATAAATTGTGTTAACTGTCCGATGTCTTTTCTCAGTTTTTCTATTCTGATCTGTAGCCTGTGTTGCCATGCTGGTTTTGTGGGTTTCTTCTGTGTGTTGGTTGGTTCTGATATCTGCCTAGTGTGTATATTTAGTGTAGTGAGTGCTCCTACATAAACCAGTAGTTGTAACTCTTCCATTGTTGTATTTTCATTTATTTTGTTGTGTATGATTGTGTTGATAGTTTTTATTGTTGTTTCGACTTGTGGGCTATTTGGTGGTCTATGCAAGAATGGTCTAATGTCTGTATTTGTGTCTTTGTATTCTATATATGTCAACTGAAATTTTTCTTCTATATCTAACATGTGTGTCACTTCGTGTTCTATTTGTGCTTGTGCTGGTGGCTGTCTTAAAATTTCATTTTCCTCTGATTGTTTAATTGATGCGTGTTGTTCTTTGTTTGTTTGCTCTGGGATGTTTGAGTCCATTACTGTATTTTCTTCTTCTTCTAATTGCACATTATTTTGTTCCAGTATTTGTTGTACTTGTTGTTTGATGTTTTCTAATTCTGACTGGGGTATCCTGTTATTTTTGATTATTACACGAATCTGATCAGCTAGACGTTGTTCTGTTAAAAATTTTAATTCTGGGTATCTGGTAATAAATGTTGTGTATACTTGTGATCCGTATCCAGTTGTGTTGGTTCCTAGGTTTGTTGCTTGGTAATAACAGAACATGAGGTGTCGATTAACTTCATCTGACCATCTCATCCTCTGTCTTTGTTTTCCTTCTAGGGTGGTTGCAGGAAGCATATCCTGCAAAACACCTCTATTTGGATTTAAATCATTTTCCAGTTGGCTAGCAGTGTCATTACCATTGTGGGCGGGCATAGGGTTCAAGCGCCTTCCCCGACCATGACGGCGCTTGTCCGAGGCTTCTTTAGTTCTGTCCTGAACCAAGTACTCACACTAAAAGGGGGGTTAGCCCTATTAGTGGTTTGTTCTTTTCGTCGCCTTTTACGACTGGCAGAACATACCGGAGGCCTATTCTTTTCCCGGGCCTCCACGGGATTTATTATTATTATTATTATTATTATTATTATATACTATAAAGTAAGCTGTGATGCTTAGGATAATCACATGCAGTACACTACTTCCCTACATTAACTGTCTCATTACCGATGGGACCTAAGGTATGTGTGCAACGATAGATTATCAGAAACGCGTTTGGAATTTGCTGCATATTACTGATTTTTATTAATTTCCCACTGATAAAGGTAAGCCTGCGAACGGTTTGTAGAATTCTTAAAATTACAGATTCCACCTATAGGTTGTGCTTTCTTCACGTTTCTCTGATAGCTTTCTGTCCTGCTCCGATCTGTATTTTCGAATCGAGACAGGCAACATCCAATAAACAAATATGCAAAGCAGGCTGCTATTGAGCCTTTCTGGACAATTCGTGTCAATGAACTGCATGCGTGTAGTGACGTTAATGAAACTATGATCAGTACTGCAAGAAAATGGAACTCCGCTACACTTGATATGGGCCATTAAAAGCTCATACCATAGAACCTTATCTGTGACAAAATGGAGGTACAAAATAAGAAACAAATTACTCAAGAACTAAGAAGAGAAACAAGGTTGCCAGCCATATCCAAATTTTATTCAAATTGCGTTAGTCACATGATCAAAAATTGAATAAGTAAACAAGAAACAACATAGGAATAAAATTGGATTAAGTCCATTACATAAAAATATTACTGAATGCCGACAGCCAGATAGTAACAGCCACTTCAGAAGACGAATTACAAACAAATATTGTTTAAATTTAACCAATTTGGCGAAAATTGTAGTTTCAAAATACGTAGAGAAAAGACAAAAGTAGTGGCATTCCGAGGAAAACAACAGACAGGATCAAAATAGTGATGGAGAACAAAATTATATAGGAAATAAATCATTTTAACTACGTAGGCTGTGATATTTCTTTTTAATCATGATAAACGTAGAAAGGGAAAAGAGAAAAATTTCATGGTGTCTATGGACCAATAAAAATAACATTAAACAAAACTACAACTAAAGAAACGCAACTGAAATTTTATGATCACTAGCTGTTCTAGCTGTTCCACTGCTAATTTAAAGATCTAGAGCTTGGACAATAAACAAGGGCGACATTAATCGAATAGTGACGTGTGAAATGAAATTCCTCATATCAGCTACTTCTGCAAACTAGAAGACGGATTAATAAACGAAGATACTAGAAATGAGCTTAAATGATTTACAACTACAGAAAAAATCGACACACATAGGAAGAAATGGAAGGGATATGTGAACTGAACGCACCAACGCAGATAACCCTAAAAAGGCTTTCAGTATATGGCGGAAGGAGTAAGGGATATGGGTCAGCTCAGTAAGCAATGGAGTTAGAAAGCTGAAATGAGAACAAGTTCCTCGAACCTAATCCGTGAACGTTGATGGCTTATCTGTGATAAAATGAAGGTACAAAATAAGCATTTATAATGAGAGTTGAAAACAACGAAAACTACTGTACCTACCGACATGTTAACTTTCTGCATGGCTTGCAGAATCTGCATGATCATCTTCGGAATCTCCAGAGGTATCAGGTGGTTATCGTTGAAATCCAATGTGGGCTGTAATTATCGTATAGCGGCAAAACTTGGTAGATGAGGTAATGCGTTAATACGGAACCTTTTTACGCTGCAAAAAATTAGTTCCCATTTTGGCCACCACGTGCAAACCTGACACCGCGAATGCAAGACGGAGGCAAAGAAATGTATCATATTTAATGGACTGGGAAAGAGAGGTGGGCAGAAAAGGTCAAACAAGTGAGAAAGGCATAATGTTGACTTTATTATTAACTGGCACCTACACAGTTTGTTCAATATGAGCACTAGAGACGTCGACGAGATGCTATACAGCACCAGATCCGCACCTGGTGGCCAAAATTGGAAGTAACTCTTTTGGAGCGTAAATCGGTTCCGCTTTAACACATCAGCATATCTACCAAATTTCGCTTCAATACGGTAATTACATCCTACTATTTACCTCCGTAAGCAATCTACTTTAATTACAACCTACTGATACTTATTAACTCTGTATGTCCCATTTGTCCTCGAGTTAGGAAAGGAAATGGCGGGAAGTATTTTTGTCATATCGTTACTTCTGACTAAAAAGTAATTAAAGTAACCATACATGAATGTCCTTCACTCCGAAAAGATATATGGGTGGTGAAAGGGTTAAATTAACTGTCACATGTGGTGGCAGGAAGGACTTTCGATTCAAAGTTAGACATAAATAAACTGCCAAATCATTAAGTACAAAAGAAAATCCCGTGACCATGGGACAATGGACCAGTCTCTAGGAAGGAGAGGAAGAAGAAGGAGAAGAAGAAGAAGAAGAAGAAAAGAATGAAATGGGGATCAGGCTCGCTGGCTGTCCAGAGAGTGTGGAGCTGCGGCGGCTGGCACGACGGCTGGGGGTTCCCCCATTTCTTCCGGGGGCCGGGGGAACCCCCATTTCTTCCGCTAGCTTGCCGGTCGCTGTCCCGCCGCCGGGCGATTGTACAATTTAGCTGCAGTGACTGTGCGGCCCGCCCACCATTCCTCCGCCTAAGCCCCGAAACGTCCCTCAGCTGGTCAATGCCTGGAGGTGCTTCCCGCTCCTTCTCCCAGGCTCCCGCACACGCCAGCCAGCGCCCGCGGCCAGGCTGTTCCAGGGACGGACGGCACTTTTTATGTTAATGTTCGGTCGTTAGTCATAACTTGCGACCCAATCGCCAGAGATGCCGCCGGTGCCACAATGCCGCTGCATTTCCGGCGCGTTTTCCGTCTTCCCCGCTAAAGTTTTGTTTGACTTTATGCTTTCACAACGCTGACATTAAAATCCTGCCCCGGTAATGGCGAGGACAGAGTTCGTGAACGACGGCTGCATGCTAACCCATAACTACGTTCGAAAGCAATATCGTATTTCTTCTTAGTTCCTCGCCTTTTATTTTCGTAGACATAATTACTGAACGGTATATTGATAATTTTTACTTATGGACCGTCTGACAGCAAATGAATAAAACACAATTTTAGTGCCATACGCGATTCACCTTTATTTTCTGCAAGGCATCATCAGTGGCCTGGAATATGTACATATGTTGGCTATTTAATTTACATTTTTGTCAGTGTGCCTATAGGTTATAAACAGTTCTTGTGGCTCGTATTTCCTATTACGTAGTAATGTTTTGAACTGTACTTACAGGTTGCGTGGACAATTTCTTGGATATTACGCTCCTGTTGCATTTTTGGTGTTGTTCTTCTTCTTATGAACGCCAATTTGCGGTTTTTTCCCACATTCCACAGCACTATGAACTGAACGCTTGTTTTAATGCACACACACACACACACACACACACACACACACACACACACACACACACACAAACGCATACACGAACAGACCACAGATACTTCAATAATTACACTCATAAGTTTGGCAGTAACATTCGATCTTTGGAAAAAACATTTGACAGTCGGCAACAGAAACAAAAACATTGCATTAAAACAAGCGTTCAGTTCATAGTGCTGTGGAATGTGGGAAAAAAACCGCATATTGGCGTTCATAAGAAGAAGAACAACACCAAAACTGCAACAGGAGCGTAATATGTAAGAAATTGTCCACGCAACCTGTAAGTACAGTTCAAAACATTACTACTTAATAGCAAATACCAACCACACGAACTGTATATAACCTATAGGCACACTGACAAAAATGTAAATTAAATAGCCAACATATGTACATATTCCAGGCCACTGATGATGCCTTGCAGAAAATAAAGGTGAAACGCGTATGGCACTAAAAATTGTGTTTTATTCAGTTGCTGTCAGACGATCCATAAGTAAAAATTATCAATATACCGTAATATTACACGCAACTGAGGAAGACAGGACTACAAAAGTTGAAGATGATAATTACTGAAACTTTTAGAGCACGATGCAGCGAATAAAGTCATCAGTTGTACTTTGTCTAGATCGTCTGTGCTAGACAACATTATCCCAGCTGCGAATTCAGAACTGTACCATGTATCAGGAAACAGAAAATGTAAAAAAATCCACTGACACATCCTTCGCAAAAGAGACGTACTAATGAGAGTACGAGTTACTGACTTGTCTAATGCCAGAGTTTCAGGAAACTGGAAATAGGCCTTCTGTACGTTTTGTCTAAAGAGGGTAGCAAATGGTTAAATCTACATGTGGTTGCACAAGCGTGGAAATCGCTATCCTAGTTGTACATTAATGAACTTACAGACAACATTAGTAACAACTTCAGAGTTTTTCGGAGGGGAAGCAGTTACCTATAATAAAGTACAATGTGAAATAAGTTGCGTAATTATTCAGTTACGTGTTGATAAGACTACGCAGTGGTACGAAGATGGTCGACGTGTTTCAACTGCGCAAAAATGTAAAATTATGCATTTGGCAAAACGCAGAGAAGTAGCTTCCAATGACTACGACGTCGAGTCACCGTTGGAACCAGTCAACTCGTACAGATACTGAGGCATAACTGTTTTTAGGGATATGAGATGCATTAACAACAAGGGTCAGTGGCAGGATACTGGAAACATGCGTTCAGTCTGGTCGCTGCTGACAAATCTTTTGTGCGCCCAATCTCAGAATACTACTCAAGTTTTAGGGACCCACAAGAAACAGAACTAATAGGGGACATTAACCGTGAAAAATCTGAATTGGCAGAGCCTCGAGACGGAAATTATCTTGTTGCAGGCTACTTATAAAGTTTCAAGAACAATTATTAACCCAGTCACATAAAATGACAAGTAGTATTCGCGCGATGTTGATATGGCATTTAATTCGTACGACGACCTCAATTCGCAAATGCGAGCTGCGTATAGACCTGTGAATATCTGGAGTTCAGCATCTGGTTAACCGATGCTTCTGCAGTGTGTACTCAAACGAAGCACAGGTCATGTGTCTCACGTGGTCGCTGTTCTTAGTAAACAATCAACAAGACGAAGAGAAAAAAAATGGCTCTGAGCACTATGGGACTCAACATCTTAGGTCATAAGTCCCCTAGAACTTAGAACTACTTAAACCTAACTAACCTAAGGACATCACACACACCCATGCCCGAGGCAGGATTCGAACCTGCGACCGTAGCAGTCCCGCGGTTCCGGACTGCAGCGCCAGAACCGCTAGACCACCGCGGCCGGCAGACGAAGAGAGTACTTCGTAGTGGTGATGAGTAAGTTTTACAACAACTGCTAGTGCGTGCGCAGCTACGCGAGTACTCGGTTCGCGGGCAACCATCAGTGAGTACCACCACCATGAGACTTCAGGAAAAACCGTAAGTTCGTTTATCAATGTACATACATCCAATAGAGAACAAAAGTATCACAAAAACTGTGTTATGTGCTAACGCGATGTAATTGGATTAAATGTGTATACTGAGGTGACAAAAGTCATGGCGTACCTCTTAATACCGTGTCGGACGTCCTTATGCTCGGCGTATTGCAGCAGTTCACAGTAGCATGGATTCAACAAGTCGTTGAATGTCCTATGCAGAAATATTAAGCCATGCTCCCTCTGTGGGCAACCATAATTGCTCATTTATTGCGAGTGCAGCAGTTTTTGCACACACTGACAACTTGCTTATGTCGTATATGTGATCAATGGGATTCATTTCTGGCGACCTGGGTGGCCAAATAAATCGCACAGACTGTTTCCATATTTCAGGAAGTGGTAGTATGAGCCAAAACGAGAAAAAAAGTGCAGTAAATATGTGTTCTAAAATGCATACCTTTTGAGTTATGAGCACTTGTTCATCTTCACTACTTTGAAACTCAACCCTTCTAGTGAACAAGTACTCGTAACTTAATATATGCTTTCTAGAGCACATGTTTACTGGACTTTTTTTTATTGTTTTAGTCTATACTACCACTTCCTGAAATATGGAAAGCAAAGAGCTTGCAGTAAAAGAGATTTGTTTGACAGTATCGAAGATCAAGATTTGCTCATAGCTCTTAAGGTATGCTCTTCAGAGCCCATGTTTACTTGACTTTTTTGTTTCAAATGATCATTCCTGTGATGTCCCTGAATATTTACTATTACTTCTGAAACGTTATATATACACAGGGTGTAGCTTACAACGTAATAGGTGACGGGAAAATCTATTGCGGTAGATCAACGTTAGAAACGTTACACTCTCTGCGGATCTATGAACATAGTGTATTGCGTTATTTTCTAAAGAGTTACAGCAAAGAGATACAATTTTTTTAAATGGAACAATAGTTGTTTCTATCATGCATTGGAATCGTTGAAAGCAGAAGAGTACAAATCAGTTTAAATCACATTCCTGTCACGTTTAGTTTGGGAGCTAGAACCAATCGAAGTTTCAGGGGCAGATACCACACGCTGAACATAACGCAGTGCTCCTTCTAAAGGTGCTGCGGGCGAGATGTAATGTTGCCGGTGTCACCCCAGATCACATAAGAAACAGATTGACCGTCCTTACGGCGGAACAGGCAACCGTAAAAATAGTTTTCCCGTCGGTCAACAGATGTCGCAGGCGAAGCTACAATGCTAACTGACCTGTCCATGTCGCGGAATTGGCAACGCTGTATCTTCGGTGACGTGAATGACGTTGATTTGTGTTCGGCTAGAGCGCTGCGCGCGAATTGCATTCGTCACACAGCTGACTGTAGACCATGATCGGCTATGGTTTTTTTCCGAGTTTTCAATCGAAGAATGTAGATTAGCTCCTGTAATTCTACAAGCCAAGTTTATTTCTACTGTAGGGATACTTCTCACAATCACATGCGAAATGAAATAAATGGAAAGTAACACACAAATATTTCTCGTGAGTTACTGTTTAAATGCAGACTGTATTGCAGTCGCATAGGTTTTACACTCACCTTCCATGCCGTCTATTTCCTCTTTGTTATACAGCTCTTCTGATACGGATTATGGTGGTAAAAAAGATCTCCACGTGCAGGTTAACACTAGAAAATTTTCAAAATCTTGTCAACGTCTTTGAAATATAATCCGTTAATTTACTGACAAATATTGCACTGAGCAGTGGGTTTCGTGTCCTGACATTACCGACATAATTATTTTCCTACGCCACGTTGTTTGCTTTGTCAAAACCAGCGGGCAAAATAATCTTATCTCAATATCAAAGATTTACATCGTAGCTGTAACTAGAAGTCTGCGCGGACAGGAAAAATGCGGCCGTCCGTATGTGCACCGCATCCACAAGATCGTTATCCATATCTGCCAAGTTGCTTATCCGCATTCTGAGATATTAACGTTTTGTAAAGCAGTTTAACCCACCACTGCTCTGAAAAGAGACTTGTGCCTGGCCTGGATTTTTGTCTGCTGATGTCTGCACTCGGTTGTGATGCGACTTAAGGCTTGACATATTTCAGTGACAGTCATTTCAAATTTAAATTCTTTTACTTTGCATGTAACTTATCGTAAATGATATAAGAGTGGCACAAAACGATGAATTTTGGATTGTTGTTGAAAGGAGGCTGGAAACGCTGTAATATACAAATGAAAGCGTGTTTTTCGAGCATATTTTGGCGGTGTCAACTTTGAAGAGCCACAGACGGCAAACCATAATTATGTTAAAAATTTACTTTGTACAGTTTAAAGTTAACCCGCAAATATTCGCAACAGACGTACGCTTTTATCTGCAACACAATTACTACTAGGGATATCGGCACTCGCGCAGGCCTGTTACTATAAGTAGTGTTGTTTTCGAGTGAAAGCTGTGTGGGGATTATTAGCGCAGAGATAAAAAAAATTAAAATAGGCAGCGTCTATAGTTTGCATGCTATGCTCGTTCTCTTCTATTCTCTTCCCTTCATTCGAGTATAAACACTTGTTCACACGTATAAACCAATGGCAGTGAACATTGGCGAATTATCTATGAATACTCATTTGCAGCAGTGTAAACGAGGTTTTACACTCGTTCACTTCGTTCGCTCGAGTATATACTAGGATTTAGAGGGACCGATGACCTAGCAGTTAGATGATGGCTATTATTCATTTATTTCACTGTTGCGATTTCAGCTCTAGAGCCATTTTAATGTACCAAGGGAAAGGTCTTGTAAGGTAATGCTTCTTAAATTGTTCACCAAATGTTACCACACTATGCTTTGCATTTTGTTATCCATATCTTATATTGGTTTCAGTTTTCACATTGCACACAAAAATGCCTCTACAGCCAAAATTACGATAGTGAAGTAAAGAAACAGTTTAAAAAAGTCAAAATCGCAGCAAAGATTTCATTTAAAAATTATATGATATGATTCTTGTACAGGAAGGGCTGCCACGTTATATCAGAATATACGATCGACAAAATTTAGATAGGATCGAATGCTTAGGGCTCTTTATTAATTCGTACTCTTAACTAATTTATTGATTTACCTGAATTTAAAATCCACTCCACTTTCTTTATCTTTGACGGGAAATCTGAACATTTTTAGTTCAGGATTTGTCCGTCTACTCCTTCCACAGTTGATATACTCGCAGGCCCTCGGCGTGACGACTCGATCCACTATCACCGGTATGTCAGAAACAGCTGTACTTCACAGACGCCAAATAGTGGAAAGCTGCACGCGTTCGGCCGATGTTGCCACATATTTCACAGAACAGAGTGCCATCTCGTGGTTGATTCCACAAGTAAGGGTGTGACGCTGTTGCCGCCTGGTGGCCGTTCCCTGACAAGGGTTGCCTGCTAGGCCATGCGATCGGGCAATCTGTTTCTTATGTGATCTGGGGTGTCACGGAGCGACAAGCATAGCACCGCCTGTCGCTATATACGGCCGTATACACGACAAATCAAACCACACAAACAAACGGGGCTCAGTGTGCCGCGTTTAGTGACGTCGTGTGAACGTGGCATACACGTACAGTATAACGAGTACGTTGACATGTTGCTGATGCTCGCCGAATACCAACACGATGCCACGGAAGCAGCCGTGGCGTATTCCGTGAGATATCCTAAGAGAAGAGCTCCGGCAGCCATTCGGTTCTTGCGTGCTGAAGGACTTCGGGAAACAGGCGGCTTGGAAAGGATCAGCAGTAGCAGGCCATGACCTACCAGACGTGGGGTCTTAGCTGCAATACACCGCGATCCCCACGTCAGCTTACGAGACACAGGTTATACTAGCACCACTTGTCACTGATCCAGGAAATGCTTGGAATTATTTCAACCGGAGAGTTACATTATGTAAATGGACCATGCGTAATTTTGCTCTGGACTCCTTGTTAAGTGTTACGTTCTCTGATGAGTCCACTTCTACAAGTTATGGGGCAGTGAACGGTCAGAACACGCACTACTGTGCCACAGACAATCCTCCTGTCGAACATCAACGTCGGTGGTCTATTAATTTATGCTGTGGAAGCCGCGCGGGCTTAGCCGAGCGGTCTCAGGCGCTGCCGACCTGGCCTGTGCGGCTGGTCCCGGCGGAGGTTCAAGTCCTCCCTCGGGCATTGGTGTGTGTGTTCGTCCTTAGGATAATTTAGGTTAAGTAGTGTGTAAGTTTAGGGACTGATGACCGTAGCAGTTAAGTCCCATAAGATTTCACACACATTTGAACACTAAGTCCCACAGTGCTCAGAGCCATTTGAACTACTTGGAGGAATAAAGACACACGAAGGACGATGAGGAAGTAGAAAGCAGATTAGTCCAGGCAAAGAGGGAATTCCTGTCCAAAAACAGGTCTGCTAGTATCGAACATCGGCCTTAATTTGAGGAAGAACATTCTGAGAATGTACGTTTCATATGCAACAGAGTACGGAAATCAATCGACGACGTAGAGAACATCGTCAAAGAAGAAATTCGAAGCGTTTGAGATGTGAGGCTATAGAAGGATACTGAAGATTAGGTGCAGTGATAAGAAATGAAGACTTTCTCCGCAGAAGAGACGAAGCGAGGAACATGTGGAAAACACTGACAAGAAGAAGGGACTGGTTGGTAGGACTTGCATTAAGACATTAGGGAAGGTCCGTGGCACTAGAGCGAACTATAGAGAGTAAAAATTTTACCGGAAGAAAGAAGTGGATTACTTACAACAACCAAGTGAGGTTGTAGGTGCAAGTGCTTCTCCGAGATGAAGAGTTTGGCAGAGAAGAGGAATTCGTGCCGGGTCACATGATGGCAGTTAGAATACTGACGACAATGTTTCTTTTCTTAGTCGTCCTGTATGTTTTAGTTTGGAACTGGTGGCTGCTCGGTTAGCTGTGCGGTCTAACGCACGGCTTTCCGGGCGGAAAGGAGCGCCTGGTCCCCGGCACGAATCCGCCCGACCGACTTGTGTCGAGGTCCGGTGAGTCTGTGGATGGTTTTTAGGCGGCTTTCCATCTGCCTCGGCGAATGCGGGCCGGTTCCTTTTATCCCACCGCAGCTACACTATCTCGGCGATTGTTGCGCAAACAAGTTCTCCACGTACTCGTGCATCACCATTACTCTACCACGTAAACATAGGGGTTACACTCGTCTAGTGTGAGACGTTCTTAGCGGGGTCCACCGGGGGCCGAACCGCACAATAAGCGGCGGAGGGGTGAGGTGGACTGCGGTAGTCGTTGTGGCGTTGTGGACCATTGCAGCTGCGGCGGGGACGGAGCCGCTCCGTCGTTTCTAGGCCCCCGGATAACATATAATACAATACAACACAATACAATGGAACCGGTATTACAAGACACACCTGTCGTATACAAGTCTGCACCAGTTCCCCAAGCGTACATATCTGGAAGTGCCAACTTTTCCGTTCGCCCTGTTACACGATACACCTGTATGTCTGCACCAGCATCCTATGGATACATATTCGGAACTGCAGGCATGTTTAGGTCGAAGAGTGTGAAACTTGATTTTTTTGTAAAGCCACTATTTACACGTAATTAATCTTCTGAGAGGTCTAGTTTTGTATTTGTTAACCAGTTATTGATTTCTTGTGCAGCTAGAATAAACTTACGTTATGATTCTGTATATTTATGGGCCAAAGTGTTCGCTTTATGTCATGCTGGTACTCGCAAGTGCTTAAGTTTAAGTTTCACAGTGTTTTGGCCATGGAGGACGGAACTATCCACGCATCTCTTGCCGTGAAAGTGCCCTCTGTAGTTGTTAGGAGAAGGGTAGAACGAAGACGTAATGCCAGGAATAGGGATAGATCCTGGCTGGGAAGAAGAGGTGAAGGCAGGGACATATACCCCCTGTTAATGAAGGAGTTGAGGCCTGGAAATCCACGGGAATTTTGTCAGATTGGCCATGTCTGGTTTTGACAAGTTTCTATCCGTTTACATAACGGAATTCGCGCAAACGACACAGTAATGAGGAAACTACCTCACAGTCGGTTTATGCGTTTTTATCGTACCTGTGTCACTCCTCTCAGTCTCTCTTTTTCAGCTCAGCACTCTCATGCGACAGCATAGCAGCAAAAGAACTTGTAGAGTCCTCAACGGTCGAGGTCGGCACAGCGACTCTGAATCTTGTGGCTATTCTCTCAACACTATCCGCCCTAGCATACTCAAATAATACAAAAGATGCATTCAAATCAAACACGTGTGACGTGCGGTATTTTCGCCGTAGAAACATCAAATGTAAAATTATATGCACATTGACGTAAAGCACATAAACTCATTTTGGTACTGCATATCTAGGAGATCATATAGACCTGCTTATACTTGGTTTGTTCCTTTCCTTTGCTACAATAAGAAGCTATCGTCGGATACACAGTTTTTTTATCAAAGACAATACAGAAAAGATAATTTTCATTCGCTTTCTTACTCTATTTACAAAAAAATTAATAATTTAAAAATGCGTAGAATATCTAGTGTGATAGGCAAGAGAGTCCTCAAGACCTCACGCATATCTCGTCTGCTGACCAAAGGCGAAGACAATAACAAGCAGGAAGCCAATTCGAAATGCTGCATTCTGTACAAGCACGGGTACATGTCCTCTCGTGCGCATGGGCAGATGCACGCAGAATAGAACGACTCCTGTTTCTCCCCGGCGGATAAACCGTCTGCTCAAATCGTAGCTTCACCCGTTGTGCCGCTACGTGGCAGGCCGTCTATACCCGATTTGTGCACTTGTGCGACGTGTAATACCGGCTTAACTGATGTGGAAACGTTTATGCAGCCTTGGTTCAAATGGCTCTGAGCACTATGGGACTCAACTGCTGTGGTCATTAGTCCCCTAGAACTTAGAACTACTTAAACCTAACTAACCTAAGGACATCACAAACATCCATGCCCGAGGCAGGATTCGAACCTGCGACCGTAGCAGTCGCACGGTTCCGGACTGCGCGCCTAGAACCGCGAGACCACCGCGGCCGGCTATGCAGCCTTATCACCGCCTACATGAGTGCGGGTAAACGCCCGAATACCATATCGAGACTGATCGGCGCAACAGATTCGGAACAACCTGGCGTTAATGAGGACAACACTGCCTGCAACTAACAGTCATGAAACGTAACGGAATAGCCGCCTCATCGGGTTGACAGTCTTCTTACTGGGAAAATATATATAACAGGGAGTGGCATTTAGCTACGTACTTACGTAAAGAAGTGTCTTCGACGCTATGTGAATGGAACTAATGAAAGTCGATTGTGTCTGTTAGTTTTATTGCTCTGAGTAATCTTCATTTGTTGGTCAGATAGTGGCTCAAAAATCATCTTTTACAGTATCTGACAATGTTTAAACGAGTGGAAGAAAATTTTATTAGACACTGCCTTCACATGTTATATGAAAGCAGAACGCAAAGGTAAAAAATATGTGAGTACTTATTGCTGATTAGGAGTATACAGTTCATCTACGTTAAAGATGCCCTGCTTTTAACGATTCTGTTACATATCGAATTGATGCAGCGGTTATTGAAGTACGTCGTATGACTTGTTTTCGGGGCCTTGTGTAGTCACGTCCCCTTGAAGATGGCTCTATAGCCGAAACTAGTGCTGTAGTCGTACTCAAACACTTTTCTCGGGAAATATACAGTCCTGGCTGAAGTAGAGTCGTGCGTCCTACCAGTTTCTGTTTTCGTCTTCTTTTAAGGGGTCGTTTCCCAAAATATACTCCCTTTGTACGGAAACGTTTTAATGAAAAAGTTTCTTTCGAAGGTAGTACAGTGTAGAATCGTTACGCTAGTAAGGCAAAATTGTCAGGGCACCGAGCCAACACTCGCACCAACGCACCAAGTTGATGATATCCGTTCGGTAAAATACCGTATTCTGCTGCACGAAGAAGTCCGTAGCTGCCTACTAAATATCCGCGTCCGACAGGATTCGTCGAACCTTCTAGACCTTTCCTAAGGGACGAAAGGCGACATAGTCCCATGGGGAGACATCAGGAGTCCAAGGCGGGTAGTCGAGTGTCTCCCAGTTCAGTTCGCGTAACTTTAGCGTTACGTCATTTGGGATATGTGGTCGAATCGCAACCAGCACCATTCCACAACGGTGGTTTTCGACAGATTCCTACCTCATACCTTCATTCTCTGATGGGTTTCTACTGGTGTTTGTCCATAAGCAACAAAGAAAAGAATAATAGCACACTGGTACTCTTTGGACGCACCTAAAAATAAAGTAATCATAGTTAACTTTCCACATCAGAGTCGCGCTATGACGCATATATGTTGCAGCAACGCCCTCACGCAGTAACTTGCTGATTGTCCCTTCTGTTTCATATTGATTTTAATTCATCCTTTATATTTAACTGAGGAAAGGAAAACCTACGTTTCTCGCATTTGTAGACTTACATAAAGCTTTTGACAATGTTGACTGGAATACTCTCTTTCAAATTATGAAGCTGGCAGGGGTAAAATACAGGGAGCGAAAGGCTATTTACAATTTGTACAGAAACCAGATGACAGCTATAAGAGTCGAGGGACATGAAAGGGAAAAAGTGGCTGGGAAGGGAGTGAGACAGGGTTGTAGCCTCTCCCCGATATTATTCAATCTGCATATTGAGCAAGCAGTGAAGGAAACAAAAGAAAAATTCGGAGTAGGTATTAAAATCCATGGAGAAGAAATAAAAACTTTGAGGCTCGCCGATGACATTGCAATTCTGTCAGAGAGAGCAAAGGACCTGGAAGAGCAGCTGAACGGAGAGGACAGTCTCTTAAAAGGAAGATATAAGATGAACATCAACAAAAGCAAAACGAGGGTAATGGACTGTAGTCGAATTAAGTCGGGTGATGCTGAGGGAATTAGATTAGGAAATGAGACACTTAAAGTAGCAAATGAGTTTTGCTATTTGGAAAGCAAAATAACTGATGATGGTCGAAGTAGAGAAGATATAAAATGTAGACTGGCAATGGCATGGAAAGCGTTTCTGAAGAAGAGAAATCGAGTATAGATTTAAGTGTCAGGAAGACGTTTCTGAAAATGTTTGTATGGAGTGTAGCCATGTATGGAAGTGAAAAGTGGACGATAAATATTTTAGACAAGAAGAGATTAGAAGCTTTCGAAATATGGTGCTACAGAAGAATGCTAAATATTAGATGGGTAGATCACCTAACTAATGAGGAGGTATTGAATCGAATTGGAGAGAAGAGAAATTTGTGGCGCATCTTGACTAGAACAAGGGATCGGTTGGCAGGGCATATTCTGAGGCATCAAGGGTTCACCAATTTAGTATTGGATTGCAGCGTGGAGGTTAAAAATCGTAGAGGGAGACCAAGAGATGAATACATTAAACAGCTTGAGAAGGATGTAGGTTGCAGGAAGTACTGGGAGATGAAAAAGCTTACACAGGATAGAGTAGCATGGAGAGCTGCATCAAACCAGTCTCTGGACTGAAGACCACAACAACAACATATTTATTTGTGACAGAATCTTTCGTATACCGTACTTGCTTTGCCTTACAATAGCGGTGGTGCGGGGGAGGGAAGTGGCGGGGGACGGGGGTGGAAGGAAAAAATACATACGGTAGTGTTCCTGGTGAGTGAGGTAGAGAAAAAAGGGACGCCGTGGCCGGCGACAAATTTTATCCTCAGCTGGACTCTCCCGGAAGCTATTCCACGCTGCGACAGCTGCCGAAGCGGTGTTTCGAATTACTGCCGTATTTTGTAGCGACACCCGGCAATAAAGCGCCAATCGGAAGTGGGCAGCAAATGGAAATGACTATTGACGTCAACCCCCAACAATTAGGGGCAACAAACGATGCTGTTGCGTGACCGCATATGTGTGTTTTACTGCGGGTGATGTAGGAGAGACTGGGCGAAAGAGGGAGAGGGGCGAGGGGGAGGGACGGAGTCAAATGGTGATTGTGGGGGGGGGGGGGGTTGGAGGGGAAGGAAGGCGAGGATTACCGGCCAACACGGATAAACAAGAGCGTAGCCGACGTAATCTTGTGGGCGGACATCTCTCATGAATATCAGTAGCTTCCTCCTAAATGTTACATTATGACTTATGACACATCGAGAATTGTGGCGCAGCGGTTACGGCACAAGGAGCAGCTGGATTCAAGTACCAATCCGATACACTAAATAAACAAAAATCCCTGTTTCTCTGTAACACTCCAGACTATAGAAAACTTGTCTCCGCCATAACTCTGTTTGTATCTGATCATAATAACTGGTATTAAAGGTTAAAAAAAAAAAAAGAAATGGCCAAGTGCGAGTAGAGCTTGCGCACCAAGAACTTATGTATATAGGTGTTTCATCCCTCTCGTGAATCGAAAATTTCGACGATTTTTGCCTGTTATCAGTATCGATACCGGCAATATACCAAAATATGTGAGATAAATGGCCGTAGTTTTGGTTTCATTAACTTAGAAGCTTAAATGTTTTACGCCGGAAAGGGATCATTTAACTTAGTACGGTGACATAAATTTCAACTTCATACGTTTACCTATTCCTGAGAGGAAGGGGTCTACACAGACAGACATGAAGACGGATAACGAACGACAAAAACCATTTTTTGCTGTGTGATACAAGTATTAATTAACTATTTTAAGATTTTTCCGTTACTTAAAGAGTAGAACCTTGCTTACTCCCAAATTTCATGGTTCTAGGTCAACGAGAAGTACCCTATACGGTTTGGTGATTGAGATTGCAGTTATCAAAATTATGTGACATAAAAAGCCGTATCTTTTCATTTCACTGATTTCGTTGTTGTTGTGGTCTTCAGTCCTGAGACTGGTTTGATGCAGCTCTCCATTACTCTATCCTGTGCAAGCTTCTTCATCTCCCAGTACCTACTGCAATCTACATCCTTCTGGATCTGCTTTGTGTATTTATCTCTTGGTCTCCCTCGACGATTTTTACCCTCCACGCTGCCCTCCAATACTAAATTGGTGATCCTTTGATGCCTCAGAACATGTCCTACCAACCGATCCCTTCTTCTAGTCAAGTTGTGCCACAAATATCTCTTCTCCCCAATCCTATTCAATACCTCCCATTAGTTATGTCGTCTACCCATCTAATCTTCAGCATTCTTCTGTAGCACCACATTTCGAATGCTTCTATTCTCTTCTTGTCTGAACTATTTATCATCCATGTTTCATATCCATACATGGCTACACTGAACACAAATACTTTCAGAAACGGCTTCCTGACATGTAAATCTATACTCGATGTTAACAAATTTCGCTTCTTCAGAAACGCTTTCCTTGCCATTGCCAGTCTACATTTTATATCCTCCCTACTTCGACCATCATCATTTATTTTGCTCCCCAAATAGCAAAACTCCTTTACCATTTTAAGTGTCTCATTTCCTAATCTAATTCCCTCAGCATCACCCGAGTAAACTCCTCTACATTCCATTATCATCGTTTTGCTTTTGTTGATGTTCATCTTATATCCACATTTCATGAGACTGTCCATTCCGTTCAACTGCTCTTCTAAGTCCTATGCTGTCTCTGACAGAATTACAATGTCATTGGCGAACCTCAAAGTTTTTATTTCTTCTCCATGGGTTTTAATACCTACTCCGAATTTTTCTTTTGTTTCCTTTTCTGCTTGCTCAATATACAGATTGAATAACATCGGGGAGAGACTACAACCCAGTCTCCACTCCCTTCCCAACCACTGCTTCCCTTTCGTGCCCCTCAATTCTTATAACTGCCATCTGCTTTCTGTACAAATTATAAATAGCCTTTCGCTTCTTGTATATTACCCCTTCCACCTTCAGAATTTGAATGAGAGTATTCCAGTCAACATTGTCAAAAGCTTTCTCTAAGTCTAGAAATGCTAGAAACGTAGGTTTGCCTTTCCTTAATCTAATTTCTAAGATAAGTCGTAGGGTCAGTATTGCCTCACGTGTTCCAACATTTCTACGGAATCCAAAATGATCTTCCCCGATGTCAGCTTCTACCAGTTTTTCCATTCGTCTGTAAAGAATTCGCGTTAGTATTTTGCAGCCGTGACTTATTAAACTGATAGTTCGGTAATTTTCACATTCGTCAACACCTGCTTTCTTTGGGACTGGAATCATTATATTCTTCTTGAAGTCTGAGGGTATTTCGCCTGTCTCATACATCTTGGTCAGCAGATGGTAGGGTTTTGTGAGGACTGGCTCTCCCAAGGCTGTCAGTAGTTCTAATGGAATATTGTCTACTTCGGGACCTTGTTTCGGCTTAGGTCTTTCAGTGCTTTCTGCTTTTTGATTTATACGCTTTAATTTTTTACACTGTACAGAAACCGAGATCTTAATACGTGATATGACTTTAAACTTCATACGTCTATCTCTTCCTGAGAAAAGGCCGTCTTAACAGTCAGTCACTCAGGCAGGCAGACAGAAGAACAACGAAGTGATCTAAAGTGGTTCCGGTTTTGCCGAGTGACGTACGAAACCCTAAAAAAGGAAAAAAAAGCAAAACAATGATGACTCAGAAAACAGGAACCGTTTACGGTGAGAGCGCAGAAGTTAATGTGGATTTGTTTTCGGATTTACTCACCCTAAGACTGTGTGGTTGCTAAAATGGCATGGATATATTTACGTGTGCTGCCGAATTGACTTCCGCTGAATGAGTCAAGCGCGGAAGAAGCGATACGAGCAAAATTGTGTGGGAAGGCAGAGTTTTGCAGTTTGCTTTTGACTCGTATTAAATGATAAAGAGATTGGAGCATTTCAAGTTATGGCTAAATAGGTTACACATTCAAACTGAATTTGGGAAGGAAATGAAGGCGTCATCCCAACGGATCAGTTCCATTTAAGGTATCCTCTTAAGCCACTTGAAATTACTTTTATCAATATTATCTGACAAAGTCACGAAATGAGTTCTGAAATTTCGCAGACTCACTATTAGAGTTTTAAAGTATATTAGATGCTTTATCTTCGAGTTTAGCCGAGAGCGCTAATGCGCTGCTTCCTAGACTCGGTAAGGTGCGCCGGCCCCGGATCGAATCCGCCCAGCGAATTAACGATGACGGCCGGTGTGCTGTCCAGCCTGGATGTGGTTTTTAGGCGGTTTTCCACATCCCGCTAGGTGAATACCGGACTGATCCCCACGTCCCGCCTCAGTTACAAGACGCGCAGACATCTGAACACAGTCACACTCTTACGTGGATTCCACTAGACGCAGATGGCTGGGGTACACTAATTTTGTCCCAGGGGGCACAGAGTGGCGGCAGGAAGAGCATCCGGCCACACACTAACACTGCTGAATCCGATCCTAACCATACCGACCCTGAGTAAGGGCGGGATAAGGCACAAGCAAAAGAAGAAGATAACATTAGATGCTTTATAATGTGTGCTATTCCACCGGAGGTGTTCCGTAAATTTTATATTCTCTCATTGACCACTCTCAACGGGGTCATCTGCCATCATGTGAAAACATAACCTGAATATAGCTCTGAGAAACAGAAGGCAGAGTCTTACCTTTTCTGCTGGAAACTTCCAGGATTAATTATGAAAACATCCAGGTGGTGTTTATAGGAACTGGAGATACGTACCTGAAATAAAGAGAAAAAAGTATTAATCATGTCAGGCTTCCGGCGCACTGTTACCTTAAAACTGAAGTATGTTAAATTTTATCATTCCTAAGTCATTACGATATCTTTGCTGTGTGAGAGTGAGAAAGAGGAAGAGGGGGAAGAGGAGGGAGAAGACGAGTGAGAGAGAGGAGAGTATTTAACGTAAATTCATGAGGTATGATAATAAAAGAAAATAATTACTGTAGACACAGTCTGTATACTGCGTTATGAAGCTCGTGTATACTCTAGCTAGGTATAGCAGAAGAGCATAATGAACTGCTACGAAATTGGCTCTCGATTTGCGAACCCGGATTGGCGTCGGCTGCTTGCGACGCATAAAAATGTGTGCCGGTCCGGAACTCGAAACCGGATTTCCAGATCGTGGCGAGCGGTTACCTTAACAACTACTTCGGCTATCCGGGCACGCCTCTTGGATCGATCCGAACTTCCATGTGTCACGCAGTCCGCAACCAATACGTTCGCACATTGCTTGATTCCCGCACAAAGAGAGACAAATATTTTTATCGTCATTTAGTCCGTCGAGGCATAGATACATTATCGGTGGTTAAAATGTCTGTGTTTATACAGTGTTTGTATCTTCACATAACACAACTGTAATCGTCAGAACAGTGTCTTTTCTTTCAGACATGCATCTGTGCATTGTAACGTGAAGATACGGACACTGAATAAACACAGACACGGTAACCGTCAACAGTATAATGGAGCGTGAAACAATTCGTGATATTGAGTGTGGCACTGTTGATACAGTTGTGGGGCAACAGGAATTCACAAGTGCCATGTGGTGAACAACAGACTACATGGGTGGTATTCGCCATCGGTAGTCTTTGAGATAAGTGTGTAGTAGTTTTCTCTACTACAGGGCTACACAATGGTTAGAATTCGTTCCTCGGTGTTACAACCACGCTTATGGTAATATCTCCGCTTGATAAGGCTCTGTTAATATACACCCACATGACCTAATGTAGTTACTCCTGTAGATCACCGTGGAACTCACGTTTCTTACTGCTGATTTGTCGATAATAACCGTGGTTCCAATCATCCCACATCGATTGACGATCATAAATGACCGTGCATAAAAGTGTTTACTGGACCGGAGAAATGCATAGATTGCGAAGATGTAATAATAATCAAGATTCATCACTACAATAGTGTAATCAAACCTGAGACACTGACGCTACACACCAAGGGCGATCTAGAGAAGATCCTCACAGAGGAAATGAAAATTATCAGGAAAATTATTAGACCAAAACTTACAGACGACGGATACAGGCTTAAGTCCAGAGTCATCACAGTGAAGGTTGTCCAACCTTGCACTGGAAATCAGAAAAAGGCGACTAAAATTTTACGGCCACTTCAGCAGACTCCCACAGACCAGATTCACCAACATTAAACTCAGATACATACAGAGGCTCAAATCCACTACACCTTGTATGGCACAAGTCAAAATTGATCTGAATAAAGCACAGTTAGATTCAGCGGACATCACAGACAATAGCGCTTATAGACATAAAATACACAAGTGGGAAGTAATGTTAGAGAAGACAGCGCCCAAAGACAAAAGTGGACCGAAGAAAGGAAGAGGGCCTTTAGCGAATGAATGAAAGAGTACTGGAAGGACAGGAAGAACAAGTAATCATAAATGATTCGCGTGGTCTCATAAAGACCTCTAACGTGTGTAATAATAATAATTATAATAATAATAACAGTAACAATGAATCATGTGGGTGGGAGAGTTCCGTTGCAACAACTATCGTCGCACCTGCATAAAAATTGAAATTTAAATGTTTAAAAACACAGCATTAAATTCTATGAGACAAAAACTCGTACTCCGGAAATTATTTTAAAGAATTAAAATTTGTGAGATCCAATTTATATGGTCATCAGTTCGAATTAACGGCACAGTTTCACCAGGTCGCAAAAAAGTCGTAATGTGCGCTGAAACAGTTCGGCGTTAAATGTGAAACCCTAAA
This sequence comes from Schistocerca nitens, assembly GCF_023898315.1. NCBI lineage: Eukaryota > Metazoa > Arthropoda > Insecta > Orthoptera > Acrididae > Schistocerca > Schistocerca nitens. The sequence continues at coordinate 348,203,397 of NC_064620.1, forward strand.
TTTCAGCAGGATAATGCACGACCGCATGTTGCAGGTCCTGCACGGGCCTTTCTGGATACAGAAAATATTCCACTGCTGCCATGTCCAGCACATTCTCCAGATCTCTCACCAATTGAAAACGTCTGGTCAATTGTGGCCGAGCAACTACACAATACGCCAGTCACTACTCTTTATGAACTGTGGTATCGTGTTGAAGCTGCATGGGCAGCTGTACCTGCACACGCCATCCAATCTCTGTTTGACTCAATGCCCAGGCGTATCAAGGCCGTTATTACGGCCAGAGGTGGTTGATCTGGGTACTGAATTCTCGGGATCTATGTACCCAAATTGCGTGAAAATGTAATCACATGTCAGTTCTAGTATAATATATTTGTACAATGAATACCCGTTTATCATCTGCATTTCTTCTTGGTGTAGCAATTTTAATGGTCAGTAGTGTACAGTGAGCGTGTCTACATTGACCTTCTCACTGCGAGTGAAAACACAGGTGAGAACTTTCACAAACCTTTGAGTACAGTGTATGGGGCATCTGCAGTCGACAGAAGTACGGTTAGTCGCTAGGCATAAAGGGTGAGGCCATTACGAGCAGGCGGTTCGGCAGAGCTCCAAAATCTGTGGCGTCTGAGAAGGCCACCCACGGCTGCCATATCTGATAAGATGCAGCTTGCTAACCTGCTCAACGAGGACCAACGCATAAAAACTGTTGGCACTGAAGCTTTCAGTCAGCAAAAGAAGTGCGGATTCTATCATTCACGGTTTTGATTACTCAAAAGTGTGTGCACGATACGTTCCGCGTTTTCGTACGGTGCAGCGGAGTATGTGCTGATTTGAAACTTCCTGGCAGATTAAAACTGCGTGCCGGACCCAGTCTCGAACTCGGGAGCTTTGCCTTTCGCGGACATGTGCTCTACCAACTGAGCCACCCAAGCACGACTCACGACTCACGACTCGCCTGGAAACATTTCCCAGGCTGTGGCAAAGCCATGTCTCCGAAATATCCTTTCTTCCAGGAGTGCTAGTTCTGCAGGATTCGCAGGAGAGCTTCTGTAAAGTCTGGAAGATAGGAGATGAGGTACTGATAGAATTGAAGCTGCGAGAGAGAGAGTCGTGAGTCGTTCTTGGGAAGCTCATTTCACCGCAGCGCACTTGTCTATGAAATGCAAAGGTCCAGAGTTCGAGTCTCGGCCCGATACACTTAAATATGCCAGGAAGTTTCATGTTTCAGTTATTGAAATTTATGAAATAAAATTGTCATAACTTTTGAACGGCTTGCGTTAGGACGTTCAAACTGCACGGTTGGCCCGGGGCATGATGGTAATTATTACGGTTTGGTTTAGCGAAGAAGCCCATTTCCATTTGGATCGATTAGCCAATAAGCAAAATTTGGGCATTTGGAGGACTGAAAATCCGCATTTCGCGATCGAAAGGTTTTTCACCGTCAACAGGTGCCTGTGTTTTGTGCAATGTCCAGTCACGGAATAATCGGTTTGATATTCCTTGATGGCACGGTGACTACCGAACGACACATGACGGGTTTGGAAGATGATTTCATTCCCATCATCCGAAGTGACCCTGATATCGATAGGATGTGGTTCATGCAAGACGGATCTCGACCCCATTGAAGCAGGAGAGTGTTTGATGTCCTGGAGGTGCACTTTGGAGACCGCATTCTGGCTCTGGGTTACCAAGAGGCCACGGGCATGGGCCTCGATTATTCTCCGGATTGAACGCATGCTACTCCTTTTTGTGGGGCTATATTAAAGACAAGGTGTACAGCAACAACCCTAAAACCACTGCTGAGCTGAAAACAACGATTCAGAAGGTCATCGACAGCATCGATATTCCGGCACTTCAGCGGGTGATGCTCAATTTCGCTATTCGTCTGACTTACATCACTGCCAGTGATGTCGCAACCTATATCCGAATATGTGTAGTGACGTTTACTTGTTGAATAAAGTGTGTGAACGCCATAGTTTGTAACTAGTTTACGTTTTGTTCATATAGTTCAATGATTGCCATCCCGTATCTGCACTTACCACTCTTGACGAAGGGGTAATTGCCAAGCATCGTTATCCTTTCGCTTCTCGATATAAGGGCGATAAGCAGGCAGCTACCTTTTACCTCGTTGTTACACAAAATGTCTAGTAATAAATCAATAATTAAATATACAGATCAAAACCCAGTAGCATATTCACAATTTGCTACCAATATTTTTATAGGACAGAAAGTCTACATTTAATCCTCTATGTATAGATACACATACTTTTTAAAATATCGATATTCCGAATCCCCCATATATTTTAATAACTACAGTCCTTGTGCGAAGCTGGAATCCAATAGCCTCCCAGATGTTTTCCACTGCGTTCAGACTGGAACAGTTACAATACTGACCATTAAAATTGCTACACCAAGAAGAAATGCAGATGATAAACGGGTATTCATTCGACAAGTATATTATACTAGAACTGACATGCTATTGTATTTTCACGCAGTTTGGGTGCATAGAACCTGAGAAATCAGTACCCAATACAACGACCTCTGGCCGTAATAACGGCATTCATACGCCTGGGCATTGAGCTTGGATGGCGTGTACAGATACAGCTGCACATGTAGCTTCAACACGATACCACAGTTCATTAAGAGTAGTGACTGGCCTATTCTGACGAGCCACTTGCTCGGCCACCATTGACCAGACGCTTTCAATTGGTGAGAGATCTGGAGAATGTGCTGGCCAGGGCAGCAGTCGAACATTTTCTGTATCCAGAAAGGCCCGTACAGGACCTGCAACATGCGGTCGTGCATTATCCTGCTGAAATGGCGGGTTTCGCAGGGATCGAATGAAGGGTAGAGCCACGGGTCATTACACATCTGAAATGTAACGTCCACTATTCAAAGTGCCGTCAATGCGAACAAGAGGTGACCGAGACGTGTAACCTATGGCACCCCATACCATCACGCCGGGTGATATGCCAGTATGGCGATGACGAATACACGCTTCCAATGTGCGTTCACCACGATGTCGCCAAACACGGATGCGAACAACATGATACTGTAAACAGAACGCGGATTAATCCGAAAAAATGCCGTTTTGCCATTCGTGCACCCAGGTTCGTCGTTGAGTACACCATCGCAGGTGCTCCTGTCTGTGATGTAGCGTCAAGGGTAACCGCAGCCATGGTCTTCGAGCTGTTGCAAACGTCGTCGAACTGTTCGTGCAGTTGGTTGTTGTCTTGCAAACATCCCCATCTGTTGACTCAGAGATCAAGACGTGGCTGCACGATGCGTTACAGTCATGCGGATAATATGCCTGTCATCTCGACTGCTAGTGATACGAGGCCGTTGGGATCCAGCACGGCGTTCCGTATTGCCCTACTGAACCCACCGATTCCATATTCTGCTAACAGTCATTGGATGTCGACCAACGCGAGCAGCAATATCGCGATACGATAAACTGCAATCGCGATAGGCTACAATCCGACCTTGATCAAAGTCGGAAACGTGATGTTACGCATTTCTCCTCCCTACACGAGGCATCACAACAACGTTTCACTAGGCAACGCCGGTCAACTGCTGCTAGTGTATGAGAAATCGGTTGTAAACTTTTCTCATGTCGGGACGTTGTAGGTGTCGCCATCGGCGCCAACCATGTGTGAATGCTCTGAAAAGCTAATCATTTGCATATCACAGCATCTTCTTCCTGTCGGTTAAATGTCGCGTCTGTAGCACGTCATCTTCGTGGTGTAGTAATTTTAATGGCCAGTAGTGTAGATGACTAAGACATCAGCGTGAGTTCACTATCACGCTTCACAAACCACTGTAGCTAGTTTCTTGCCTGTGACACTGACAGCTACCCTGCTGGAAGATGCCATCGCCGTTGGGGAAAACAATAGCATAAAGCGATGCAGATGTTCTTGGCCACGAGAGTACCTCGGCATCACTCACAACCAGTTCATACAGACATGTACAATCATTGGATGAGTTGAAAAATGGCACCACGATACTTTCGCATCATGATTCGTATCTAAGAACAACTGCCAACATGAGCAACTTCGAAGTAGATACCCTCGATGTAGCGAAGCCTGCACATGAAGCCTTGAAAGTTGCGTCCTGCCGATCATAACAAAAGGTGTGAATATGGCATTTCAGTTCAACATGATATGGCAGAGGACACTTCTTCCGAAAGACTCATCTTTTCGGATTGATCGACGTTTCACCAATCGGGTAAAACAAACCGCCGTAATGCAAGAATTTTGGGACGAAACTGGACTTGTGTTGTTCAGTTTCTGTTCACAAAACTTTTTGTTTTTCGGAGGAAACTGTGACGTGAATGTCATATCTGGACATGCTGCACAGCTGGTCGTTTCTTCAACTTTACGAAGATTCCAATGATTTCGTATTTATGCATGACGGCAATCCGTCTCACTTTTACCTTCAGGTGCGGCGTTGTCTTAACAACACGATTCAATAATGTTGGACTGGCAGAGACGGACAACAATATCGTGTTAAATGCTTTTGGCCTCCCAGATCACCAGACCTCAGACCGTGCGAAATTTTCTGTGACGCTACATAAAAGACAGTCTTTGTACTACCTATGGAAGCTACTCCTCAAGAGTTGAGAAATCAATGTTGAAACTGTCGATTCAATAAAGATGGACCTGTAGGTTCGAGTGTGGAATGAAATGCATTACCATTTGGATGTTCCTCAAGCAACGCATGGTGTTCAGGTTGATTGGATGGTTCCGGTATAGTGTTTGTGTGACAAATGACTTGGGTAAATGCTTTGGCTTTTATAGTTTGACTAAAATAAAAAACTGATATGTTTTCTTTTTTTGAATCACCCTGTTGTTAACCTTTGTGTTACGTAGACTGATCAACCAGATCATTATTACCACCTAACTAGTGGCCGGTATGTTAGCTTTTGGCACGTATAACAGCGACGAAGCATCGTTGGCATGGAAGCAATGAGGCCTTGGTAGGTCGCTGGAGTCACATAATTCCCGTAAATTCCGGGGAGGGGGGCGATGAGCTGGGATGCAACGTTCAATCACATTCCACATGTGTTCGATTAGGTTCAGATCTGACAGGTTGGGGGGCCAGCGCATCAACTCGATCTCGCCACTGCGTTCCTCGAACCACCCCATCAGACTCCTTGCCTTGTGACATGGCGCATTATCTAGTTGAAAAATGTCACTGCCTTCGGGAAACATGATCGTCATGGTGCATCCACTGGACCCACAGATGACCACGTGAATGATGTTCCCCAGAGCATAATGGAGCCGCCGCCAGGTTGTCTTCGTCTCGCCGCACAGGTGTCAAAGGGCTATTCCCTGGAAGACGACGGATTCGCGCTCTCCCATAGGCGTGATGAACAAGGTATCGGGATTCATAACACTACTTTGACATAGCGTAAACGTCCAGTGCCGATGGTCACGTGCCCATTTCAGTCGTAGTCGCCGATGTCATTCTGTTAACACTGATACATGCATGTGTTGTCTGTTGTGGAGGCCAATCGTTGGGAGTGTTCGGTGCACGGTGTGTTCAGACACACTTGTACTCTGCTCTGTATTAAAGTCTGATGTTAGTTCCGCCCCACCTCGCGGCCTGTCTGTTTTACCAGTCTGCCCAGCCTGCGACATCTATAATGAGGGGTAGCCGCAGAGCCCCACGTCGTCTGGACGAGGTTACACTTTGGTTTCACCACGTGTTGAAGGCAATCGTCACAGCACTCCTCGAACATCCGACAAGTCTTGCAGTCTCCAAAATGTGGAGTCTCCGGGCCATCACAATCCGCCCTCGGTCAGACTTAGATCCCGCGTCTTTCCCATTCCACACGCGGACAGCACGCCCACTCATACTACATGCACCGTGCGTGTGTCATTCCTCACCAGGTGAGGCTGGCATCGCCTAGACGGGTTTATATCGACAGTAGGTCGGTGGTCGTAATGTTCTGGCTGATCAGTGTATGGAAAGTAACTCTTTCGACAAATTTCTATTTGCATCCATTTTGTTGTTGTGGTGATGGTCTTCAGTCCAGAGACTGGTTTGATGCAGCTCTCCATGCTACTCTATCCTGTGAAAGCTTCCTCATCTCCCAGTACCTACTGCAACCTACATCCTTCGGAATCTGTTTAGCGTATTCATCTCTTCGTCTCCCTCTATGACTTTTACCCTCCACGCCGCCCTCCAATACTAAATTGGTGATCCCTTGATGCCTCAAAACATATACTACCAACCGATCCCTTCTTCTAGTGAAGTTGTGCCACTAATTTCTCCCCAATTCCTTCAATACCTCCTCATTAGTTATGTGGTCTACCCATCTAATCTTCAGCATTCTTCTGTAGCACCACATTTCGGAAGCTTCTAATCTCTTCCTGTCCAAACTATTTATCATCCATGTTTCACATCCATACATGGGTACACGCCACACAAATACTTTCAGAAACAACTTCCTGACATTTAAATCTATACACTATGTTAACAAATTTCTCTACTTCAGAAACACTTTCCTTGTCATTGCCAGTCTACATTTTATATCCTCTCTACTTCGACCATCATCAATTATTTTGCTCCGCAAATAGCAAAACTCCTTTACTACTTTGTCTCGTTTCCTAATATAATTCCCTCAGCATCACTCGAGTTAACTCTACTACATTCCATTATCCTCGTTTTCCTTTTGTTGATGTTCATCTTATATCCTCGTTTTAAGACTTTGTACATTCCGTTCAACTGCTCTTCCAGGTCCTTTGCTGTCTCTGACAGAATTACGCTGTCATCGGCGAACCTCAATGTTTTTATTTCTTCTGCTTGGAGTTCAATTCCTGCTTCGAATTTTTCTTTTGTTTCCTTTACTGATTGCTCAATACGCAGATTGAATGACATCGGGGATAGGCTACAACCCTGTCTCACTCCCTTCCCAACCACTGCTTCCCTTTCATGCCCCTCGACTCTTATAACTGCCATCTGCTTTCTGTACAAATTGTAAATAGCCTTTCGCTCCCTGTATTTTACCCCTGCCACCTTCAGAATTTGAAATAGAGTATTCCAGTCACCATTATCAAAAGATTTCTCTGAGTCTACAAATGTATCGCTGAGGCACGCAAGCCTCACCACCAACGGTATGGTCGATGGTTCATGCATCCAAAGCACCAGCAGTTCATCATCTTTTCTGGACAGCATGATTGTGGAGAGAAGCAGCGCTTAGTATGATTAATCAATAATTCAAGAACCGTCTCAATAGCATTTATTATTTTTATAATAGCGCCAACCGGTTTCAACCCGACGTAGGGGTCATCTTATGGGCGTTTACACCATTGGTCGACTACTGGTGGTGTCACTCCTGTCTACATAACGGCAGGAAACTATGCAGAAGATGACCCCTACGTCGGGTTGAAACCGGTTGGCGGTATTATAACAATAATAAATGCGATCAAGACTGTTCTTGAATTATTGAGTTCATCACCATTCCTGTTACTAATAAATGAACAAATGTGTGATTGCTGGGAGAATAGGTCTAATATTAAAGTTAGCTTCTTGGTGCAAAATGTGAACAACAACGTCACGCCAGCGTCTCGCGAATATTTCTGTCTGATGTTGAGCTTCATACACATTACACTGTGCCCACTATATAGGTATTCATAATGAATAGCTGACCGTCACAGTCCCTCTTGCTACGTCAGCTAAGTCATTTGGTAACTGGCAATTATACAGCGTGTGGACTAATGCTGAACTAGGACGGACTATACGGTGCAGTGCATAACGTAAAGAGCGCCGAACGGTAGGCAAGTTATAGCCGACGGTTAGAGATTCAGCTGGGCGATAATTTCGTCGCGGTCAGCTAATGTGCCGAGTTAACGATTTAACAGCCCGATCAGCCACCAGGTTGCCACATTTACTGCCCCATAACCACCCACTCCTCCCCCCTCCGCTTCCCCCGTCTACACCAGGCCCCTGTGTAACGAATGAAACGCTTTGGTGTGCGTAGCATACCCACACCGTCACTCATTGCTCACTGGATGAGAAAGGGCACGCGCCATCAGAATTAGCACAGTACTGAAATAAATTCTGAATGTCGCAGAAGAGCACGTCATTAATATACAGGGTGGCTCATCAGGCTGTGTAGAAGCCAAAGGTGCCATTGACGGGTTAGAGGTGGTCCGTTTTATCATGGGAGGTTTACAACACACGGACGTCGCGATTTATTCTGAAAATATGACCGCGAAGACATCGGAGTGTTGGTCGCCGAATTATAACTAAATTGCAGTACGCAATTATTCCACTTTTATGATCACTCACTAAGAGTTGCTAACGACGTGTAGCACTGGATTACGTAATAATCTTATCTCGTAATAACTACAATAATCATTTACCCGATAATATACGCACATTAAAATACTGTTCATGTATCAGTCAAAATCGCTACTCATACAGATAAAATATTGCAGTTATAAAACTGCAATAGCTCGCTCGTAATAAAACTGCATAACTGAGTGCTAGTTGTAATGACGGGCTGTGAAAATATTTAATAAAGGAAATCAGTTGTTTACATTGTATTTAATCACTTTAGTTTCAGCATGTGAACACCAAACACTACCGAGAGATTGCACTTTACATGTAAAAATCATTTAGCTGGTTTGCTGCTGTGACGTCGACAGATAAAATAATTTCCACATCCTACCTTGTACCTTTTAATGCCGTGTTATGATAATTACGACATAGTGCCGCATCTCTTCGTGTTTTATCTCCATATATAGCGACGTTATGAATATTTCTCCATATATATTTCTTCGATCATCGCAGAATGCACACATATCACATGCCATTGCCACAACTGACTGTCACAGACGGTACCACAGCACAGTCTAATATATACAGTCACGACGCTCTCTGGTGCTAAGATTGTTACCCTTTGACAGTTGGAGTGACAAGCGCTCCAAGTGGTGGGAAAGCAGTCAGTCACAAGTAAGGGTAATGTTTTTTTTTTTTTTTTAGTTATTTACTGCTAAGCTAACGTAGTAGTTATATTTTTGCGTTCCATGCGTTAACGGATTGTCAAAGGTCATGAATTATACGTAACAACGGCTGAATCACACTGATTTATTGACATTTCAGCTTTCTCCACTGAAAGCAAGACAATATCAAAATTTATTTCAGGCCTGAGAAGCTTATCTTTCTGTTGTTTTCCACAGTTATCATATGCACTTCCTTTGATACTTAAGATATTTCATGGAGTCTAATGATTCACACATTCTTACACTTCCCGCTACTTTCTAAAACACGAAAATTGTTGTAAATGTAATTACCTATGCTTCAAAAGCGAATGTGTTGAAGATACTTCCAGTTTGTGTGACTTATATTTAGAAACAATTGTGACACTCGTTTCCTTTATGTTGAGAAACAGTTTTATTGCTTTGACTATTTACAATCAAGTCTGTGTGATTTTCCCTTAAGCTACAGGCGTGGTGGTTTAAATAATTTTGGTGTTATATTTCATTCCGGTTTCCATGTTCCATATTCACTGATCTGGCTAAGAGTGTAGCGAACGTAAATCTGCTTTGTTTGCTTCGACATCTTTCCGTAAAAGGTCACGTCTTCTGGCGTTTACCAGGAATTTTTTTGTTACTGAAGGAAAGCGACATTATTCAGTAAATATTGGCACATTACAAGAGAATGGTAAATAAACCGTCATGTGAGGTATCGTTTCGTACCTCCCAGGGTCCTCAACAAACTAGAGAATGACAAATGCGGTGTCATTTTTTAGTTCCTGGCGATTTTTATGGCCCTACATACATTCCCTGTTATAAAAACTATGTTACACCTCAATAAAGACTTCAGTATTCCCACTCATTCGGTATCATATTGAGAAGTCCTCTTGCTAACCGCTTGGCCGCTGCCTTCGCTGTGGGTAACAAGACCGAGACAGAGTGGAGCAGCAGGTGTATGAGTCCTGTCAGGAGGGAGACAAAGATTGCGAACCGTGACCCCAGAGTCCAGGTGGACCCTAACAGCAACTACTTCCAATGCAGTTTGAAGAGGAATCCACGTGCTAGCAACGTCCGCATGGACCAATGTACAAACTCCACCAGAGGCCTGCAGGGACCAACCCGATTTCGACAGAAAGCACGGAACCCATGTAGGGTCGGTGAGTGATCATCAGTAAAATGAGATTCCTGCAGACCCACACAAGCTGCAGGGTAAAACGAAATAAGGGATGTCAACTCTGGGAGGTGAGGGTAATATCCATTACAATTCCATTGGATGAACAGCAGGTCAGAGTCAGGTTGCGAAGATGGGGCGAGCCCTCTGGCGACACAAGAGGCTCCTTGTCCCAGGATTTATGTTTCTTCTTCTTTTCTGTTTGAGATCGAGGAGAGCTGTGCTGCAAAATGGAGCCAGCTGCAGCAAAATCTGGAACAGAAAGAGAGCGGGCGACCTGAGGGCCCACAGACCGTGGTTCTCGTGGACGCCGTGTGGCAGCAGACCTTTGGCCTGGAAGGTGCTGGGAAGGGGGGTTCTGAGAGGGGCGCCCTTGACCGGCAGACACTGAAGATGTGGGGCACTTCTCCAGCTGGGGAGGGGGAGCGGCGCCCGGAGGGGAGGGTGTGGGAACCGCAGGGAAGGGGGGGGGAGGAGAAGGCTGCGGGACTGGGGTAAGGAAGGAGGAGGAATGGGTGAAATGTAACTTGTGTAGGTTAGAGATAAAGGGACTTATACTCCTGTATCTTCTTTTCCTTCTTATAAACTGGGCAAGACGGTGAATGTGGAGAATGATTGCCATGACAATTAACAAACACAGGAGGGGGAACACAGGAACTCCCGTCATGGAAGGGACGCCCACAGTCACCACAGAGAGGGGTCTGCGAACAATGGGAAGACATGTCTCCACAACGCAGGCACTTGAAACAACTCAAAGGTGGTGGAATGTACGGCTTCATGCCACATCGATAAACCATAATCTTGACCTTCTCAGGGAGTGTATCTCCTTCAAAGGCCAAGATAAAGGCACCAGTATCAATGTGATTGTCCTTTGGGCCCTTCTGAACATGCCAAACAAAGTGAACACCTCGCCATCCTAGATTGTCCCTAAGTTCATCATCAGTTTGAAGGATGCGGTCCCTGTGAAAAATAACACCTGAACCATATTCAAAGATTGGTGGAGTGTAATGGACATAGGAATTCTGCCAAGATGGTCATAGGCACGAAGGGCCAGAAACTGGGCAACTAAAGCAGTTTTGACCAACGACGAACCCGACCGCATCTTGCTCAGAGAGCCACTTCGCCAAACTTGTCTTCAATGTGTTCCACAAAAGATAAAGGTTTGGTATTGGTGAAAGTATCCCCATCAGTCCTGGTGCAAACCAGACAGTGGGGGAAAGGTTTCGCCCATAGCCAACGAGCATGATCTTCCTCCCAGGGGGTAGCCATGGAAGGGAGGATCGAAGGGGCAGAAGAAGCAGCATGAAAAGAATCCTTATCATTCAAACAGATGGCCATAGAAGAACGGCCAGAGTTCTCGACCCGTATGCGTTTCATTTGCGTAGTGTCCACCCTGATACCACCCACTCCAATCAGGGGCTCTCCCCAAAGGCGCCACCCAGCCACAGCAAGGGTCATCTGGCACCGCAGCCAGTGCAGGGAGTTCTGATGCTCCAGGATGACAAGCACTCACTCCTAGGCTTACATGAGGAGGTCACAGCTCAGGTATCAGAAGTGTGATCCCTGTGTGTTCAAGGGGCTCAACCAAAAGGGTAAATAGCGACCCCACCACATGGGCTGGCTACCGTGCTGGCTATGGACCCTAGCATCAGACAACGACATGAAGACAAAGATGGAAAGAAAGAGGAGGGCACACACCAGGGACACTAGGTAAGGTGCTCTTCCCCAAATGTCTCACACTATGGAATAGAAATTTAATAATGGAGGCAAAACCCAGAGGAGAAGGAGCAGAGAATGACAAAAGGATGAGGTAATTACGCAACAAAAAGCAAATCATAAAACCAACATAAGCAGGAAGATAGTGGGACCAACATAAACAGGGACGCCAAGAGAAGGAGAGGAGAGGGCTGAGGGGAAAGAGCAAGGACAGAAAAGGAGGGAAGGGAAAGGAAATGCAGCCCGGGAAAGAAGGAAGGCTGCAGTAGCTCGGGGCCCCGTGCTCACCACGCATGTACTCACGAAAGGACCGTGAGACCCCTGGGGGTATATTGCTTTTGAAGTGCATATATTGGTGTGAGATGGGTGAAATAATGTTTATACGGTTGATTCGGCTGGAGCTGGAGCGGGGGTCTGTACGTTGCTTGCACGCTTAAGGGGGAACTTACGAGAAAATGACCAAATTTGAAAAAAAAGAAATACTGGATCTTAACTTACTACATGGTATTGACATTTTAATTCCTGAATATTACGTTCCAGTTTCACTCCTAAGTATGATAAAAATAATAATTATACAAAAGCTTGCACGAGACCATGCCACTTCGTTGTTCTGTGTTTCCTCGTGTTGTTTATCCCTGTAGTGTTTTCTTTCAGTTTTATACAGTCATGATGTGAGCAATATTTCGGTGTTTAGCAGATCCTGAACTTCTATTTAAATGTGTGAATCAAAAATTTCGAAATCTCGAGGGAAGTTACAACTCTCTAAAAGGAAAACCATGTCCCAAGACAACATTGTTTCCACAGCTGCTGATAAAGCTGCAGCGTAAGGTGCTTGTTTAGTTTTTAACTAAGGTAATCTTGGCAGGCTACGGACTCTACAGAGGCTAGGATTTGAACCAGGAGCTTGCACACTGTCGATATTGAAGGAAATCGGTAAGAGGATAATTGATGGAGCTGACATTATTGTTACTCAGTTTGAAAATCGGGTTAACCAACAGGACAAGCGAAAACAGACTGCTTGAGGATGAAGAGGAGAATGCATATGGTTTGCACTAGTTCACCCAGTTAAGGCAAGGCCTATTACAGACACTGTCAAATCTTTGATTCAGGTTTTCCGTAACTTACATTTTGGCAACTTTATGTACGTTTTCCTCACAAACTACTGAAATGGCTCTGAGCGTTATGGGACTTAACATCTGAGGTCATCGGTCCCCTAGAACCACTTAAGCCTAACTAACCTTAGGACATCACACACATCCATGCCCGAGGCAGGATTCGAACCTGTGACCGTAGCGGTCGCGCGGTTCAGACTGAAGCGCCTAGAACCGCTCGGCCACACTGGCCGGCACAAACAACTGACATTATAGTATTTAAATTTGGCATGCAGCTAGTCAATACTATAGTGAAAAATTCTGTGGAAGAATTTTTCATTTTCTACAATAGTAAGACATTTATATACGAGAGAAGTCCTAAGATTCGGTACATTATTTTTTCACAGAAATTTGGAGAGCTGTAAAAATCTCGGAAAAAAAGGTATCAATATTCTGTTCCTCAGATATTTGTAATAATGATATATCAAACTTTATAAAAAAATACATTAATTTCGTTGTTCGTTTTTCAAAAAAGGAACAATTGTAATTTAGTTACATTGCGATGAAAACTTTAGATTTTATATTAGGTTTTTTTCAAAGTACTGCGACTTCGCACACCTCCCCCAATTGTGCCAGTCACAGCGGAGCATTGGCTTTTGAACAAGGTTGTGTAATATCTTCTGGTTGTTGGTTAAAATGCACTTAACTGTTGACAAACTTGTATTCGTGATTGAAACTTATTTTGTGATGAAATCTCATGATGTGTGTCAGCAAAAACTCAGAGAAAAATCTGAAAACATGGCACCAATGAGGAATGTTGTTTAGAAGGTAGTTAAATAATTTTGCGAAACAGGTTGCGATAGACAAGAAACGTGCCACACTCAGATCCGTTTTAACGGCGCAGGTCAGTCAGGATATTGAAGCAGCAGTTAAATAATCTCTCCATATATTTTTTCGTAGATTAAGCCAGGAAAATAACATTTCACTTGGTTCAACGAACACTGCAGCGAGAAGACTACTGATAAATTATCCGTACCGCATGCAGGTTTTCTATGACCTGAATAATGCTAAGAAGGGTTCGCTATTGTCATTGATCCAAGGCTGTCAATAGAGGCAACAGTGGAATTTTAGATAAATTGTTTTTCACAGATGAAACTTGGTTTCGTCTTGGTGGGTATTTTAGTAGCTGGATACACATTGGACACTGACAGTCCGCACACGTTTACTGTCTTTCGCCTACTCCCACACTAAATTTGCGTATGGAGTGCGTTTTCAAGACGGAAAATAATAAGACCTTTGTTTTTGAAGTAACTGTGGATACTGCCGTCTCTCAAGACATTATCCAACAGTTCACAGGCTTACTGCAAGAGGACGAGCGTGACTACTGGTTGAAACAGAACGGCACCACTTATCATAAAAATGGTTCAAATGGCTCTGAGCACTATGGGACTCAACTGCTGTGGTCATAAGTCCCCTAGAACTTAGAACTACTTAAACCTAACTAACCTAAGGACAGCACACAACACCCAGCCATCACGAGGCAGAGAAAATCCCTGACCCCGCCGGGAATCGAACCCGGGAACCCGGGCGTGGGAAGCGAGAACGCTGCCGCACGACCACGAGATGCGGGCCCACTTATCATAGATCTTGCTCTACTATCGAGACGTTACACGATTTTTTTGGTGAACGAATAATTTCAACAGGATTATGTCCACCACAATGGTCCAGACTTCTTCTTGGGGGCTACTTAAAGGACATTATCTACAGGAGCAATCGGGCTACCCTGCAGGAATTGAAGGCAACTATTACGAAAGCTATCATCAAAATAGACAGTGTAAAGCTAACAAGAGTAAGAGTAGCCAGGAACACGGTCAAATGTGTTGACGATGGATAGAAATGGTTGGACAACATATCCAACACCTGCTGTATTGCAAGTTTGCCAATCCTGTACGTGCTTAATAAATGTTTCATTTCAGCAAGAATGCGCTGAAGCTGTAATTATGTAGGATATATGTGAATATTAAATTGAATATTAAATTATAACTAAAAAGAGGTAGGACCGCATATATTTAGACGTTGTGACAGGACCAGTAGGGGCCACATAATTTAAAGTTTGCCAAAAATGTTTGACATAAGGACTATACTTAGTTTCTAATACTTCATCCGTGTTTGAATGTAACTTATATAAACCGTTACCGGTTACAAATATCAGACAATTGAAATTTTTTCATTGTAGACAATCACTGTCGTTCAGAAGGACATTTCATCGTGAAATAACCAGGTTAATCTACGGCTTCCAAACATTAACTCCGTATTTGTGTCCTCACTTTATGCACCCATATTGTTTCTTAGCAGCAGTTTTACATCGGATGGATGTATCGGCATCTACCTAGGTAATCCGCAAGCCACCACACGGTGGCCGGCGGAAGGTACCCTGTACCACTACTAATCATTTCCTTTCCTGTTCCATAGAGCGAGGGAAAAACGACAGTCTATATGCCTCCATATGAACCCTAATTACTCAGACCTTATCTTCACCTGTCTTACTTGCAAAGTATGTTGGCGGCAGTACAATCGTTCGGCAGTCAGCTTCAAATGTCGCTTCTCTAAATTTTCTCTATAGTATTTCTAGAAGACAAGGTCACCTTTCCTCCAGGGACTCCTATTTGAGTTACCGAAGCACCAATGTAACACTTACGTTTTGTTCGAACCTATGACTAACAAATCTTACAACTTTCCTCTGAATTGCTTCGATGTCTTCCTTCAGTCCGACCTGGTACGGATCCCAAACTCTCGAGCAGTGCTCAAGAATAGGTCGCTCTAGCGTTTTACCCTACTGGCCATTAAAATTGCTACACCAAGAAGAAGTGCAGATGATAAACGGGTATTCATTGGACATATATATTATACTAGAACTGACATGTGGTAATATTTTCACGCAATTTGGGTGCATAGATCCTGAGAAATCAGTACCCAGAACAACCACCTCTGGCCGTAATAACGGCCTTGATATGCCTGGGCATTGAGTCAAACCGAGTTTGGATGGCATGTATAGGTACAGCTGCCCATGCAGCTTCAACACGATACCACAGTTCATCAAGAGTATTGACTGGTCTATTGTAACGAGCCACTTGCTCGGCCACCATTGGCCATACGTTTTCAATTGATGAGAGATCTGGAGAATGTGCTGGCCAGGGCAGCAGTCGAACAGTTTCTGTATCCAGAAAGGCCCGTACAGGACCTGCAACATTCGGTCGTGCATTATGCTGAAATGTAGGGTTTCGCAGGGATCGAATGAAGGGTAGAGCCACGGGTCGTAAGACATCTGAAATGTAACGTCCACTGTTCAAAGTACAGTCAATATGAACAAGAGGTGACAGAGACGTGTAACCAATGGCTCACCATACCATCACGCCAGTATGGCGATGACGAATACACGCTTCCAATGTGCGTTCACCGCGATGTCGCCAAACACGGATGAGACCATCATGATGCTGTAAACAAAACCTGGATTCATCCGAAAAACTGACGTTTTGCCATTCGTGCACCCAGGTTCGTCGTTGAGTACACCATCGCAGGCGCTCCTCTCTGTGATTCAGCGTCAGGGGTAACCGCAGCCATGGTCTCCGAGCTGATAGTCCATGCTGCTGCAAACGTCGTCGAACTGTTCGTGCAGATGGTTGTTGTCTTGCAAACGTCCCCATCTGTTGACTCATGGATCGAGACGTGGCTGCACGATCCGTTACAGCCATGCGGATAAGATGCCTGTCATCTCGACTGCTAGTGATACGAGACCGTTGGTATCCAGCACGGCGTTCCGTATTACCCTCCTGAACCCACCGATTCCATATTCTGCTAACAGTCATTGGATGTCGACCAACGCGAGCAGCAATGTCGCGATACGATAAACCGTAATCGTGATAGGCTACAATCCGACCTTTATCAAAGTCGGAAACGTGATGGTACGCATTTCTCCTCGTTACACGAGGCATCATAACAACGTTTCACGAGGCAACTCCGGTCAACTGCTGTTTGTGTATGAAAAATCGGTTGAAAACTTTCCTTATGTCAGCACGTTGTAGGTGTCGCCACCGGCGCCAACCTTGTGTGAATGCTCCGAAAAGATAATCATTTGCATATCACAGCATCTTCTTCCTGTCGATTAAATTTCACGTCTGTAGCACGTCATCTTCGTGGTGTAGCAATTTTAATGGCCAGTAGTGTATATACGGTCTCCATTCCAGGTGGACGACCCCTTCCCAAAATTCTCCCAATAAACCAAACTCGAACATCCGCCTTCCCTATCACAGTTCTCACATGTTCGTTCCATTTCATATCGCTTTGCAACGTTACGCCCAGATATTTGAACGACTTGATTGTGTCAAACATGACACTAATAATATTGGAACCGAGCTTTACAGGTTTGTTATTCCTGCTTATCCGCATGAACTTACGTTTTTCCACGTTTAGAGCTAGCTTCCATTTATCACTACAACTAGAAATTTTGTCTAAGTAATTTTGTATCTTCCTACAGTCACCCAACGTCGACGCCTTACCGTACACCACAGCATCATCAGCAAACAACCGCAGATTGGTGCCCACCCTGTCCGTCTAATCACTTATGCGTACAGAGAACAGCAACGGTCCTATGACACTTCCATGGGACACTACCGAAGACAGCCTTATCTCTGATGAAAATTCGGAATCGAAGTTTACATACTAGGTTCCATTACTTAAGAAGTTTTCGAGCCACTCACATATCCGTGAACTTATTCCATATGCTCGTACCTACGTTAACAGCCGGCTACGGGTCACCATGTCAAATGATTCCCCGAAATCTAGAAATATGGAATCTGCCGGTTGCCCTTCATCCATTGTCATCTGAGAAAAGGGCAAGCCACGTTTCGAACGACCGATTCTTTCTAAATCATGCAGATCCGTGGACATAAGCTTCGTAGTCTCAAGAAAGTTTATTATATTCAAATTGAGAATATGTTAAAGGATTCTGTGGTAAACCGAAGTTAGGGATATTGGTCTGTCCTTCTTTTACCCTTGTTATACACTGAAGTCATCTGCGCTTTTTTCCAGTCACTTGGGACTTTGTGCTGGGCAAGAGATTCACAATGAATACCATCTAGATAAGTCGCCAATACTGTAGAGTATTCTTTGTAAAACCAAATTGCGATTACAGCTGTACCTGGTGATTTATTTACTTTCAAATCTCTCAGTTGCCAGGGATGCGATTAACTATATCGTCCAAACGCGACTCTGTCCGATGGTCAGATGATGGTAGGTTTGTATGGTTCTCCTGTGCGAACGATTACTTGAACGTGAAATTTGAAACTTCGGCTTTCGTTTCGCTATCTTCAACTGCCACACCTGGCTGGTCAACAGGGAACGAATGGATGCCCTAGACCCGCCAGCGATTTCACATGGGCCCAGAATTTTCTCTGGTTTTCTGCCAGTTCTTTTGCTAAGGTATGATGGTGGTAGTTGTTGTACGTTTCGCGCATATATCTTTCCACAGACGCACGAATCTACTAACTTTTGCTTGTAGTCATTTGTGCGTTCTCTTTTGAACCGAGGACGCAACAGCCTCTGCTTGCTCAGCAGCTTCCGAATTGCGTTATTAATCCATTGTGGGTCTTTTGCGTCCTTTGTCCACTTACTACGCACATAACTTTCCAGTTGATGATTTAATGTCTGCTTAAATTTTGTCCATAGTTCCTCTATGTCCATCTTACTGCAACTAGAAGGGTGGTAGGTAGGAATTACTGACTCAAATCTATAAATTAAAAAATAAAAACAACTTATAATAGCCAGCATGCACCCATATTAACATATTAATTTGTGATGTAATGTAAAATCAGTCGTTCCAAATCATTACCATATATTATGCAAATGATCCAAGGAACATAAAACCATCTAACTAAATTCTATTGTTCTGAAGAAAAATTAAATCAAGTTACGCGGGACTTAGATGGCTGGCGTCGTTAAGACATCGCGTCCCCTTATTCAATGTATTATAAAGCTTTTGGCATTTACAACTGAAAGTTAGTTTCTACAATGAAACCTGAAATTCCTTTAATCAGCGCAGATATCAGTAAAAAAATGGTTCAAATGGCTCTGAGCACTATGGGACTCAACTGCTGAGGTCATTAGTCCCCTAGAACTTAGAACTAGTTAAACCTAACTAACCTAAGGACATCACAAACATCCATGCCCGAGGCAGGATTCGAACCTGCGACCGTAGCGGTCCTGCGGTTCCAGACTGCAGCGCCTTTAACCGCACGGCCACTTCGGCCGGCTAGATATCAGTACTCAAGTAATAAAACAGTCCACACAGTCTTATTTGATCGATGTTATATTACCACAGCCAATGACATAACTTACGATAGAAACGACGTTTGACGTTGAGATAAATCTAAGGATGTGGTAAGGATAAGGATATGATAATATAAGTAATTCTTCCGCGGATGTCACTAAGAGGATTGTAAGGTTTAACGTCCTCATTTGACGGACGGATCATCATCAATATTTCTCTTGTCCTTGTTTCATTAGATAATTTGGATAAGTTAGGAATTGAATCCGGGACATAAGTGTGAAGTCTGGCAATAAGGAATTTAACGCTGTTATATCTCCTCCCCAAGCCCGCCAGATATTGGCGACGAGCATTTTTACTATCACCACCAAGATTCGAACCAGGTGTCTTCGAGTCGAGCGCCACCACTCACTCATTCATTAGCGGTATCTGCTACCAGAATCAATAATGAATCTGTCAGATATTACAAGGCGCTGTATGCAATATTAACATGTAACACGTTTGCTATTAACGTGCAGACACCTTTCACAGCTTAATGTGTATCATGTTGTCACATGCTGCAAAGGCAAAATTGGTCAATTTGGTCGGAGAAATACTTACGTTTCGCCAAATTAAATGTACGTTTTTCCTGTTTCTTACGTATAAAGTTATAACAGCAACTTGTCTTACAAAATCGAACTTGTAGTTTCCAAAATAGCCGGTAGTGTGTCTCTGGTTCTGCTTTTTGGACACAATCACTGAGGAGAGTAGTCATGTGGGTAACTCAACTAAGATTGGCAGTAACTATTAGCGCTCTCTGGTAGAAGAGGATACCGTTAGGAACTGTAATGAGCAAATCATGAAGGCTTCCTAAAAAATAATGTCATCTAGCTATGAATGTTAGCAGTAAGCGTGGTAACTTTAGGTAGACACAGAGTACCACTCGTTTTCGCCAGTGTGGTCGAACGCATGCATACACCGCTGACTTCACGCTCAATGATTGCGAATTGGGCGCAAAAGTGACGCTGTCACGCGCTACCTGTAAGCTAACAAGCCAAAATGCAGCAGATAAAGATCACGAATCGACAAGCAAGATAGAGGTACAGCCAGTGACAAAGAGGGCAGAGTTCCAGCAAACAGCAAAGTTCGACTCCGACGCTACGTACTGAACATACGTCCTTATCAAAACGCGAAACGTGAAATAATTTTTTTCTTTTTTAGATCATATTAAGGTACTGCCAAGAAGAACCTTTAGGAGAATTTACTATCTTTTTGATTTAGCAATCTCGATTGATTTGGGCCCTGTCAGTCACGGAGTGCAAGCATACAGTGTCTCCCAACCACAGTATCGCACAAATAAGCCACGAGGTTGAGGAGGATACAAAGTAACTATGTAGGAAAACAGCATAAAATCCCCCACTACTCTGTCGAAACTAGCGCCTCGAATGATCACCAATCGACAACACGAACTATGTGAGTGAGGAGAATTGTCATTAGCCTTTTACACTAAAAAGTACTTGTAAAACTTGCCCGTAAGTACATCTGGACTGTGGTTAGTGGTTTCCTTTGTACATTTGCCTATACGTATCTATTAGCTCTACAGCTTTGCTCCAAGCAAAGAACTATGTTCCACGCATTACTCCATCTGACTACCAACTTTTTCGATCAATGGCATGCAGCCTGGCTGACCAGCAGTTACGTTCAGATGAACAAGTGCAAAATTGGATCGATTCATATGGAAGGTGGGATAGGACTTAACCATTACAGCGTTTCCACGTTTGTTTTGATGGGTTTTGCGACATGGAGACGAGCATTGTCATGCTACCACATCACGTTTTTATATCTATCGCCGTATTGTCGCCGTTTGTCTCTCAGTGCTCTGCTGAAACGCATCAACAGCCCGAAAGATGGGAGAAAGTAGTGGCCAGATGCACCGACATGGTGGTGGAAGAAAGAAGACTTTAGAAGTTACTGAAATTGACGGAAACGATCACAGGACATAGTTATGCCAAATGTAGAAAGAATCTTGTCAGAAAATAAATTTTATCCACTTGTTATGTCTGAGGCAGCATCAAAGTTGGGGGAAGAAGCAGATGTGCTGCAGAGACTGCTGCATAGCTGCAGCATTGCGTAATGACCGTCGCAGCACTTGACGGGTATGACTGAATGCTGTTGTGCTGCACTGTGGAATTATAAAAAATGGCTAAGTGTGCTCTGGGTTTCTGCTTTCAGTATCCGCATGCAATAAGCCAGAAGCATTTCCGGGGAACTCTCAGTTCTGCCGTTTAGAGAAGCTCTCAGTTGGTAACAGAAAACACTGCTCCTGTCTCTTTAGAGGGAACACGTGGCTTCACTCCGGTGTCGGATCGTAACAGCGGCTGACGTGGCACGCAGCAGAACTCCCCTCCACACTGAGTCCACTAAGGTACCTACCGGCCTTTTAGCAGAGAACGTCGGGAACGTCGCCATTTGCCTATAAGCCAGTAATCCCAGCTTCCACCCCATATCCTAACTGCCAAATGTAAAATAGTTTCAAACGCCTAATTACAAATAATCTACAGTTTGAAGTTAAGCATGTAAAACTTTTATGGTTGAAGATGAATATGGTCTGGTCAATTTGGGCTCCGTTTTAAGAAAAGCTACTTTTTTACCCATCTCACTGTTTATGACGTCGTCTACTGAACTATTTGTCGTAGAATGATATAATTTGGCAGGTAAATTTATGCCCTAGTGCACCAATCTCGGTCGGAAAGCACGATAACCAATGTCTCGTGATCACGATTAAACGCAAACCGTCTCTGTGGTGCACCAACTTTAATCACCGGGCAGCAAACGGTCGTCAGCCAACCGTGCATATTACCGCGGTTAGCAGCGTGTATTTCAATGGAAAATGCTCTCGAGATTCAAAGGTATTAATAGAGATATGGAATTCCCACAGATTTGCATCACTAGACTGGCAATATCGTATGCAGCACCACTACTATCACTGCCGCCAGCAATTTAGAATAGCAATACTGTAGCAAAGGCAAAGGACGTACAAACAGCTTTTTATTTACTGATAAAACACTCGTAGGAAATGGGAATAATCTGATACAACTGTGTTACCTTCAGAGGTTTGACATAACGGTCAATACATGCGTCGTGTTTGACTGTAATTTTTCATACAGTAGACGGAAGATACAAAGAAAAGGAGATGTCTCAATGCAAACATAACTGGAAACATGTTATACATTTTTGCTTTTTGCACTGTATGTAAGCCTAAATGGTTACATTTACATTCTCTTATGCAAAATGCTGACAGTGTCTAAATAGTTTATGTATATTTTAGGGAGTTTCATAATCTAGTATTAACAGAAGTAACTTAATTATGTGCTTTTAACTAATTTGATCAACTTCGGCTTTTCTTCGAGTAGCACGCTCGTTATGAAAGTGCGCCTACAAGTGGAACGTGCTTTTTGTCGTTGGTTCAAAAAATGGCTCTGAGCACTATGGGACTTAACATCTGTGGTCATCAGTCCCCTAGAACTTAGAACTACTTAAACCTAACTAACCTAAAGACATTACACACATCCATGCCCGAGGCAGGATTCGAACCTGCGACCGTGGCAGTCGCGCGGTTCCGGACTGAGCGCCTAGAACCGCACGACCACCGCGGCCGGCTTTTGTCGTTGGTAACAAGTGTCTATTCATCTGAGTGTTCTCACGAAAACTACAGTCTGCCTAAAACGCGTATATAAGTAACTTGCTGCGCTTCCCATAACACGATTCTACACTATATGTGTTAAATTCAACAGGAAGGGCCATGAAAATATTTTCTCAACTGCAAAAATTCCTTAATCCACCTCCTAAAGTTCGTTTCAGATAATCTTGTTAGTACCACACTCACACTTCCTGACGCCGCCATCTTAACTCACCAAACGTCAGGCTTCAGTAAAACATACGTCTTTGCCAGTCTAATAATGTATATGTGGAATTTCCACAGGGCCACCTAGATACATGTCTACTAGACAATCGATGTGAGTGACGTCATTGTCACATGGTCTCACTTTTGTCAACAAGCAAAAGTGTATTTATAGCGCGCTGCTAGTCAGTTCGTTTATGTCTGGCAAAACGAAAAACTTTTCCACCTATGAGATGGATACACGTTTCGAAATGTTTGGTGCGAATGCATCAGTTCCTGAAAGTACAGTATCTGATCAAACGCATCCGGACACCCCCCAGAAACATACGTTTTTTCATATTAGGTGCATTGTGCTGCCACCTACTGCCAGGTACTCCATAACAGAGACCTCAGTAATCATTAGACATCGTGAGAGAGCAGAATCGCTCCGCGGAACTCACGAACTTCGTACTTGGTCAAGTGACTGGGTGTCACTTGTGTCATACGTCTGTACGCGAGATTTCCACACTCCTAAACATCTCTAGGTCCATCGCTTCCGATGCGATAGTGAAGTGGAAACGTGAAGGGACACGTACAGCACAAAAGCGTTCTGTTGACTGACAGAGACCGTCGACAAGTAAAGAGGGTCGTAATGTGTAACATGCAGACATCTATCCGATGGCAGGTTGTGGGTATGGCGAATGCCCGGTGAACGTCATATGCCAGAGTGTGTAGTGCCAACAGTAGAATTCAAGGTGGTGGTGTTATGGTGTGGTCGTGTTTTTCATGGAGGGAGCTTGCGCCCCTTGTTGTTTTGCTTGGCAATACATTGATGTTTTAAGCATCTTGCTTCCCACTATTGAAAAACAATTCAAGGATGGCGATTGCGTCTTTCAACACAATCAAGCATCTGTTCATAATGCACGGCCTGTGATGGAGTGGTTACACGACAATAACGTCCCTGTAATGGACTGGCATGCACAGAGTCCTGACCTGAATACTATAGAACACCCTTGGGATGTTTTGGAACGCCGACTTCGTGCCACTGAACGACATCTATACCTCTCAGTGCAGCACTCCGTGAAGAATGGCCTGCTATTCCCCAACAAACCTTCTAGCACCTGATTAAATATATGCCTGCGAGAGTAGAAGCTGTCATAAATGCTAAGGGTGGGCCAATACCATACTGAATTGCAGCATTATCGATGGAGGGCGCCACGAACGTGTAAGTCATTTTCAGCCAGGTTTCCGAATACATTTGATAACATAGTGTAAAAGAACTGACGGGTGCATTATAAAAGAGGAAATATACAGACAGAGTCTCGTTTCGGTTATCATTTTTTTCCGTTCAGATCGGATACCTACGTCATTTAATAATAAAATTCACCAAATATATGTAAATTAAGACATCTGATAGTTATTTTTAAGAAAAATGCACGTCTTCCTATTTCTAACTATATAGTGCCCATAAAATCCAGTTTTCATTGAAAATAAAAATTCCTAATTATCATTATTTTATAAAAAATAATTAATCAAGTTTGTATGATTAAAAACCACAAATGCTTATATAACATGCACCTTTGTTTAAAATTTTATGTCCACTTCGATTAGAGACCAGGCGTTCCACACAGCGAGCAGGCACCCCACCATAGAGTGACACCGCTTCTCGAAAACGATCTAACTTATTTTAGCATATTTAATATCTCGAACATTTTTGAGAGTTTCTTCGAACTGTTTTGGGAGAGGAATGTTTGTGTTTTGAATTTCACATACGATAAATACAAAAAATTACAAAACCCGACTGTTGTGTGGTCCTCTAGTCCGAGAAAAACAGGCAGTATAGTCACCTGTGGAGAAACAATTTAATTCTACTCCTGGTGAGTTTGATTCATAAATAAATAACCTTCCTGGATTCATCTCAAGTTTAGACCGGGGTATAAAATTCCTCTGTAGTACATTGAAACACCCCGCCATCTTAACTGTGGGCTTATAAAACCCTGGTCGTCTCGATAAAACCTAGCATGAGCCACAAACAGATTTAATTGTGGTCATCTCCCTCGTTTGACTCTGGTGGAGGTCGGTGCACCGTGTTTTTGTGATGGACTGGGTTAAATGACGACTTTACCGCGGTTAACTTTTAATCGAAGCTGGCGCAGTCGGTGGTCAGTGCTATATGTGGCTACTGCCTCCGAAATGAGCTGAAAATGGAGTTAGTGGAAAAGTAATAAATTAGAACATCGCACCTGAGGCTGAAGTATTGCAGCATTAGCAACTGAAATGTGGATTTGAGGAGGGTGGCAGTGAGAAAAAGTGACAAAAAGATTTGAACTCATTTTCGAAGTCACACTACAGGCCATTCAAATTGCTACACCAAGAAGAAATGCAGATGATAAACGGGTATTCATTGGACAAATATATTATACTAGAACTGACATGTAATTGCATTTTCATGCAATTTGGGTGCATTGATCATGAGAAATCAGTACCCAGATCAACCACCTCTGGCCGTAATAACGGCATTCATACGCCTGGGCATTGAGTCAAACAGAGCTTGGATGACGTGTACAGGTACAGCTGCCCATACAGTTTCAACACGATACCACAGTTCATCAAGAGTAGTGACTGGCGTATTGTGACGAGCCAGTTGATCTGCCACCATAGACCAGACGTTTTCAATTGGTGAGAGATCTGGAGAATGTGCCGGCCAGAGCAGCAGTCCAACATTTTCTGTATCCAGAAAGGCCCGTACAGGACCTGCAATATGCGGTAGTGCATCATCCTGCTGAATTGTAGGGTTTCGCAGGGACCGAACGAAGGGTAGAGCCATGGGTCGTAACACATCTGAAATGTAACGTCCACTGTTCAAAGTGCCATCAATGCGAACAAGACGTGCCCGAGACGTGTAACGAAAGGCACCCCATACAATCTCGCCGGGTAATACGCCAGTATGGCGACGACGAACACACGCTTCCAATGTGCGTTCACCGCGATGTCGCCAAACACGGATGCGAACATCATGGTGCTCTAAACAGAACCTTGATTCATCCGAAAAAATGACGTTTTGCCATCCGTGCACCTAGGTGCTCCAGTCTGTGATGCTGCCATGGTCTCCGAGCTGATAGTCCATGCTGCTCCAAACGTCGTCGAACTGTTTGTGCAGATGGTTGTTGTCTTGCAAACGTCCCCATCTGTTGACTCAGGGATCGAGACGTGGCTGCACGATCCGTTACAGCCATGCGGATAAGATGCCGGTCATCTCGACTGCTAGTGATACGAGGCCGTTCGGATCCAGCACGCATTTCTCCTCCTTACACGAGTCATCACAACAACGTTTCAGGAGGCAACGCCGGTCAACTGCTGTTTTTGTATGAGAAATCAGTTGGAAACTTTCCTTATGTCAGCACGTTGTAGGTGTCGCCACCGGCGCCAACCTTGTGTGAATGCTCTGAAAAGCAAATCATTTGCATATCACAGCATCTTCTTCCTGTCGGCTAAATTTCGCGTCTGTATCACGGCATCTTCGGCAGTAGTGTAGCAGTCGCTAAGTGCCCTCTTTCTCATATACTGAATGAATACCTCCTGGTAATTTGGGGTCATGAGTTGCGTTGCGTCAGGACATACAGTTACTCAGTTTTCTTACTATCTTAAACCTGAACGTAAGTTTATACTTCTTAATAAGTAAATTACGTCAGAATTTGAAATATTTAAATTCAGCCAATAATTATCATATAAAATCCTAAAAATATAATTTTTGTTGCATCTTCAGACCTTTAGCTAGGCCACCTGCAACTAGGATTTACCACCGTCTTAGATGCTTTGTAATAGAGACGTGGTACTGGACTTGAATAACGATCAGTTTCGACAAACGTGATGGCGTCTTTACGTTTGAAGCGTATTCCATATGTAAATGTTAACCACCAAAGATGCGCTTTTGGTATTGAGAAACGCGATAATTCAATATATTTCAGATCTGAGTGTGACAATCTGCTCACTTTAATCGAAACCTATTCTGATTGCATCTTCAATTCATCTGTTGGGGAGACGATACGCAGCAATATACACTCCTGGAAATTGAAATAAGAACACCGTGAATTCATTGTACCAGGAAGGGGAAACTTTATTGACACATTCCTGGGGTCAGATACATCACATGATCACACTGACAGAACCACAGGCTCATAGACACAGGCAACAGAGCATGCACAATGTCGGCACTAGTACAGTGTATACCCAACTTTCGCAGCAATGCAGGCTGCTATTCTCCCATGGAGACGATCGTAGAGATGCTGGATGTAGTCCTGTGGAACGGCTTGCCATGCCATTTCCACCTGGCGCCTCAGTTGGACCAGCGTTCGTGCTGGACGTGCAGACCGCGTGAGACGACGCTTCATCCAGTCCCAAACATGCTCAATGGGGGACAGATCCGGAGATCTTGCTGGCCAGGGTAGTTGACTTACACCTTCTAGAGCACGTTGGGTGGCACGGGATACATGCGGACGTGCATTGTCCTGTTGGAACAGCAAGTTCCCTTGCCGGTCTAGGAATGGTAGAACGATGGGTTCGATGACGGTTTGGATGTACCGTGCACTATTCAGTGTCCCCTCGACGATCACCAGTGGTGTACGGCCAGTGTAGGAGATCGCTCCCCACACCATGATGCCGGGTGTTGGCCCTGTGTGCCTCGGTCGTATGCAGTCCTGATTGTGGCGCTCACCTGCACGGCGCCAAACACGCATACGACCATCATTGGCACCAAGGCAGAAGCGACTCTCATCGCTGAAGACGACACGTCTCCATTCGTCCCTCCATTCACGCCTGTCGCGACACCACTGGAGGCGGGCTGCACGATGTTGGGGCGTGAGCGGAAGACGGCCTAACGGTGTGCGGGACCGTAGCCCAGCTTCATGGAGACGGTTGCGAATGGTCCTCGCCGATACCCCAGGAGCAACAGTGTCCCTAATTTGCTGGGACGTGGCGGTGCGGTCCCCTACGGCACTGCGTAGGATCCTACGGTCTTGGCGTGCATCCATGCGTCGCTGCGGTCCGGTCCCAGGTCGACGGGCACGTGCACCTTCCGCCGACCACTGGCGACAACATCGATGTACTGCGGAGACCTCACGCCCCACGTGTTGAGCAATTCGGCGGTACGTCCACCCGGCCTCCCGCATGCCCACTATACGCCCTCGCTCAAAGTCCGTCAGCTGCACATACGGTTCACGTCCACGCTGTCGCGGCATGCTACCAGTGTTAAAGACTGCGATGGAGCTCCGTATGCCACGGCAAACTGGCTGACACTGACGGCGGCGGTGCACAAATGCTGCGCAGCTAGCGCCATTCGACGGCCAACACCGCGGTTCCTGGTGTGTCCGCTGTGCCGTGCGTGTGATCATTGGTTGTACAGCCCTCTCGCAGTGTCCGGAGCAAGTATGGTGGGTCTGACACACCGGTGTCAATGTGTTCTTTTTTCCATTTCCAGGAGTGTAGTATGATCCATTGAAGAATAACTATCCGGTGTTTAGAGAATCTGACAAGTCGGTTTCAATACAGACATCAAATCAACTCGCAGATGTAATTCTCACACAGTTACAGGGCAGTATAACCGTATACCGAATCCTAAATCCTAAAGTACAAAACAATTTCTAGGAACAACTAAAAGTTTACGTCGTTCCTGGTCTACCTTATTCAAATAAACTTAAAGTCTCCTTACTTGACTGTACGTCTCTTCCGCTGCACGTATCGTATACAATGCGGAGGGACAATAATAAAAGACATTTCAGCGCATGCAGAAATTTTCCACTTTCTTAACACATAAATGGTACCGACAGAATTATGCTGTGGGCAACCGCAGATGAAGTAATCCGCATCTGACAAATAAACCGGTTCCACATGTGTAAGAACCTTTATTTAAGCACGACTAGTTTCGTGATATCAGAATTCATCCTCAAGTATCGTACGTCGCTAAATGGGCTTAATGGTTTGGCGACATGTGTACAAAGGAGGAAGTGGTTTGATATCAAGAAAGCGATGGTGTTCCTATTAATAAAGGTTCACGTAAAGCTGGAACAGGTTTATTTGTCAGTTACGGTACAAAATACCCTCCGGTACACGCTGTATAGTGATTTGCGGAGCACAAATATGTAACTGAGATTGACTGTCTGTGGTTCAGCTGGTTCGCCTTAATTTTGGGTTTCAGACTCTTCCATTCTAGAATGAGATTTTCACTCTGCAGCGGAGTGTGCGGTGATATGAAACTTCCTGGCAGATTAAAACTGTGTGCCGAACCGAGACTCGAACTCGGGACCTTTGCCTTTAGCGGGCAAGTGCTCCACCAACTGAGCTACCCAAGTACAACTCACGCCCCGTACTCACAGCTGTACTTCTGCCAGTACCTCGTCTCCTACCTTCCAAACTTTACAGAAGCTCTCCTGCGAAACTTGCAGAACTAGCACTCCTGAAAGAAAGGATATTGCGGAGATATGGCTTTGCCACAGCCTGGGGGAAGTTTCCAGAATGAGATTTTCACTCTGCAGCGGAGTGTGAGCTGATATGAAACTTCCTGGCAGATTAAAACTGTGTGCCGGACCAAGACTCGAACTAGGGACCTTTGCCTTTCGCGGGCGAGTGCTCTACCAAGTGAGAGCTTCTGTAAAGTTTGGAAGGTAGGAGACGAGGCACTGGCAGAAGTAAAGCTGTGAGGACGGGGCGTGAGTCGTGCTTCGGTAGCTCAGTTGGTAGAGCACTTGCCCGCGAAAGGCAAAGGTCCCGATTTCGAGTCTCGGTCCGGCACACAGTTTTAATCTGCCAGGAAGTTTCAGACTCTTCCTTTGTTTACTGATGTTTTATTGTTGTTAATATTGTCGTGATCTTCAGTCCGAAGAAGATTTCATCGACCAGTTGCTGCTGTAGCCAAGTACAAAATAAGAAAAAAAAATTCAAAGAACTTCCTGTAAGTCTACAAATGCTATTAACGTATGTTTGCCTTTCTTTAATGTATCTTGTAAGGGATGTCACAGGGTCAATATTGCCCCGCGTGTTCCTACATTTCTCTGGAATCCGAATTGATCTTCCCTGACGTCAGCTCCTACTAGGTTTTCCCTTCTTCTGTGAAGTATTTTGCAACCATGGATTGTTAACCTGATAGTTCGGTTATACTCAGACGTGTCAACGCCATAATTCCATTTTGGCAGGCGTTAACTTACGTGCAGGTATCAGAGATGACACGCGCTAGAAATGGGGCTACGAACCTGTAGTAGAAACTCAGTGACATTTTCCACTCTTTCGGTGACATTCGTGTGCTGCAGCTGTCGAGGTCGTCATGTCTGCTAAGTCGCTCGATTTCCAGTTGCGGGAGCCAGACGGCAGCCGAGCATTAGGGCCGCATGAAAAATGTACCGCCCTGCGAGGCACGTGCAGTGTCCGAGCCAGACGGTCGTGAACGCTCGCCGTAGACGGCCTCGGGGGGTCGCCCTCTCTGGCCTCTGCTGCTCCTGGACGGCCATTGCCCACGGCACAGCCGAGCCGTTCCGTCCCCTGGGGAGCCCTGGACACGAGTCACCTTCGGTTTCGTTGTGTACGTCCGCGTCAGAGCTGTTCACAGCTCGTTCCAGGAGTATTTGTAAATACAGTAAAAACTCGATTAACCGTCACACTTTAAACCGTCAGTTTCTGTTAACCGTCACTACTGTAACAGCATAATAATACTGCAATAACAGAATGCTCTAAGGTGCAGTGACGCGTTCGCTTTGTTTATTTACTCTGTTTTAGTGGGAAGTGAATGTACCTGCCCGCCGTAGAATGGTACATAAAATATGACCTTCAGTTGACGTGCTAACACATCTCCCCCTTTTTGTCTCACTAGCGAGTCAACTATCACCACTGGATCGGTTTCCAGTTGTGGCGAGAAGACTGAAATTGTCGCAGCGTATCTAGCGGGCTGTGTCGTGTTACGTGTCGTCCACTTGAGTAAGCTTTGTTGACCAATATTTTACACTACCCTATTTAGTGCAGGTGTGTGTGATACAGTGACTTGATAAAATGTCTGAAAAACGTAAACGTGTTTTTTTAGGACTTAATCAAAAACTTGAAATTATAAAACGCTTAAGAAAGGGCGAAACTGCGACAAGTGTAGCGCTGATTTATGGTATTGGAAGAACAACAGTTAACGATATAAAACGTGATGCTGATAAAATAGAACATGTGTCAACAATGCAGAGCATGGATGGAGATGTGCGAACAAGAAAGACAATGAAACCTGCAAAATATGATGAATTGGGCACTGCAGTGAACCGATGGTTTATACAAGCAAGAAGTCAGGGGATTCCAGTTTCAGGGCCTATAATAATGGCCAAGGCTGTTGAAATGAACAAGAAACTTGATGGTGACTCGTCTTTTAAAGCAAGTATCGGATGGCTCGACAAGTTTAAATTTCGTCATGGCATTCGCCGACTTGATATCAGTGTAGAAAAACTCAGCGTGGATAGCTCTGTAATTGCTGAGTTCCGGGAACAATTTAAAGAAAAATGGCTGAATTGAATTCTGTTAGGGAGCAAGTTTACAATTGTGATGAAACTGGGATTCATTGGAAGGCTTTACCACAAAAGACATTAGCATCACTCTCTGAAAAAGCTGCTCCAGGTACATTACGTATTTTGCAACTTTTGTAGCTACTGTACGGATGTTTTTCTCATTTAACAAATAGTTTTATTTGCTATTACAATCGTGTTTAATTTGTTTTCGCTCCGAAATATTATTATATTACTGTGAGAGTAATACGTGTCTATACATAAAATAACTGATTGAGGTTATGTTTTGGAGGAATACAGTGTTTCTGTTATCCGTCTAGTCGCTCAACCGTCACGACTACGGTCCCGAAGATGACGGTTAATCGAGTTTCCACTGTACTTCATTTCTTGGTTGTTGCAATCATTTCGTGCAACAACATACACACTGACGTTTGATTTTTCATCTGCAAGATCCATTCAATAAATAAATGGAAAAGTTGTATAAAAATTTCAAAACTTCCGCAAAGGTGGTCTAAGACGTGTATATTTCTATTGTCAAACCACAATTTATGAAAGATGTTTATATTTTATTAATAGGATTAAGTAGGAATAATTAATATTTGTCATGTTGGAAATAATTGTGGTATCAGGAAATGTCTGCACCAAGGTATTGTTGGCAAGAGAAACCGCACTTTAGAGTTCGTAGGAAGTCGGTAGTAGGCGAGACGTGAAGCGAGTCGGTAGCAGGTCTGAAGCGAGAGGTTGAGAGGACCGGTGTCCCTGCCACCCACTAGCTATTATTTATAAGAGATTTAAACGGATGTACAGAGACATCAGCTAACTATTATCTTAAGAGGAACTAATATTATTGAATTAATTTTTTCAGAAACTCAAGACTACTGAAGGTATGTTTGCGCATTGCTAGTTGTAAGATTATTGTAAAACGTAAGACCCATTTGAACGTTTGTAAAATCATGTCATTCAGAATATAATTTTTGCCAGCAATATTGCATTACTGATTATAATCCATCTCAAAAGCCATCAATGTAAAACTTCGCAAAATTTTATTGTTGTCAAGGAAACGTTTAACAATGAATTACGTAACTTCAGCCAAATTAATTAAAGAATAACGTCAGCTTTGGTAATAAATACAGCCACTTATTATGACAGACCACCAGCAGCTAATAGAGTATAGTAAAACAGAGTAAGTATATTCATGTCGCAGTTCGATGTAGCAGTCAGATGGCGATACAGTAACAGTAAAGGAGGTAAGGAACAGTTTTGGGTTATTTCAGGTAACGACTGATGGCCACGACGACGACACATTCTATGTTTGGTCGAAATAATCTGAAAATAACTTTCAATAAGCAGCATTTTAAATTTGTATGCGAAGATTGAGCAAGAGAATTAATTTCAAAGGGAAGATTTCATTTGTTATTATTAAGCAACAGATAAAAATCCTAAGTGAAGGTTTCATAGGATATTGAAGAAGGGAAGGTTGCGTAACAAAAGAGAGATATAGGAGACAGGAAGGTTTCACTGGTATTTCGTTATTATTTTTTTACGGTTCATTCACATTAATGTGAGCAAAGCCCGTATTCGACGTCAGCGTACGATAACCACTCACAGAGAACAGGTGGCTGCACTATTAGTGGATGGTATATAAAACGTATCTGGAGAACGGGTAAAAAAGTCCAATCATTGTCGTAATGCAGAAACGAAGCGATGTGTCTGACGTGCATAAGGGCATCATAATGGGGCTTCGGGCCAAGAGTGGAACCTTTTCGGAAATAGCTATGTATGTAAACTGATCGCGTGTCACTGTGATTAGAGTATACCAATAATGGAAAAACTGTGCATGGATGGCTAACAGTGAAGTTCAGAGGATCCATATCCCTCACCATTCCAATAGAAACAGGTTTACGATAGGGAGACGCTCTTTCATGTGTCCTCTTCAACCTAGCATTAGAGAGAGTGGTTCGGGAGAATAATTTACATCTATACAATGGTCTCCGTTTCGAACACCGTGAAGTAAGACTCCTGGCTTATGCAGATGATATAGTGTTGCTGAGTCAAACTGAAGAAGAACTGATAGACATATACAGATCTCTCAGGCACAGTGCCAGCAAAATGGGGCTTTTGATTAACCAAGAGAAAACCGAATATGTGGGAAAGGTCGAGTCATAAACCCAAATCCTTACTTTGAAATTGACCAACATTCTAAGTTCAGAATAATTCACCAGTTTAAATACCTTGGATCACGTGTCAAGGGTAAAAATATCGTAACAATGGATATAAATGAAAGGGTTATGATGTTTGTACTCACTAAGCAACCCACTCAAAAGTAAAGCTTTGTCGATCATCACAAAGATGAAGATATAGCTACAACACTATCATCTGCCCCATAGTACTGTACAGTTCAGAAAGCTGGACGCTTACAAAGAATGAAAGAGAAAAACTGAATGTTTTCGAAAGAAAAGTAATGAGAATAATCTGGGGAACTGTGTTGGAGAATGGCGTACGGAGAATTCGAAAGAACAATGAAATTTATCAGTTAATGAAGCAACACACTATCATGCAGAAATTAAAAAGTAGGAGACCGAAATGTGCTGGACATGTGGTTAGAATCGAAAACAACAGAACCACCAAGAAAGCATTTGAAGGAAATATTGCCAAAGTTCCGTTGCCTATGCCGAGAGTCACAGGCAGTTGGTGAGACAAGAGCTAAGAGGATTGCACATGTATGGAATGTGTCGTCGTGCAGGGGCAATGGCCTGGTTACACACAACAGGCGAGAGAGAATTGCTTAGCACGCGGGTTTGTGTTAGACGGACACTTTCGTAAAGTGCAAGACAGAGGTATAGCGTCAGCTGTACTGCATTTCACAACTTCGCGTAAGTTCGTCTCAGTTGTGCGACTGGATTCGTGATTTCCTGTCAGGAAGGTCGCAGTTCGTAGTAATAGACGGCAAATCATCGAGTAAAACTGAAGTGATATCAGGTGTTCCCCGGGGAAGCGTCCTGGGACCTCTGCTGTTCCTGATCTATATAAATGACCTGGGTGACAATCTGAGCAGTTCTCTTAGGTTGTTCGCAGATGATGCTGTAATTTACCGTCTAGTAAGGTCATCCGAAGACCAGTATCAGTTGCAAAGCGATTTAGAAAAGATTTCTGTATGGTGTGGCAGGTGGCAGTTGACGCTAAATAACGAAAAGTGTGAGGTGATCCACATGAGTTCCAAAAGAAATCCGTTGGAACTCGATTACTCGATAAATAGTACAATTCTCAAGGCTGTCAATTCAACTAAGTACCTGGGTGTTAAAATTACGAACAACTTCAGTTGGAAAGACCACATAGATAATATTGTGGGGAAGGCGAGCCAAAGATTGCGTTTCATTGGCAGGACACTTAGAAGATGCAACAAGTCCACTAAAGAGACAGCTTACACTACACTCGTTCGTCCTCTGTTAGAATATTGCTGCGCGGTGTGGGATCCTTACAAGGTGGGATTGACCGAGGACATCGAAAGGGTGCAAAAAAGGGCAGCTCGTTTTGTATTATCACGTAGTAGGGGAGAGAGTGTGGCAGATATGATACGCGAATTGGGATGGAACTCATTACAGCAAAGACGTTTTTCGTCGCGGCGGGATCTATTTACGAAATTTCAGTCACCAACTTTCTCTTCCGAATGCGAAAATATTTTCTTGAGCCCAACCTACATAGGTAGGAATGATCATCAAAATAAAATAAGAGAAATCAGAGCTCGAACGGAAAGGTTTAGGTGTTCGTTTTTCCCGCGCGCTGTTCGGGAGTGGAATGGTAGAGAGATAGTATGATTGTGGTTCGACGAACCCTCTGCCAAGCACTTAAATGTGAATTGCAGAGTAGTCATGTAGATGTAGATGTAGTCTACCGCAACAACACGTAACTCTGTCTCAAGAACACCTAAGGGGCGAGTACGACAGATGAATCAGCAGTATAAGTGGAACGAATGCGGTCATTACAAACGAGCATGACGTCAGGACGTCGCTCGTGCTTCCTTTAAACACGCCAGCTTTGATAGCAGCAAGGCACTCGCACTCGCAGTTAGACTTGCAGTTAGATGCGTACTGGGTCGCTGCGTAGCGCTCAGCTCGGTGATCGACATGTTAATCTCTATTAAGCAGATGTGGCAGTGAAGGGCGGCCCATCCAGCAGCAGACGTGAGGGTACAGTACCAGCTCTGGTCCTCTCTGTTGCCGCTGTCAATCATCATCCCAGGATTAGCAGACATGGCGGCAGACTCGCTCGCCGCCAATGCTGACCACATCAGTGAGCCGTCGTCGAGATCGTGCGGGCCTGTGTCATCGCTACGAGTCAGCGTGGACTCGGGGAAGGTCGTTGATATCTCCAAGCCACATTGTACTCGGCAGGAATAAAGGAGTTATGAATTAATAATGTTTCTTTGGCGTTTATGACGCTTCTACAGCCATTTCCTAGCATCCTGACAACTGGAGAGGTCACCGCTCGGCCATCCAGTCCACCCCAGGCGACCAGGACCACCGGAGCGCCTACAGTTCGAATCCTCCCTCGGGCATGGGTGTGTGTGTTTGTCCTTAGGATAATTTAGGTTAAGTAGTGTGTACGCTTAGGGACTGATGACCTTAGCAGTTAAGTCCCTTAAGATTTCACACACTTTTTTTTTTAAGCACTATGGGACTTAACATCTGAGGTCATCAGTCCCCTAGACTTAGAACTGTTTAAATCTAACTAACCTAAGGACATCACACACATCCATGCCCGAGGCAGGATTCGAACCTGTGACCGTAGCATCCGCGTGGTTCCGGACTGAGGGACCACTTCGATCAGGCTGTTCACGGCATGGATCCTCAACCGAGTAGCTTATCTCAGCTGGCCGCGACACAGGACTGGTCGGGTTCTACATCCCTGCCGATACCTTCCAGAACATCATTGACTCGCTTCCTGCAACTGTTGTGCTGCAAAAGGAGGTTATGAAGGCTTTTCACATGTGGTCACATTAATATGACTAGACAGTGTATTATCAGAATGGGCTTGACATGACTGTCTCGCAGTGGAATGTGGTGAAAGTTGTTTGAGTCGAAAGTAGTGGTATGAGTGGGCAGCTAAGTACGAACAGAGTGTAGCAATTGGTAAGCATTCACCGTGTCCTGGATTCTCTGGCTGTGCAGCCATGGAGAACAACGTTCCGAAAGTCTATGAGAGGATATGGGATAACAGGCCTATTACGTTGAATGACACTTAAGCAGTGACGAAATTTGTATCGGAGAAGCCCACCATATTCTCCATGACATACTCATGATCGAGGAAGTGTGAGGGAGGTGGGTTCCAAAGCACCTATCATCAGAAATGAAAGAAAGGCTCATGGATGTGTACGGGAGCCTTTGCAATAGTGAAACTTCTTTATTTAAATGGGTGTGTGTGTGTACTTAAATTGCAGAATGACTGAGAAGATGAAACTTCTACGTTATTTGATTCTGAAACAGCTGAGTAAAACTGAACGTACTTTCTCGTTACTTATTCTTATCATGTCAACAATGACCCACAATATTCTAGCGCAACGCAATCTGAATACTCAAAATTACAACCTGCCTTCAAATAATTAATTCAAATAATGGCCCTGACTAAATAGAAATCTTAACAATAACGTATAGATTTC
The DNA here is from genome assembly GCF_023898315.1 of Schistocerca nitens. Lineage (NCBI taxonomy): Eukaryota > Metazoa > Arthropoda > Insecta > Orthoptera > Acrididae > Schistocerca > Schistocerca nitens. The sequence continues at coordinate 348,240,715 of NC_064620.1, forward strand.
ATTAAGCACTTACCTCACAAAAAATCTTCATTACACGAACTACCGCAATATAGGGAGCGCCAATACTGCCAGCTAAATATAAGATTCCAACTACTGAAGGCACTGACTTCTAATAGGGATATGGTTAGCAAAGGAAAGATTTTGTTGCAGAGCAAACAATGTATTTGCCTTAATAATGTGGCAACCAGTTCAAAAATCATATAATATATGAACATCCGTGACATCCAGTTCCAAAAGATTATATAATCATCGACAAATTACATTTCCATGACGGACACACGTCCAGATCGTCCGCTCGAGCTAACACTACAAACCTCTAACCTCCATCACCTCTGGCTATTCTCTCCCCACATCCATCACAGTTGGCTGTTCACCTCCAAGTACCCAACAGTACTTCCATCACTGCTGGCGACTAACTTCCAACTGCCCGACACTACTGGCGATCAACTTCCAACAACGCGTCCAACCAGCCACAGAGTCTCTTACAAAGGGAGCACAGTCAGAGATCCAATGCAAAGCGCTACAACGCGCTGCCAACAGAGAAGCAGCCCACTTACAATAGTACGGGGCCGAAGAGGAGAAATTTTTTTTTTACTGTAACGGGAGATGGAAGTTGGGTGCATTTTTAGTAACGTGATCAAAAGTGGGCTTCAATCTAGTGGCGACGTTCTTCATCTCCAAAACACAACGAGGTGCAAACTGAAATAAGTGCCTTTGTTTTGGGACCATATGAGACAATTCTTGGACATTATATGCTGGGAGGTCAAAATGTGCACATTGTGAGTGAAAATTTGAAACTGGAATTTTGCGGGAGTAGTGTGGACTGGTGTGCAGTGATGTTCTGTCACTGTGCTGACAATATGAGGCCACACACTGCTAGAGTCACGTTCATGTTTGGGGATGAGCCTCACCGATCCATTTTACCTGGACCATCGCTGCTCGTTACGATCCTCACGAGGCGATGACATCAAGCTGGATTGTGTTTTGTACTGCGACAATCACCCAAGTCCTGAAACTTGAGCCATGATTGGCTGCTTCAGGGTCACTCAAGCAGTGCCGTGTTCCATGCTGCTAGCACTCTGCTTGGTATGTGAACAGTTGCTAGGTAATTACTGCCAGTGGGCAGCGAGCAGTGAGATTGCAGCGGAAAAGCGACAATTCTGCCGGCGAGTCGGCCGGTGTGCCCGAGCGGTTCTAGGCGCTTCAGTCTGAAAACGCGCGACCGCTACGGTCGCAGGTTCGAATCCTGCCTCGGGCATGGATGTGTGTGATGTCCTCAGGTTAGTTAGGTTTAAGTTGTTCTAAATTCTAGGGGACTGATGACCTAAGATGTTAAGTCCCATAGTGCTCAGAGCCATTTTAACCATTTTGAACTGATGACCTCAGATGTTAAGTCCCATAGTGCTCAGAGCCATTTGAACCATTTTGAACTGATGACCTCAGATGTTAAGTCCCATAGTGCTCAGAGCCATTTGAACCATTTTGAACTGATGACCTCAGATGTTAAGTCCCATAGTACTCAGAGCCATTTGAACCATCTGCCGGTGAGCAACGAGGTGCGTTGCGCCAGTAGCAAGCAGCGATATGCCGGCAGTGATGATGTGGCATGAGCGTACCCTTGATACCGTAAAAGACCTGCTTGTCTCATCCCCCCGTATTCCCTGAACCGCGAACCTTCAGATTATAACAATTTTTAACCACGGAAAGAAGCTCTTAGTGGCTCACTGTTCGCTGATAAGGAAGAAGTCCAGGCAGCGGTGCTTAACTGGTTACACTCACGCCCCCACGAATTCCTTGCATAGGGAACTGAGAAGCTCTTCCAGTGCTAGCATAATTGGCTAGAACGTTTCATAGACTTCATGTTCCCAAACAACGACGGAATTTTTATGGATGACAATGCGGCGTGTAGCCCGGCCACAATTGTTCGCGATCGTTTTGAAGCTAATGATTTGGTCACCCGTCGAACAATTCTGGGACACAATGGAGAGGTCAGTTTGTGCACAAAATCCTGCAACGGTAGCACTTTCGCAGTTATGGACAGCTATAGAGGCAGAATGGCTCAATAATTCTACAGGGGATTCCCAACGACTTCTTTAGTCCATGCCACGTCGACTTGCTACACTACGCCGGCCAAAAGCAGGTCCGACAAGATATTAGGATGTACCCCATGACTTTTTTTTTTTTCTTCAGCGTATCTGTTTCACAATTCTTCGTCCTCTAGGCCTCATTCTGGGCACCTACTGTTTGAGCTTCTGACTCTTTCATTCTTCTTCGTTTAAGCAACAAATGCGTTTAATCTTTCTCAGTATTTAAGTTTTGCAGATTATTTGGGTATTGGCCACACCAATGATTTTTTACTATTATCATTATTACTGCATTATGACAAAATTCACTTCTTTTTAAAAACAAAAAATAAATGGTTCAAATGGCTCTGAGCAGTATGGGACTTAACTTCTGAGGTCATCAGTCCCCTAGAACTTAGAACTACTTAAACCTAACTAACCTAAGGACATCACAAACATCCATGCCCGAGGCAGGATTCGAACCTGCGACCGTAGCGATCGCGCGGCTCTGGACTGTAGCGCCTAGAACCGCTTTGTCACTCCGGCTGGCTAAAAATTAAAGACGAGTAACGTAATATGTTAACAACTTGATGGAAAAAATGAAAGTTCTGGATCAGAGCTCTCAGAGTCTTGCACAGAAAGCTGAACGTCACATACAGTGACGCCATCTTGATTAGATCGATAAGAATTATAGTTTTTATCTTGATCAGTGCTAATTTTGTTTATATTTCAGATAACCAGAGTCATTCTCTTATATAACCTGTAACTGAGTGGTCAATAAGGAACTTAAGTTCTGACGGCTAGTATCCTGTTGACACATGCAGCTTGTAACTAACTACCAATACTACTCATTGTATTGCTGTATTTATGGAATCTTTTTACACTGTTTCTTTCCTTCTGTCTTAAAATTTTTACTAACAAATTGTGTGTGTTTAGGGAATAAATGTTTGTCATTCTGCACCTTAATAACCCAAACATTGTTTCACTCTAACCCTGCAGTGTGCGCACCAATTTCTCCATTGCGCATCATTTGGTGATACATGATCCAGACATTGCAGACATCACAGATAAGAAGCAATCACAATAAAACGACTCACTAGTTAAATGTTTCAATATTCATGTATTGTAACCATTTACGCAGCACCTCACCTGGTCTCATATCTGAAAGCGTACTGAATATTTTGCAGAACTGTACAGTGTGTCCGAGAAATGACCGTACTGGTGTTTGGCTTCAAATGGCTCTGAGCACTATTGGACTTAACTGCTGAGGTCATCAGTTCCCTAGAACTTAGAACTACTTAAACCTAACTAACCTAAGGACATCACACACATCCATGCACGAGGCAGGATCGAACCTGCGACCGTAGCGGTCGAGCGGTTCCAGACTGTAGCGCCTAGAACCGCTCGGCCACCCCGGCCGGCTAAATAATGTAAGGTAATGACAGGTCTGCGGTTAAGGGCCTTCAAGAGGAGTGAGTAAAAACAGGTACAGACTTCATGTGTTCATAATAGCGTAGTGGCTAGAACTGTCGAATTGCGAAGTGAGATATGGGTGGTGCATTAATTGTAAATCAACAGAACAATGAAAAACGAATGAAGAAACCAGGCGGGGCGCCCAGTACTCTAAATTTTTAATTGTACGATAATTTTATGGTCCTGAACACTTGATTCCTCCTCTTCAGTCTTTCAACACTGATAACAAACAATGGTTTAAAGGAACAGGAATGTTTCAGATATTTGGGAAAAAGTGGCTGATATGATACCTTCTTTTGTAATTTTTTTGTCTGTTATGGGGGACTTTCGAAAGCTCGATATGGAAACGCTGCTGATGTGAACCGACACAATTACACCATTGAGGAGGGATTAATGGCGTGTGTGTTGGTGCGCCAACGTCCATAAACAGGGAAAACTATGAGAGAGACGATGAATCAGGTTTAGAAATGCCGCGCAGGATTAGCCGAGCGGTCTTGGGCGCTGCAGTCATGGACTGTGCGGCTGGTCCCGGCGGAGGTTCGAGTCCTCCCTCGGGCATGGGTGTGTGTGTTTGTCCTTAGGATAATTTAGGTTTAATAGTGTGTAAGCTTAGGGACAGATAACCTCAGCAGTTAAGTCCCATAAGATTTCACACACATCTGAACATCTGTTTAGAAATCACTTTGACAAGGCCCCACCTCATAAAGCAGCATTGCTTGATTAGGAGAACGTGAGTTTCGAAGGCTGGTTACTTCGTGAACATAAGAAGAATAGAGAGGATTCGTCCGCTACTGTCCTTCAGTTGACTGAAGTCTCCAATGACATCCATTTTTGAAAGAGAAGTTTAAATTCAAATACCACGCATGGCCACATTAAAAAAGATTTATAAATATGATATTAACCCCCTCATGTCTCAAGTACCAACCATCGCGAACTTTTTTGTATTATTTAGGTAGATTTTTTGCCTTTTAAACATACCTTCTAAGCTGTTAATTTCCCTTCAGATGTCTACCTCTGAAGCGCTCTCCAGTTTGCAACACGCTCAGACCTACGTGCGTTTTCTATTACTATGCGCTCTTGGGTTCAAAAAATTTTTTCGCCCCCTGCTATTTGTTCAAGAGCAGTATTCATAACGCATTCTGTACAATAATATTACAATGGTTCAACAGGCCACCTTTTTAAGTGCAGTTACTGTACGGCACATTGAAACAGTTGCAGACATTACAGGATGCCCTGACATAGGTATTAACGACGTAAATCAAAGGCTACGGAGCAACAATCAAACTGACTACCGAATGATTGCTGATGACAAAATTATCACCATTTGCTCGTCTGCAGGCAACGACGATTGTGATGATGTTGGTACGCAAGAACACCATGATACATATAGTGGCAACAATACAGCTGGACAAAATACAAGCTAAGACAAGAAAAACGACGCATCATGAAGGAATTATCTGAACGGGACAGAAACCGGAGGAAGTGATGTACATGTACAGACAAAAAAAGATTAAAATTTTAGAAAAATCGGATTATTTATTCAAGAGAAAGAGCTTCGCAAAAATAAGCTAGTCAACAACGCTTTGATCCACCTCAGGCCCTAAAGCAAGCAGTTATTCGACTCCGTATTGGTTGTCAGAGCTGTTGGATGTGCTCCTGAGGGATATCGTCCAAAATTCTGTCCAATTGGCGCCTTAGATCTTTAACACCCCGAGCTGGTTGGAAGGCACTGCCTATAACACGCCTGAAGTTCAGAAGTGGGAGGAGATCCGGCAACACTGCTGGCGAAGATAGCATATGGCAAGGACGAAAACATGCAGTAGAAACCCTCGTCGTTGCAGGCGGTCATTACCTTGCTGAAATATAAACCCAGAATGGTTTGCCATGAAGGGCAACAAAGCGGGGCGTAGAATATCGTCGACGTCCTGCTATGAAATGGAATGGCACCCCGGACCATCACTCCCGAATGTCTGGTCTTATAGCGGGCGATAGTCAGGTTGGTGTCCCACCACTGTCCGGGTTGTTTCCAGATATGTCTTCGCTGCTCATCGGGACTCACACTGAAGCGAGACTCATTACTGAAAACAGTTCTATTCCATTCAATGAGATTCCAGGCCGAAGATGTGTTTGGAGACGCTCTGAACTGGGATGCGTTACCAAACTGACTGTAGCTCGCCATGCAGACCGAAAACCGGGAGCGACTTTTTGGGGTGTCATTTCTTTCCATAGCAGGAGCCCTTTGATTGTCGTCTGAGGCACCCTTACAGCGCAGCGGTACGTCGTTGATATTTTATGCCCCGTTCTGTTACCCTTCACGGTAACACATCCTGGACTTACATTTGATCGGGCGAGGTGGCGCAATGGTTAGCACACCGGACTCGCATTTGGGAGGACGACGGTTCAATTCCACCACGTCCGGCCATACTGATTTAGGTTTTCCGTGGTTTCCCTAAGTCGCTCCAGGTAAATGCCGGGATGGTTCCTTTGAAAAGGCACGGGCGACTTACTTTCTCGTCCTTCCCTAATCCGATGAGACCGATGACCTCGCAGTTTGGTCTCTTTCCCCAAACAACCCGACCCAACCCAAACTTACATTTGAGCAAATATAATGGTTTATTTGGAACTCGATGCGGAAACAAATTCACACTAGTGTAAGGCCTGCATAACCGTCTGCACATAAGCAATATTTAAAACTGGTTCAAAAGGAAATTACAAACTATTTCAGTGTCTTTTCTTCAGCATCTCACCAAAATACAATGTATACTTTGTGTGCTTACGTGAAAATGAATGTAACGTGCCTTTATAACATACAACCAATGTAATTGTAATTTTCTTCTGGCTTTCCGGTTTGTCGATAATGCGGGTAACCTACTGTCTGACCTCGTCCGGATGAATGAGGATTCACTGTACCACCAAATAGCTAAGTAGTTGAGTTTAAAAATGATCCATCATCGAGGGAAAATAAATCTCTAGTGCGATATTGTCGTTTAATAGATTCCCTTCCATATCATCTTATTCATATGAATCTTTGTATATTTACGCTCGTATTTCCCAAAATCACACTTCGTACCCTGAGATTCCTAAGCCTGGAGCAATTTTTAGGTTAAGAAATAATTTATGCGCTTCCTCGAAAATTTTCACATGGTTTCAATTTCTGATTTCTGCGTCTTTCGCTTATTACTGTAACGATAAATTACTTACGTTCTTAGTAATCATTTTCAAGTGTTAATGGAAGTGCAACTGAAAAAGTAGCCTAAAGCTCTTCATCGCGTGGTCACTGTTCCATACGTATGCCAACAGAATGGCACTTCACACTTTGCCAGCACCCAGAAAAAAGTGTAAAAGTCTGCCTGCTTTTTTTTGTTCGACCCATCCCTTGATTAACTTCATTCAGCAGTCGTAACGCGGTTATCGAACATTTTGTCGCATTCGAAATGTTAATGCTCCTTTTAAGCGGACCAACGAGATTCCGAATCGTAATTGTATCGATCAGATTCGAAGCGATGTAGCGAACAGAGAACGGACTCCTCTGATAACATATTATTTGTGCGCTTTTTCACATTTGGCCTCCCTTACGTATACTGGCACACATTATTCACGCAGTAATTTATTTTTTAACAGATAAAGCTGCAAATTCAGTACTAACGAATAAAATTGCGAACTTTGTATTGGGTGACCTGTGTGGCTACATAAATAATTAAAACGCCGGCCGTCAAAGAATAATTATTCGTACAGCAAATGACGTTATTATAAAAGTGATTAGATTGTTTGCAAAGTAGGAAGAAAAAGACAAACTTAAGAAGAAACAGCAATAAAAATGCGCTGATCTCCATCATATTTTTTATGAAGTCACTTCCTATTTTAATATAATGGTCCTTATCATGCTAATAAAATAAAGTATCTATGGCTTCGCCGGCCGCTGGTGGCCGAGCGGTTCTGGCGCTACAGTCTGCAACCGCGCGACCGCTGCGGTCGCAGGTTCGAATCCTGCCTCGGGCATGGATGTGTGTGTTGTCCTTAGGTTAGTTAGGTTTAAGTAGTTCTAAGTTCTAGGGGACTTATGACCTCAGCAGTTGAGTCCCATAGTGCTCAGAGCCATTTGAACCATCTATGGCTTCATTAAATTAGCACGAGAGACTACGAGTATTTTCAGTATTATATGATTCAGTCTCCTTGATTCTTCACTGAACAGAAAGAGCAAGTATCAAATATTGTCTTCGATTTGTAAAACAAACGCAACATTAATAGTCGAGATGAAACAAAATAATAGAGGAAGTTGAGTTTTAGGGTCTGGATGAACGAATAAAATCGACCACTGCTCCTTTCTTTAGTATATCGGATATTTCCTACCTAAACAAAATGGTCCTCTCCATATTAATGAATGAGACCTCGTAAAACCTACCTCCCGCGGATCACATAGAATCGCGAATTTATGAATACGTCTCTACATTTTTTTGACTGTCTTAAAATTTTACTTTCCTTTGTTCACTGAATACCTACCAAGCCAAACACAGTCAAATCAGGTATCTGACAGGATTCACAGAATTTCGTGCAAAGCAGATTCGTCAACTAGCGCAGAGTGCTTTTCAGTTCTGTCATAAGAAAATGTAACGGAAACACACGTGTTCACACACTGTGTTTCGGAGAGGTCTGCTGCTTACTTACTGCTGCAGAAAACGTTGATTATCAGAAATCCACGTAAAAGCCGCTTTGTATGATTATTGAGTATATCAATTTAATGAAGCTCATACAGAGAGGTAATAAACGCCCTCACTTCCACTGTCCGTGAAGGATACAATAGTTACCTACACGGTGATTATCAGGAGAAACCTTAACAGCATTTTCGCAAGTCCATATCGAATACTTCCGACTTAGTAACACGCATACTGCCGATGCAAAGTCTCTTGTATAAATGCCCCATAACGTAGGCACAAGCTTTCAACAAAGCTCATGCCATGCTAAAAATGTCTTATAATTAGCTTCTCTTCAGTATGTAAACTGGAAACGACGGTATGGGTTCAGCATATGTAAACAATTTTAAGAAGGTAAAAAGAAAGACAATATGCTAGCAGTCATATTAAGTTAAATGAATTTGAAAAAAATACGTACATTTACCTAGTGACTAGATACTTGAGACTATCGCATCGTTGTGTCAGAAATGCCTAGGTGAGCAACTACAAAACGTGTGTAATCGGTTACAGTATTTCTATTGTAATGTATTCGTTAAACAATTTGGGGGGGGGGGGGGAGAGGAGGTAATAACAACGTTGTCATGTTTCCATCGAAGTACTTCAGTACATTTGTGGATTACCCTGGGCGCGTCTGTAAGTGCTGTTGAGCAAATAATCACAGTCACCGCCACGAGGCAATAAAGGATTCACTCAGACAATCTAGATCAAAATCCCATCACTGCTTATGTAGAGATTCGAGCCTAATACTGTTTGCTCGTTAACAGAGCTGTTAACCAAAACTGTAAGCAGAGGTATCAGATGCAATACCTGTTATTTCATCGTATTGCTTTTTTATATAAGATGTGGATATGAGATGACGCTGGATAGAAGAAAAAACAAATGGAAACGAAGAAAAAACGCTCCGTGCAAGAGACAATTCGAACGGATTAGTGAAAATACAAGAGGTTTGCTGCATCTTTAGAGATCAGGCTTGTTAGAGACAGTACTTCAATCCCTTTCTGTATATTTTGGTACCGCCCGCATCTCGTGGTCGTGCGGTAGCGTTCTCGCTTCCCACGCCCGGGTTCCCGGGTTCGATTCCCGGCGGGGTCAGGGAGTTTCTCTGCCTCGTGATGGCTGGGTGTTGTGTGATGTCCTTAGGTTAGTTAGGTTTAAGTAGTTCTAAGTTCTAGGGGACTGATGACCATTGATGTTAAGTCCCATAGTGCTCAGAGCCATTTTTTTATTTTGGTACCAGATGTTCCTTTTGCACTAATATTAAATACATTGTGTGTGTGTGTGTTGTAGAGTATGTTGAGCAAATGTACTCGGATATTTGGCTATAGTGTGGAAAATAATTACTACATCTGCAGTGGGCAGAAGAAGAGTACGGTATTTTAAATATAATAAATGTGCAGATGTTACAAAGATAAAATTAATAAATGTGCAGAGGTTACAAAGCTCATTATGCAAGAGAAATAAGCTACACTCCGAGCTCAGTAGGGATTCGGTAGTATAACTACAGACAGGCTGAGTGATCATCGTCTACGGAAAGTAATTTAAGAGGAAACTCGACAGAAACCGGCACTTACATATACTCTTTCGCATTTCAGAATCCATCGTGATAGTGAATAGCACCTACGGAGTATTTTCATCTATCTCTAAACCTGCCGGCCGCGGTGGTCTAGCGGTTCTAGGCGCTCAGTCCGGAACCGCGCGACTGCTACGGTCGCAGGTTCGAATCCTGCCTCGGGCATGGATGTGTGTGATGTCCTTAGGTTAGTTAGGTTTAAGTAGTTCTAAGTTCTAGGGGACTGATGACCACAGATGTTAAGTCCCATAGTGCTCAGAGCCATTTGAACCATATCTCTAAACAAAAGTATATAGAAAATCTGCTTGCAATTAGGAACTATATGCTTTCAAGTGGCAATATTAACGAAATGTAAGAGAGTGCTAGCGTAATTGATGTTGTGACCTGTGATTCCGAGAAATCAGATGGCTTCCTGATGAAGTTCAGAAAACTAAACCAAATGAGAGAAAGACACAGACCTAGTTATTTTTATATACCTGTAGTCTAGAGTGGACACCTAATGAAGACTAAGAAACATGCAGCATCGAGCAGAAATCTGTGGGCGCTGCAAAAGTTGTTACGTAGAAGGATCTTTTCAGTAATGAAGGATGGGACTTACAGCGAAAGTCTGATATAACGCAGGTGTGATCAACTTAGGAGCTGCGATCGCAAGACGATATACACAGAAATAGTTCTATCGTCTTTCTTTCACTTAATTACGCGGTACTTCACGCATTTTCTCCTTCTCTTGCGGACAATGGTGGCACACTGGGCTCGCATTGGGGAAGATGACGTTTGAAATGCGCCGGCCGCTGGTGGCCGAGCGGTTCTGGCGCTACAGTCTAGAACCGCGCGACCGCTACGGTCGCAGGTTCGAATCCTGCCTCGGGCATGGATGTGTGTGTTGTCCTTAGGTTAGTTAGGTTTAAGTAGTTCTAAGTTCTAGGGGACTTATGACCTCAGCAGTTGAGTCCCATAGTGCTCAGAGCCATTTGAACGTTTGAAATGCGCGTCCGACCACCCTGAGTTATGATTTCCGTGATTTCCATATATTGCTCCGGGTAAAAGACAGGATGGTACCTTTGAAAGGGCATCGTCGATTTAATTCTCCATCCTTAATTCAGTCCAAGCTTGTGTTCCGTCTTTAAAAGATCTCGATGTCGACGGGACGTTCAAATCTTCCTTTCCTTCTCTTGCCAAACCAAAATTAACTATATTGGAATTAAACTAATTTTTCTTCATCATCCGCAGTGTTCATTACAGGCAGATCAGGCACTTACTACAATGAACCGTAACAAAAAAGGACTAGAAATGTCTACTGCACCGCAAAACTCTATCGATACCGTACTTTCAACAAGACTGAAAAATTCGTAATCGATTTCGCACAATTGGTAACAGTGCCGTGAGCACTCTGCTACTAGCCGAAGAACGACATATTTTATGTACAAGTTTGTTATTGTACTATTTGTTTCTTTCCTCGTAGTGATATACATAACACCACGAGCTCATTTCGACGTTTTGCCATTATCAAGTGTGTCTGTGAAGATGATATTTTGGTTATAGTATGTTCCTTACCCCTACGTTATTCTGTGTTTACATATGGTACCTTATTCTTATGTCTTAGCTGTTGCAACGTGGTCCATCTGGCATCTTGGTGCGTAAATGCCAATTTCTTTTTTATTATTATGATGTGATCACGTTAGTTATGTGTCTACTTTATGTTTACGTGAGCTTGTGAAGTTATTTTTGACAGCCTTTTAGACAGTTTAGGCGCCAGCGATGCTAGTATATGTTTACAATGGAATTTCTATTTCATGTTTTGTGTTCATCGCGATAATTTTCCATTTTTCCTTTCTTTCTTATGTTTAAAATCTGTCTATTCATTGAGGATATCGCCTGAGTAGTTTACTGTATGAATTTAAATTTATGTTTCCTCCAAAATGTTCATTTTTTGTACTTCTGGCGCTTTGTGTAGAATTCTTAGGGCATTTCACATATTTTCAGCTTTACGATCTTGCCGTTTTAAATGCAAATACAATGTAGATTGGTTGCTTTCGCTGTTTAATGTGTGTTCCTTAGATCTGATTCCGAAATTCCTACCTGTTTGTCCGACGTTAAATTTATTGCAATCGTTACAAGAAACCTTTTGGACGCACGGATCTGAAAAAGTTTTTAATCATGATGTGATTAAATGTAACTACATTCTGTTTGTACGTAAGTTATGTAAGTAATCCTACTAAGCGTATTTTATTTCAATCCATGTCATTATACTTTTTAAGTACTCGACGTAATTTTTTATTCCGATGAATTGCAATTGTCTCGCGCAGCACGCTGGCCCATTTCGCACGAGCCGTCTACAATCTTTGCGCACGGATTTCGTCGAATTCAATGGTTAAGTAACGCTAGTTCACACTCAACCAGAAATGATACTTATTATCTGCTAACGCAATTTTACGATCAGTTCCTAACAGATTAGGAGTTCTAACTGCTAAAACAATATAGTAAAAAGTTTTACTTTAAAAGAATTCGAAATAAAATCATAATAATAAGTATCGGCAAGCGTCTAATATCTTTGAAGGCGTTAATAAGGACAACCATCTTCGGTTCGATTTCTACACAGTATCTCCACCCAAAATCTTGTGTTCTCCCCGTTAGTCAGTCAGTTTTTATTCTGCTAATGTCTTCGTGTTGTTTTTGGCATGATTCATTGGTCGCATCTCTGCCTCGGTGATGAGAGCACAGTTCTATTAGCGCGGCATTGCACAGTCGCACAGTTAAACGGAAATATTTATATGAAAAGAAAGAAGTAGTTTGCTCTCTGATAACGCTGTACGGACAACTCTTAGACATGGTTGTCAGTTCAGTCTGGCACACAGGGTGTTTCAGAAATGCTGCGACAAACTGCGAGTGGTTGCAGTGGGTGTCTAGCATAGGAACCCGAGTTCAGAAACGTCATCCAGTGACGCTACGGAGCGTCGAAGTTATAGGCGCCGGCGCCTGCCGTTAGGCCACACCTTCGGCAGCAAACGACGCTGATGACCCGCAGGCAGAACGTCTCGCACTATTGTTTGTTATTCAGTGATCGCGGCTAACTGCCTCGGTCGCTAGTGGAGAAGATTGAGTTAGGTGCTGCGTAGAAAGGCCTCGTCTCCTATCAATGCAGTGCTCTGTTAGGGTTGGTGGATGACGTTTTCGAACAAGGATTTACACTTGCCGTTTATTTTCCTACTGTATACAGAAAGACATTGGAGATTTGGGTGGGTTCCAAGAGACAAACTGCCTATGGGAACCCGTGTCCGAAATATTCATCCATCGAGGGTATAGACCATTGCATTCATAGGAGATAAGGTTTCTCTACGCAGTAGCTAGTCCCATCTAGTCCACTGGCGGTCGTGGTGAGACATTTCACCTATGGTCCGTCAGCGAACAAAATCACGTCTGCTGCCGAATTGTTGGCTTGTAACTTCGACGCTCTGTGGCGTCGTTGGATGACGTTTCCCGACACGGGTTCTTATGCTCGATTTGATCTTCACGACACCCTCTACAACACTTGCAAATTCGCCGGAACGTTTCTCGAACACCCCGAATAAGGCGTTCGAGTGAAGTAAACCGTTCACCATTTAGGGATACACTAGGATAGCACAGCTGCTGACCGGTGGCGACTGACCTCTTTGGGTGCGATGAAAGCGACGACCCTCTTGACGCTGGAGGTCTTGCGCGACTGGGGCGACCTCACGATGACCACCGGGTGGTGCGGCTTGCTACCCTCGGCAGCTTTCTCGCCGTTCTCCAGATGCTGCTTGTCTTCCTGCGGCGCGTCCTGAATAACCACTTCCGTGGAGTCGTGGTCGTCATCCTGACGGCCGTCGGAGCTCCCAGTGGTGGCGCTGGTGCCTACGGTTAGTGTGGTGCCGGCCACCACAGACAGATTGTCTTCAGATTCCCCGCCTGTCTCTTCGTCTAGTGGAAGCTGTAGTCGGGGCACTGCCTCGTCTTCTGAGGACATGGCGCTGGTTTCACTCTTGGGGCGGGCGCGGTTCTATCTCTACTAAACCTCGAAGAGTGACAGTGTTTTCCTCGCTGTTTCGCTCAGACGACGATCCTTCCTATGATGAACTCATTGGAATAAACAGTACAATTTCTTTATAAGCACATCTTTTCCCTGCAGAGCTAGTCGGACGAAAGGAAAATCAGTTTTTGTTGCTGTGACTTTCGCTCGAATTCATTAATTATTTCTCGGAAAATTTCCTCTTTTTTGCGCTGCACATCAAAAACTTCAAAGGCTGCGTGGGCGGATGAAGTGAGGAAAGCGGCTTTAACAGATGTCTTAATCCTTAAAACATAACAGTTCAAAACCAGCGATGCTCTACGTGTAGTGTTACAAAGAACAAGAACAAATGAAGTTAGCTTTATGGTTTCTTCAATTTTCCACCACTGGCTACCATGAAGTCCGACTACGCGGACGGAATTTTAGTGTAAGTCGGAGCAATTTTTCTCTCTCGCACGTGCTCGATTCTGCGACAAGGCAGAGCTAGTGAACATTCTAAAGGTTATGCGGCGCCTCCAAAAAAGGCAGAGTAATATTCTACGGGAGCGTCCGTTGTGGAAGTCATTACGTCCTAAAAGCCAGCACGTCGGAGGCAACACACAACACGAAGTGCCAGTTTATCCTCCCACGCCGGGCGTAGGTCAGAGCAGATAGCTAGCGCCCCTTTAAAGAAAGCCGCCGATGGCCTTTGATGTTCCCTGGAGCAGCCTGATGGAAGAACCGCCGACACAAGGCTACACGCCCACAAAGTGAGCAGCGCTTTTCAGAAGAAACTGCACTACGTTAGCGAGCTAAGTGCATGACCAACAGAGGTTTTTATCCCACAGGTACGTTCCTGATTAAAGTAGCCACCAAAATTAATTCTAAAGTTTTTCTATAGATCTTTTGCCACAAAGAGAAATGACTGCGCTCCACGCATAGACCCGCTGGCGCGGTACGCAGGCGAGAGTCGTAACTGTCAAAAACTGGTTTAGCTTCTCGGGCGTTCTACAGTAAAAATAAATAGACAGAGAGGCGCTTTTAAACTCCTACCCGGAGTAAATATTTACCGCACGAAGTAAACGCGGCAGCGACGGAAGAAGAGGTAATTCCCTCTACTGCGTTGTAGGAAATATCTGGAACCCTGTTACGATCTGTCTTGAGGCTATAATTAGCTTGTCAAGGGAGTAACCTTCGAAAATTTGAACTTGGTAGTAATTTAAAGTAGATGCTACTGCACGGTAACTTGTGTACAATACAGGTTTGTTTCTGCATAAATGTCACCATTCGTCGGCAATGACAACCAGTACGATTCACGCAGCTTCTAGTGAATGTCACAACGGCAACGCTCTGTTAGTGGAAGAGGATTCTGACGGCACCGATAACCGCGGTATGTTCATGGAGTCGCAACCTGTCACCCGAGCTGCGAACCGGAGAGAGCCGCTGCACCCTAACAATGTTTCCAACAGCGGCGCCAAACGCCAACTGGTGGGCAGAGCCCTGCGTGCTCCCCCACCACACAGACAGTCGCGTGCGCTACCTACGTAGATAGCCGAACGTTGCCGAAGCCCTCCGAGGGATGCGCTGCTGATCGGCTGCCTCCGCTTCGACGCACGACGAACGTCGATGTAACGGAATTCGTCATTAGTAGCGAGCTTTTTTTACACACAAAATTCGATACTCGGTACATTAGGTAAGTCTTTCTGCGATCATAAGTGAGAAACGTAACAAATCGTCCTCGAACGTAACAATGACGAGAAAAAGTACAAGGGTGATAGAACTTCTGTTGCTTATACTAGGATTGTTTTATCGACGGATCATCGATTAAAATCATTTAGGTTTCTCGACCAAAACCTTCGACTGCGATATGTTGATGGGAATATGGAAAGCTCTTCCTCTGCAAAAATCCCGTAGTATAAAAGAAAATGACAAACGGGTCAGCAACAACATTAGAATTGATTCTTGATATTAGACGCTCTGATGGTACTGAACCGAGGCCTGTAGGACTATGAAATGCGGGGTCCCGTAATCAGAAATACCTGCTAATGTCTTCCTTGGTCAAATGTTTGAATGCAGTGAAGAAAAAACACCATACAACGGTTCTTTGTCTGAATTTTCATAGCCAAACGAAAAGTGAGAAATGGCCAAAAGGATATCAAAGTGACCAGAGTGAGGTCTAGTTTCACAAGAAAGGTTTGCTTGAAAGTATCACAGTAAGTAGGAAAAAATTAATATGCGATTTTCGAATTTTCATAGCCAAGCGGTGAGTGGGAAATAACAAATATTGTGTCAAATTGAACAGCGTGAGATCTAGCTTTGGAATACGGTATTTAATTGCTTTAAAGTGACCATAGTAATTACGAAAAACTTAATTAGTTATCTAGGGAAAAACTTAAATATTTCACGAATAGCTGCTGGTAGCTATGTAAATGAAGTATCAAGAAGTTCATCTCATTAGAGTCTAGCTATTATGTGCATAAAAAGTTACATTGGTCCAAATAATTTCCTTCAAACGAAGTACTAAATTCAGGACATTTCGAGAACAGAGACAAACAAGGTGTCTGTAAGGTCATGCTCTCTGAACAAAACTTTAAAATATAAAAAGATTTTAAAAAATATGTTCCCTGTTTTGTGATATGATATGTCTAAAAGTAAGAAATAAAATACATTACAGAAACATCTGATGCACCTTGGAATGATTCTCGACATCGTATACAGTAAATGAGGCGCGTCAAATACTTCTGTAACCGATTTTATTTCTTACTTTTAGACAAATCATTACAGAAAACATATCACAGATAGTTTTTTTTAAGAAAAATATTAGTGTTTTATTTTACTTCCACGTCATATGTGACGGTAACACCTAACAAAATTTCATTTAACTTAATTTAAGCAGTAACAGATGATACGCACCTTTATTTATGAATCATTACCTGACCAACAAAATTAAAATTATTCAGAATGCCCAAAATGTACCCGTTGCAGTTGACTCTTGTTAGCTGCAACACAAGCAATAAAAGCTACTGTATTAAAATAACAAGCCTCTACTTGAAATAAGTGAACGGAACGTATACGAAGATTACAAAGAACAGCATTAATAAGCTATATTATTAGTCGCCTCCATTCAAACGAAATGGTGTCACAGTTTGGCAGTTCTGCTTTTCGAACTGTTTAGTAGGGATGCAAACGACACAGTTATGTTTGTAAAACGTCGTTCCTTTTGCAAAAAGAATCATTGGTTTGCACGTCAATATATCCACATGAAAAACATCGCTATACCGATGTTAATTCTAATGATATTTCTAATCAATGTTATTATTTGACACACATGTATCTATTGGGAAGGTACGTACTACTTCAGTTAACAGAATTACGGAGCAATGAACCGTTCCTTTCTCTAGCTAGTTCAGTTAATGGCACCAGTTTCTCTTAATATATAATTCGCGGCGAATGTCTCACTGTAGTCAGTCACTCACTCATTGTTTTTACAAAATCCCGATTTTTTTGTCCACCGGTTTCAAAGTTGTCCTTCAGCTCTGTAAATGATGAATTAGTGAATTCACTGAAAGAAACGACCAAAACATCTATGGATTTATAGTGGATTAGGAAGATCAGAGTTACGTACAGGGTGAACGCACTATGAGGAGACTGGGGGAAGCACAAGGGATTTTTTTTTTCATCCCAAAAATTCCTAACTAAGCCCACTGCCGAGAATACAGAAGTGGGCTATAAAATGTGTTTATTAATTGATTAGCATCTTCATTACTGTTAGTACAGTGATTTTATTTCTGTCTGTACAGTACAACTACAATTCAACTGTATAAGTAAATATGGCCGCTTTACCACTCCGAATTACCAGGAGTGATGCCCGTCTCTAACCAACAAGGATGCGGGCCAGACACTGTTATTGCGAAACCAATGCTGTTTGCACTGAGTTCCCTCCACCACCCTTAAATGTACACCTCACGTAATGACTACTCCATTGTACACAATACTACATAAACACAATATAAAAGACATACACTACGCGGTAACTTTGAGGTTTGCCGATAACATCATACTTCTATCAGAGACAGCAAAGGACTTGGAAGAGCAGCTGAATGGAATGGCAGTGTTTTCAAAAGAGGGTATAGGATGAACATCATCAGAAGCAAAACAAGGATAGTGGAACGTATTCGAACTAAATCAGGTGATGCTAAGGGAATCAGATTGGGAAACGAGACACTTAAAGTAGAACATGAGTTTTGTGATTTGGGCAGCAAAATAACTGGTAATGGCCGGAGCAGAGAGGATATAAAATGTTGACTGCCAATGGCAAGAAAAGTATTTCTGAAGGAGAGAAATCTGTTACCATCCAATATAGGTTTAAGTGTAAGGAAGTGTTTTCTAAAGGTATTCGTCTGGAGTGTAGCGATGTATGGAAGTGAAACATGGACGATAAACAGTTTATATAAAAAGAGAATAGAAGCTTTCGAAACATTGTCGGCATCTCCCGCTGGAAGTTCGAGTCCTCCCTCCGGTATGGGTGTGAATTATTCTTAGCGTAAGTTAGATTAAGTAGTGTGTAAGTCTAGGGACCGATGACCTCAGCAGTTTGGTCCCTTAGGAATTCACACAGATTTGAACATTTTTTGAAACATAATGCCAGAGAACAGTGCTGATGTTTAGATGAGCCGTTCATGTAATTAATGAGGAAGTTCTTAATAGCATTGGGGAGACAAGAGATTTGTGATACAACTTGAAAAAGAAGGGATCGGTTGATAGGACCCATTCGGGGACATCAAGGCGTCACTAATTTAGTATTTGGGAGAAGTAAAAATCTAGAGGGAGACCAAGAGATAACTACAGTAAGCAGATTCAGAAAGATGTAGGTTGCAGTAGTTATTCCGAGATGAAGAGGCTCGCACATGATAGAGTAACATGGAGACCTGCATCAAACCACTCTTCGGACTGAAGACCACAACAACAACAACAACACTACGCAGTACAGTCAAATGAAAATCTTAAATAGGCTGGTCAAGATCGGTACATTTGTCTAATTCTGGTTTGGTCTAATATGGACTGAGCAAGAAGGCAACACCTTCCCAAGGAAACACCCCGAGACATCCTCCATATCTATTTTGCAACAGTCTATCCAACACTACCCAACTTGCCCTATATGCCGTCCAGTGTTGTATGTATGTATGTATTGCTCCAGCAAGCTGGCGGTGAGACCCCAGATCGGCCAATCCACCAAGGACAACTATGGGGGGAACTATGGGAGGCACCAACATGGGCTTGTAAAGTACGAAGCAAAAGGAAATTTTGGATACGGAACCCACTGCACACTGGGGCGGTCAGGTCAGAGGTCCGACAAGCCGCCCACGACGAGGCACAGTGTAGGGTTAGCGCGTTTATTACTGACAATATTGCACAGACTTGCTAATGAGTAAGGCTTTTTTCGCCTATGATGCCATCTTCAGTAATTCTGCTAAAAACCACTTATCTTATCAGCCTTGTAAAAAGTGGCAGAACCACAAACAGATTTGGTTCTTAGGTCTTCGGCTCCAGAAGGGCATGTCCGGGTCCGGTTCTGCCAGATTTATACAAGTCCGGCCTATCTGGCAATTGTTAGGTTTTCTAGAGATGAGTGAGAGATTGCGCAACTGAAGCCCGTTCCAGGCTAATTACAGAAGCGCGAGGAGTAGGTATAAGGAACAATAAGTTGGATGACAGGAAATTCTGTGATCTGCGGCAAAATTTCACGAAATCCATAGGAAAAAGACGACTGTTTTTAAAACGCTTTTGGCTTATGAGAAGTAGTCGCTTCTACATATACATGGATACTCTGCAAATCATATTTAAGTGTCTGGCAGAGGGTTCATCGAACCACCTTCACAATTCCCTATTATTCCAATCTCGTATGGCGCGCGGAAAAAATGAACACCTATATCTTTCCGTACGAGCTATGATTTCACTTATTTTATCGTGGTGATCGTTTCTCCCTATGTAGGTCAGTGTCAACAAAATATTTTCGCATTCGGCGGAGAAAGTTGGTGACTGGAACTTCGTGAGAAGATACCGTCGCAACGAAAACGCCTTTCTTTTAACGATGTCCAGCCCAAATCCTGTATCATTCCAGTGATACTCTCTCCCATATCTCGCGATAATAGAAAACGTGCTGCCCTTCTTTGAATTTTTTCGATGTACTCCGTCAGTCGTATCTGGTAAGGATCCCACACCGTGCAACAGTATTCTAAAAGAGAACGGACAGGCATAGTGTAGGCAGTCTCCTTAGTAGGTCTGTTACATTTCCTAAATGTCCTGCCAACAAAACGTAGTCTTTGGTTAACCTTCTCCACAACATTTTTTGTGTGTTCCTTGCAATTTAAGTTGTTGGTAATTGTAATTTCTAGGTATTTAGTTGAATTTACGGTCTTTATATTTGACTGATTTTTTGTGTAATCGATGTTTAACGGATTCCTTTTAGCACACATGTGGATGAACTCACACTTTTCGTTGTTTCGGGTCAACTGCCAATTTTCGCTCCATTCAGATATCTTTTCTAAATCGTTTTGCAATTTGTTTTGATCTTCTGATGACTTTTTTGGTCGATAAACGATAGCGTCTTTATTGTCTCCCAAATCGTTTATATAGATAAGCAACAGCAAAGGGCCTATAACACTACCTTGGGGAACGCCAGGAATCACTTCTGTTTTACTCCATGATTTTCCGTCAATTACTACGAACTGAGACCATTCTGACAGGAAGTCACAAATCCAGTCAAATAACTGAGACGATATTCCATAAGCACGATATTTCACTATAAGCCGCTTGTGTGGTATAGTATCAAAAGCCTTCTGGAAATCCAGAAATATGGAATCGATCTGAAATCCCATGTCAATAGCACTCGACACTTAATGCGAATAAAGAGCTAGTTGTGTTTCACAAGAACGGTGTTTTCTAAACCCATGTTGACTGTGTGTCGATAGACTGTTTTGTTAGAAGTAATTCATAATGTTCGAACACAATATATGTTCCAGAATCCTGCTGCATATCGACGTTAATTATATGGGCCTGAAATTAGTGGATTTCTCCTACTAATTTTCTTGAATATTGGTGTGACATGTGAAACTTTGCAACCTTTGGGCACAGATCTTTCGTCGAGCTTATTTCTCATAACATCCTAATGAAGATCTTTTCCGTATTATTGAAACTGGCAGTGCATTATGTGTAAATCCAGCTCATAATGTCAACTTCGAAATGGCATGGGCACTCATAATGCCCAATATTCAAATGAACGGCATAAACTGCAAACCGACGCCATCAAGAAGATGATGTTTCTATTGTGTAATTTGAAATCGTCGCGTCAAGAGTTCCACGAATCGATTTCGAAGAAAAATAACGTTTTTGATAAAGTGGGCTCAGGTGAGAAATATTGATACTCAACCACAGACAAACAGCACTGGAAAGTCGTCGGCTTGTGTTTCACCAGGCTTTCCTTCGCTCGAGCAGCGTTTTCTGGTGTTAAAACTCTTTTTGAATGATAGCAGTTCTTATGTTTTGGTGCACTGAAACCACACTTTCCAGCGTTTTGTGTAGTATGCAGTTCTCCTGTTCATTAGCAAGAGTCAATTCAGTTTTATAAATATTATCCGGATGACGAAAGTACAATGATGAAACTTAATCGTAGGTTGTTTGGATCCAAAACAAAGCGATTCCTTGGTTTGCACATATCATAAATTTTGTTGCCACCCAGGGCTTAGATAAATCCACGGAAGTGTTGGAATTGATCAAGAAAGTGCGCGAAAGTGTTAAGTAAAATAATTTACTTCCGCAAACAACAATACGATGCCGGGTCTCCTCCGTCAACATGAAGGAAATGAAAAAAAAAAAATCAAATGGCTCTAAGCACAATGGGACTTAACATCTGAGGTCATCAGTCCCATAGACTTAGAACTACTTAGACCTAACTAACCGAAGGACATCACACACATCCATGCCCGAGGTAGGATTCGAACCTGCGACCGTAGCAACAGCGCAGTTCCGGACTGAAGCGCCTAGAACGGCCCCACCACAAAAGGAAATGATTCTCGATGTTAAGACAAGCTGAAATACTTGTTAGTACATGTTCAAGAGATTCATTCAGTTAGGTCCTATTTACTGGAAGTGAGATATTATTCACCTGAAGTTCCCTCTATGCTTTCTGCCTCCGAGCTAAATAATGTGAAGGAAAATGTAAGGAAGTAGTGACGACCAGTATATTCCCATATATTTAAATACTCGAACTCTCATGTATAAAACAGCTTGGAAAATGACTTAATATACATGGTGTTCAGAAACAGTATGAAAAGCTTACAAGGGTGTTGTAGGGTAGCTCAAACTGAGAAATAACTTAAGACAAAATTCTATACGTTGTGTCGTTTCCGAGCTGATTAGCGCTGAAGTTAGCCAATCAGGCTGGTGCGTTCGCAGATCCAAGCGGCCGCCAAACAGAGGTAGTGTAAGTTATTTTCATAGCTTTGATAAGAGTGGACGAGATTGCTCATTCTTTGCCTCGGGTTCAATCCCTACTACCGTCCAAGTCAAGTTTTATATCGCCCTCTTGTTCGGTTTAAGGAAACCAAACGAAGAACATGTTTGGCGGCATCGTCTCTCGTGGGGTGCTTGTATTTGCCCTCGCAACGGCCTGCATGGCTGATTTCAGTGCTAATTAACTCGAAAACATCGCAACGTATAGAATTTTTAGCACAACCTACACTGCAACATACTTACAAGCTTTTCAAGATGTTTCCGACCACCCTGCACGAAATATATGACTTTAAGCTTCTAAGTGAGGAAATATCTAGAAATTATGCTTATTGTTTGTTGGGAGATGCTAAGTGCTCTGATTATGAACGTTGGACAAATACAGTCTCTGAGTCATTTGCACTCCATTTTAGGCAAAAGCTTGTTTCTCGTGTATACCTGTGCTTATGACGTCATATCTCCTGAGCTATATGTCGTATAATTATATAATTACGCAGGTACCTTCAGTGAAATTTGTAGATACCCTGCGCAAAGTGTGTTGCAAATAGAATTAGTAGTGAAGAAGTAATAAATTTAAAAAAAGACCTGATTTTGAAGTTTCACTGGGCGTCTTTTTAAGCAAAAGCTATCTTTCCACGCATCTAAATTATTATGGTCTGATATCTCCTGAACTACGCGTCGTATAATGATGTAATGTTGCAGGTACATTCAGTGGCGTGTGTGGACGCCGTCTGAGAACTGTTTTGTGAACAGAGTTAGAAGTAAAGCAGTAATCAACTAAAACGTCGCGACACATGTTGAATTTCGCTGCAAGAACAGCGAAAGTGTAGTAAGCGACAACATTTTCCCTTCATCATTTTCTGGTGAATGTTGGCGAGAGAAAGTTTCGTAAAAGTCTGAAATTATGTGTAAACGTTACTGGAAGTCGATGATCGCTCTCATTCTCAAATAGTGGATGAATATAATCTGGATAATTTGCGCTGCGTCAGTTATGTGCCTGAAGACAAACACACTGTTTGTAACTCTCATACTGACTTTACTGTATTAAAGTTTTAACGAGAGAGTGTACCTCTTAACGCGCAGTAATGACAGAATTTTAAACTTTAAGTTCGCTGAATAATTACGCGAACTACTGAGAATCAAATTTTTGTCGCCGCTGGAAGCCGTTAGGCACGGAACCTTCAACTGTTCCAGGGATCAGGGATGGTGCTTTAGTAATATAGACGAGTAGTTTCATAAGCGCCAACGCCGTTGCCGCAGTGGTAACACCGGTTCCCATCAGACCACAGACGTTAAGCGCTGTCGGTTTGGGCTAGCACTCAGATGGGTGACCATCCCGTCTGCCGAGTGCTGTTGGCAAGCAGTGTGCGCTCAGCTTCTGTGAGGAAAACTGAGGAGTTACTTGATTGAGAAGTAGCGGCTCCGGTGTCATAAACTGACATACGACCGGGAGAGCGGTGTGCTGACCACATACCCATCCATATCCGCATCCAATGACGCCTGTGAACTGAGGAGACACGGAGGCCAGCTGGTATCTTCCAAGGCCTGTTCGGACGTACTGCTAGAGAAATGGTTACAACCACCATTTAATACCGTGTGATTCCATCCCTGGACTTGATAATCGCCTAGATTAGTTCAGGTAATGTGTCCACAACGTCATGCAGGTATGTCGCATCCAGGTTACGCCAATCACAGAGGAATTCGTCGCGCAGTCCCACCAAAGTGCTGGGATGCTCATTTCGGCGTTCTACCTGCTGTGACGATTTGTCACACACATTTTTTATGAGGTTCAAGTCGGGTGATTTTGCAGGCCAGTCGAGGTGTACATATGCCACCAAACGGTGTAAGGTGGAGGGCACTTTACGTGCCACTGTCATTACCTCCTTTTTCTGTTCCAGTCGCGTATGGTTCGCGGGAAGAATGACTGCCGGAAAGCCTCCGTGCGCGCTCGAATCTCTCTAATTTTACATTCGTGATCTCCTCGGGAGGTATGAGAAGGGGGAAGCAATATATTCGATGCCTCATCCAGAAACGTACCCTCTCGAAACCTGGACAGCAAGTTACACCGCGATGCAGAGCGCCTCTCTTGCAGAGTCTGCCACTTGAGTTTGCTAAACATCTCCGTAACGCTATCACGCTTACCAAATAGCCCTGCGACGAAACGCGCCGCTCTTCTTTGGATCTTCTCTATCTCCTTTGTCAACCCAACCTGGTACGGATCCCACACTGATGAGAAATACTCAAGTATAGGTCGAACGAGTGTTTTGTAAGCCACCTCCTTTGTTGATGGACTACATTGTTTAAGGACTCTCCAAATGAATCTCAACCTGGCACCCGCCTTACCAACAATTAATTTTATATGGTCATTCCACTTCGAATCGTTCCTTACGCATACTCCCAGATATTTTACAGAAGTAACTGCTACCATATACCGCTATCATATACAATAAAGAATCCTTCTTTCTATGTATTCGCAATACATTACATTTGTCTATGTTAAGGGTCAGTTGCCACTCCCTGCACCAAGTGCCTATCCACTGCAGATCTTCCTGCATTTCGCTGCAATATTCTAAAGCTGCAACTTCTCTGTATACTACAGCATCATCCGCGAAAAGCCGCATGGAACTTCCGACAGTATCTACAAGGTCATTTATATATACTGTGAAACGCAATGGTCCCAAAACACTCCCCTGTGGTACGCCAGAGGTTACTTTAACGTCTGTAAACGCCTCTCCATTGAGAACAACATGCTGTGTTCTGTTTGCTTAAAACTCTTCAGTCCAGCCACACAGCTTGTCTGATATTCCGTAGGCTCTTACTTTGTTTATCGGGCGACAGTGCGGAACTATATCGAACGCCTTCCGGAAGTCAAGGAAAATGGCATCTACCTGGGAGCCTGTATCTAATATTTCCTGGGTCTCATGAACAAATAAAGTGAGTTGCGTCTCACACGATCGCTGTTTCCGGAATCCATGTTGATTCCTACAGAGTAGATTCTGGGTTTCCAGAAATGACATGATATGCGATCAAAAAACATGTTCTAAAATTCTACAACAGATCGATGTCAGAGATATAGGCCTATAATTTTGCGCATATGTTCGACGATCCTTCTCAAAAACTGGAACTACCTGTGCTCTTTTCCAATCATTTGGAACCTTTCGTTACTCTAGAGACTTGCGGTAAACGGCTGTTGGAAGGGGGGCAAGTTCTTTCGCGTACTCTGTGTAGAATCGAATTGGTATCCCGTCAGGTCCAGTGGACTTTCCTCTGTTTCAGTTGCTTTTCTATTTCTTGGACACTTATTTCGATGTCAGCCATTTTTTCGTTCGTGCGAGGATTTAGAGAAGGAACTGCAGTGCGGTCTTCTCTGTGAAACAGCTTTGGAAAAAGGTGTTTAGTATTTCAGCTTTACGCGTGTCATCCTCTGTTTCAACGCCATCATCATCATCCCGGAGTGTCTGGATATGCTGTTTCGATCCAATTACTGATTTAACGTAAGACCAGAACTTCCTAGGATTTTCTGTCATATCGGTACATAGAATTTTACTTTCGAATTCACTGAACGCTTCACGCATAGCCCTCCTTACGCTAACATTGACATCGTTTAGCTTTTGTTTGCCTGAGAGGTTTTGGCTGCATTTAAATTTGCATTGAAGTTCTCTTCGCTTTCGTACTAGTTTCCTAACTTCGTTGAACCACGGTGGGTTTTTCCCGTCCCTCACAGTTTTACTCGACACGTACCTGTCTAAAACGCATTTTACGATTGCCTTGAACTTTTTCCATAAACACTCAACATAGTCATTGTCGGAACAGAAATTTTCTTTTTGATCTGTTAGGTGGTCTAAAATCTGCCTCCTATTACTCTTGCTAAACAGATAAACCTTCCTCCCTTCCTTTACATTCCTATTTACTTCCATATTCAGGGATGCTGCAACGGCCTTATGATCACTGAATCCCTGTTCTGCGCTTACAGAGTCGAAAAGTTCGGGTCTGTTTGTTATCAGTAGGTCCAAGATGTTATCTCCACGAGTCGGTTCTCTCTTTAATTGCTCGAGGTCATTTTCGGATAGTGCACTCAGTATAATGTCACTGGATGCTCTGTACCTACCATACGTTCTAAACATCTGAGTCTCCCAGTCTATATCTGGCAAATTGAAATAGGGTCTCTGAGTGGGCAGGAAAAAAAGTCACATATTCTTTCAGCTCGATGATCTTTGCTGTTGTCGTCTTGAATAACAGGGTATCGACAGAATATTTATCATGCAGATGTTGACTGAAAGGTTACACCTGATCATTCAGTATGTTTAAATAAACATGCTGGCCCATGTCAGTGGTCACCCAATTCACGGTAAGAAAAGCGCCCCGAAACGTCGCAGACTCACCTCCGGCTTGCACCTGACCTCGCACACTCTTAGGATGGTTTCTAATCACGGTGATTCATCATCATCGGTGCACTCGACAATGTACGTCATTTGCATGTAGCAAAAATGTGATTCATTAGACCACATTACTTTCCGCCAGTCAGCTGTTATCCACTTTCGACGATTTCTCACTCACTGAAGACACGCAGCTTTATGTGGCTGTGTGAGCAATGTCCTCTTGCGAGGTGACCGACCCTAAATGTTCACTGCATTCAGTTCCCGTCGCAATGTTTCTTCGCTAACAGTTTGGGATAGACCTTCATTCACTGGCTGTAGCGCTTGCTGTCGGTTTGGAAGTAATTTCGATTCACAAGCCGAGAAACGCGTCTCCGGTCCCTCTCAGTCAGGAGCTTTTTCAGACCAAACACTGACGTAATGCTTCGTGGCCACATCTGTTATGTCCGCAGCTCGTGGTCGTGCGGTAGCGTTCTCGCTTCCCGCGCCCGGGATCCCGGGTTCGATTCCCGGCGGGGTCAGGGATTTTCTCTGCCTCGTGATGACTGGGTGTTGTGTGCTGTCCTTAGATTAGTTAGGTTTAAGTAGTTCTAAGTTCTAGGGGACTGATGACCATAGATGTTAAGTCCCATAGTGCTCAGAGCCATTTGAACCACATGTGTTACACCACGCTTGTAGACACGCTGAACAGTCCGCCGCGAAACACCAACAAATACGACAGCTTCACACACTGTATGACCATGGGCATGGCCAAGCACGACTGCGGCTTTTTGCCACTCTGTCACGTCCTCGTATTTACTCATTTTTACGTAAAATTTCTGTTGGATACTTAAACGTCTCACTGATCGCTACTTCCTTACGCACACGTAGAGTCAGCGCGCGTTGGAGTACATGAGTCGGTCGCTGCGCCATCTGTAAAAGCTTCACATTCACACGTGCGTTCACATTGGAGTGCATAATTTTTTGTCCTTTGAGGTTACCTTATCTCCGTCCGTGTACACACTACTGACGCAAATCTTCCACTGAAGACTGATGACTGAATGACAAGTGTACATTTTCCTTGTGTTGCCATCTTCTCGCTGTCAGTTCCAGCAACAGGACTGATACCTATACTGTGTGTTAGTATAGAAGAGTCAGTCACTTTTGTGTTAAGATTTAATAACTACTTTTTATGTAATTAAATGTTTCCCTGTGACATTTAAGTCTCTTAATTATCTACGATATTGATCGAAGCAGAAGAAATGAATTAAAATTTGTGCTGCGGCCAGAACTCGAACCTGGGTCTTCTTGCTTGCTAGGCAGAAATGCTAACCATTACACCACCACAGCACGATGGTTAACAATGATGTTCGAAGACCCGGGTTCGAGTCCTGGCCGCAACACAAATTTTAATTCATTTCTTGTGCTTCGATCATTATCGTAGATAATGAAGAGACTTAAATGTCTCAGGGAAACATTTACTTATAAGAACCATAAGATCACCTGTGGTACAAGACTTCCCCATTACGTCCAACGCTGCGGTGCTATTCCAATGTCGGAGAGCCCTGGCAGTTGTGACAATGTAAGGGAAAAAAGCAGAAGACAATGAATTGAAGTTAGTGTTTGGGAGTGCACTCAACTTGGGTTGTTAGTGCAGCAGTGCTGACCATCGTGCTGTGGTGGTGTGACGGTTAGCACTTCTGCCCATCAAGCAAGAAGACCAAGGTTCGAGTCCTGACCGCAGCTCGAATTTTAATTCATTTCTTCTGCTTCGATCACTTTTTATATGAATGGCTAATTTTTATACATACAGGGTGA
Organism: Schistocerca nitens; assembly: GCF_023898315.1. NCBI lineage: Eukaryota > Metazoa > Arthropoda > Insecta > Orthoptera > Acrididae > Schistocerca > Schistocerca nitens. The sequence goes on from NC_064620.1 coordinate 348,269,199, forward strand.
TTATAATTAAAGTTAAACTTTCAAAACGCAGTAGAAATAATACCACTTGTCAGAATTACGTCAAATGGCAACGGAATATTATCGGAGAAGGGGGAAAATGTGTGGCAGAAGAAAAAAAAATAGTGTGAAAATAGATCACTAGACAGCGCTGTGTGAGTGTCATAATACTTAAATGGAAACACCAGTCACGCGCACGGCCCATTGAAGTTGGTATAAACACGACGGGTACATGGATTTTCCCTCTTTCGCGTCTGCGGCGTTCGCCATGACTGTCTCAATGCAGAGTCGGGCTCTGCTCGTAAAGCTGTGTTACAAGAAAGATGACTGTGCACACGTCGCTCTGCAAAACTTCCGGACACTGAAAGGTTTCAAAAAGGTGTTGGTCCGATGGCTCCCGTGGGTCTGGAGAAAATGATTTGGAAATTCGGAAAAACGGATTCTTTTGGTGTCCAACCTGGTAAAGGGAGGAAACGAATTGATTCGACGTCAGTGGAAGCAGTGGTCACACAGTGCACTAGGAGACGAGTGATGGTGTGTAAAAGTGTAGTGCATGGAGAACTGCCCGAACACTGGACATACACATGAGCACGGTGTGTAAAATCCTACGAAACGTCCTTCTTTGCTATCCATTCAAAATTACCCAAGGGCTCAAGTTTCTTCGTGTTGGCCTGCCAGCAAGAGACACCTTTGGTTTAGAATTTCTTGCTTGCATGGAAGTGGACAATGATTGATGATTTTTATGGGTTTTTTGGCCACAGGACAGTAAAAATCCGATGTGAGTGACGCTTTTTATGCGGTTAATGCCCTTAGGACAATTAAAAACCGATTTTTCCCTTCCGATGTGATATGATTTTGCCGTGGTGGATGAGCTTACGTAACTAACAGTATCACACCTGCACACCCATACACACTGAGTAGTACAGTTTATTTAGCGTCAACCATACACCTTAGTCATTCTTGTATGATTCATTTGCCGTTTGTACTTGACCACTATTAAATTATGATGCTTACAGTGCCATCTATTGCTACACTTTGTAACTATTCATTTTCCTTCTACCATACGTCTTCCCACTTCTTCGATAATATACCGTTGCAAACTGACGACATTCTGACCAGTGGTGTTATTTCTACAGCGGTTTGAAAGTTTAACTTTAATTATAATCACCATGTATATAGAGAAGATGAAGTGGGTCACCGAATAAATAATGTAGGGTGCCACTGAAAAAAGACTCACTACTGTACATGTTTCGTACCTAAGAACTATACAATAAAGGCAGTCATGCAGGTTTACCTCCCTCTGGTAGTTAAACAATATCAACTTGAAACATATTTTTTTTTTTTATTTTGCTTCCGGGAGAAAAGAATTATTTGCGGTCAAGATAACCGGGTCCCATATACCGGTTGTCTCCCCAAAGAATCGCCAGGCGCATTTTCTGTGGTGTTTCGCCAAATATTTGCAATTTCGTTTTTTCAGTGTATAGCAAAGGAATAGTGCTCATAACCTTTCTCATGCGACGCCCGATGCCGAAGGATGCATTAGTTTGTTTCCTGCTGGGAACAAAATGGTTTTGAAAGCGGATTTTTGTGTGCCCATTGGATAGAGCGATCGCAAATTAGTCTAGTGCTTCATTCGTTTTGTCGATTTCGTCTGGAGGGACATTAAAAGGGGAAGAATAACCAATAGTTCAGCAGCCATGGAACAGCGCAACTGCATGGTCGATAGCAGTCAGCGCAGACAGCTCCAGGAGCAATGCCTGTTCTTGAAGTCCCTGTTAATGCATTACGCTATAACGAATATCACACTAGCCTAATTTGGGACCACTAGTGAATGGGCACGCAAAATTCCGTATAGTATGTACTGAGGTGACAAAAGTTATTGGATTCTCCTAATATCTTGCAGGACCACCTTTTGCCCAGCGTAGTGCAGCAATGGCATGGACTCAACAAGTCGTTCGATGTCCCGTGCCATGCTGCCATGGGCAATGGTCCATGATGCCTCTATAGCCGTTCGTAATTGAGAAAGTGTTACGGTGCAGGATTTTGTGTACAAACTGAGCTCTAGATTACATACCACAAATGTTCGATGTGATTCACGCGATCTAGCTGGCCAAATAACTCTCTCGAATTGTCCAGAATGTTCTTCAAACCAATTGCGAACAGTTGTGTGTGCCGGTCACATGATGCAATGTCGTGAAGTCCATGAATGGCTGAAAATAGTCTCCAAGTATCCAAAAATAACCATTTCCTCTTAGTACTCGGTTCAGTTGGACCAGAGAACCCAGTTCATTCCATGCAAACACAGTCCATCATGCCTTTATCTAGCCACCGCCAGTTTGCACAGTTCATTATTGACGACCTGGGCCCATGACTTCGTGGTGTCTGCGCCACACTCTAACTCTTCCATCAACTCTTACCACCTCATCTCTCCAGGCCACAGTTCTCCAGTCGTCTAGTATCCAATCGATATTGCCACGAGCCCAGGACAAGCGCTGCAGGCGATGTCGTGCTGTTATCAAAGGCACTGGCATAAGCCATTAACGCCAGATTTCGCTGCACTGTCCTTACAAATATATTCCCCGTACGTCCCACATACGTTTCTGCATTTATTTCACGCAGTGTTCATCGTCTCTTAGCAGTGACAACTCTACGCAAATGCCACTGCCCCCGGTCGTTAAGTGAAGGCCGTCAGCCACTCCATTGTCCTAAGTGAGAGGTAATTTCTGAAATCCGGTGTTCTCGGCATGTTATTGATACTGTGGATCTCAGAATACTGAATTCCCTAACGATTTCCGAAATTTAATGTTTGATGCCCTCCGATCGTGCGGCCATGATCATGTCCGAAACCTCTTCACACGAATCACCTGAGTGCAAATGGCAACTGCGGCACTGGACTACCATTTTATACATTGTGTACGAGATAATACCGCCATCTGTATATGTGCATATCACAATACCACGACTTTTTTTAAGGGAGGTAGGACATCAAACGGGCCGACTTGGAGCAGGAGAGGCACCACAGGACATTTTATTTTCTACTGTTTATACTTTACAAATAAATTCATAAAACTTTGTCAGCATGACCAGGAAGGATTCAGCACTCACACTCATAGCAGTGGAAGTGCAAAAACATAACAAAATAATTTTTTTTAGATATCAAATTTCATCATTTTTTTATCTTACTGTTGACCGCATTTGTTGCTATAGGTACATTTTTCTTCACAAGTAAGAGAGATTCTTTGATGAATTTTGCACAGCATACAAACCATACTTACAGGTGTAAGAAACTCTAGAATTTTCCAAATCTATCAAAAACTGTGGTAAAAATTGAGATAATTAACTACAAAATTTGATTTTTTTTCTAAACATAAAGTTTAAAACGTAACAGCTCGTTCATTTTTTCATAAATTAAATAGATTCTAGCGTTTCAGACACCTGCAAATATTTATGCTTATCCATTACGGATATTTTAGAACCGTGACTGTAAATTGAATGTACATAAGTTATACACAACTGCAACCAGTCACTTTTTTGAATAATAATGCTTTATTCCATAAACCGGTTTTCAAACCTTTTCAGGTTCATCTTCAGATGGTTTCGGGAGGATCCGGGAAGTTACATCATTACTGGTAGTAGCATAATGCTGGGTGCTGGTTTGTGACAGTATAGGAGGCTTTTTTCAGATATGTCTGCGTCCATTTTGATGTCCAGAACACTTTTACACGAACTATATTAGTTTACACTTTACCAGCATCCATCCAGCATGCGCTTTACAACTGTTACAAGCAACAGTTGTAAAGCGCATGCTGGATGCTGGTAAAGTGTAAACTAATATAGTTCGTGTGAAAGTGATCTGGACATCAAAATGGACGCAGACATATCTGAAAAAAGCCGCCTATACTGTCACAAACCAGCACCCAGCATTATGCTACTACCAGTAATGATGTAACTTCCCGGATCCTCCCGAAACCATCTGAAGATGAACCTGAAAAGGTTTGAAAACCGGTTTATAGAATAAAGCATTATTATTCAAAAAAGTGACTGGTTGCAGTTGTGTATAACTTATTTACCTGTAAGTATGGTTTGTACGCTGTGCAAAATTCATCGAACAGTCTCTCTTACTTATAAAGAAAAGTGTACCTATAGCAACAAATGCAGCCAATAACAAGTGAAAAAATGATGAAATTTCACATGTAAAAAAATTATTTTGTTATGTTTTTGAACTTCTGCTGCTACGAGTGTGAATCCTGAATCATTTCTGGTCATGCTGACAAAGTTTTATGAATTTTTCTTGTAAAAGTATAGACAGTGGAAATTAAAATGTCCTGTGCTGCCTCTCCTGCTCCAAGTCGGCCCGTTTGACGTCCTACCCCCCTTAAAAGAAACAGCTGAGGTACATCAACGACAGCAAAAAATGGAAACAAACCGACGCTTTCCGTTGACAATGTGCATCACATGACATACGTGATGAGCAGTATTTGTTTTTACTGACTTCAGTTATACATTGCGAAAACGATACTGCAAATATCTGTCTAAACACCTGAGACAATGCGACTGAGACTCTCAGGAGAGACACCTTGGATATACATTTGGCAGTCTCACTGTCTGCTAATTGTAGAACGGTGAATGTGATCCTTCTGATTCAAAAGAATGCAAATATACCGCATGCAAATGTGATATAACTCGGCACGATAAAGTGATGGTGGCAATTTTGTTAAATGAATTTCAAGGAGTAGATCTGATGGTTCAAATGGCTCTGAGCACTATGGGACTTAACTTCTGAGGTCATCAGTCCCCTAGAACTTAGAACTACTTAAACCTAACTAACCTAAGGACGTCACACACATCCGTGCCCGAGGCAGGATTCTCACCTGCGACCATAGCGGTCGCGCGGTTCCAGACTGTAGCGCCTAGAACCACTCTGCCACATAGGCCGGCGAGTATGTCTGAAGAGAACAAGAAAAACACTTCTGTGTTTTAACAATACAATGACTGGACAGTGGAGCGCAGACGGTGAGGTAATTTGCTTCTCTTACAGCGATGGTAAACAAATTTGTCGAAAATACTCTGCGAAATTAATTTGCGTGCAGATGACGAAATACAGAATCTGAATAAAGTGTCGGACGCTGTTATAGCGCATGACGCGGAAAATCAGACCGACTCTATTGAATCGCAGCTAATTAAAAAGATGATAAAGGACTTTTCTTTGCACAGATAAAAGAACTTGGAAAGTTAATTACAGGTATCGTCAGATTCAGCTACCACACTTTTATCACTCCTCGCAGTTTCAGGAATCCTTCCACGGAACATAATACACTATTTTAATTTCCACTGCTGTCATAATGTAAGGTAATATTGTCATCTGTTTGACAGAAGTCCTTCAACCAAATTAACTTCGATTTTCTTCCAAACAAAAACTTTCAAAAAATACAGGGAAAATCTTGTACCGTTTTCCAAAACTTTATAGGTTGTACCACAGTCACTTCCAAAATACTGTGAAGATGAAGGCAGATCAATTGAAATACAACGTACTACCAATCGACGGTGGTTGTAGTATATATATATAGTGTGTTCATTACAAGCCATAGTCAATGAAAATGACAGTCGAATGACAGTCTTACATAGCATTATACCGCAAAATAAATAAATAATCAAGTGAATGTTGTCTTCATCAAACAAGGGGCTGAATAATTATTTCATTATAGAGGGTGTTACAAAAAGGTACGGCCAAACTTTCAGGAAACATTCCTCGCATACAAATAAAGAAAAGACGTTATGTGGACATGTGCCCGGAAACGCTTGATTTCTATGTTAGAGCTCATTTTAGTTTCGTCAGTATGTGCTGTACTTCCTCGATTCACCGCCAGTTGGCCCAGTTGAAGGAAGGTAATGTTGACTTCGGTGCTTGTGTTGACATGCGACTCATTGCTCTACAGTACTAGCATCAAGCACATCAGTACGTAGCATCAACAGGTTAGTGTTCATCACGAACGTGGTTTTGCAGTCGGTGCAATGATTACAAATGCGGAGTTGGCAGATGCCCATTTGATGTATGGAACAGCACGGGGAAATAGCCGTGGCGCGGTACGTTTGTATCGAGATAAATTTCCAGAACGAAGGTGTCCGGACAGGAAGACGTTCGAAGCAATTGATCGGCGTCTTACGGAGCACGGAACATTCCAGCCTATGACTCGCGACTGGCGAAGACCTAGAACGATGAGGACACCTGCAATGGACGAGGCAATTCTTGGTGCAGTTGACGATAACCCTAATGTCAGCGTCAGAGAAGTTGCTGCTGCACAAGGTAACGCTGACGACGTCACTGTGTGGAGAGTGCTACGGAAGAGCCGGCCGGAGTCGCCGTGCGGTTCCAGGCGCTACAGTCTGGAACCGGGCTACCGCTACGGTCGCAGGTTCGAATCCTGCCTGGGGCATGGATGTGTGTGATGTCCTTAGGTTAGTTAGGTTTAATTAGTTCTAAGTTCTAGGCGACTGATGGCCTCAGAAGTTAGGTCGCATAGTGCTCAGAGCCATTTGAACCATTTGAGCTACGGGAGAACCACTTGTTTCCGTACCATGTACAGCGTGTGCAGGCACTATCAGCAGCTGATTGGCCTCCACGGGTACACTTCTGCGAATGGTTCATCCAACAATGCGTCAATCCTCATTTCAGTGCAAATGTTCTCTTTACGGATGAGGCTTCATTCCAACGTGATCAAATTGTAAATTTTCACAATCAACATGTGTGGGCTGACGAGAATCCGCACGCAGTTGTGCAATCACGTCATCAACACAGATTTTCTGTGAACGTTTGGGTAGGAATTGTTGGTGACGTCTTGATTGGGCCCCATGTTCTTCCACCTACGCTCAATGGAGCACGTTATCATGATTTCATACGGGATACTCTATCTGTGCTGCTAGAACATGTGCCTTTACAAGTACGACACAACATGTGGTTCATGCACGATGGAGCTCCTGCACATTTCAGTCGAAGTGTTCGTACGCTTCTCAACAACAGATTCGGTGACCGATGGATTGGTAGAGGCGGACCAATTCCATGGCCTCCACGCTCTCCTGACCTGAACCCTCTTGACTTTCATTTATGGGGGCATTTGAAAGCTCTTGTCCACGCAACCCCGGTACCAAATGTAGAGACTCTTCGTGCTCGTATTGTGGACGGCTGTGATACAATACGCCATTCTCCAGGGCTGCATCAGGGCATCAGGGATTCCATGTGACGGAGGGTGGATGCATGTATCCTCGCTGACAGAGAACATTTTGAACATTTCCTGTAACAAAGTGTTTGAAGTCACGCTGGTACGTTCCGTTGCTGTGTGTTTCCATTCCATGATTAATGTGATTTGAAGAGAAGTAATAAAATGAGCTCTAACACGGAAAGTAAGCGTTTCCGGACACATGTCCACATAACACATTTTCTTTCCTTGTGTGTGAGGAATGTTTTCTGAAAGTTTGGCCGTACCTTTTTGTAACACCCTGTATGAGGCAATCATAAAAACTAATTGTGAATGAATGGCTACTGGGAATTATTGCTGTGCTGTTTATCAGCATCAACAGTGAGACTGTAAACTTACTATATTGCTTAATGTATTCAGATAACTCTTTAGTTATCATGGAAAGCACTATTGGAACTACAACTTGACAATGTTACTCCTGATGTACTTACACTCTACTTACAGCTTAAGCAAGTGGCTCTTCCGTATAACTGTTCTCAGTACTAAGAGGCCGGCCGGTGTGGCCGTGCGGTTAAAGGCGCTTCAGTCTGGAACCGCGTGACCGCTACGGTCGCAGGTTCGAATCCTGCCTCGGGCATGGATGTGTGATGTCCTTAGGTTAGTTAGGTTTAATTAGTTCTAAGTTCTAGGCGACTGATGACCACAGAAGTTAAGTCGCATAGTGCTCAGAGCCAGTACTAAGAATTTTCTTCAACTAAACCACGATGAAATGTTTCATAGGCCCCGACACCACTTGAGTACCAGATCGGTGTGAATTCATTTTAGGAAGTTTTACGAAATGTCCCTTAGGCACAAAACAAACTTGAGTCTGATGTTGAAACTTTTTAGTTCATTAAAATAATTACATTCATCTGATATACACTTTTCAGATGAACTTTGAAGTTCACTAATGTGGTCTCTTCGGTTGAAAGCTCTCCTGCTTTCTATAACTCGTTATCTTGGCAGGAACCCATGTCAGTGTTAAAATCAGACCACAATTACAATCCCTATTGTTTTCCGTCTTATCTGAGTAAATGGTTGGAGTTTTCTGTAGAAATCCGTCATGCTGTGGTGTTACCGGATCTAATCTTTTCAAAGTAGGGCATTTATCAATGAACAGGTTATTTTTTAAAAGGTTGGATTTTATAAAATACATTCAAATGCTAAACTAACTATTAGCATACAAACTTAAAAGATGAACTATTTCTTAGACAGTAAAAGCGGTTTTAAGTCTACATTTGTCACTGGTACCCACTTTGGTACGACGTGGAAATGTTGTTTCTTGCAGCATGTAATTGTAACACTGTTCGCAGGGCATTTCTGTGAAACTGTATTTCACCATTATGATGCCCTTAACTCGATGTGAGAAGAAGCGAATTCTTTCTTTATCTGCAGGGACGTTATTAAGTTCAAAATTCCGTTCAATGTTCGCATTGTGGTAACGAATGAAAAACACAACTAAAAAATTTTCAAAAGTTCTGTGAAATATTTGGCACCAGGAGTCTTCCTGCAGTTAAAGAACTTAAACCACTCTTTACCTATGGTTGTATCTGTGCTACATTTACCTGAGCTGACGTAAAGCAATAAAATGCAGAGGTAGTTGTAGGCTCGTAAAATACGAAAGCAATAGGCACACCGTTCGCTGTTCACTGTTTACTGGCAAACTGCAGTTTTGAGCGAGAAATCTGTGTTACTTACAGAAAACAATAGCCAATAGAGAGAAACATAATAACAGCCTTTTTTCTTCCTATTCAGACCACAGTATGACTACAACTGTCCAACAATGTATTACGTCTTTGACTTTAGTAATGCATCACTTGGAATCGTTTCTTTCACACTTCGAGTTAGTTGTGGAGATAGTATCATACGTGTTTCAAATTGAAATTCTTTGTCAATGTTAAAATAATCAAGTGTATGTGTTCGTAAAAAGAGAAAATTTTAATTAAGCTAATAAAAATGTCTATCAAATCATTTTTAATATTAAATTCACGAAAGCAGAGAATGCCTCCCGGACACAGTAAAAATACGAAAAAGGGGACATGTATCCTTTTTGCCGGACATATCGTAATCGCATCCTGCTCTCTACCATACATTTGGCAACGCAGACTCTTTTTGACGGTGCACAGCGCCCTGGGCGGGGTCACAATGGCTTTACTGCCCATTTCCCATCACAAAGAAAGACAGCCAAATAAAATTAATTTGATAACTCCAACGAAAAATTCGAGCTGCCTACAGAGATATTTTCACCACACGTGTATCATCGAATGATTGCTTACATGGAGGAGCATTAAATTGACCGGGCAGAGTAATTTTCACATCTGTCATTTGATTAATGTAAAAAAAGACTCAAAATGGTGAATTCCCCTAACAGTTTCTGACACTTATGTTTGAATGTACGGTGAAGCCGCGCTGTGGCATAGGCATACCAGTTTTCCCTCTTTCAGAGAATTCGCCCTGTAACAGGCGACCCAGCCTCAGAGACAAAGCGACCGAGCCGTCTTTTCAGCAATATCCTTCACATTTAATTCTACGTACTATTGTAAGTAGGCTGTTTAGGTTTTTATATTGGTAACGCCACGTAGCGCTCTGTATGAAAATCACTGGCTGTGCTGTGTGCAGTCTGTGGATGGTTAGCATTGTTGTAATATTCGCTACTGTTGTGTTGGGCAGTTGGATGTGAACAGCTCGTAGCGTTGCGCAGTTGGAGGTGACCCGCCAGCAGTGGTGGATATGGGGAGAGAGATGGCGGAGTTTTGAGAGCGGATGATCGGGACTTGTGTCCATCACAGACAGTAAATTTGTAAGACTGGATGCCATGAACTGCCATCTACATTATGACTTTTGAACACTATTAAGCTGGCAGTAGTGGCGCTCTCTGTATTGCAGTAGTTCGAGTAACGAAGATTTTTATGATGTAAGTGATTTGTGAAAGGTATAGTTTAATGTTAGTCAGGGCCATTCTTTTGTAGGGATTATTGAAAGTCAGAATGCGTTGCGCTAAAAATATTGTGTGTCAGTTTAAGCACAGTCATTTATAATTTTTCTAACGGGACGTTTCACTATTCGTGTAATTGACCTTACAATAGTGCTGAGAAAATTTGGACATGATGATATAACTGTTAATTACGCGTCCTACAGAAGTAATTGCCGGCCGCGGTGGTCTAGCGGTTCTAGGCGCTCAGTCCGGAGCCGCGCGACTGCTACGGTCGCAGGTTCGAATCCTGCCTCGGGCATGGATGTGTGTGATGTCCTTAGGTTAGTTAGGTTTAAGTAGTTCTAAGTTATAGGGGACTGATGACCATAGATGTTAAGTCCCATAGTGCTCAGAGCCATTTGAACCATTTGAACAGAAGTAATTAGCATACAACGCCTCGTCTACTGGCCGATGACGTACTCGTACGGCTCTTAATCGCCAAAGTCGCCCACACACTTGCACACAATAATACAAAATCGTTTAGTCGTAACATAAGCAAACATTTTTAATACGTGTTAAATTGTATCATCACTTTCTTCTGGATTGTTTGTCTGGCTCTGTCATAGGCTCGCCGTAATTTAATCTCTATACCACGATCAAAATAATAATGCTATAGACATTTTAGCAATGGGAAGGGACGTTGTTGTCGTTTCACGTTTGTCTGTGCATATAAACTGGCTCTGCTAGCAACAACTGGACGAATACTTTCTGAATTTAGAGCCACGCTGCCCGCTTTCATGCAACAGTGAGTTTGATTAGTAGGGTGTATCAGTCTTACAGCTATTCTTCGCGAATTCGCAACTAGTTTAGGACATTCTGCTGATAAAATAAACACTCCACACAGAGAAACAAAGTAAATAACGGAAACGAATGAATTGTTGCTTTGCTTTACCCACTGAAAGCGCCGTCTGCAACTGACTATACCAGCTAGATAGGAAAGCGGCGGACAGATCAGAAGGTGAGACTAATGTCAACCCCTGATTGGTTGTTGCTGTGGTAGCTTACCTATCAATCATTTTGTTTTCCGATCCAGGTATACTTTCGGATCATGATAGAGTGCAGAAGAGAAACCGAGCGAAGAAAAAAATGTTCAAATGTGTGGCAATTCTTAATGGATCAAACTGTTGAGGTCATCGGTCCCTAGCCTTACACATTACTTAAACTAACTTACGGTAAGAATAACACACACGCCCATATCTGAGGGAGGACTCGAACCTCCGGCGGGAGGGGCTGCGCAATCTGTGACTTGGCGCCTCTAACCGCGCGGCCACTCCACGCGGCCCGAGCGAGGAGCAGTGGTCGAACCCCCAGGAGGCTTCCATGAATTAGGTTGCCTGCCGTTTCCGTGAAATGGTAAAGTTCCGTTGAATACACTCCTGGAAATTGAAATAAGAACACCGTGAATTCATTGTCCCAGGAAGGGGAAACTTTATTGACACATTCCTGGGGTCAGATACATCACATGATCACACTGACAGAACCACAGGCACATAGACACAGGCAACAGAGCATGCACAATGTCGGCACTAGTACAGTGTATATCCACCTTTCGCAGCAATGCAGGCTGCTATTCTCCCATGGAGACGATCGTAGAGATGCTGGATGTAGTCCTGTGGAACGGCTTGCCATGCCATTTCCACCTGGCGCCTCAGTTGGACCAGCGTTCGTGCTGGACGTGCAGACCGCGTGAGACGACGCTTCATCCAGTCCCAAACATGCTCAATGGGGGACAGATCCGGAGATCTTGCTGGCCAGGGTAGTTGACTTACACCTTCTAGAGCACGTTGGGTGGCACGGGATACATGCGGACGTGCATTGTCCTGTTGGAACAGCAAGTTCCCTTGCCGGTCTAGGAATGGTAGAACGATGGGTTCGATGACGGTTTGGATGTACCGTGCACTATTCAGTGTCCCCTCGACGATCACCAGTGGTGTACGGCCAGTGTAGGAGATCGCTCCCCACACCATGATGCCGGGTGTTGGCCCTGTGTGCCTCGGTCGTATGCAGTCCTGATTGTGGCGCTCACCTGCACGGCGCCAAACACGCATACGACCATCATTGGCACCAAGGCAGAAGCGACTCTCATCGCTGAAGACGACACGTCTCCATTCGTCCCTCCATTCACGCCTGTCGCGAAACCACTGGAGGCGGGCTGCACGATGTTGGGGCGTGAGCGGAAGACGGCCTAAGGGTGTGCGGGACCGTAGCCCAGCTTCATGGAGACGGTTGCGAATGGTCCTCGCCGATACCCCAGGAGCAACAGTGTCCCTAATTTGCTGGGAAGTGGCGGTGCGGTCCCCTACGGCACTGCGTAGGATCCTACGGTCTTGGCGTGCATCCGTGCGTCGCTGCGGTCCGGTCCCAGGTCGACGGGCACGTGCACCTTCCGCCGACCACTGGCGACAACATCGATGTACTGTGGAGACCTCACGCCCCACGTGTTGAGCAATTCGGCGGTACGTCCACCCGGCCTCCCGCATGCCCACTATACGCCCTCGCTCAAAGTCCGTCAACTGCACATACGGTTCACGTCCACGCTGTCGCGGCATGCTACCAGTGTTAAAGACTGCGATGGAGCTCCGTATGCCACGGCAAACTGGCTGACACTGACGGCGGCGGTGCACAAATGCTGCGCAGCTAGCGCCATTCGATGGCCAACACCGCGGTTCCTTGTGTGTCCGCTGTGCCGTGCGTGTGATCATTGCTTGTACAGCCCTCTCGCAGTGTCCGGAGCAAGTATGGTGGGTCTGACACACCGGTGTCAATGTGTTCTTTTTTCCATTTCCAGGAGTGTAGAAGACGTTCGATATTCTCCGCTACCCTTGCCCTGTCCGACACTATCCTCCATCGCTGACGATCTCGTCATCAACGGCATGTGAAACTGTTATCTTCCTCGCTTCCTTGGAATAGTAGAAGTAGTTTTTTGAAAATGAGAACAATCTTGGTTGAAAAATAGTGATTACACTGGTCCAAAAAATTTTCACTTTTTATTTTTTACGGTAGTCGTGCTTTATACATTAAGATGCCCTGAACACGAATATCAAGGTTAAAAGTATCTCCTAGCTAAGAGTTACAAGTAAATAGGTGTTTACGTTTTACAATCACACTTAGGGACACTATGAGCATTACAGGTAAAGGCATTGTGACAAAGGTTCTTCTGCTGTAAGCGAGTGGAGTGGATACTTCCAGTACAATCTGGCAACACTGCCTTACACTGTGACTCATATGCGCACCATCCAGTCACGTGAGCGTTGTCGAATGTAGAAACCAGACGCAATTGTCACAGTTGTGTGCTCTTGTGCTGCGTCAGTTCATGTTTTATTGGAAAACGTATCGTAGGGGTTGGCAATGAATGTATGTGGGGAGAAGTGTTGAAACTGAAGAACTGTGATATTGTAGCACGTGTAAACTTTCTCGAAAAAGCCCTGCACGTGCAATAATAAATCTGATAACTTTTGTTACGTTTGTGCAAATGTTATTTGTGGTTTAAGAAGGCGACCATTGTCTAAAGCAGTGTGCAAAGCTTAACTATATGTTTGGGTCATCGAGTTGGAGATCAAGATAAATTGTGGACTCCACATGGGTGTTGGTCTACATTCAATGCCTAGCTGCGTGGTAAAAATGTTTCAATGACTTGGTGTCCCTGCTTGGCTTGAACCCACAAATCATTCATCAGACTGATACTTTTGTGCCGTACCTCCCTTGAAGAAAGGAGTCAATGCCAAGAGTAAGAGGAATATTTAATACCCTGACATCCCTTCTGTCATTCTTCCTGTGGCTCATGACGAAGGATTGCCAGTTCCTCTTCATCCATATGCACCACCATCAAGCAGTGATAGCGATGGTGACGCATACAAATAAAAAAAGTGCAATAATCTGCCAGCGACGCTGATCCTACATTTAACCAAAATCGTCATCGGGAGAACTACACAAAATCACACAGAGTCAGCTCAGTGCTCTGATTAGGGACTCAGACCTTGCAAAGCGTAATGCTGAACTCTTGGCCTCACTATTGCAGCATTGGAATCTCCCCGCTGACACAATAAGTGTGTCTGTTTTTCGGGAGCGTCAGAAAAAATGGAGGGTCATATTAATACCAAAGGTGACATTACATTTTGCAGTGACATTGACGGTTTGTTGGAAGACATATGAATTACATGCAAATCAGCGAGTGCAGACTGTAGATGGCTCAAAAGGAAGCCTGAAGGCAATACTGTAATCCAATAGTAATCAAAGGCTATTCACCCCTATCACACATTATACCATGTTCAAATATGCTGTAAACTATGTTAATTACATTACGCATGAGTGCCTGGCATGAGGAGATTTCAAAGTTTTAATCTGCTACGAAGTTTCATATCAGCGCATGCTCCGCTGCAGAGTGAAAATCTCATTCTGGATTTCAAATACATTGCGATGCTGGTGGGTTTGCGAGGGGGTTACACTAAGTATTGCTGCTACCTGAATGAGTGGGGCAGTCACGCAAGAGAGAAACACTGTACACAGAGAGGATAGTCACCACGAACAGATTCGTGTCTGGGTCAAAAAATGTTGCCGCGGAACCTCTACTGAATCCGAACAAAATTTTTCCCCCATCACTGAACATTAAACTGGGACTCATGACAGGATTTGTTAAGGCTGTGCACAGGAATGAGGCAGCATCCCAGTATCTCTGTAAGTAGTTTCCACGACTCAGCCAAGAGAAGATCATAAGCAGGATACTCATTGGTCCACAGATACGCCTTATCAGCTGCATGCGCGTCATTGTTATAGTAACGTGACAAAGTCATTCTTGGTAAACAGGAGAGTCGAAAATTACAGAGACCATGTGGACAAACTCATTCATGCTTATAAAGTCATTGGCTGCAACATGACCCTGACTTAATTTATTCCCACCTCGATGTATTCCTAGAGAAATGTTGTGCATTCAGCGAAGAGCATGGCCAACGGCTGAACCAGGACATCTTTCAAGTGCAACAGCGGTACACAGGACTGTGGGCTATTGCTATGTTGGCTGATTTCTGCTGGATACCGCAGGTGATGCACCAGGCACCACCCACAAGAGGAAGACAAACGGACTGTCCCAATAATCTAGGGAAGTTAAATTAACCTAGATTTCCTACCGATTACATTAGCAATAAATGAGAAACGTTAAGTTCTAACTTACTTACAACGCTGAGCTGGGAGACAATGTTAGTCGTGATTTTCGTGTTCAGCGCTTCGAAATCTATAGAGTCCGTCTACTTTGGATGCAGCAGGAATCCACGGTGGACCAATGTTGTTCAGTGTATGCGTTTCACACTTCTGGGGCGTCATCAAATTACGAGAAAAGGGAAAAAAGAAAAATGTTAATACGAAAAGAAGGGCACGGTCCTGTCATGTACCTCTACAATGAGTAAATAAGTAATTTATAAATCACCGTAATGGAAAATTTACGTAGTATTCCGCAAATAAGCATTCTTCAAAACGTAAAAGCTAGGGCGTGGACCAATAAAACAAATATGGCAGTAAGAAGTTTTCAAAGTAATAGGCAGACGTGACGAAAAAGGGGAAAAAAAAAAGAAAATGGCTTTGAGAACTATGGGATTTAACATCTGAGGTCATCAGTCCCCTAGAACTTAGAACTACTTAAACCTAACTAACCTAAGGACATCACACACATCCATGCCCGAGGCAGGATTCGAAACCGCGACCGTAGCTGTCGCGCGGTTCCAGACTGAAGCGCCTAGAACCGCTCGGCCACTCCGGCCCGCAAAAACGCAAAGAAGCCAGAGCAGAAAACTCCAGCTTTATCTTAAACACACCAACACATCTGCATCCACAGACGCGGAAGCGCGGAAATAGGATCATGTTTACAAATCTATACATGTGTGGTATCATCTGTATACACAGCAGTAGTTTCCTCAAAACAGGCATGTAAACATGTACGTCGATCTGGAGGGAAACTTTACGACACATGAAGTTTAGTGAGGAGAATTTTACCTAGTTAGTGCGGATAGACGTAAGATAGAAATTACAGCATTTAAGATATGATGACAGTTATATCAGTGAACAACAACAGAAACTACAAACGTTTAAAAGGAATTGCAAATACAAGCGGAAAAGATGAGTAAATGCAACACATGCTATATGCAGTTTGGATATGTGCAGAGAGTGCTGCCGTAAAAGTAGTTGCGGACAGTATATGCACTAACATTTGAAACAAAGTCTTTAATTTTTTTTTGTTAAACACTGATCTACAGAATTTTCACTGGCAAAAAAATGGTTCAAATGGCTCTGAGCACTATGGGACTTAAAATCTATGGCCATCGGTCCCCTAGAACTTAGAACTACTTAAACCTAACTAACCTAAGGACATCACACAACACCCAGTCATCACGAGGCAGAGAACATCCCTGGCCCCGCCGGGAATCGAACCCGGGAACCGGGGCGCGGGAAGCGAGAACGCTACCGCACGACCACGAGCTGCGGACATTTCACTGGCAAAGACAACTCAAACTTAACCTATTTATTTAGTACCCAGAATATACAAGACCAGCGCAATCTGACTGATATACATTGAAAACATGACTTTCAATAATTAACACAGAAGAATGGCCCTGAATCGCAAGAAATCCTAACAATAATACAAATTCAAAAAATATGAAATTAAAGAAATATGAAACTACCTCCAAGTCTGTTAATTGCCTAAACTCATTTCAGTCATGAATCTCGATAGTGGAAACCCCATTCTTTTTCATAAGTCACTTATCTCTCAGAAAATCTTCATAACACGAAGTACAGCAATTACAGCAAGCAGAAACTACAGCCAGGTAAATAATGAGATTCTAACTACTATAGACTAACTACTGGGAGGCATATGGTTACCAAAAGAAAGATATAGTGCGTGGTAGCACCATACCCCCGTTTTTACATCAATATTTTTCTTTTTCCCGCTTCTTTGTACATAATCTGACGATAGCCTATAAGGGCGAAAAATGTTATTAAATAGCCATTATTTGGCAACCAAGACTGTTTTGATTTTGAAATAATTCGTAACGGTTGCTGCACCAGTCAGCCAATGGACTGGAAAAGATTTCGTTTAGAAGTAATTTTGGTCCTAATGAAGATAAAATGAGAGTGGGTGGGTTACGCAATCACTCGAATTTTCTTTGCCGCAGTCCAAACGACAAAAACAGACCAGACGAAGACTTCGAAAGGTATTTCAACAATGTTACTATTTTCAATTTTATCGATTCAAATAAAACATCCAATTGCACGAGGAAGACGTCAGAAATACATGGAAGACTTAGATGGGTACATATGGCTAAGGACTTCAATGTTTTGAAAAGCCAGAGGAGGACTTTATCCAGTAGTGGATGTCAAATTCCAGATGATAATCTCGTGATGTGATGATATCTTAACATTTTGGTGAGCAGACTTACTGTTCATTCATTACTTCTACACTGTCCAGTCACATTACTGCTAGCACCTGTAAAAAGTCTCAAGAACCACATTTTGCAGCGTAGACCGCTGCAAGACGTGCAGAAAGAGAGTCAGTCAGTTTCTGGAAGGTACCGACAGTTGTGTGGAGCCATGCCGACTCCAGTACAGTGGCCAGCTCCGCTAGGTACCTCGAGTGAGGGTCCATAGCTCAATTAGCCCGATCGAGCTGATCCCACAGATTCGCTATTGAGTGTCAATGCGGGCAGTTTGGTGCCCAGGGGAGCAGGGTAAACTCATCCTTGTTCTCTTCGACCGCGCACGTACACTGAGAGCTGTGTGGCGTTACGTTGCCCTACTGGTAGATGCCATCCTGCCGAGGGAAAACAAAGCTGCATGCAGGGATGGATATGGTCCACAACATGCATACTTGTGTTGATCCATTGTGTCTTCCATAGTGAGATCATTCAGGTAGTGCTATAGAAATATTCCCTAGACCATAACAATCCTACCTTCGGCCTGAATCCTTTGTTTTCGGTCGATTCACGCCGTACACGTAGAGTTCGACTTAAACAACTTTCGCCATATCACAGTGAAAGGCAGGGGTGTGAACATCATCTGTCTACTCATGTTATTGTGACCACGTGTGAAAGACCTGAATGGACTTCCTTTTGCAGCACAACAGTTGCAGGAAAAGAGTTTGGAGGTTCTGGAAGGTAGTCGCAGGGATCTACACTACCGCCCATTAAAATTGCTACACCACGAAGATGATGTGCTACAGACGCGAAATTTAACCGACAGGAAGAAGATGCTGTGATATGCAAATGATTATCTTTTCGGAGCATTCACACAAGGTTGGCGCCGGTGGCGACACCTACAACGTGCTCACATGATTACATTTTCACCCAATTTGGGTACATAGATCCTGAGAAATCAGTACCCAGAACAACCACCTCTGGCGTAATAACGTCCTTGATACGCCTGGGCATTGAGTCAAACAGAGCTTGGATGGCGTGTACAGGTACAGCTGCCCATGGAGCTTCAACACGACACCACAGTTCATCAAGAGTAGTGATTGGCGCGTCGTGACGAGCCAGTTGCTCGGCCACCATTGACCAGACGTTTTCAACTGGTGAGAGATCTGGAGAATGTGCTGGCCAGAGCAGCAGTCGAACATTTTCTGTATCCAGAAAGGCCCGTACAGGACCTGCAACATGCGGTCGTGCATTATCCTGCTGAAATGTAGGGTTTCGCAGGGATCGAATGATGGGTAGAGTCACGGGTCGTAACACATCTGAAATGTAACGTCCACTGTTCAAAGTGCCGTCCGTGCGAACAACAGGTGACCGAGACGTGTAACCAATGGCACCCCATACCATCACGGCGAGTGACACGCCAGTATGACGATGACGAATACACGCTTCCAATGTGCGATCACCGCGATGTCGCCAAACACTGATACGACCATCATGATGCTGTAAACAGAACCTAGATTCATCCGACAAAAGACGTTTTGCCATTCGTGCACCCAGGTTCGTCGTAGAGTACACCGTCTCAGGCTCTCCTGTCTGCGATGTAGCGTTAGGGGTAACCGCAGCAATGATCTCCGAGCTGATAGTCCATGCTGCTGCAAACGTCGTCGAACTGTTCGTGCAGATGGTTGTTGTCCTGCAAACGTCCCCATCTGTTGACTCAGGGATCGAGACGTGGTTGCGCGATCCGTTACAGCCATGCGGATAAGATGCCTGTCATCTCGACTGCTAGTGATACAAGGCCGTTGGGATCCAGCACGGCGTTCCGTATTACCCTCCTGAACCCACCGATTCCATATTCTGCTAACAGTCATTGGATCTCGACCTACGCGAGCAGCAATGTCGCGATACGATAAACCGCAGTTGCGATAGGCTACAATCCGACCTTTTCCATAGTCGGAAACGTGATGGTACGCGTTTCTCCTCCTTACACGAGTCATCACAACAACGTTTCACCAGGCAACGCCGTCAACTGCTGTTTGTGTATCAGAAATTGGGTGGAAACTTTCCCCATGTCAGCACGTTGTAGTTTTTGCCACCGGCGCCAACCTTGTGTGAATGCTCTGAAAAGCTAATTATTTGCATATCACAGCATCTTCTTCCTGTAGGTTAAATTTCGCGTCTGTAGCACGTCATCTTCGTGGTGTAGCAATTTTAATGGTCAGTAGTGTATTTTAATGACGGCGTCACGCGAACTGTTTACAAATTCAGCTGTTTCGGAAATGCTTCCACCCTTGGCCTGAAATCCAACGATCGTGACCTTTTAGGCGTCAGATAAATCGCTCCGTTTCTGAATTACGAAAACGACTTCACTCTTTTCCGCGTCCACCCCCTCCCCCCCAAGCACTTTATATACCCTCCAGAGCTATTGCTCTTACATGCCGTGCGTGAGAGGTTAGTCCACGCTGACGTCGAACATACGCGGTGGCCACAGTAATTTGAATAAACAGTGTACAACGCCATAAATATGATTAAAACTGCATAAATGACTGTGAAACGCTTGAGGCAGCACATATGTCAAGGACGTCTACGGATACATTTTTATATCTGACCGAGTTAGAAGTTCATATATCAGGACCGGCCCTCGAATTGTTCTGTGGCCTGTTATAAAATATGGTAGCGTGCCAGCTCCCTGTGCTGGGAAGGAGTAAAGAGAACGCAACAGGTGTGACCAAGACGCATCTGCGCAGCGATCTAATTGCTTCCGCTTGCAAAAGGAGCCAACGCGCCACATGGCCTGCTTACATAGGATACGACACGCGCCATAAAACCTCCTGCTAATTCAAATTCCTCTGAAGCCCACGTAATCCATAAATCTTTCCGATAACGGCTGACCTTAACACTGAAGCAAATATTACTCATCCCCTTTCTGTTTAATGGCAATGTATACCAGTGGACTTAAACATTTTGCTAAAGAGCCAATACTGTCATTGTTGGTCGTCACCTCGAGCCCAATATGCACCGATGTTGTTATTAATTGGTAACCAACACAAATTTCTATCTTATCAGCAGCCGCCGACTAGCTATAGCCAGCACGCGATAAATTAGCGGTTGGCCCCCAAGTATTGATAGTTAAAGATCGGCGCTATTCGGAACACTTCGTGTCGATTGCTACCTGTTTCAGACTGCTGCGACTACGGCTGCCCCCTCGGTAACCCCACCGTTGTGTCACAGTAATTGCCTGACAAAGCGTTGTTGTGTTGTCTGAGTAAGAAGATGATTAGCTGATTCATCTACTTCTTCTTTTTCTTCTACTTCCTTTCTTTCTAGGCTAAAGCCTGTTTCCTTCAGTACCTCTCAATCTATACTGTGGTTTCCGGTCCATCTTTTCCTTGGCCGGCCAGTATTTGTTCTACCGGATGATGATTTATTTCTTACAGTTTTCACCATCTTCCTTTCATCCATACTGTCTGTATGTTCTTCCCATTCACGCATTCTCTTATGTACCCACGCATTAATGGAAATCACTTTACATCCTTACGTAATACTTTCACTTCTCTCTGCTTCACACAGTTTCTTCCCCGTAATCCTTCGTAGAATTTTCATTTCCTTGGTTTCCAAAAGTCTATTTTTGCTGTTTCCGGTCTTCTCTTAACTGTGTATGCCATAACGGGTATGACTATTGTTTTGTATATTCTTGTCTCTCAGTATTTTCCTACATGCTTGTTTTTCCAAATAGTATCATTTAAACACCTTGCTCCCTTGGTTCCTTTTGATACTTGTTGTCTAACTTCCACTTAGACGTTTCCATTGCTGGAAAGTTCAGTATCTAGATATTTTGTCATTCCCTGTTGAATAACTTTTCATGTTTCAGTTTGCCGGCCGTTGTGGCCGAGCGGTTCTAGGCGCTTCAGTCTGGAACCGTGCGACCGCTACGGTTGCACGTTCGAATTCTGCCTCGGGCATGGATGTGTGGGATGTCCTTAGGTTTCGTTAGGTTTAAGTAGTTCTAAGTTCTAGGGAACTGATGACCTCAGATGTTAAGTCCCACAGTGCTCAGAGCCATTTGAACTTCCAGTTTGCATCTAAATTGTTCCACAGATATCGTCATACGTTTGGTTTTTTGAGTGGATATGACTAGATTTAGGTTTTTGACTGCCACGTTAAATATATGTAGAAGTTTCTGCAAGTTATCTTCACTGTTTGGCAGAAGAGCTGCATCGTTAGCATAAAAAATGGTTTTTATTTCTTCGTTCCCCATTCTATAACCACCAACAGTCAATACCTTCATTATCACATCGTCCATGACCACATTAAAAAGTTGCGGACTCAAAGGCACAGACTGTCACCTATTGTAATACCGCTATTAACTACTGTACAGTTAGTTTACCTGGAACCAAATTTCGCCAGAATTTATTTATTGGAATAAATATTATCAATTATTTTTATTAAGTTGGAAGGAATCCCCCTATTTAGAGCAGATTTAAAACATCTTTTAAGTGAATGGACTTCCATGCAATCTTTCTAAGAAAGAGTACTGCATCTGTGCATGACCTACCACATGTGAAACTATACTGCTCCTTTGCAAGGGTTGTAATGCTTTTTATTTTATTTCGTATTATTTTTGCTATGGGGTTGAGAACTGAACTCAGTAAATTTAACTCGCTGTAGTTGGATGGGTCTTTCTTATCTCTTGATTCGTTGATTAGTAACAATAATTGAAGACATGCGCGGAAAAACGGGCTAAACCTCAAATGTAAGAGCTTAGAGTTAATTGTTGCAGTCTGTTGCTGGTTACGGGAACTATCAAAATTGACACTGATCTCACCCCTAAGTGATATTTAGGGGTGACACCAATGTCAATTTTGATGGTTCCTGTACCCAGCAACAGAAGGGAACGCTTATCTCTAAGCTTTTATATTTGATGGTTAGCCCGTTTTTCCTCGCATGTCTTCAATTGTGCTTATTATACAATATGAGACATCATATATGTTTACCACATGTTTTAATGTCATTTTACTTCTACGAATTGCATTATATTACGACAGTCTTCATTAAATTTCATATTCCTTGCTACAAACATCTACATCAAGAAATAACAGTATCTGTAATACGAATTCACGAATCCGTTTTTGAAATTTACACCATAGAAATTAATGGGTACGAGTAGCACATGCCCGAAGTTTAATGCGTACGAGTGGCATATGGCCGTGAGCTGACAGCACCGTAAAATTGGTTAACTTCAGCCACTTCTTAAGATTTTCTGGGAATTTTAATGTGAAGATGAGAACTAAACATTGTCATTAAATTAGAGACCGTTCTCCATGGTGTGTTAGGCAACATGATGTGGAAAAATAATTGTCCGTACGAATTTTGTTTGCTATGCGAAATTTTTAAATTGTAGCCGAAGTTTCCCCGGAAATGGTGTAACTCCGGCCAGTAACGAAATGTAACGAAGTTACACCCGCCTGCGTTAGCATCGGCCACGCAAAACGAACGCTAGAAGATCGCAGTAACTTCCTCTTATTATCTTGGACTAAATGTTGTATTAGGGAATTAAATATACGAGTTATTTGATTACTCATTTTATTGAAAAGTAAGTCGGAACAACATCACAGCCTACAAAATGAATCCATTTCTTTTGATCGTAAGTCTTTCAGTTCACTTCCGGCAAACATGACAACACAAGAATATGAATATTTTTACATTTCAGTGCTATTTTTCAAAATGTGTCCAAACTATCTCTTACGTTAGTGAAAAAATATCTTCCTCAACTTACAGGAAGCTTCATTTTCAGTTTCCTCACAATCTGTTCATTCGTGACTGTACACACACCCTTCGCATTAGGAAGGGCTATGAAAAGATTTTTACCCGATTTCCTTCGTAAACACTTAATGACACAGAGTTGTTCTAGATACAGTGTATATTTCGAAGGCCGGGCGCATCGATATTTCCCTTTCAGAATCTCTTATAATGCGTTTTATAAATAAACTTAGTTGTAGTTACAATAGACTGGAAGTCCTACCTCCTTCTTACATACTTTCAGCAGGGACAAAGTTAGTTTGAAAATTCACGCTGACGATCTTAAAACTAACTCAGCCAAACACTAATTGTTGCTTAAGTACGTGTATACTTTTTATGTCCACATATCAAGAGATACCTACAAAACAGTTCCATTACAGATGCAATAATTTGCGAATTCAAGTTTCAGCTGCGCAGGAGTTTGTTTTCACGCTTCAGCACTGCGTTATTCCGGGCTGACTGGAAATCAAAAATAACTGTACAGCTGTTTTCGGGTGCAAAGTGAAGTGAAACAATGAGAATGTCAGAGACTCTTATTCATCACTCGTTACAGCTTTGGGAATGATTAAATCATGAATTGAACAGATGACACCAACAAAAACAGATTTGACAGTCTACTGTCCGAAATTAACATCGTGGCCGCGCTAATCACGCCTTTTATCCGTGAGGAAAGCGTCCAACTTCACTTAGCACACGGCCGGATTCACCAATGTCAATTTAAATGCGGGTAGTGTGCTGTCTTGGGCTTACGTAATCCAGCCAAGCGAGTACGTTCCATCTCCTTCATAGTAGGTACTAGGGTGTCTTCATTTAACTGCCTATAATTCGTATGCATGTTGTAGAAGATATAACCTGAAGATGCAATTCATAATCGCGAAACCGGTTGTACATTGATTCCACATTAAATGAGGATAAGCAGCTACAAGTAGACTAGGCAATTCTTTAGAATATTTTATCACAATTTTTTTAACTATGCGTAGATAAAGCTGCGGCTGCCCACATAGGAAACTTACGTGCTTACGTGCTCGAAGAGCTACTGTCGTTCTCCTTGTTACCACCATCACTACCGGTTTCTTTGTGTAGTTTCCAGGCAGCAGTTGGCAGATGAGACAGTATAGACTGGCAACCGGGGATCGTGGGATCGAGTCCTTATACGGATTTTTAATTTTTTTTTTTCATTTTCAATTTTTGTGTTACTTATAAGCATAGGTCATTCATGCTCATTATGGCATTTTGATGTATGCATCTTACTGTTGACACTCGCAAATAATGCAACAGGTATAATCTTCTGAAGATGGGCACAAAGTTCCTATAACCTGTAAAGAAATTAAATTTCTTTTATGCAGCTGCTTGATTATTACTTCATAATAATGCTCACTATATTGATATTTATTATTTATTTCTTAAATGGGGAGAACAGAAAAGGCAAAGGAAAAATTACGGATTGCAAATAAATTGGTCAGAAAGTATTGTATTTAAGGCTTCCACTAGGACTCTGCAAAATAGTTCCCGGGGAGGGATTTTTAATCGTACAGCACTTTGTACCTTTTAATTTCATTTTTACCTTTGAGCAGCCCTTGGCAGCTAATGCAATTGTCAGCTATGCAAACCTACAATGTCTCTTTCTATCGGCAGGTAAAGAATTTGATGAAAAGGTTGAGAGAAAAAAAAATCAAATTCCGAGAAAACACTCCATGGTACATCATAAGCTATCCTCGGTGATGTCTGACGAAATGACGTGTTACGCCTGGTCTACTTCCAAACTGCGCAATGAGAGAGAACTTTTTATCAACGTAACCTAAGTATGATTTCCAACAGGAACTTCAAAATGACCTTGTAATTGTAAAAATGCGGCGTTTACAGCGCGTGCAAGATACCGAGAAAATTAATGTCTCTTCTTTCTTTTTTACGGTGAATATCACCCCAGCGAGTGTAAATCATCAACTGTAAATGTACCTGATACAATATATTAAGTGCTCGTGCAGGTCTTACAATCCCCAAGTGTAAATTTATTTGACATCCCAAATTTTCCTTGTTGCTTCCCCTTTCCTTGCATTTTATGAATGTATTAATAAAAACAATATTGAACATTATTTAGATTTATTTGTAGTGTAAGCAACGTAAAAATTGAAAAGAAACAAACAAACAAAATATATTTCCGCCGAGGGACTCGACCCTATTGTCCTCGGATAGCTGTTTGGATAATACCGTTGAGCCCACCGCCGCCTGGAAAATAAGCCAACAGTAAATGCTCGTGCCTCGTCCTATCCACGCTAAAAATTCTATTTCTTTGTAAATGCTTTGCCATCTAGAGTTTCCACTTCTGTCACTTTCATTTCTGGCCAAACCTTGCACAAGTTTTTATGAAATCGGTGACGACGACTAGGAGCCGTCTTCTTACCAGTCTGCCACTATTTTAATGTCGTCGACCTCTCTGATGCGGTGCATATGCGTGACATTAACTCTGATTCCAAAAATCAAAATTAATAGTCTGTCTTTCCATCAGTGTGCGATTTGTGGTTTTACCAGTGGGGGGGGGGATGTCTTAGGGGGTTAGTGTAATTATATATGTTACTAGCTTGGACCGTGGCGTTACCCATGGGTAAATAGTTATTTATAAATAGATTTTAATGCCGAAACTCACTATTCACGTGTATGCACTATCAGAAAAGCCATCCCTTGTTGTATCTTTAAAAGTACACTACAGGTAAAGCTTATTTACAAAATCATCTACATACAGGTATACGAGGGGAATTCAAAAAGTAAAGGCACATTTGTGAAAAGCTGTACTTATTCTGATGATAGAAAACTGAAACATGCGTTATTTTTCTACGTAACCTCCCTGGACTTCAATGCAGTTTTCCCGACGTTTTGCCAGTTTTTTTATTTCATCAGATAATACGTATATCGGTTGCATCTGTAACCAATTTTGCACAGCAGCAATGACGTCTTCATCACTTTCAAATCTTCTTCCCTGTAGTGCTTCCTTCCCACGCCCGGGTTCCCGGGTTCGATTCCCGGCGGGGTCGGGGATTTTCTCTGCCTCGTGATGGCTGGGTGTTGTGTGCTGTCCTTAGGTTAGTTAGGTTTAAGTAGTTCTAAGTTCTAGGGGACTTATGACCACAGCAGTTGAGTCCCATAGTGCTCAGAGCCATTTTTTTTTTGTGTAGTGCTTCCGTTAAGGGTCCAAACATTGGAAAATCGCTTGGAGCCAGGTGTGGACTGTATGGTGGACGTTCCAGCACCTCGAATCTCCTTTATTGCGTCGGCTGTCCGTTTGGTAGAAGGTGGGCGAGCGTTATCTTGCTGCAGGATGACACCTCTTCACAGTTTTCCACGACGTTTGGATCTGATTGCAGGTTTTAGTTTCGTACGCAACACATCACATCCACCATACAATACAGACCTGGCTCTAAAGCCTCGTTTACGCTGGGGCGACGTCTTGCAACATTGTGGCATGCTACGGAAATGTGGCGTGCGTCGTCTTGTCATTTAGTTCTACATGTTTTGAAATACTTAACTACTACATAACACTTTTTCAAAATTCATAAGCAAACATATTAATAGTATTAATAGTAAACTTTCAGTGTTCGGCTCCACAAATTTAAATTATATGTAAAGTTTTACTCCAGTGCGTGGGAAATAAACATCCCAGGTTGGGATGCATAAACTAAAACCAGAGGAGGGGATGGTCTGATGCAGAGGGGGGGGGGGGGGAATCACCCCCACCCCCCACCCCCTGCAAATCGCACACTGCTTTCCATTCAAGTTCTACTTTGCGCGTTGCTTTAAATACGAGGGTGATACCGACAGTAATGCCTCATATTTTTTGTGGTGATCTGGATGTCCGCGTCAGATGTCGTTAGTTTAGTGCTAATGATTAAACCTTCCTCTTTTATTTGCCGGTGGTTCCGTTGTTCTGCAGTAGTTGGCGCCAGCAGAGGAGTGTTCGAAAATGGAGCTTGATATAAACGCGCATATAAAAGTAGCGATGTGTGATTTAATTCCTCACTGCTGAATAAATTGAACCGATTGAAATCCATCGACACTTGCTAAATGTGTGTGGAGACGATACAACAGACGTGGCCAATGTGAGGCGACGGGTACGGCATTTTCGAGTGCATGACTACTCACGGCCCGGTCGACCCTGCACAGTTGTCTTCCCTCGAAATGAAGAACGTCTTGAGCAACTCATCCCTGCTGATCAGCGGATAACTACCAGAGAATTGTGCACAAAACTGAATGTCGGCTGCAATGCCTTGGAAACAGTGTTGGAACATCTTGGTTATTGCAAAGTCTGTGCGAGATGGGTCCCGCGGATCTTACATGAGAACAAAAAACTAATCGAATGAAAATTTGTCGGGACTTACTGGACCAATATGAAGCTGAAGGTGACAATTTTCTGAATAACACGGTCACCGGAGATGAGACGTGGTGTCACTATTACGGAAGCCAAAAGGCAGTCCACGGAATGGCGACATGCGAATTCTCCGTCAAAGAAGAAATTCAAGACACAACCGTCTGCAGGCAATGTGATATGCACAGTCTTCTGGGATAGCCAGGGTGTGGTTCCTTTGGATGTCCTGGTGCATGGAGAAACTGTCAATTCAGTATGCTACAATACGACACAGACTAAGGTGAAAGCTCGAACTTCCTGGGTAAGGGCAGAGAAGAAGACCAACTTTCACTTGCAACATGATAACGCCAGGCCCCACACCAGTTTTGCGACCATGCATTTAATCGCAACATTCGGCTGGACTGTCTTACCACATACACCGTACAGTCCCGATTTATCAACTTCCGACCTCCATCTCGTTGGGCCTCTACGTGGCGAGCAGTTTCAAGATTCGGATGCTGTTGTCAAAGCTATAAGGAAGTGGTCACCATCAGCTGGTTCCGATCCTTACAAGCGGTTCATGCAGGCTCTGGTTCATCGTTGGCAAAAGTACATAATGAATGGTGATAACTGTGTTGAAAAATGACAGTCCGTAGCTTAAATATTGCCCTGTTTAGTTGTGCTGTTGTTATTTATGTATCTCCTGTAGTTTAAAAAAAATGGTTCAAATTACTCTGAGCACTATGGGACCTAACATCTGTGGTCATCAGTCCCCTAGAACTTACAACTAGTTTTTGTAAAGTGAGGCGGTATGATGCCCTCTTCATAACCTTGAGATACTGTAGTAAGCAATTTAATCTTGATGATGTCACTACTGTTTTGTAGGAGCTCTGCAGGGATGTCTATACCCGTTGCTTTATTTGATTTTAACGAATTTAGTGCAAACAAAGAATTCTTCTATTGCTGCAGTCGTCTCTTACTGTTTACAGAGATTAGTTATTCATCTTGGAATAAGGATCGTATACACAGTCGAATATTTATGAAAGCCGAGATAAAAATTAAGAACTTCACAATTTAATCTGTACAAAAGCCAGTTATGGCTCGTAACCACAAAAGCACTATTATCTCGCAAATGAGTTTTTTATGTTATCGTACATTTTCATTCTCGTCAGTCTCGCTATTAGCTACGATACAGCCTGAATGAAATTCGTGATGAACAGATAGTAGCCTTATTCGGATCAAGCAACAAAGAGTAAACATCCAAATAAATACCTAAGAGTTCAAAAATAAAAATAGTAAAAGATTTGAAATACCCGGGGGAAAAATTTTGTTGGAATGCAACAAAACGCAAGGCAATACAATCCGGGAGAAACGAACTTAAACTAGTCTTGCAATTGAAAAAAAAACACACACACAAGAAGAAATATTTGTCGCTGAGTCCAAAATTAAGCATTGCAAAACAGTGATCAAGCCAGAAGCATTTTATGGAGTAGAAAACCTAATTATTAGTCGTGTGGGCCACATAGAACAGTTAGAACTAAAAGAAAAAAATTGTAAGGTAAATTATAGAAAGGAAACTTCAGGATAACTTCCAGAACTGCATAACGAAACCAGATAGAAACTGAAAGAGACCTAAGTCCTTACTCGATAAAACAGGTAAGATTTATACTAAAGACGAAAAAGTAACGTAACAAGTAAAATTTAAAATAAACTCTAACACAACATCTTGAAAAAGGAGAGAAAATGAAAAGCAGGAAGAATGAAGAATTTCGGGCGCAAAGAAATGACACTCGTCCTACTGAAGAGTGTGAAACGATAGAAGAAGAAAAGGCTTACATAACCTTCTGAGAAAATTTCACTATCCCCTTAGCGCGTTGCCAAACAGAAATTACGAGCATACATTGTACGAATTATTCCTTCTTCCGACAAGATCCGCTGGAAAATCCGGAATGTTGGCAACACTGTTTGTGTTCTTGCTCGGGCTACTGTGAGCTTCGTCCGTCGCCCCCCACGGGCTCCGTGGCGAAATGGATATTTCCGCCATCGCTGCTCAGCCACGCAAGAGGAATCGCTGCGGGAATTCCCCTCGTAAAACAGACGTGGCATCTGCATATCTGACCCACATCTCAGAGAGGGTCACCGCTGGAATGTGTCTCCCTCAGATAGGAGCGACGGTGCACAGGCCGTTCCGCAAGAGCAACGAACGTATTCTGAGAGAATTCCCTTGTGCTTATTCGAGACATCCACAGCTGATACAAACCTCAAATCGAGTTTACCGAGACACGGTAAAAGCCCATATTTCAGTGTACTGTATAAAAATAGCTACAAAGAATATAGAGAAAGATGTTGTATGGCTTACTGAC
The DNA here is from genome assembly GCF_023898315.1 of Schistocerca nitens. Taxonomy (NCBI): domain Eukaryota; kingdom Metazoa; phylum Arthropoda; class Insecta; order Orthoptera; family Acrididae; genus Schistocerca; species Schistocerca nitens. The sequence continues at coordinate 348,299,297 of NC_064620.1, forward strand.
TCTGGAGCCTAGGCGTTTGATTTAATCAACGACAGACGTACCTAACTCCTAAGAAGGGTGAACACTGCAGTGAAAACTGTTTCTGCTGTTACTTCTGTTGACACGCGTCTTCAAATTAGTACAATTCTTCTTCTCCGTCTCGGACAGAAACATTGAGGCTTAGGTTGTTTCGTAAGCAAAACGAACGAGTTCTCCAACACGTGAATGACATGTACAGAATATTTTTGGTCTACAGGATTAGTCACAGTACTGTGAATAATGAACTTAAGGATATATTCGCCTCGTAGCTGCGCGGTCAGCGCGGCTAATTCCTAAGCGAAGAGATCCAGGTTAGATTACCGCCGGGTCGTGGATTGGCTGTTTGTTGTCCTTACGTTCGTATGTCTTAATTGAGATTCCACTATAGAGATCTCTGAATGACCACGGCTCAAGAGCCAATAAACTGAAAAAAATGAGAATATTCAGAGATTTCTACACCATTCTTACAGAAACTCTAATCTCTTACGTTCCATGGGCAGTTTCCTATTAATCTGACTGAAGCCACTCTGCAATATACAGAGTGCTGAAAAAAGTGTAACATTTTCACACAGAAGGTGGTAATCTCCAAAACTAGAACGTAAGTTTCTATATGGACATGTCAACGAAGGAAAATTAGGGGAAAAATATTCGTGTAGCGCAAATTTTTGCACAATGCTAGGAGGGACTCCTATGAACAACACACTAAAGATTCTGACCGGTGGGGTGTTTGTGTGGGGTTTGGGGGGCGGGTGGCATTTAGGGATCTTATTTATGTTTTTTCTTGGATAACACGTAAACCGGCCTTCTCATTTCCTATATAAAAAGGTCTTACTAATTTTTTTCTCTTGGACTAGTATTTTCCACGATGCAGTTGAAGGAAAATCCGCAGATTATTAAAAACAGTGTTTTAATGGTATATAGTTAATATTTATTGTGAAATGAAATGAGTTAGAAACAAACGTTAAATGTGTGTACAAGATCCAAGTGCAGTAGAGCCATATTAAACTGTAGACTGTGAGTGTGACAGAGTGAAAGGGGCGAGGTAAATTGGGGCAGGGGATATGTGTAAACGTGTGAATGCACATCTTCGGAGTGTGGTCATGCAGTTCATATGTCTGCAAACTGAAGAGCGGACAGGCTGTTACTCACTTTACCTACCCAATTACGTTTCAAGAAGCAACTATAGGGTGTTTACAAAGTTATACTGACCCTCCTACAGCGTAGCGTGCCCCATGAATCAGTGGCGCAGCATTGAGCGGAAATGCTTGGGAGGGGAGGGGTGTTTATTTTCTACAAAGTGTTTCAACACTACATCGAATGCAGGAAACTGGGCGTTGGGGGAGGGGGTGTAAGTAAACCTTTTTTCTATTAGACAACTATGCCTCTGCATCTCCATACGAAATTTGCCATACGACTCTTTCTTTTTTACTTTACAATAATCTCATAAAACTGTTCTCCCGACATATGTGGGTGCGAGCAGTGTTTTTTAAATTCATGTTTTGAAAAGAGAAAACCCCTTACCACCGAAAGTAGTTGCTGTTATGAGGTGCCTTCCTTGCTAGCAGCAAGTATACAGCTTCGACATGGGGCCAAACAGTCAGGCAAAAACAGATGGTATGATTATTGAAAGAAGTGTTTCAGTACTTAACTGCAGTATGAAGATGTGCGTGGCAACATACACTGGTGTAAAAAAATAGTACACCTTTTTAGAAGTTTCCAAATCACTCAAGACTTGTTGCTGCAACAGTGCACATGGCGTACATGAAATGATTACGCTTACAGGTCAATACCACAAGCGGTTCTGAGGTACCAGGTATCGACCCATGCTGAAACAGCCATATTAGTACGTGGTGCACCTTCCATGGGCTTCAGTGCAGGGGCTGACTCTGGTATCTAGTCCATTGTACAGATGCCGAATACTGTCCTGAGATACGTTATGCCACGCCTGCTTGACCTATTCACGTAATTCTGTAACAGTTGTTCGGTGACACGTCGCACGAGTCCCTTCTCTTACCATCATATCCCACACGTGTTCGATTGGAGGCGTATCTGGAGATCTTGCTGGCCAGGGAAATTGCTCCAAGTCTTGCAGGGCACGTTCCGTTCCAAGGGCAGTGTGTGGGGAGCATTATCCTTTTGGAACAACAAACCACCATCCTACTCTAAGAACACCGAAAGAACGGATGTAACAATATTCTACACGTACCGAGCGCTGGTTAACGTCCCCTCCAGAAACAACAAAGGTGAACGAGAGTTGTAACTTATAGCACCCCAGACCATACGGCCTAGTGTGGGACTAGTGTATCTCCAATAGGATTGTTTATAAATAACTCATCTGCTACCAGTTACGATTTTTTTTATCGGGAAATGATTCCCATTTTCAAGTGCGTTTTTGTGTTTGTTTCGTCACTCCCATGTGATGTTGTCGATGTGTGAGATTCTGCTTCATTTCGTTGACTCTACTGCAATATATAAGAAAAAACGCGATTTTTAGTTGGTTGTCGATCTTTTTGTGAAGTTAGTGGCGAAATTTAGAAGAATTTGTACTTACAGTTTCCTTATGGTCCATTTGTGCAGAGTCTCGCACACACTAAACATCACACACAACTTGTACACTCTAAAACATCGAAAACATTTTACATAAACAAAACAGTTACACAGATGTTCCTACAAGTAGTCAACAGAGATGACATTATAGGTCTTCCACAGAGTATGATATGATTTCATACAGACGTTATTTACCTTAACAATTTGGATCATAATTTACTTATGTCTATTTTACAATTGTGCTCATTTCAGTGTGTTATTATTTTTATTCAAGTATACCATCGAGACATCTGAAGAAATTCACTAATTCACCTTCAAGTTTTTCGTTCAATATTTTATCTTCATATTTTCTGTAATGTGAATATATCTCTAGTTCTTCTAGCAAATCATCGAGCGAGGAGGCGCAGTGGTTAGACACTGGGCTCGCATTCGGGAGGACGACGGTTCAATCCCGCGTCCGGCCATCCTGATTTATGTTTTCCGTGATTTCCCTAAATCACTCCAGGCAAATGTCGGCACGGTTCCTTACAAAGGGCAGGACCGACTTCCTTCCCCGTCCTTCCCTAATCCGATGAGACCGATGACCTCGAGTGTCTGGTCTCCTTCCCCAAAACAACCAACCAATCTTCTAGCAAATCCATTTTATGTCCTTTATTTAGTCGGTGGAGTATTTTGACATTTTACTCTATTTTTCCAAATGGGTGTCCTGTATTATGTACATGTGTTGCTATGGCTGATGTAATGTGTCTGTTGTGGGTGTAGGCTTTTATGTGCTCTGTGTACCTGGTGTTAAAATTTCGGCCTGTTTGTCCTAGGTAGAACATGGAACGTTCCTGGCATGTGACCTTGTATATTCCAGAGTCTGAGTATGGATCATGCTTACCCTTTACATTGTGTATTAGTTTTTGCTGTAGTTTATTAGATGTAGAGAACCCAATATTTACTTTGTGATTTTTGAAAATATTTGCAATCTTCTGTGATACATTTCCAATGTATGGGATACTAGATATACATTTGTTTTTTTCTTTTTTTCTTCTGTGGTGCAGTTTGTACTTGGGTCTTTCTTCACTTTGTCTAGGATTGTGTCAACCATGGAAGCATTGTACCCATTGGCAACTGCAATATTTTTCACTGTGTTTATTTCTTGTTGCATGTTTTCTTGATTCAATGGTATTTTAGTTGACCTATGTAGCACTGACCTGTATGCTGCCTGTTTATGGATATTTGAGTGACATGAGGTTGCAGGGATTGTGGTGTCAGTCATTGTGTTATCCTATGAATTTTGAATTTGCGTGTGTTGTTGTGTCTTGTAATATTTAGGTCCAGAAAGTTGATGCTTTTATTTTCTCATGTTCCACTGTAAATTTGAGTTTCTCATGTAGATTACTGAAGTAATTTAGAATGTCTGTGATGTCTTTGGTATCCCCTTTCACTAACAGTAGTGTGTCATCTACGTATTTCCTACAAAATTCAGTTTTCTGTAGGCATGGTTCTTGGCTGTTAAATAACTTTTTGTTCTAAGTGATTTATGTATATGTCAGCTATGGTACCAGATATATATGATCCCATTGCTAGGCCTTCTGGTTGTTTATATATGTTGCCATTAAAAGTGAAGAAGTTGTAACTTAGCGTTAGCTGAAGGAGTTCCATAAATTCAACAATTTCTGTGTATGAATGTTTCTTGTGTATCATAAGGTTATTTTGTATTACTGCTACAGCTTCTTGTATGGGAATGTTTGAGTATAGGTTTGTGATTTTTTCACAGTCGCACGTTTTCAGAACCATTTATAATGGATAAAATCAGATAGTGTATCTCCGAAAAATGTACTCTCGTAGACATTGCTCACCAGATGTACGTCGTACATGCAAACGATCATCATTTCATGCATGCAGAATCTGCTTTCATCCATGAAGACCACGGCTCGCCATTTCATTTTTCCGTCGACCCTCTGATGGTACAGTCGTGCTGTGCACCTCGATACTGCGGCGTGAGTGGAAGACGGCTAGAGTTGTGCGTGGCCGTAGCCTCACTACTAATAACGGGTTAGCAACTGTTCATGTTGACACGTCTGGGATCACGAGCCCTGCGCTGTGGTATCTGTTTGACCTGCTACTGCTGTCAGTACATTACGACCATTCTGGCGGGCGTCTGTTCTGCATGGACGTCTAGAACCTCGTCTACGGATATGAGAATATACATGTGACCACTATGACCTGCACTGTTATACAACTGATGCAGCGTGGCCAACTTCTGTGGCAATTCTCCGAAAGGACCATCCCGCCACTCAAAAGGCTACAATTTTACCGCTTTTAAACTCGCTCACTTTGTAAGCAATAGTGGGCCTCTGTGGCAGTGGCCGAGCAGGTCTAGGCGCTTCAGTCCGGACCCGCGCTGCTGCTACGGTCAGAGGTTCGAATCCTGCCTCGGGTATGGATGTGTGTGATGTCCTTAGGTTAGTTAGGTTTAAGTAGTTCTAAGTCTAGGGGACTGATGACCTCAGATGTTAAGTCCCATAGCGCTTAGAGCCATTTGAACCTCTGTGGCAAGGTAGCCTACTTGCTCCATACATCTGCACCACACTGAAACTTTTGGCTGTCAGTATTTCCTATTAAGAGGTAGAAACAGTTGGGTGTTCTGTTAACTATGCCACTACGCTCTCTGTTGGCGGACGAGGTTGAAACCATTATAAGTACATCTATCATCCCCCTGGTGGCGGGTCTTGCCACAGGATCAAATTCGACGTCGTCTTTCCAGGTGTACTAATTTGTTTTCCAGCTGTATAGATCAATGTTCACTTACTGATCCATCTTCAAATGCTGGTGTAGCCCTGGATGCAGTGAACGATGACTAACATCACTTCTTGCTTGATGGCGACAGGAGTACCTCACCATAACGCAGGAACTTGATGGAGACACCACCACATGTGCATGAGCGTTGTCCTGTTGAAAAATGGCACCACGATACTGTAGCAAGAGAGGTAACACATGAGGACACGTGACGTCCGTAAAGTACCGTAATGTACCTCAATCTCTGCCAGCCATGAAATCATACCCGATGGTTCTCCACACCACGCCGTCAGGAACAGCACCGCTATGCCTCTCCAAAACGTTAGAGGAATGGAACCTCCCCCACTTCGCCGCCATACGCACTGACAATGGTCATCAGTTATAGTAAAGAACCGAGTTTCATCGGCACGGTCGAGCTGTGCACCTCGATGCTGTGGCGTGAGTGAAAGACAGGCTAGAGGTGTGCACGCCTGCAGTCTCACTGCTAATATCTGGTTCGCAACAGTTCGTGCTGACACGGCTCACGAGCCCTCTTATCGTTCTCAACCACTGCCCTACTTGAAACACAGCCATTCCTGTCGGGTTGTTAATGGCAGATTACGCAACGATAATTCTCTAGTCCGGTGCTGCTAATCTGCGACAAATGGCGAGGGATGATACAGACGTTGCGGGGACACCATTACATGTTGTCGGATAGCAGGCGCAGATGCGAAAGGATTACGATGTGCTTGACACACAGTGCAGCGACCGCCTCTTGTAGTGGTCACACGTGATCGGCCCCAACTTTGACGAAGAATATGCTTGCCCTCAGGTCCAAACGCAGTCCAAAATCAGGCCACTGTCACACCTGAATGCCCCACAAATCTGGATAATGCACGATTCGACTAGCCGGCAAAATTGAGACTCCGTCAGCTGCTGGTAACGTTGGCTCACACATATACACGACATTCCTCGTACACTTCACAATGCTCACACAACGTCTACCATTATTTACGGCCCTTCTGTGCCCTACTGAGCTTAATGACAACATTAAACACGAACAACAGCAATGCACTCCGGTGGCCGTTCTAGCCATGAGAGAACTGCAACTCTATAATCATTTACCTATCAGTCTGCGGCGTGTATGAGTACGAAGTTGCATTGACATCCAACCAGATCTTCTGGGTGTTAAACATCTCTGCCAGGCATCGTACACTACTGGGCATTAAAATTGCTACACCACGAAGATGACGTACTATAGACGCGAAATTTAACTTAAAGGAAGAAGATGCTATGATATGAAAACGATTAGCTTTTCAGAGCATTCACACAAGGATGGCGCCGGTGCCGACACCTACAACGTGCTGACATGGGGAAAGTCTCCAACCGATTTCTCATACACAAACAGCAGTTGACCGGCGTTGCCTGGTGAAACGTTGTTGTAATGCCTCGTGTAGGGAGAAGAAATGCGTACTATCACGTTTCCGACTTTGATAAAGGTCGCATTGTAGCCTATCGCGATTGCGGTTTATCGTATTGCGACATTGCTGCTCGTGTTGGTCGACATCCAATGACTGTTAGCATAATATGGATCAGGTGAGTTTAGGAGGGTAATACGGAATGCCGTGCTGGATTCCAACGGCCTCGTATCACTAAGAGTCGAGATAACAGGCATCGTATCCGCATGGCTCTAACGGATCGTGCAGCCACGTCTCGATCACTGAGTCAACAGATGGGGACGTTTGCAAGACAACAACCATCTGCACGAACAGGTCGACGACGTTTGCAGCAGCATGGACTATCAGCCGGAGACCATGGCTGCGGTTACCCTTGACGCTGCATCACAGACAGGAGCGCCTGCGATGGTGTACTCAACGACGAACCTGGGTGCACGAATGGCGAAACGTCATTTTTTTCGGATGAATGCAGGTTTTGTATACAGCATCATGATGGTCACATCCGTGTTTGGTGACATCGCGGTGAACGCACATTTGTGTTCGTCATCGCCATACTGGCGTATCACCCGGCGAGATGGTATGGGGTGCCATTGGTTACACGTCTCGGTCACTTCTTGTTCTCATTGACGGCACTTTGAACAGTGGACGTTACATTTTACATGTGTTACGACCCGTGGGTCTACCCTTCATTCGATCCCTGCGAAATCCATTATTTCAGCAGGATAATGCACGACCGCATGTTGCAGGTCCTTTACAGGCCTTTCTGGTTACAGAAAATATTCGATTGCTGCCCTGACCAACACATTCTCCAGATCTCTCATCAATTGAAAACGTCCGGTCAATGGTGGCCGAGCAACTGGCTCGTCAAAATACGCCGGTCACTACTCTTGATGAACTGTGGTATCGTGTTGAAGCTGCATGGGCAGCTGTACCTGTACACGCCATCCAAGCTCTGTTTGACTCAATGCCCAGGCGTATCAAGGTCGTTATTACGGCCAGAGGTGGTTGTTCTGGGTACTGATTTCTCAGGATCTATGAACCCAAATTGCGTGAAACTGTATGTCAGTTCTAGTATATTTGTCCAATGAATACCCGTCTATCATCTGCATTTCTTCTTGGTGTAGCAATTTTAATGGCCAGTAGTGTAGTTTCGACATCACTATCATGATGTCCGCCCCGATAGCTGAGTGGTCAGCTAGACGAATTGCCGTCTACGGGCCCGGGTTCGATTTCCGGCTGGGTCGGGGATTTCTTCGATGAGGGACTGGGTGTTGTGTTGTCTTCATTGTCATTTCATCCCCACAGGTCGCCCATTGTGGTATCGAATGTAAGACGACCTGCGCCAAGGCGGCCGGACCTGCCCTGTGAGGGGCCTCCCGGCCAATGACGCCAAACGCTCATTTCCACTATCATGACCTGGCAGAATGTAAGTGTCTACTACTTGATATACACTGTTCAGCCAGAATATAGTGTCCACCTGCCTAATAGCTGGTACGTCCACCTTTCACACGGATAACAGCAGTGACGAGACGTATCATGGAAGCAACGAGGACTGGGTAGGTCGCTGCAGGGAGTTGGAGCCACATCTGCGCACACGGATGTCACTTAATTCCCGTAAATTCCGAGAGAGTGGACGAGCTCTGGCGCCACGTTCAGTCACATCCCAGATGCCTTCGATCTGGTTCAGATCTGGCGGGTTTTGGGGACAGTACTCCAACTGGAATTCGCGATTGTGTTCCCCGAACCGCTCCACCACACTCCTAGTCTTATGACATGCTGCATTATCTTGGTGAATAATGCCACTGCCTTTTGGTAAACATAATCGTCTTGAAAGGGTGTACATGGTCTGCAACCAATGTACGATGCTCCTTGGTCGTCATGGCGCCCTGCATGGGCTCCATTGGACCCATGGATGCCCACGCGAATGTTCCTTAATGGAGCCGCCACCAGCTTGTCTCTGCCGTCCCGCAGTACAGGTGTCAGGGAGCTGTTCCCTGGAAGACGACGTATTCGCGCCCTCCCCTCGTGATTCCCCAGACCATGAAACGCTCTGCCACTGCGCCAACGTCCAGTACCAATGATCACGTGGCTATTTCAGTCGTAGTTGGCGATGTTTTGGCGTTAACATTGGCATATACAAGGTACGTCGGGGACGGTGGCCCATCGTTACGAGTGTTCGGTGCACTGTGTATTTAGTAATGCTTTCACTCTGTCCAGTTTATTCAAGTCTGATACTAGTTCCGCCACAGTTCGTCGTCTATCCTCCTTTTCCAGTCTGCCCAACCTACGACATCCGACATCTGTAATGAGGAATGGCTGGCCAACCCCACGACGTCTGGACGAGGTTTCACTTTGGTTTCGCTACGTGTTAAAGACACTCACCTCAGCTTTCCGCGAACGCCTGACAAATCGTGCAGTGAAATTTCCTGGCAGATTAAATCTGTGTGCGGGACCGAGACTCGAACTCGGGACCTTCGCCTTTCGCGAAAGGCAAAGGTCCCGAGTTCGAGTCTCAGTGCGGCACACAGTTTTAATCTGCCAAGAAATTTCATACCAGCGCACACTCCGCTGCACAGTGAAAACCTCATTCTGCAAAACATCCCCCAGGCTGTGGCTAAGCCATGTCTCCGCAATATCATTTCTTCCAGGAGTGCTAGTTCTGCAAGGTTCGCAGGAGAGCTTCTGTGAAGTTTGGAAGGTAGGAGACGAGGTACTGGTAGAAGCAAAGTTGTGAGGACGGGGCGTGAGTCGTGCTTGGGTAGCTCAGATGATAGAGCACTTGCCCGCGAAAGGCAAAGGTCCAGATTTCGAGTCTCGGTCGGGCACACAGTTTTAATCTGCCAGGAAACTTCATACCAGCGCACACTCCGCTACAGAGTGAAAATCTCATTCTGAAATCGTGCAGTTTCCGGAAACTCGTGGCGAGCCTCCGGACCATCATATTATACCCTCGGTCAGACTCAAACAGATCGCGCACCTTCCTCATTCTACACACGGACAGCAAGCTAGCTGATACTACATACACTATGCGTGTGTCTGTCGTCTCCTCTCTAGGACAGGTTTATATCGATAGTAGGTCGGTGATCATTATGGCCCGACTGATCAGTGTACACTGCAATTGCAGAGACTCGATTTATATTAACTTTAGGCTGCTACAGATAATCAGAGCAATTTCAAAAATAATTGCTGAATAAAGAACTCGTGTGATTTAGTAGCAGGTTCTGGATGTGTAAAGTGTTTCATCAATGTACAGGGTGATTCAAAAAGAATACCACAACTTTAGGAATTTAAAACTCTGCAACGACAAAAGGCAGAGCTAAGCACTATCTGTCGGCGAATTAAGGGAGCTGTAAAGTTTCATTTAGTTGTACATTTGTTCGCTTGAGGCGCTGTTGACTAGGCGTCAGCGTCAGTTGATGCTAAGATGGCGACCGCTCAACAGAAAGCTTTTTGTGTTATTGAGTACGGCAGAAGTGAATCGACGACAGTTGCTCAGCTTGCATTTCGAACGAAGTATGGTGTTAAACCTCCTGATAGGTGGTGTATTAAACGTTGGTATAAACAGTTTACAGAGAATGGGTGTTTGTGCAAAGGGAAAAGTTCTGGACGGCCGAGAACGAGTGGTGAAAATGTAGCACGCATCCAGCAAGCATTTGTTCGCAGCCCAGGAAAATCGACTCGCAGAGCTAGCAGAGAGCTGCAAATTCCACAATCAACTGTATGGAGAGTCCTACGAAAAAGGTTAGTTATGAAACCTTATCGTCTGAAATTGGTTCAAGCACTGTCTGCAGCTGATAAGATTAAAAGAATCGATTTCTGTGATTTTATCCTTGCGCAAATGGAAACAGATGAATCTTTCGTTTCAAAGATTGTGTTTAGTGATGAAGCAACTTTCCACACTAACGGGAAAGTCAACCGTCACAATGTCTGTATATGGGGCACTGAGAATCCGCGGGAAACAACTCAGTATGAACGTGACTCGCCTAAGGTGAACGTTTTCTGTGCCATTTCAGCCAATAAAGTTTTTGGTCCCTTTTTCTTCGAAGGTGCTACTATAACTGGACTACAGTATCTAGAGATGTTAGAGAATTGGCTGTTCCCTCAGCTCGAACAAGAAGCACAACAATTCATATTTCAGCAGGATGGAGCGCCACCACATTGGCACTTATCTGTCTGTAACTACCTGAACGTCAACTACCCGAGGCGATGGATCGGCCGCCAGGCAGCCCGTGACAGAGCACTTCATCAAAAATGGTTCAAATGGCTCTGAGCACTATGGGATTCAACATCTTAGGTCATAAGTCCCCTAGAACTTAGAACTACTTAAACCTAACTAACCTAAGGACATCACACACACCCATGCCCGAGGCAGGATTCGAACCTGCGACCGTAGCAGTCCCGCGGTTCCGGACTGCAGCGCCAGAACCGCTAGAGCACTTCATCACTGGCCTCCAGGAAGCCCTGATCTTACCCCCTGCGATTTTTTCTTATGGGGGTATGTTAAGGATATGGTGTTTCGGCCACCTCTCCCAGCCACCATTGATGATTTGAAACGAGAAATAACAGCAGCTATCCAAACTGTTACGCCTGATATGCTACAGAGAGTGTGGAACGAGTTGGAGTATCGGGTTGATATTGCTCCAGTGTCTGGAGGGGGCCATATTGAACATCTCTGAACTTGTTTTTGAGTGAAAAAAAAACCTTTTTAAATACTCTTTGTAATGATGTATAACAGAAGGTTATATTATGTTTCTTTCATTAAATACACATTTTTAAAGTTGTGGTATTCTTTTTGAATCACCCTGTATTATGATTAATAGCGTTATTCTCGTATTGAATCATTGTGATGTTATTCACGTGCAATCAAGAAACAGATCTGTTGGACGTTGGGTCCTGAACCCCCGCCAATGAGGAGAACACGCCGCGCCGGTCAACTGCCGTCGGAAGACCGGCGGTTTATGGCCAGACGGACGTGGCGGGTTTTACTGCTGCTGATAAGATTATAGGCCCTGCGGGGAGTCTTACAGACGACTGTCCTCACCCTAGCGCCCCGGGCGAGACACGTCGTGGGACCATATTTCCGTCCACGCCAATAACCCATAAAGTTTCGAAATGGTGGTATTTACCTTCATGTCTAGCGCCGATAAAAATTTATTTTCCGATTAATAAAGTCTATCTTCGGCAATACTGAACAGGTTGATACCTTTTTTCCAAGCAGAGGGCAATAACAGCCGCATTCGGTTGTTATCGATTTCTGCCAGTCGCTTGTATCAAACGCATTACACGCATTTCTTACGAACGTAAAAGATGCTGTGGCCTTGTGAGTCAGCACAGTTGCCGTTCTTATCTATCCAAGCGTAAACTATTTTCTCAGTGGTTTCAGAATTACAGCCGTATGAAACATAAAAGGTGAGCGTAAAGTCTTTCCTTCATTACAAAAAATTACAAGGACTATGCTAGACACAGCTACGCGGTTTGTTGCAATTAGCAGCAAATTCAAAGCTTGTTATCGGTAGACTTCTACTTGTCCGTGCGGTTTTTTGCAAAAGGAGACTTATTTCATGTAATTTTTATGGATACTTTGTAAGTAGGCTGTTTAGGTTTTTATGTCGATAACGCCACGTAGCGCCCTATATGAAAATCAGTGACTGTGCTGCGTGAAGGCTGTGGTTGGTTTGCATTGTTGGAGTATATGCTGTTGTAGTATTGGGCAGTTGGCTGTTAACAGCGCGTAGCGTTGCTCAGTTGGAGGTGAGCCGCCAGCAGTGGTGGATGTGGGAAGAGAGATGGCGGAGTTTTGAGAGCGGATGATCTGGACGTGTGTCCATCACAGACAGTAAATTTGTAAGACTGGATGTCATGAACTGATATATGTGACTTTTGAACACTATTAAGGTAAATACATTGTTATTTATCAAAATCTTTCATTTGCTAACTATGCCTATCAGTAGTTAGTGCCTTCAGTAGTTTGAATCTTTTATTTAGCTGGCAGTAGTGGCGCTCGCTGTATTGCAGTAGTTCGAGTAACGAAGATTTTTTAGAGGTAAGTGATTCATGACAGGTATAGGTTATTGTTAGTCAGGGCCATTCTTTTGTAGGGATTTTTGAAAGTCAGGTTGCGTTGCGCTAAAAATATTGTGTGTCAGTTTAGTGTTGATCAGAATAAGTAAAGAGAGTAATGTCTGAGTACGTTTAGTTTCGCTCAGCTGTTTGAAAACCAAATAATGTAAGAGGTTTACCAGCATAGTCATTCAATAATTTTTTTAAGGGGACGTTTCATATCACTAACTACTGATAGGCATAGTTAGCAAAGGAAAGATTTTGATAAAGAACAATGTATTTACCTTAATAGTGTCCAAAAGTCATAATATATATATCAGTTTATGACATCCAGTCTTACAAATTTACTGTCTCTGATGGACACACGTCCAGATCATTCGCTCTCAAAACTCCGCCATCTCCCTCCCCCCATCCACCACTGCTGGCGGCTCACCTCCAACTGAGAAACGCTACGCGCTGTTAACGGCCAACTGCCCAACACAACAATTTCATATCACTAACTACTGACAGGCATAGTTAGCAAATGGAAGATTTTGATAGAGAACAAACAATGTATTTACTTTAATAGTGTAATTTAAAATGCTGCTGTTACTGTGAAGTCCACGTGCCAGGAAGCGCGATGTGTTTTGTATCATGAAATATGGTCGCCTATTACAGCACAAAGTCACTTACGAAATACCTATGGTCGAGGTCCACCGGACGTGGAGAACAACAAAACACAGTATAAAAAGTTTAAAGACACTGGTAGTGAAAAGGCAAGAATCGTTAGATGCGGAATGACTAACGACGCTGCTGAAGCTGTACGCACAGCCTTTGAGCGCAGTCCGCGAGAAACGACACTTCGCGTTTCCACAGTAACATGAATAGCTCAGAGCACTGTGGTGAAGATGTTACGTAACACGCTGCGTTGTCATATATACAAAGTGCAATTCCTGCAAGCTTTGAAGCCAAACGATAGCCCCGGAAGTGCTGAGTTTGCTATAAACACAGAGTGACATTACTCAGCTATATAAAGAAAACGTAAATTAGTTATTAACTACGGCGTTCACAAATGTTGTTCAACATGATAACGTCACCACAGATATTAAGATTTAGGTTTGACACTTTCGATACGCCTTCCGTCACTGGCGATGATGTCTCGTGGACGAATAGCGAAATTCTGCATGACTCGCTGATGTATCGGGAACTCGATGTTGTCGATGACCTCCTGAATGGCCGTTTTCAGCTCAGCAATGGCTTTGGAGTTACTACTGTACACCTTGTCTTTAATAAGGCCCTACAAAAAGGCGTCGCATGTGTTCAGATCCAGATAATATGACAGCCAATCGAGGCCCATCCCAGTGGCCTCTGGGTACCCCAGAGCCAGAATGCGGACCCCAAAGTGCTCCCCCAGGACATCAAACACTCTCCTGCTTTGAGGGTGTTGAGCTCCGTCTTGCATGAACCATGTATTGTCGAAATCACTGTCTCTTTTGATAATGGGAATGAAATCATCTCGTAAGTAGGCTGTTTAGGGTTTTATGTTGGTAACGTCACGTAGCGCTCTGTATGAATATCACTGACTGTGCTGTGTGCGGTCTGTGGCTGGTTGGCATTGTTGGAATATTCACTACTGTCGTGTTGGGCAGTTGGATGGGAATAGCACATAGCATTGCGCAGTTGGAGGTGAGCCGCCAACAGTGGTGGATGTGGGGAGAGAGATGGCAGAGTTTTCAGAGCGGACGATCTGGACGTGTGTCCGTCAGAAAAAGGAAATCTGTAAGACTGGATGTCATGAGCTGATATATACATTATGACTTTTGAACACTATTAAGGTAAATACATTGTTTGTTCTCTATCAAAATCTTTCATTTGCTAACTATGCCTATCAGTAGTTAGTGCCTTCAGTAGTTAGAATCATTCATTTAGCTGGCAGTATTGGCTCTCGCTGTTATGCGGTAGTTTGAGTAACGAAGATTATTGTGAGGTAAGTGATTCATGTAAGGTATAGGTTAATGTTAGTCAGGGTCATTCTTTTGTAGGGATTATTGAAAGTCAGAGTGCGTTGCGCTAAAAATATTGTGTGCCAGTTTAGTGTTGATCAGAATAAGTCAAGACAGGAATGTCAGAGTACGTTCAGTTTTGCTCAGCTCTTTGAAAATCAAATAACGTAGAGGTTTTCCAGCACTGTCATTTATAAATTTTTCCAAGGGGTTGTTTCAATCTTCCGAAACCACCCAGGAATATAGCACCGATAATTCCGTGACTGGACATTGCTCACCAAGCAGTCACCCGTTGACGGTGAAGAGACTTCCCGATCCCGAAATGCGGAGTTTCGATTCCCCAAATGTGCCAACTTGTGACATTTTCATGTGCAAATGGTCGACTACATAAGGTGCGTGCGCATGCGCATATTAATTCCCATCATGCCCCGCGGCCAACCGTGCAGTTTCAACGTCATATCAGAAACGTTCAGAAATAATGACGATTTTATTTCGTATAGTTCTATAATTGTCACCCCGAATTGTGAAAAGAAACTGTACAGACAATGTCCTCGGAGCACAAGCTGAAGTGTATCCATAAAAACCTGGATGAGATAAGCTACCATTTGCTATAAGCCGCATAGCTGTATTTCTAAAGGGCAGTCAAATGAAAACGAGGCAGATGGAAAACAAAGTGAGTAAACTGTCGATTATTTGAAAACTAATCGTCTTAACTCGTAGTACACAGGGCAGTCAATGCCTCCTTGGAAAAATGTTTGCAGTTGCCTACGGAGCCATGATTGTACCCAGGCGTACATCCCTTCGAAGTAAATCGACGGCCATGAATATTTTTCGTCAGCACTCCAGGAATATGGATATAACATGGGGATGGTTCGGGACTCTATACAATATGTGTAAGGGCTTACCAGCGAAACTTCTGCAGCATAGTCGAAACAACTTTGGCAACACGTGGGCCGGCTCACTCAGCTATCGTCAAGGAGATCACCTAGCTCAGCGTCCGCAGCAGACAGAGGGACGACCATCAAAAGTGTCACATGCTCTCATTTTACTAGCCACTGTGGAGACGTTTTGTCACTTAACCCAGGACGGACATAGAGTCTAGCTGTCGGCGGAACAATGGAATCGATAGCATTTTACCGCCAGGATGAAATACACTATGTTATCAAAAGTGTCCGAACACCCCCAAAAACATACATTTTTCATATAAGGAGCATTCTGATACCACCTACTGCCAGGTACTCCATACAAGCGACCTTAGTACTTATTAGACATCGTGAGAGAGCAGAATGGGACGCTCCGCGGAACGCTAGGACTTCTAACGTGGTCAGGTGATTGGGTGTCACTCGTGTCATACGTCTGTATGCGAGATTTACACCCTCCTAAACATCCCTAGGTCCACTGTTTCCGATGTGATAGTGAAGTGGAAACGTGAAGGGACACGTACAGCACAAAAGCGTACAGGCCGTCCTCGTCTGTTGACTGACAGAGACCGTCAACAGTTGAAGAACGCCCTTCTTTGGCGTTTGTGTGATTATGGCTCCTCTCAGGCAGACGAACGTACAGGGGGGCGGCAGACGGCGCGTACACCAGATTGGAAAACCGGGTTCCACAGGTTACTGAGACGAACAGTAGTACAAGCTCCAGGCTAGTGACCCGCAAACATAGCGTAGGCCAGAGTGGGATTATGTGGCCGACTGTTGTGGTCGAGCGGTTCTAGGCGCTTCAGTCCAGAACCGCGCTGCTGCTACGGTCGCAGGTTCGAATCCTGCCCCGGGTATGGATGTGTGTGATGTCCTTACGTTAGTTAGGTTTAAGTAGTTCTAAGTCTAGGGGACTGATGACTTCAGATGTTAAGTCCCATAGTACTTAGAGCCAAAGACTCTAAAGTCACCGCTGTAGTTAGCTCATATTGGCTTCTCCCCGAAAGGTTCAGCACCCTATTATTTCATGAAGTTCCTATGGGTGGCGGCGCTGTAGGTTGTCTGCAAAACGCCGTCTGTAACGGAAGTGCGTTCCAAGCAGAAAGCTGTCATTGAGTTTCTTTTGGCGGAAAACCAGAGCATCGCAGATATTCATAGGTACTTGTAGAATGTCTATAGAGACTTGGGAGTGAACAAAAGCACGGTGAGTCGTTGGGAGAGGCATCTGTCACCTTCGCAACAAGGTCATAAGATCGTGCAAACCTGTCTAGCTGCAGCGTGCTGGCCGGCCGCACACCGCTGTGACTCCTGCAATGTTGGACCGTGCGGTCACTCTGATTGGGGATGATAGAAGGATTACTGTCAGACACTACGCTGCAAAACTGGACGTCTCTTTTGGTAGTTGGGATACATTTTTCCTCTAGCTGAGATACTCAAAGTGTGTGCCCAATGGGTTCCTCGCCGCCCAACAGAAAAGAATTAATCTTGTGTTACGAAGCTGATCGTGACAGTTTTCGTCGAACATCGTCACAGGTAATGAGACATGGCTTCATCACGTCGAACCGAAAAGAAAACAACAACCATGGAGCGGCGCCACACCACCTCTCCTCTGAAGAAAAAGTTCAAAGACGCACCCATAGCCGACAAAATCATGGAGAAGGTCTTCTGGGACTCTGAAGGGGCTATTCTGTTTTATGTCCTCCATCATGTTGCAACGATCAACTCCGCCAACTGAAGTAACGGCTTCAGCATGTTCGTCGCCACAAAAATGCAAACGAACTTCTCTTTCTCTATGACAGCGCAAGGGCTCAAGATGTCAGCTCATCGACAGAAGCTCACAAAGCTTAATTAGACTGTTCTGCCTCATCCTCCGTACAGCCAGGATCTCGCCCCTTCCGGCTTCCATCTGTTTTGCCAAAGAAGGTAGCACTTTGAGGGAAACGGTGTGTCAATGATGGGGAGGTTACTGATGCAGCGAAACGCTTGCTGCGAAGTCGACCAGTGTAGTGGTTCCACACGTGCATACAGGCCCTCGCAGTAACATGGCGTGAGGGCATCGCATTCCACCGAGATTATGTTGAAAAATACGGTTTTCTAGCCAAAATATTGGGGAGTAATGTAGCGTATTTGAGTCTTGAATTAAAACCCAACACGCTTTCAGAAGAAAGTGTGTTGCCTTACTTATTGAACGTCTCTCGTATGTTGCAGACTTCTCCCGGAAAGCGCTCTCTCGAAATTTTAATAGAAAACTTCTCCGTGATGCATAACGCCCCACATGTAACGCTTTCCACTGGAGTTCGTTGCGCATCTCTGTAACGCTCTCTCACCACCTAAACGATCCTGCGATGAAACGCGCCGCTCTTCGTTGGATCCTCTGTGTCTCTTCTATCAGTCAAGGATTCCAGACTGATGAACATCATTCAAGAATTAGCCGAAGAAATGCCTTGCTAGCAATGCCTTCTTGGATGAGTCACGTTTCCATGTACACTGCATCATTGGAGCATTCCATTTCATCGAGTCTGCTTTGATGTTTACCTTGACATATTACGAGAGTCTGCTGTGACACAGTTGTAACACATGCAACCTGATGGCATGTTTTAGCAGCCTGACTCGTCACCTCACTGGTCCCCAGATTTCTGCAAATTTCGACTGAAAAATTGCCGGGTATTTGGACTGGACATGATGCTGCGATGCGGTGACCGCCAACATTGCAAGATCTTACACCACAAAGATTTTTTAAAGGATCATATGTACACACCCCATGTCACAAAGCAAAGAGAGTTGAAGGCATGCATTTACAATTCTTTTGAACCTGTTACCGTGGAGTTCCTGGAGCGCACATAGAGAGAAATTCAGTAGTGACTAAACGTAATCCGTGACATTAATGGAATGAAGAAACAAACCTTTGTGGATTATCTTGTCACATGTCTAAAAACGGTTGTTTTAATGTAGTTTTAGAGTTATTGAAGTACAAAATTGTCTACGCAATTGCCAACCGTGTAAATCAAAGAAACAACATCTTCTACCAATCGCGTGAATGAAGAAAACTATTATGAAGACGGAAACAATGAATTAATATTTCATACAACTTAAGGCAAAACATCACAGCAAACCTAATTTTGTCAGTACTTGTCTTACTGGCGACGTCACGAAGATTTCAAAGAACACGCGTGTTGACATAACGTGAACGGCGGTGGATTTTCTGTTATCATCCATCAACGTGACAAATTGCTCAGCATAGTGTGTGTCAGATTAGTAGTATAGTCCTGTCAGCCTTATTTGCCTTGCTCCGGTATTCGTGAATAATTCTGTATCAGTCATGGTACGCTTCAGCTAGTACATGTCAGGAGAAAGATAGATTACAACATGCGCTGACACGCTATTAACACGATACACGTGCACAGAACCACACTGGCCAACAAAAATCCATAAATTTGTGTTTAGCTGCTGGCTGAAGGGTGTCGTACCAACGTTTCGTGATATATTACAAGGGCAAGCCACACATTCCCCCACCTCGTTCGCAGGATAGACCCCACCGCATTTGCCCAACATCTAGTTACGTGTTGTCTGGGGCGGCGGAGTTGACCTCTTCTGTCTCCGGCTTGCCCTGGCCGTGGACATACAGGTATACTGGGATGACACGTGACATCTGGTAGCAGGTGCCCGAGCTACAAGCTCACTAGCCAACTGCTTGTGACTGGCGCTTCAGATGTACTGCCGCTAGTACGAAGTAAACTGTGAAAGGAAACAGCTGTCTGGTGTCCTTGTGCAAGAATAGCTTAAGAGTCTACAGCAAGACACAACTACCGAAAGCAAGACACAACTACCGAAAGACCGGAACAATACTTGGCATGGCGTGAATAGGGAACTCCCCCAAGTAAGGAAGCAAACTTGACGAGCTTCAGTATACGGCTCTGAATTTTCTGATAATTTTGGCTTGCATGATGAGATGTAAATTTTATTCTACTATAAAATGTATAGACAGTTTTATTCAATAGTTTTTCTGTAAGTAACTGAAAATCGTTACAATTTTTTTGCAACATGTTGAGATAGAAAGTTGAAAATGGGCTCAATGGTGTTATTCTGAATACTATTGGGGGTATTAATACCGTAGTTCCTTTTATAGACAAATACTTGGCATTACTTCAGAAATGGTCGAAATTTATGGAAACAGTCCAATTATATCTCATTTTTAAACAAATCACGGTAATTTGAAGTAAGACAGTGGATAATCGTTAGCTATTTAGTTAGTGATTCTTGAGTTTCTCCCGGCGTATTTGATAATCAAAATATCCACGGGTGTACTGCCGGTCTACAGTGTCCAACGGGCACAATATTTCGGCGATCATACATGTCGCCATCATCAGGTGAACTGACGGACTGAGCTCCTGTGAACGTGCCTGTACGGAGATCCGTAGGCTACGGCTGCTCAGGGGGAACTGGGTTCGGTCCCGGCGGCGGCGGATTTAAATACCCTCCGCCCGCGGCGCACTCCTTCGGCCGTCCGCGCCCCGCGCCACAGTCACGCGGTGGAACAGATTGCGACGGCGTCTGAGATGACGTCGGTGTGATGGCTCTGTCCGCCGTGGTCGTTACAACTGTACGTTTGCTCGATTGACTCTTGATTAACCCAATCGCTGGTTCCCAAGCCTTGCTAAGATTATAGCCACAGTCACGGTTTATGAGGTCGTCATTGGTGCGAACTTCGAAGGCCTCTCTATCAACGTTGTTCCAGTATCTCGACGTCTGTACCAGAATCCTCGTGCGTTCATACTCACAATGCCCAAATGCTCAAGAAGATATCTATGAGATGATCGGGGGTGAGCACAACATATGATTCTTATAGCAAGTTTTCGAGATATGAAAACTTCCTTTCTTGAAGATGAATTAGCACAGAACATTACTCCATATGACATTACTGACTGAAAATAAACAAAATATGTCAAATTATTGATTTGTCTCTTCCAAAGATTTCCAATGATTCTAAGGTCACTTGTGGCTGAACGAAGTTGATTTAGGAGTTCCAAAACGTGATTTTTTCCAGTTTAAATATCATCAATATGGACACCCAACAATTTTGAAGTTTCCACTATATTTATTATTTCCACAACGTGCGTTACACCAGTTACTGGTGTAGTACCCCTACATGTGCAGAACTAAATATGTTTTGCATTTTTAAAGTTGAAGTTGAAACCATTCACAAAACTAGTCGACGATAATTTTCAGACATTGTTTACCATTTCTTCTGTTTCTGTATGTATGCTTTGACTGATTACAATACTAAGGTCAACTGCAAAAATACCTAATTCTGCTTATTGTATATTAGATGGAAAATATTTTACATATATATGTGGAACAATAGCGATGCTAACATCCAAACTTCCAGATGACAGACACTCAGATTGGTACCAAAAGTTGTATGTCAATGAAGTATCAACCAAAATACCGATTTCGTTCACACTGTGTGCTGTCGTCCAGTACAAGTTCAAACTGTAATTTAAAGTACCACCAGAGATACGGATCACAGGAAAATGGTATCTGTGAGTGATTGTACTGTAGAACTCTCGTGGGTGAGAAGGTCGAGCGATCAAACCTCACTGAAGACAAATTTTTTAACTGCTTACGCGTGAAATTGTTATAAGGGAAAACATTTTCCTGACGTGTAGAAGGACTTCTCGGAGTTTGTACCAGTGTTCTTTTGGCAGTCGGCTTTCGCTTCGTTAGTTGAATGTTATGTGCTTATTATTGATCTTATTATTTTGTTTATTATTAATTAATATTAATACTATTACTTCTGTCCGTGTGATGCAGTTGTTTATTTTTCTGTTCTGATTGTATATTCTGTGAAGCTACAAATGTACCCCATACCTTTACTACTTTCACAGAAACGAAGCGCTAGCAGACTGCCGTAAGAACATTGTTGTAAAACTCCAAACAGACATTTTGTATGTCATAAACACATTGTCCCACACAAAACTTTCACGCTTAACATAGTAAAAAGTTTCTCATCATTGAGGTTTGAACACGGAATCCTTGGTACTAACTTCCCCACCGAAGCAACATGTGTTAGGTGCTCAGTGTTAAAATTTGATGTCCTCTTTAGCTCTGGTATTATTTTTAATGACACAGAACGTAAGGTACTGATCTGAGTATCTGACATATGGAGGTTTCGGCATAAGACTGAGCCTTGGAGAAACACATACATAATTTCTCTCGAGTCAGAATAACATCCCTGTACTACATTAATTAAATTACTATGTACAACTTTCTGCATTCTTTTGTTTACATATGCTTTTATCCATTTGTTGGTTATACCGTCAATCCCATAAAACTTCAATTTATCTAGGAGAACACAGAGATTCACACAGTCAAATGCCTTTGATATCTTACGCAAAATAAAACCGGCTCTGTTTTATTACTTAAGCCCTGTAAAATCTGGGGAGAAGACATGTAAATGAAATACTTACGGTTAACAGAGCAATTTTTCTGGAATTTAAACTTTGATTTGTGGAAGATATTATTGTTGCTCATGTAACAAACTATTTTAGAATGCATCAATATCTCAGAACTTTTGGAAAATATTGTCAATTGTGAAACAGGTCGGCAGTTATTGACGTCTCCCATATCACCTTTCTTAAAGGGAGGTTTGACAACGGCATAATTCAGTCTCTATAAAAATGTCTTGAGTTTCTGAAACATTCAGAAAAGTTACGGCTTATTACATGAGAGTAAATATTTAGTGCTCTACTGGAAGCACTACCAAAACCAGACGAGCTTTTATTTTTGAGAGAATGTATCATTTCCCTAATTTCAGAAGGAGGAACTGTAAATATCAAACAAATACAAAACTTGTAACTAAAACCGGTAGATATAGAAATTGCCATACAAACAGAGCAGATAATGGCCTATTTATAAAATGGAGACTCCTGTGATTTTATAACTAAAGAGGTAGTATCGGAACTGTAAAAATGGTTCAAATGGCTCTGAGCACTATGGGACTTAACTTCTAAGGTCATCAGTCCCCTAGAACTTAGAACTACTTAAACCTAACTAACCTAAGGACATCACACACATCCATGCCCGAGGCAGGATTCGAACCTGCGACCGTAGCGGCCACGCGGTTCCAGACTGTAGCGCCTTTAACCGCTTGGCCACACCGGCCGGCCTCGGAACTGTAGAAAAGAAAATTAGCAGTCAGTGAAAGAAGAAAATAGTTCAGTGCGAAAGTTACAGTGAAAAGACTGAGAGATGATGTCTAAGAAGACAACATTTGAACTGTGCCCGGGGAAAAAGAGTGGGAAAAATTCTTCTTTGAGAAATGTACTTCTATGATAGGAATTTCACTGAAGATCGTAATTTAATTAACCATTTTCTCGATAATTGGATAATATGCACACTGGCCTTCACGAATTCTCATTCTTTAAATGATGCAGCTCGAAATTTATCAGTATTTTCCTCTTCGGTTCCACGTTGTCAGACTGAAACACGACAATAGCTCAGGAAATATCGGGACAAAGATTGTCCACCTCAGAAAAAAAAATTAAAAACTTTTGGGACACTTGTACCATCAGTTTTCGTCATTATTCAACAGATGTACATTGATATTTGAAAAGACGTTTGAAGAAATTTCGAGATGTGAAAGTCTGTTGTAATGTAACACCGCGACTTCGTGTTGCACCACAGACAATCAAAGAAAGCTAAAACTCACCATAGACCACCATACTTCCCAAACTTGGCATCTTGCTGTTTATACTTTTTCTTTCTTACCTGAAGAATGGCCTTCTTCAACTTTGCTGTGACAACAGTAATAAAATATAAACAACCGTTAAGAATTTGTAGCGGAAGCAGCGACGTAGTTCTGCCACGATTACTAAACAACTTCGCCGCTAGACCATCAACATGAAAAAAATGATATCTCACTGTTAGAGTGAGAGAAAATTACGCACTCAAACCAACTGTTTCAAAAAAAGATATACCAGCACATGTTATTTTCATATGAAATACTGAAACAACAATGTGACCATGGAGTTTTTACACACACAAAAGTAGGCTTTACGGGAAAAAATTACATCACCGACGGAAAGATATTTTGGGCGTAAGTTACTGAAAGAAACTTGCAGCTTAATGTCACATATCGAGCAAACTCGAAGAAAAAACATCTAAGGTAATGATTAAGCAGCCTTTTCAGAATGCTTCTAAAATGACTGAGCATAATTAAAGAAAAAATAAACGAAGACTACTGAACCATATCCGAAAATACCATAGTTGTACTAGTTTAGTTCCTTAAATTACCCATTACTATTACGTTGGCAAATACACACATTCATTAGTTAAAAACAATAACAAACAGACAAAGGGAATAATCTAGAACACCTGAGATGCGACTTCTATGACCTTGTATACGCAACTATTGCGTGATTGAGATAAATGTCACATTGTTTCCGTCAGTCTTAAAGCAGAAATTGATATTCATAGCACACCCAACAAAAGTTTTAATCAATTTCTTGAAACATAAAACATAGCCTCAAAGTCGCAGTTTTATATTCATGATAACTCAAGGTAACGTGAAAGTGGGAGTGGTAATATTGCAGTGTTCTGTTCCAAAAGCGGAAAGCTTATTACATTACCTGCTCGCGACATTCAGCAGGGTTACCGAGCGCAATAACTCTGAAAGCTGGGGAAATGAAACGGAACTTGTCTTTCGTTTTGGGTACTGCAGCAGCATTTGCCTCAGGAATGGAATTAGGTCGGAACCGAAGAGACAATCGCTTTTGAAATTTAAGACCGCCAGAGAGATTCGTGCCTTCAGAATTATTTTCAGCGAATCCGTATCAATCCATATGGAGAAGAAAATTTAATAGTCAAGATCGCATTCAGTATTATTTATTCCTGATGACCAGCTTCAACAGTTAAGACTGCAATCTCCAGATCTTGAAAACAAGTTGTTATTTGTGGTAGTCCATTATGACTGCATTACACATGCTATACAGTCATAATGCAAAAGCAAACCAGTCATCAGGAATTCAATGCAATCTTGGCTATTAAACTTTCTTCAAAGAAATTACACATCCTTCCTCTATATCATTACGATAAATTTCAACCACATGCAGAAGGTTTGCGTAGAATAATGCCAAACTGCGGTTTTCTTAATGACAGTAAGGAGCTGTGAACTATGGCAGAGTGCAGCATTGCTAAAGAATATTTCAGAAATATTGTACGTAAATTTAATTTTAATTCACTGAGATACATTTTTTACTGTCAGTTGTAGACCTATTATCTAGAATCTATAACAAAGGGGCTATATTTTACCATCTAGCTATAATGTTGTAACGTTAATTCCTTCATGTGACACACTTGCGAACAAGTTGTGTTTATAGACGAGAGCATTCACATATTAAAAAGAAACAGAAGATCGTGAGGAGCAAAACCGAAATAAAACATTGGCCATGTGTGAGTAGGGTTCATCCATCCCGGGAAACAAAAATCTCGACTGTTTTCGCCTGTTTTCGGCATTATTACTGGCAAGATACCCGTCCAGGGAATTCCAACACTTACGAGAATGTTAATTTCATGTTTTGATGCCAGAGAGCAAATGACAAAAGAATTTTTTTCTTGTGATATATTTAAAAATCAACAGTTTCGAAGTTTTTTCTTTACTTCTACTGTTAAACATTGCTTCTTGCCAAATTTTATGATTCTAGGTCAATGGGAGGTACCTTTTAGGCTTCGATGAGTGAGTTTCAAAACATGTAACATAAGTGGCCGTATCTCTTTATTGGAATGACTCAAAAGGTTAGACCTGCAACCCTCCCTAAAAAAGCTACACTCAATGCTCTCTCGGGTTGTAATGATCCGCTATGGTATTAAAGGGCATGATAATTAAACATGGTTAAAAATTAGGATAGTTTTAAAAGTAAGTTCGTTTGTTAAACTACAATTATAATATGCCAACAATCTCAACAATAATGTAAGCTCATCCCCTTAGTGAGCTGTCAGGGAACACAGTTTTGCTTAACGTATAAACTGTCAATCACTGGAAAAATTAGAATACAGTTTTATTTTAACTGAATCAACGGTGGGTTCTTGGGTGAAACATTGTAAATTAAATAAACAAGTACTGTTTTCGGCCTTGTTTCACAATTTTATGTGAAACTAGGCCAGAAAATACTGTGTGTATAAAACTTCCTGGCAGATTAAAACTGTGTGCCGGACCGAGACTCGAACTCGGAACCTTTGCCTTTCGCGGGCAAGTGTTCTACCATCTGAGGTACCCAAGCACGACTCACGCCCCGTCCTCACAGCTTTACTTCTGCCAGTACCTCGTCTCCTACCTTCCAAACTTTACAGAAGCTCTCCTGCGAGCCTTGCAGAACTAACACTTCTGAATGAAAGGATATTGCGGAGACATGGCTTAGCCACAGCCTGGGGCATGTTCGAGTCTCGGTCCGACACACAGTTTTAATCTGGCAGGAAGTTTCGTATCAGCGCACACTCCGCTGCAGAGTGAAAATCTCATTCTGGAAACATCCCCCAGGCTGTGGCTAAGCCATGATCCGCAATATACTTTCTTTCAGCAAGTTTCGCAGGAGAGCTTCTGTAAAGTTTGGAAAGTGGGAGACGAGGTACCGGCAGAAGTAAAGGTGCGAGGACGGGGTATGAATCGTGCTTAGGTAGCTCAGACGGTAGATCACTTGCCTGCGAAAGGCAAAGGTCCCGAGTTCGAGTCTCGGTCCGGCACGCAGTTTTAATCTGCCAGGGAGTTTCGTATCAGATCACACTCCGCTGTAGAATGAATATCTCATTCCGGAGTGTCTGTTTAGTTAATACAGATTTACTTATAATTCCCGAGTTTGCATAGTTATATCCAACGTGAGCTTTACAAACGTGTTTGTCACAGTTTGAACACTTCATTAATGTCCTGTTGTCACAACTTGATGGATAGAATTTGCATCTGGCACATTTACAAATTTGGGTGCCACCCCTGGAGCTTGGTGTTGATCGACTCCCTGTATATTCTTCTAACAATGGCCACTGGCTTTTCATTTACTGGTAACATTTTGGTGGCTTCAATGTAAGGACCGATAGATATTCTTCTTTTGTAAATAACATTTTTTTCACCCTGGATTTATTTCTCTCCACAAGACATAAGCACTGCAGGCAAAAGTATCAATAATTTTGTATCAGATGATCACTGTTGATTGGTTGGTTTTCCTCGTGCATGTGTAGGTGCCAGTAAACTGATCCAATGTATCAGGTGCTCACTTACCTGCATTGTAGTCCGCTATCATTTTTAGTTCCTTGTCTTCTTTGTTGCTTATTTCCTCACCGTTGTGCTTTGTGCTCATCAGGACAGCCTGTTTGTTCTTCCTTGGAACGACAAATACGACAATGGTATCCTTAGCAAAAAAGAACTTTGAAGCGTGAATATCTACTTTGCTTGATATAGTATAAGGTAGATCAGTTTTATTTTTTCTCAACGTCTCCAGAATCTTGAGGTGTCTTTTGAAAACTCCTTGGCCTAATCCATATGATCTGAAGAAACTGTCACACACGACATTTTATCCTTTGGCTCATTTATCAGGTCCATGGAAACCCTCATATCTTTGTTTTTTTCTCAGGTGCTTGTGCAGATAATTTTCCTGTATGGACTTGTTTCTTCAAAACTTAAGAAGCAGCACTATCACACAATGTCTATATTTTTACCCCATGTTTTGAGTGTTTCCTCGGTAAAAACTGTTTGAATAGACAACGTCCTCGGAAAGCCACCAGTTCTTCATTCATGTTTATATTTGTGCCAGGATATATAGTTTAGAAACTATTTCCACCCACAGAATTTCCTGTATGGACTTGTTTCTTCAAAACTTAAGAAGCAGCACTATCACACAATGTCTATATTTTTACCCCATGTTTTGAGTGTTTCCTCGGTAAAAACTGTTTGAATAGACAACGTCCTCGGAAAGCCACCAGTTCTTCATTCATGGTTACATTTGTGCCAGGATATATAGTTTAGAAACTATTTCCACCCACAGAATTATTATACGTGCCAACTTGTGATTTACTCTTCGTACCCTTCGAACAAACTTGTCGTCGAAACGTAACACATGTGAGATGCAACAGAACCGTTTTGTGACATTACCGGAGGAACAGCCAGTAAAAACAGGCCAATACAGGCTTCAAGTGTAATTTCGTCTAAAGTTTCCCAGCTTTTCCCATTATCTCTTCGATCCTTAATATTGGTCATTTCCACTACAATACTCTGAAGATTATCATTCCCCATAACTTGAAAATATGATTTTATATCACCTAGTCTGGCGACAGCGTATCTTGCTGCACCAAGAGTCAGTTTTATAATGTTTGCACTAGATGCTCTTCCAGTTCGCGGAAAATGTTCTAAGCTCCATGCGACCTTTTTTGGTCTTAGGCTGAATCAGCTGAACAGCTCCCACATTGTTATTTCAGTTATCAATATCTGAAATGTCTTCTGAACTGGATGAAGGACGAATGTTGTCATCAATGGTGTGATTTTCTTCTTCAGAAATATTCTCCTCACTACCAAATGCATTTACTAACGCTTCCAACTGCTCGTCAGAAAGGACACGTTTTTTCATGACAGCCACACAGAAATTACTACGATAGGTAGATGAACTAGATCTGCACACAAAAGTTGATAAAATGTAGCCTTTTATGTACGTGCATTCAGAGAATTTCGACCGAGGAAGGAGCCGTGCCAGGGTAGTTCTTGGAGTTGTGTGGACCGCTGTGCCAAGGTGGTTTAGTGGCTAACGCACCTACTTAGCAAGAAGGAGACCCGGGTTCGATTCTGGGCCTTGGTACAATTTTCGCGAGCCGCTTCAGTCTGTATGCGTAAAATTATAACTGTATTTGACCATTCAAATCTCTGAAATTGTGTGATTTCATTTGTATAAGTACCTGCATCTGGATTTCGGGTTGAATCCCCCAGTTACGTTCGATGCTGAGGTGGTTACCCAGAACATGGAGAGGCATTCAGTGTAGACTGTGGAGGCAGTAAGAATTTCCATGGAGGAGGGAGGTGTGCCAGGGTAATCTGTACTGTTGTGTGAACTGCTAGGTCATGGAGTTTTAGCAGCTAGTGCACCTGCCATGTAAGCAGGAGACCCGGGTTAAATACCTGACCATGGTACAGATTTTCACTCGCCGCTTCAGTATATATACATAAAATGATGACCACTAAAGTCTTTGAAATTGTGTCATTTAACTTGTAACAAATTAAGTTTTAGCAAGGGGGAGAAAAGTAGTACTTTTTTTTAAAATTTGAGCTTTAAGGTATTTAGAATGTGTAGAGAAACAAGGTCATCAAATTTGGAGAAATGCCATATAAATATTATAAAGTTATGAAAAAAAACGTTCCAGCAATACTGAATCGAAGATAACAAGAGGGTTCCGTGTTTTACACTGCGAAGGGACGTAGACCTTAACATGTGACCTAAGTGTCAAATTGATACGTCTACCGGTTCATGAGAAAAAAGGGTCTTAACAAGTGGATGGACAGACAGTCACATGACAAATCACAAAAAACATTTTCGTTTGACACAATTGCAAATTAACAATTTTCGGATTTTTCCCTTTAGCTGTAGTGTGAAACCTTACTTCTTCTCAAATTTCATAATTCTAGGTCGAGGAGATGTACCGTATAGTTTTTGGTGAACGAGTTTGCGATTATCTAAACATGAGGCATAAATGGCCGTTTCTTTTGGCTACATTAACTTATAAGCTTCAATTACTTACAGCGCCAAGGGACCGTAGACCTGGCATGTGACAAATGTCAACTTGATACGTCAACTAGTTCCTGATAAAAATGGTTTTTAATAGTCGGGCAGAAAGACAGACAGAAGACAGAAAAGTGATCCTATGAGGATTCCGTTTTTTCAGTTTGAGGTCGGGAACCGTAACAATACCAGACTTCAACCGCATGTACATTACATAATACCGGTACCTGATTTCTTTACCAACTGACAACTGCTCGCTTTTTGCAGTATTGTGCTAACTGAAACAGCACCTTCTTCAAAACATGTAATTACAGTACTATTTCTCTCACTCATATTTATGTACTTCTGTAATATTCATGTCTGCGTGTACCAATGTGTGTGACCGTTGGTAATCAGTACATATAAACACACGTGTAGTGCATGCATCACTTATGTGAAAATAACACATGTGCGATCCATTTCAATAATACACGACTTTATTTCCCGTGTTTCTAATATTTTCTTCATTTCTGGTACCACAACCGTATGTTTGTTGAAGGACATTTTAATGGTTTCACGTTAGTCCTGCAGCGTAGGTGAATTTGACAACAAGTGGACGGACCCGCGAGTTTCGAGTGCGTTGCAGAGATTTCGCTGGAAAAGTCTTACACATCTTCGATACAGTCCCGATCGCTCCCTATACGATTTACATATTTTTTGGAGCCCTGAAGAAAGATACTAGCTGTCGTCGATTACCTTTGGACGAACAGGTGCACACCTGGGTACAACTGTGGTTCCACAGCAACCACAAAATTTGTCCCTGAAGGCGGCCAATGCCTTCACGGGAAATTTGTCCCACAGTAGGATAAATGTACTAACTGTTATGCCGATTACTTTTGAAATACGATGGTCACTCAGAAAGTAATGCACCCCTTCTTTTTCTCCGATAATTATTTACTGAACACAAGGGAACGTAGACACAAGAAAGAATGCTGTTGCTTCTACACTCACCGTATTCCACATAATCTTCTTCCCGTCCTATGGCCTTCCTCCAGAGAGACAGAAGGGTGTGGGTTCTGTATGTACCAGTCCTTGTTCTGCTCGCGAAGCCATACTGTGTGGCCGCGCGGGTTAGTCGAGCGGTCTTGGGCACCTTGACACGGTTCGCGCGGCTCCCCCCGTCGGAGGTTCGAGTCCTCCCTCGGGCATGGATGTGTGTGTTGTCCTTAGCGTAAGTTAGTTTAAGTTAGACTAAGTAGTGTGTAAGCTTAGGGACCGATGACCTCAGGAGTTTGGTCCCATAAGACCTTACCACAAATTTCCAAATTTCCATACTGTGCGAATCACCGCTTCGTCATCGACGAAATGTCTTCCGCGTATCTCATCCTATAACGACCGAAACAATTGGAAACGTGAGGGAGCTAGGTCACAGGTGTAGGGTGGATGGGATAGCACTATCCAACCCTATTTAGTGATGTATTCCACAGTCCTCAAGCTTGTGTGAGGCCGAGCGCTATCATTGTGAACGAGTCACCTGGCGCGTTATGGCGCCGAAGTGAGTGGAAGCTCTTCTCGAGTTTGGTTCATATGTTCACATAAGCTTCAGAATTAATGGTGCTACCTCTTGGATTCACATCAGTAGAGTATGTCACCCTCACAGTCCCAAAACACAGTGATTATGGTGTTACTGGCGGAAGCAGTTGCCCTTGTTTCGGGCTCAAAGTATTTGAACCCAGGTTTCTTCACCTGTCACAATACGGAACAATATTGCCCCCCCCCCCCTGACCCCCGTCAGCTTCATAACGTAACAGCAATACAGAAATATTTTTTTCTGTCAGATCCTTTCTCCACCGTAAGACAGAGAGGAGCCTATGGAGAACACTCTTTGAGCAGTCCAGGGCACGCATGACTGCATCCACACAGTTTCAGCATCATTTGCTGGGTTGTTATCCATCTGTCTTCGCGAATGAGTAGATTAGCAAGATGCATCTTATCAGGTGTGACAGCCGTGGATGCCCTCTCCGAACGCTTGTAGCTCTGCCAATCCGCCTTCTCTTAATGACCTCACCCTCTTTGCCCATCGAATAATCGTTCTTCTGTCGTCGGAAGATGCTCCATGAACAGCACACAAACGTCTGTAACGTTCCCAACAGTTTCTTTCGCCGCAGTGAGACATTCAATGACG
The DNA here is from genome assembly GCF_023898315.1 of Schistocerca nitens. Taxonomy (NCBI): domain Eukaryota; kingdom Metazoa; phylum Arthropoda; class Insecta; order Orthoptera; family Acrididae; genus Schistocerca; species Schistocerca nitens. Next base: position 348,330,959 of record NC_064620.1, read on the forward strand.
ACACGATGCTTGTAACGTACCTAACGTAAAGATACCATTTTGAAACACTACTGCAGCAACGCTACCTGTAGGAAGAAACGGAAATTAGCGTGCGCATTGGAGAAACATCAAATAATGCATACCTAAATATTCGCACTCGTACCACTGTTGTTTGCTGACAAAAAATGTGGTGCGTTACTTCGTGGGCGACCCTCGTAATACACAGTTTACTTACTTTTTTCCATCTATTAGTAATATAGACTGCAATCTAACACGCCAACCGAAGGTACTTTTAAAATTCTACCGGGTAGGACGTTAACAGTCACTTATCGTGTCCTAATGCTTCTGCAAGTTACCCTCTGTAGTACTGGTTTACAAAATTCGTGTGCTCTACGAAATTACAGGCCCTTGCGAATTACTGCTATGGTATTAATAATTTTTAGCGGGTGGGTTTAGCCTACCCGTAAAAATGTGAAGGCAATGGATAACGCAGTCTTTATAAACACTACAGAAGGCACCTATGCAGGGCTTAATAGGGAGCATAGAGTTTTAATTATTTTATTTGTTGACCCAGCATGCGACAGAGGAAGGGACTAATTTGCCTGTCATCTCTGAGGGATATTTTATCAATTCCTATTTTTCAGTTTATAAGGTGGTCTGAATACTTCAGGTTTCACCTATTCTTTAAGTTATTAATGGCAAAGGGAGGAAATAATCAATAGAGGATCTCGATTAACTAATATTTACTGACTACCTGTAGCATTTGAACAATTAGCCGTGTATCTGTTGGATCTAGTTACTGCCCATTCTTATGCAACAGCAGGGGCTCTCATATTATACCTCATGACAAATGGTCTCTCTAATAAACAGGATTTACTTTCACCACGTAATTATGGAAAGGGATAGGGGAGCGCAGACCTGGCTTCAGTGGAATTTTATGCATGCACACAGTTATACCTAAACGAATGTCTTCTACTGATATTAAATTTAAGTACTATAGGTCACGCAGAACAACTTCAGCAGAAGACACAAGTGAACTCGGTCAGTGTGGAAGAGTATCTGCCTAAGTATTTCAAACTTCATTAAAATATGCGTCAAAGAGGGGGTAGCGAATGGTCCACTTCCTCTGAATGGCAATTTTAGTTAAATCCTGCGTTCCGAAACATCACCAAGTTGCAGAGATGGGGCGCAAGAACATTTACTATCATGTTTTGGGAAAATTTTGCAAGTCTCCATCCCAACAGAATAAATGTCAATAAAATTGCAACCTTCTGCGATACAGTAGATTACCCTGAATATTTGGTACCATACTTTATTGTAATTAAATCAAAGTAGTTACGGGGGCACAAGAAACATTTACTATCAAACGACGGGAAAAATTGTGTAAGTCTTCGTTTCATCAACAGGCATTAAAATCGAGGTTTTCAGAGATTCAATAGTTTATCCCGTGTATATTTATGTAATACACTTCATTATAAGTGAATCAAAGGGGGTACAAGAAACATTTACTATTTATCACCTTGATAAACGGGTATTCATTGGACAAATATATTATACTAGAAGTGACATGTGATTACATTTTCACGCAATTTGGCTGCATAGATCCTGAGAAATCAGTAAACAGAACAACCGCCTCTGGCATTAATAACAGCCTTGATACGCCTGGGCATTGAGTTAAACAGAGATTAGATGGCGTGTACAGGTACAGCTGCCCATGCAGCTTCAACACGATACCACAGTTCATCAAGAGTAGTGACTGGCGGGTTGTGACGAGCCAGTTGCTCGGCAACCATTGACCAGACGTTTTCAATTGGTGAGAGATCTGGAGAATGTGCTGGCCAGGGCAACAGTCGAACATTTTCTGTATCCAGAAAGGACCGTACAGGACCTGCAACATGCGGTCGTGCATTATCCTGCTGAAATGTAGGGTTTCGCACGGATCGAATGAAGGGTAGAGCCACGGGTCGTAACACATCTGAAATGTAACGTCCACTGTTCAAAGTGCCGTCAATACGAACAAGACGTGACAGAGACGTGTAACCAATGGCATCCCATACTATCACGCCGGGTGATACGCCAGTATGGCGATGACATATGTGCGTTCACCGCGATGTCGCCAAACACGGATGCAACCATCATGATGCTGTAAACAGAACCTGAATTCATCAGACAAAATGACGTTTTTCCATTCGTGCAGCCGGTTTGGTCGTTGAGTACACCATCGCAGGCGCTCCTGTCTGTGATGCAGCGTCAAGGGTAACCGCAACCATGGTCTCCGAGATGATATTCCATGCTGCAGCAAGCGTCGTCGATCTGTTCGTGCAGGTGGTTGTTGTCTTGCAAACGTCCCCATCTGTTGACTCAGGGATCGAGAAGTGGCTGCACGATCCGTTACAGCCATACGGATAAGATGCCTGTCATCTCGACTGCTAGTGATACGAGGCCGTTGGGATCCAGCACGGCGTTCCGTATTGCCCTCCTGAACCCACCGATTCCATATTCTGCTAACAGTCATTGGATCTCGACCAACGCGAGCAGCAATGTCGCGATACGATAAACCGCAATCGCGATAGTCTACAATCCGACCTTTATCAAAGTCGGAAACGTGATGGTACGCATTTCTCCTCCTTACACGAGGCATCACAACAACGTTTCACCAGGCAACGCCGGTTAACTGCTGTTTGGGTATGAGAAATCGGTTGGAATCTTCCCTCATGTCAGCACGTTGTAGGTGTCACCACCGGCGCCATCCTTGTGTGAACGCTCTGAAAAGCTCATCGTTTGCATATCACAGCATCTTCTTCCTGTCGGTTAAATTTTGCGTCTGTAGCACGTCATCTTCGTGGTTTAGCAATTGTAATGGCCAGTAGTGTACTTTTCATCCGTCTGTCGGTTTCTCTGTCCATCTGTTAAGATATTTTTCTCTCAAACAGTTTGGCGTACAAGTTGAAATTTATGTTAGGTACTAAGGTCTATGGTCCCTTGTTGGTGTAGAAATTCTAAGGTTCTAAGTGAGTTCATATAAAACCTACGGCGATTTATGCCACATATTGTGATACTCGAAATCTCACTCACGGTAACCTGAAGTGTACTTCCCGTTGACTCAGAAGCACGAAATATGCAAGAAGCAACGTTTCACACTGCAAGTAAAAGGAAAAATTCAAAATTGCTAGTTCGTAATTACATCACACGAAAAAAATTCTTTGTTCATTTCTTATCTGACTTAAAAACTTGAAATTAAAACATTCTCTAAGGTCTTGAAAACCCCGGGACCGACATCCTACCACTACCATTGTCAATAACGAGAAGAAAACCGTCGATACCTTCGATTCCCGAAATGGATTAACTGTCTATAAGCATAATTAAGTTTGTACGAAGCCCTGAGTGCATGATTCCTACTAGCAGCTCGCCAATTTTTATTTGGCGGAAGTTACTGAGTTATTCCGCACGTAAATGAGTGTGTCACTGGCGTTATGTCCATCACCTGCCGGGAACAGGTGTTGACCCGGTAGCTCGGCGTTGCACGGCGGAAGCTGGGACAGCCGGCGGTATTTCTGGCCTCACATCCCGACAGGCGGTGCGTGGGCGTCACGCGGCTGACGTCAGCTGCAGAGGTCACACTCGTCTCGGCTGTGGCCACGCCCACCCTCCTCCGCCGCCGCCGCCTCCTCCTACGCGCCGTGTGTGGCAGATGGCGCCAGCCGCAAGCACAGTTCGACAACTACTTGCTGGATGCCGGCAGGCGGCAGCAGGCTCGACAAGGAGGTTCCCGCCCTGCTAATCACACGCTTCAGCATCACAGATTCAATGTCAGTTAGTAACTCGCCCCTACAAAGTCACAATCTACACTCCTGGAAATGGAAAAAAGAACACATTGACACCGGTGTGTCAGACCCACCATACTTGCTCCGGACACTGCGAGAGGGCTGTACAAGCAATGATCACACGCATGGCACAGCGGACACACCAGGAACCGCGGTGTTGGCCGTCGAATGGCGCTAGCTGCGCAGCATTTGTGCACCGCCGCCGTCAGTGTCAGCCAGTTTGCCGTGGCATACGGAGCTCCATCGCAGTCTTTAACACTGGTAGCATGCCGCGACAGCGTGGACGTGAACCGTATGTGCAGTTGACGGACTTTGAGCGAGGGCGTATAGTGGGCATGCGGGAGGCCGGGTGGACGTACCGCCGAATTGCTCAACACGTGGGGCGTGAGGTCTCCACAGTACATCGATGTTGTCGCCAGTGGTCGGCGGAAGGTACACGTGCCCGTCGACCTGGGACCGGACCGCAGCGACGCACGGATGCACGCCAAGACCGTAGGATCCTACGCAGTGCCTTAGGGGACCGCACCGACACTTCCCAGCAAATTAGGGACACTGTTGCTCCTGGGGTATCGGCGAGGACCATTCGCAACCGTCTCCATGAAGCTGGGCTACGGTCCCGCACACCGTTAGGCCGTCTTCCGCTCACGCCCCAACATCGTGCAGCCCGCCTCCAGTGGTGTCGCGACAGGCGTGAATGGAGGGACGAATGGAGACGTGTCGTCTTCAGCGATGAGAGTCGCTTCTGCCTTGGTGCCAATGATGGTCGTATGCGTGTTTGGCGCCGTGCAGGTGAGCGCCACAATCAGGACTGCATACGACCGAGGCACACAGGGCCAACACCCGGCATCATGGTGTGGGGAGCGATCTCCTACACTGGCCGTACACCACTGGTGATCGTCGAGGGGACACTGAATAGTGCACGGTACATCCAAACCGTCATCGAACCCATCGTTCTACCATTCCTAGACCGGCAAGGGAACTTGCTGTTCCAACAGGACAATGCACGTCCGCATGTATCCCGTGCCACCCAACGTGCTCTAGAAGGTGTAAGTCAACTACCCTGGCCAGCAAGATCTCCGGATCTGTCCCCCATTGAGCATGTTTGGGACTGGATGAAGCGTCGTCTCACGCGGTCTGCACGTCCAGCACGAACGCTGGGCCAACTGAGGCGCCAGGTGGAAATGGCATGGCAAGCCGTTCCACAGGACTACATCCAGCATCTCTACGATCGTCTCCATGGGAGAACAGCAGCCTGCATTGCTGCGAAAGGTGGATATACACTGTACTAGTGCCGACATTGTGCATGCTCTGTTGTCTGTGTCAATGTGCCTGTGGTTCTGTCAGTGTGATCATGTGATGTATCTGACCCCAGGAATGTGTCAATAAAGTTTCCCCTTCCTGGGACAATGAATTCACGGTGTTCTTATTTCAATTTCCAGGAGTGTATACCGTAGTGATACACTTCTCCTGAAGTGTTATTGCAGTCTCGATATATACTGCCAAAAAAGAATTAGGGGAATATGACTTTTCGGATGTACCACACTCCATTGAGAAAGAATTGATCGATGAATGTTGTTGTTGTTGTTGTTGTTGTTGTCCGGCCGGTGTGGCCGAGCTGTTCTAGGCTCTTTAGTCCGGAACCTCGCGACCGCTACGGTCGCAGGTTCGAATCCTGCCTCGCGCATGGATGTGTGTGATGTCCTTAGGTTAGTTAGGTTTAAGTAGTTCTAAGTTCTAGGGGACTGATGACCTCAGATGCTAAGTCCCACAGTGCTCAGAGCCATTTGAACCATTTGTTGTTGTTGTTGTGGTCTCCAGTCCAGAGACTGGTTTGATGCAGCTCTCCATGCTACTCTATCCTGTGCAAGCTTCTTCATCTCCCAGTACCTACTGCAGCTTACATCCTTCTGAATCTGCTTAGTGTATTCATCTCTTCGTCTCCCTCTACGATTTTTACCCTACACGCTGCCTTTCAATATTAAATTGGTGATCTCTTGATGCCTCAGAACATGTCCTATCAACCGATTCCTTCTTCTAACCAAGTTGTGCCACAAATTTCTCTTCTCCCCATTTCTATTCAATACCTCCTCATTAGTTATGTGATCTACCCATCTAATCTTCTGCATTCTTCTGTAGCACCATATTTAGAAAGCTTCTATTCTCTTCTTGTCCAAACTATTTATCGTCTATGTTTCACTTCCATACGTGGCTACACTCCACACAAATACATTCAGAAACGACTTTCTGACATTTAAATCTATACTCCATGTTAACAAATTTCTCTTCTTCAGAAACGCTTTCCTTGCCATTGGTAGTCCATATTTTATATCCTCTCTACTTCGACCATCATCAGTTATTTTGCTCCCCAAATAGCAAAACTCCTTTACTGCTTTAAGTGTCTCATTTCCTAATCTAATTCCCCCAGCATCACCCGATTTAATTCGACTACAATTCATTATCCTCGTTTTGCTTTTGTTGATTTTCATCTTATATCCTCCTTTCAAGACACTGTCCATTCCGTTCAACTGCTCTTCCAGGTCCTTTGCTGTCTCTGAAAGAATCTCCTACTCCGAATTTTTTCCTTTACTGCTTGCTCAATATACAGATTGAATTACATCGGGGATAGACTGAAACCCTGTCTCACTCCCTTCCCAACCACTAATTCCCTTTCGTGCCCCTCGACTCGTATAACTGTCACCTGGTTTCTATAGAAATTGTAAATAGCCTTTCGCTCCCTGCATTTTACCCCTGCCACCTTAAGAATTTGAAAGAGAGTATTCCAGTCAAAATTGTCAAAAGCTTTCTCTAAGTCTACAAATGCTAGAAACGTTTGTTTGCCTTTCCTTAATCTATCGTCTAAGATAAGTCGTAAGGTCAGTATTGCCTCACGTGTTCCAACATTTCTACGGAATCCAAACTGATCCTCCCCGAGGTCGGCTTCTACGCGTTTTTCCATTCGTGTGTAAAGAATTCTTGTTATTATTTCGCAGGCATGACTTATTAAACTGTCAACTTCTTCTTTCCTTGGGATTAGAATTATTATATTCTTCTTGAAGTCTGGGGGTATTTCGCCTGTCTCATACATCTTGCTCACCAGACGGTAGAGTTTTGTCAGGGCTGGCTCTCCCAAGGGTATAAGTAGTTCTAATGGAATGTTGTCTACATCCGGGGCCTTGTTTCGACTTAGATCTTTGAGTGCTCTGTCGAACTCTTCAAGGAGTATCATATCTCCCATTTCATATTCATCTACATGCTCTTCTATTTCCATAGTATTGTCCTCAAGCACATCGCCCTTGTACAGACCCTCTACATACTATTTCCATTTTCCTGCTTTCCCTTCTTTGCTTGGAACAGGGTTGCCATCTGAGCTCTTGATATTCATACAAGGGGTTCTCTTTTCTCCAAAGGTCTCTTTAAATTTCCTATAGGCGTTATCTATCTTACCCCTAGTGATATATTCCTCTACATCCTTACATGGCTGAATATGTTACCAAATTATATCTTTATCTCTCACAAATTAAGAATACAAGGAAACATCATTACACCCTCGACCGTTTACATACAACCAACTGAAATGTCTGACAGGTATCGAAAACAAAGTGGGAACAATCATTTATTCCATCATTCTGGGTACTTTTCGTTGAGCTTTGAGAGTTTCAGTAACATGTATGCCTTTCGTGAGAGTACATCACTGCCTGCCACCTACATGGCGTGCCTAGTATAAGTCTAAAGACGTCACAATTTGGTATGCGTTCCCATTCTTAAGTGAGAGCAAATGAGAGTTCTTAAAGACTTTGTAGTGGAACAGGACGACCACAAATACATCTGTCAAGCGTGTCCCACATTTACACGGTGATTTTTTTGTCGGGACTCACCACCGGCCAATCCATTACGTCAATGTCCAGGTTTCGCAAAACATCCCTGTTGAAGCCAATCACACGGGCCCTAGCATTAGAAGGGATTCACGGTCATTACCATAGTCAGCATCCATGACATAGTCTAACGTGATCTGTTCGATGTACTGCGTGGCTGTGAGGAGACCATCGACAACGCCAGAAGCCTAATGGCTGCCAACACTGAAGCCTCTCCACCACGTCACATATCCTTGGAAATTTGTCCTTTTTTCTTGGCCAACATTTGGCAGCTACCAGTCACCACGAGTGTCTGCACGTGAACACGGATACCACATTGCTTCACAGGATATCTGGAGTCACCAGTGAATAGCACCTTTCACCAGAGACGAAGTTTCCAGTTGACATAGAAACAGCAGAAATGAAGACGAGCTGCAAGACGTTGTCATGTCCAGCGAACAAGACACCTTAATCGTAAGGTCCTTTCTCGTAATCTGTTCATTACAGTCCGATCGGACACAGCTGCCCCCGTGACCCTTCTGAGATCGTCTTGCAGTGGTCTGGCGTCCATACGACGCCGCAACGCAGAGATGGCACATATCGGTCCTCACGTGGGATTGCAATGCATCGGCAACCTTGTCCGACTTCTCTAGTGTACTGACCTGTAGCGAACCCACAACCAATGTGTTACACATGGAGAGACATTCTTTTTGGATCAAGCAGACTGTCCTTGCAACTAGCACTGCATTAAGATGTCGCTCTGCATGTGCTTGGTTGAATACAACATCCACAAAGGCCATCTCTGTAGCTCAGTAGAAAACAATCTGACACCGGAGCTCACTACCTTCTGGTCACCTGGCACTGTAATGCGTAACAAAACCAATAGACAGCGAATGATTTTAATTGTTGCCTTCTTTGAAAGTGACGATCTCATGCCACGCAATAAGACAACACGTACCTCTTGTAACGAAGTAGATTTAACATACCGCATATTGATAAACGTGTTCTCCTAATTCTTTTGAGAAATGTATTTGAAGAAAGGCGCTATTTCCATCGAGATTTTAGCTTACTGAGCGCTACAAGATAGTTCCAGAAATATATCACCCACAAAATTCCGAAGATAGCAAAAGGAGATAAGTGCGAAAACTAACGCACAACCAGCTTAAGAGCTTGCACATCGCAATAACAGTACAGATAAGAAGAATACAGAAGTTTAGGAGGGGGAGGGGGTAGATCGAATGATGAGAAAGTACTGAAGAGAACTGGAGAGAAAAGAAATTTATGAGACAAACAAAATGAGGTATCGCTTCACAGCACACACCCTGAGGCATAAGAGAATCGTCAGTTTGATAATGGAGGGAAGTTTGCGTGCACGTGTGTGTGTGTGTGTGTGTGTGTGTGTGTGTGTGTGTGTGTGTGTGTGTGTGTAAGAATAGAAGGTGTAAAAACTGTGTAAAGGATACCGAGTCTTCAGTGCAGTAAGTAGGTTCGAAAGGATGCGGGTTGCAGTAGTTATGCAAAGGTAAAAAGAGACTAATATTAAGAGCGGCATCAAACCATTCTTTGGCCTACAGACCACAACAACAACAACTAATAGAAATAACTAGTTTCGAGTGTGTGCTCATTCTCAAAGTGCACCTACAAGCATAGTAACAGACCAAAAATGAGTGTTGGTACAAAATGGATCTTTACAGCTGAAATGTGTGTAGGTTTTCACTAAGCCGGCCGAAGTGGCCGTGCGGTTAAAGGCGCTGCAGTCTGGAACCGCAAGACCGCTACGGTCGCAGGTTCGAATCCTGCCTCGGGCATGGATGTTTGTGATGTCTTTAGGTTAGTTAGGTTTAACTAGTTGTAAGTTCTAGGGGACTAATGACCTCAGCAGTTGAGTCCCATAGTGCTCAGAGCCATTTTTCACTAAACTTAGTGTGGTGACTTAGAATTCAATTTTAGATCATGTCCATGTCTAACTGTACATGTCATGTGAAGTTCGCTGTACAGTGAGAGCGGATAAAATTTAGGAGCTTATTCACGTGTTCAGTACTGCTCTGTTCTACCTCGAGTTTGTTTTCCCGACAGTGTCGACTGCAAGTTAACAGCGATGCACAACAATATGGACAAAGAGTTTGTCGATATCCAACTCCAGTATGGGTTCAAAGTATGAAATTAAAGATTTGCACAACAACGTTATGCTGAACTCTTCCCGCACTGATGGCAATCACGTCACAGTACTCACGCATCTGTACATAGGCGCCTACGAGGAACCGGACTCTTCACTGTTATGGTGATTGCATGAAAGAGACTTCTTCGCTCTTGGGAAGATATTTTCACAGAAACAAAACCGAAACAATATCATTACATTTTTTGTCTTTAAGTAGCCGCCGGAGACAACGGTGCCTCATTGCAAATTTCACAGAAAAATCCCTGAACAACCCTGAACATACCGAACTCGCTGTTCCAGTCTCTCTTATCGGAAAGGTATGTACAAGTTACCTCAGGTAACATGCCTTTCAAACATACTTCACTGTTCTAAAGAATTAGGAGAAGACGTGTATCAACAACAGTTATATCAAATCTACACTCCTGGAAATTGAAATAAGAACACCGTGAATTCATTGTCCCAGGAAGGGGAAACTTTATTGACACATTCCTGGGGTCAGATACATCACATGATCACACTGACAGAACCACAGGCACATAGACACAGGCAACAGAGCATGCACAATGCCGGCACTAGTACAGTGTATATCCACATTTCGCAGCAATGCAGGCTGCTATTCTCCCATGGAGACGATCGTAGAGATGCTGGATGTAGTCCTGTGGAACGGCTTGCCATGCCATTTCCACCTGGCGCCTCAGTTGGACCAGCGTTCGTGCTGGACGTGCAGACCGCGTGAGACGACGCTTCATCCAGTCCCAAACATGCTCAATGGGGGACAGATCCGGAGATCTTGCTGGCCAGGGTAGTTGACCTACACCTTCTAGAGCACGTTGGGTGGCACGGGATGCATGCGGACGTGCATTGTCCTGTTGGAACAGCAAGTTCCCTTGCCGGTCTAGGAATGGTAGAACGATGGGTTCGATGACGGTTTGGATGTACCGTGCACTATTCAGTGTCCCCTCGACGATCACCAGTGGTGTACGGCCAGTGTAGGAGATCGCTCCCCACACCATGATGCCGGGTGTTGGCCCTGTGTGCCTCGGTCGTATGCAGTCCTGATTGTGGCGCTCACCTGCACGGCGCCAAACACGCATACGACCATCATTGGCACCAAGGCAGAAGCGACTCTCATCGCTGAAGACGACACGTCTCCATTCGTCCCTCCATTCACGCCTGTCGCGACACCACTGGAGGCGGGCTGCACGATGCTGGGGCGTGAGCGGAAGACGGCCTAACGGTGTGCGGGACCGTAGCTCAGCTTCATGGAGACGGTTGCGAATGGTCCTCGCCGATACCCCAGGAGCAACAGTGTCCCTAATTTGCTGGGAAGTGGCGGTGCGCTCCCCTACGGCACTGCGTAGGATCCTACGGTCTTGGCGTGCATCCGTGCGTCGCTGCGGTCCGGTCCCAGGTCGACGGGCACGTGCACCTTCCGCCGACCACTGGCGACAACATCGATGTACTGTGGAGACCTCACGCCCACGTGTTGAGCAATTCGGCGGTACGTCCACCCGGCCTCCCGCATGCCCACTATACGCCCTCGCTCAAAGTCCGTCAACTGCACATACGGTTCACGTCCACGCTGTCGCGGCATGCTACCAGTGTTAAAGACTGCGATGGAGCTCCGTATGCCACGGCAAACTGGCTGACACTGACGGCGGCGGTGCACAAATGCTGCGCAGCTAGCGCCATTCGACGGCCAACACCGCGGTTCCTGGTGTGTCCGCTGTGCCGTGCGTGTGATCATTGCTTGTACAGCCCTCTCGCAGTGTCCGGAGCAAGTATGGTGGGTCTGACACACCGGTGTCAATGTGTTCTTTTTTCCATTTCCAGGAGTGTATTTCGATACAGGAGGTAGATGTGGTCTTATTTCATGGCTTGAGTTCGTCGCTTCCAAAGTTGGCAACAATTAAAATCAGTCTCCATCTGTTGATTGTGTTACGCATAACAGTGTCAGGTGACCCCTCAGAAGGAAGCGAGTTCCGGTGTTTTCTAGTGATGGACACAGGGGGTAGCTGTTATTTGTGGACGCTGTATTCAAGCAGGCACATGCAATGCGACATCTTAATGGAGTGTAAGTTGCAAGGGTGGTCTCCTTGATCCAAAAACGATGGACTTTCGGTGGTGTTACTGCAAATGCAAATACTTATCCATTTGACATCCACAGCTAGTCCGACCCGATTGCTGAATGATGAGCGTGACGGATTTGCGTCCTACGGGCCCGGGTTCGATTCCCGGCTGGGTCGGAGATTTTCTCCGCTCAGGGACTGTATGTTGTGCTGTCTTCATCAACATTTCATCCCCATCCGGCGCGCAGGTCGCCCAATGTGGCGTCTAATGTAATAAGACCAAAGCGGCCGGTCCTGCCGTACAAGGGGCCTCCCGGCCAGTGACGCCAAACGCTCATTTCCATCCACGGGTAGTGGTCACGCTATACGGAGACAGTTCAGTACACAAGGCGAAATGGACAAGGTTTGCCGATGTACTGTAACCCCTCATGTAACCGAAATATGACAAATCTACTTTGCGGCGTCGTACCGATACCACAAGACCACTGCAAGATGATCGTGGAAGGACTACTGGAACCGCTGTGTCCGATCAGACAATGATGAACGATTTACGAGAAAGGACTGTTCGACACAGACTTTTTCGGGTACCCCGCTGACAGGACAACATTTTGCAGCTCTCCTCCAGTTCTCTCGTTCCCACGTCAACTTCGTCACTGGCGAAATGTGTTATTCACAGACGAATCGAGATATCCTCTGACGAAAGGTGTTGGCCGTATACGTGTGCAGAGACCTTGATGTGCGCCTGCTGCTGTGGCCGAGCGATTCTAGGCGCTTCAGTCGGAACCGCGATGCTCCTACGCTCGCAGGTTTGAATCCTGCCTCGGGCATCGATGCGTCTGATGTCCTTAGGTTAGTTACGTTTAACTAGTTCTAGGAGACTGATGACCTCAGATGTCAAGTCCCATAGTGCTTGGAGCCATTTGAAACTTGATATGCGGTACCTCCCCAATGTCAAATGTAGTCCAGGAAGTTCACAGATTTCCAAGGGTCTGTGGTGTTGTGTGGAGGCTTTAGTGTTGACACCGATACAGATATTGTCGTTGTTCATGGTCGCCTTACCGCCACATAGTACATCGAACAGATCTTGGTGGATCTTGTGGTGGCTTCTGCTTACGGGGTGGTTAAAATGGTTCAAATGGCTCTGAGCACTATGAGACTTAAATTCTGAGTTCATCAGTCCCCTAGAACTTAGAACTACTTAAACCTAACTAACCTAAGGACGTCACCACATCCATGCCCGAGGCAGGACTCTAACCTGCGACCGTAGCGGTCACGCGCTTACGGGGTGGCCCTGAATTCTTTATAGTACTAGGGCCTATGTGGCGGGCGTCAACAGCGAGCCTGGACATTGGAGTAACGGAATGACGGGTAGTGAGTCCCGACCTAAGCCTCATGGTGCATGTGTGGAATGTACTTGATAGACTTGATCGTAGTCGTCCTGTTCCATCACAGACTCTTCTGGATCTCTCATTGGGTCTCATTGAAGCACTGGAACGGATACCACGGGATGACCCTCGAAAATTTATAAAGAGCATGCCATTTGTCAGGCACTGATAAAACGTCACTCAGAGCATACACGTTAAAGAGGAAGTCAAAGTATAATGAAAAGCACTCAGGACGAGGGGATGAATGACTGTTTTCACTTTGTTTTCAACACCTGTCAGCCATTTCAGTTCTTTTCATGTCAGCGGTCTGGGATGTAACGATGTTTTATTGTGCACTTAAAGTTTAAAAGTGACATGTATAACTTGGTAACATGCACAGTCCTCAATTATTGCTCAATGGAGTAGGGCTGTCGCGTAAAGTCATGGTCCATACTTCTTTTGAGCAGTGTGCTAAGAATTAATCGAATAATTGTCTGAAAGTTGCTGGAAATTGAATGAAACGAGACAAATTGTAATGAAGACCTGCAGAGGATCGACAATTGATGCAGAGGCTCGCAGTTGCCACTGAACGTACATCAACGTGACGTATTGACCATAAATAGCCTGAACTACCCGTAACTGTTCGATTACATTATCGGTGACAACCCAGTGGGCACAGTAACAACCATTAAATATCTGGCAGTAACCTTCCGCAGCGGCCTAACGTAACATGAAACGTCAATGCTTGACGAAAACCGTGAAGCACTCGGAAGTGATGGCGAAATGAAACGTCACGGGTTGAAAGGGTATCTGATGTTATTCCACTGATTATAAAATCTTGTAAAATTTACAGAGGACTTGGCAGCATGGGCCCACTTATCAGCAAGAAGCTGCACCTCTATGGGATGGCTGCACTACTACGGTCGGGAAGGGCGTCGTACTGTCGCATGGGAGGTAACACAGGAGGACATAGGATGTCCTTTGAAGGGCCTGACCACGCAAGATTAGTAAAATTTTGTTTTAAGTAGAAATTGGAATTAATCACTGGAAGGAAAAGTGCTAAAGGTAATTGGAGCACACGGCTATTGTTCGTGGTGAATGTATTTTTGTTAGTGAGCAGACTCTTGTAGAAAAGTGCTGTAAAATTTAAAGTAGATTACATCTTTCAACACCACCATCAATTTTGTAGGGCCGGTAACTGTTATTTACAGGTAAAATGGAATCGTAGCTTGGAGACTGGCCAGATCATTTAAGGTTTCGCGATTGCATTCAAATTTGCAAAACGCTTCCTGATGATCGGCAGTTAATCTCATTACGCTGAGCCAAGTTTCAAATGAACAAATGGCAAAATAGTAACTGTATTCGGCCACTGCAATTCCATGCCACGATCCGTTAAGCTCGTATTGGTCGTTGAAGGACAGTTAAAATGAGAACTCATGAGACATAACTACCCTGGTATCCAAAATTAAAACAACATACGGAAATTTTGCAAAGCTGCGTTCATTTTTCCACAAAACAGTATAAGAAGGCAATATTAAGGTAGAAACAACGTAAAGAATACAGAACGTAAACAAGTGCAACGTGCATTACGATGGACAAAAATATTCTTTTTTTTTTCCAACTTAACTGTTTTGCACACACATAATAAAAACTGATTAACGTGCTCAGTGTGGGGCGGGACCACCACTGACACCAATATAGGCCTGACAACGACGGGCCATCCTGTGAATAATGTCATCTATCTCATGTTGCGGCAATAACGCTCATTATTCCTGCAGAGCGACTCAGAAGTCTTTGAGAGTAGTTGGTGGACGCTGACGTGATGTAACCCGTCTCCCTAGTGCATCCTAGACATGCTCTTCGGATTCATATTGGGAGAGAGGAGGGCACGCCATGTGTGCAATATCCTCCATTTCCAAAGAAAACATCAACCACCTGTGCTCTATGAGGTCGAGCATTGTCGTCCATCAATACGAAGTATGGGCCCACAGCACCTCGCAACAACCGCCCAGGAGATCTCAAGACGCCCTGACAGTACCTGACAGAAGTTAAATCATGCTGGTTCACCCGTACAATTTCATGAAGAAGTGTTCCAGTGGTCAACATAATCCCTGCCCACACCATTAGGGATCCTCCTCGATATCGGTCTCTTCACACAATGTTTGGGTCTCGAAATCGTGTTCCACTTGCCCTCCAGATGAGAATCCGTCGACAATCACAGTCCAGACCAAATCGGGACTCATCTGTGAAAGGAACATTCGCTCACTGTTCGACAGTCCAGGTGGCTTGTTTACGGCTCCAATCTAGACGTTCCATTCTGTGAAGACACGCCAGAGATAAACAGACAGCAGGTCTCCAACAATAAAAACCACTCTACTGAAGCTTTCTGTACACCGTTTCCCTCGATACAACACGTCCACTGGATGCTACCAGGTCAGATGCCAGTAGCCGTGCAGTAGTAAGGCGGTACGATCTTGCCTTTACAGCCAAATAACGGTCCTCTCTTTCTGATGTCCCACCTGGTAGGCCCTGTCCTGGTCTTTGGGGTATAGTTTCGATCTCTATAAACTGCCACCACATCCGAGAAACAACAGAACGATTCACTTTAAGCCATCGGGCCACATTATTTTGCTACTGTCCTGTTTACATTCTTCCTACGCTTCTCCACTACAGCGAGTCTGGCAGGCGTCTTCTCTGTCCCATAGTGCACCGTCGGTGACTGTGTACACTGCGACTGTGGATGTGGGGACTACCCGACGTTTGATGGGTGCCCCTACGTCATCGCTGGCGTGGTTGTCCGTTGACCGGAATGCCAACCTTCGTGCGGAACACGACCGTACTAAGATCTGTTGACAGTTTGTATGATTATATCGTGACTTAGATACAGGACGGGGAAACAGCGGTTTGTTGCTTTAATTTTGGACACCATTGCAATTTACACAAATGTAGTTACAAATGGTTCTATAGATACGCTTACATCAGTTTTGTGTAGACAAAAGAAAGATTCAAAGTTCCTGGGAGATTAAAACTGTGTGCCGCACGGAGACATGAACTCGGGTCCCGAGTTCGAGCCTCAGTCCAGCACACAGTTTTAATCTGCCAGGAAGATTCATTTCAGCGCACACTCCGCTGTAGAGTGAAAATTTCATTGTAGAAAAAAAGAAAGATTAGTTATTGGCACGCGAGGAATGTAACATTTACTTCCGTAAAAAAAGGATACGTAATCGGCCAAAGGCTGACTGCCGCTATATATTTGAAATGTTATTTATGAGATTATAATTACATTTTGTAAAATTAATTTACGTAAGTTATTTAGATATGAAGTTATTTACAGTAAAAAGAGGTTAGTACGCATTTTTGTGCTTTCCGTTGTTTTTGCGACGTTACATTTGCCTAAAATTACGTGGGTCTGTCCATGTAACTCTTCACCGTGACGTATGATTGTATGTTCAGTGCTACCGCAGTCGCTACGAGTCGTGACCTAAAGCAACACCCGATGTCTTCCCACACCATAACGCCAGGAGTAACATTTTCAGGCCCCTCCAGAACACTGGATGAATGTGATTTCTCTGAAGGTCGCCACCATATTCGCCGGTGATGATCATCCGCAGTAATGCAGAACCACGATTCGTCGCTGAACACAATACAATGCCATTAATCAGCAGTTGATGCTTCCCCATCACGGCACCACTCCGAAAGCATCCGTTTCTGTTTAGGTGTTA
This sequence comes from Schistocerca nitens, assembly GCF_023898315.1. Lineage (NCBI taxonomy): Eukaryota > Metazoa > Arthropoda > Insecta > Orthoptera > Acrididae > Schistocerca > Schistocerca nitens. The sequence goes on from NC_064620.1 coordinate 348,347,926, forward strand.
ACGGCATCGTGAGCTTGGGACATTAATTCTACATATGCATCTACATCTACGCAGATACTCCGCAAACCACTGTACGGTGCGTGGCGGAAGGTATCCTGTAACGTTTCCATTCCTGTTCCACTCGCAAATAGATCGAGGGAAAGACGACTGTCTATACGCCTCCGTATGAGCCCTGAAACGCGTATGTATTCAGTACAGCGATGGCGAGGCATGACAGAATCTCTGACCAGAGAGTTATTTATCGTTGCTAGTCTGCGCTTGACCGCGCGAGAGTTCAGTGCAGTTGCGGTCGAATTGCGAGAGAGTTCAGTTGTACGTAGCGAGTCACGAGAGCATGTAGTTGCTAGTTGCACTCAGTCAGTGGTAGTAGCGCGCGAGACACAGTCGGAGTTGTGTGAGGAGTCGGCGGGGGTCGACATGGGCCTCTGGTCAAGATTCGGGACGAGGTATATTTTTTAAATAAGGTAATGAAGCAGCATTGCGCACATCTGAGAATGTAATGTATCTTAACTGTAATTAATTTGTCCAAGAAATGCCCCAATAATAATTTTATTTTCAAAGCAAATTTTTAAGATAACAATCATTTGAATTGAAAGAAAGTTTCCCATGCATTTCCTTAAAGAAAAGTTTCACTTAAATTCAAAGTTGCACAGGGCCTAAGATCGACATTTCGGTCTATTTGCGTTTTCATTGTCACTGAGATTTCATTTTTATTGAATTGACTTTCATTTTTGTGGGAAGCTTACACATGGCTCAGATTGCTAGTTCTCACATTTATTGTCATTAACATACATTCTTTTCTGGGAGGTTACAGCCCTAATTTCTCGTTTCTTATCTTCGTGATCCTTAAGCGCAATGTATGTCGGTAACAGCAGAATCGTTCGGCAGTCAGCTTCGAATACCGGTTAGCTAAATTTTCTCGACAGGGTTTCTCGGAAAAAACGTCGCCTTCCCTCTAGGCATTCCCATTAGAACTCCCGAAGCATCTCCGTGACACACTTACGTGTTGTTCAGACCTATCGTTAACAAATCTAGCAGCCTGCATCTGAATTGCTTCGATGTCTTCCTTCAATCCGATCTTGTACAGATCCCAAACATTGGAGCAGTACTCAAGAATGGGTCTCACCAGCGTTATATATGCCGTCTCCTTTTCAGGTGAACTACTCTTTCCTAAAATTTTCCTAATAAACCGAAGTCGACCATTCGCCTTCCTTACCACAATTGTCACATGCTCGTTCCATCTCGTATCGCTTTGCAACATTAACCTCAGATATTTAAACGATTTCACTTTGTCAAACAGGACACTACGAATACTGTATCCGAACATTACAGATTTGTTCCTGATGACAAAATCTTCTCGGGTTGACAGCCGAGTCAATGCCTGAAGATGGCAAGTAAGAAACGTGCTGAAACGCTGCTGGAGAACAACACATTGACTCGGCTGTCAACCCGAGAAGATTTTATCATCGAGATTCGCCGAGAAAGCCTGCGTTCTCAGATTTGTTCTTCCTACTCTCCTGTATTAACTTACATTTTTCCACGTTTAGGGCTAGCTGCCATTCATCATACCAACTGGAAATTTTGTCCATGTCGTATCTTCCTACAGTACTCAGCTTCGGCGCCCTACTTTACACCACGACATCATCAGCAGTCAACCGCAGATTGCTGTCCACCATAGCCTGGCCGCCCCTGCTATCTGACTAGAGGTGAGGGATGACACGGGGGGTTCACTACTTGTTCTCGGATGGTAGGCTCTGATGAAAAGGATTTACGATGTGCCTAGTACTCAATGTGGCGCTCCTTCCTTGTGATGGTCAGATGCGGTCGATCGGAACCATGACAACGAGTATGTCTGTTTTCGGTCGCATTGGTTTTCTTCCACGCCATTTTAATCTGTCTCTTATGCCGTTCAGAATAACCGGTTTCTTAAATAATAGTTTTGCTGTTTTTATACACACATCAAAAAAAGTTTTGCATCACACCGGTTCCCAGAACTCCTGAAGGTAGTCGTTGACTGTGAATATTGTTCCACAGACACAGTCCCTTTGACTGTTCAGAGACGTCACTAAACCCGCCCAGAGATGTAAACAACCATGCATGAGCAGCTCCTATTAGGTGGAAGAGGTCCGACAACCGATCAGTTCCGCTCCTTCCACCAGGAAGAAGGTACACGGCTCGTGTTGTCTGTAGTTTAACCATGCCTAGACGGTCAATACTGGGGTGTGATCGCGTCCGCATTATTACTTTGTGCCAGGCAGGGCTATCAAAAAGGGAAGAGTCCAGGGGTCTCGGAGTGATCAAAAGCGACGTTGTTCGGACATGGAGGAGATACAGAGAGCCAGGAACTGTCGATTACATGCGTCGCTCAGGCCGCCCATGGGCTACTACCGCAGTGGATGACCGTTACCTACGGATTTTGGCTCGGAGGAGCCCTAACAGCAACGCCACCATGTTGAATGATTCTTTTCTTGCAGCCATAGGACGTCGTGTTACGACTCAAACTTTGGGCAATAAGCTGTATGACGGGCAACTTCGCTCCCGACGTCCATGGCGAGGTCCATCTTCGCAACCACGACATCTTGTGAACGACTTCCTTCAGGATAACGACATCAAATGGTTCAAATGACTCTGAGCATTATGGGACTTAACATCTGAAGTCATCAGTCCCCTAGAACTTAGAACTACTTAAACTTAATTAACCTAAGGACATCACACACATCCATGCTCGAGGCAGGATTCGAACCTGCGACCGTTGCGGCCGCGCGGTTCCTGACTGAAGCGCCTAGAACCGCTCGGCCACACCGGCGGGTGATAACGACATCGCTCGACTAGAGTGGCCAGCATGTTCTCCAGACATGAACCCTGTCGAACATGCCTGGAATAGATTGAAAATGGCTCTTTATAGACGACGTGACCCACAAACCACTCAGAGGATTCTACGCCGGATCGCTGTTGAGGAGTGGAACAATCTGGACGAGCAGTGCCTTGATTAACCTGTGGATAGTATGCCACGACGAATACAGGCAAGCATCAATGCAAGAGGACTTGCTACTGGGTATTAGAGTTACTGGTGTGTACAGCAATTTGGACCACTACCTGTGAAGGTCTCGCTGTATGGTGGTACAACATACAATGTGTGGTTTTCATGAGCAATAAAAAGGAGGTAAATGATGTTTATGTTGATCTTTATTCCAGTTTTCTATACAGGTTCCGTAACCCTCGGAACCGGGCAGATGCAAAAAAAATTTTGATGTGTGTACCTGTTATTTACTACAATAAATGTAGAAATGGAACAAAGATTGAACAATTTTAAGTCTCTCAGTTGCAAGATACCTACAATCCGAATATTAAATTAAACTGGAAAACAAAAGAAAAACGTAGCCTATCCACCGTTCACTGCAGTCCTCGAAAAGTGATAAGTGGTTGAATACTACAAAAAAAAATCATGAGTATTCTCGTGTTGATTCTAATTTATTGAAACTCTACACAATAATCATGTTCTAAACGCGGATCATACCACGATTTGGGCATTACGAATAGGCAGTGCTAAAGGGTGAAAACCTGAAGAAATCTGTTTCTCGTGTTAATTTCTCCGTTTTCTAGGGCTACAAGCCTATAAAGGCACATTATGTAGGCACAGGCAACAGACCAGCTACTTTGTACTTTTATTGTATGCTATGACTGAATTGTTGTAAAGTTTTTAATTTATTGCAGTTACCATAATTTCCTTCATCTATTATTTCAAAGAAATGGTAGACAAATCTTTAATCTTTTAAAGCAAGTGAAGCACTGTATTTCATTGCTATATTACTTCATGACATTATTTCCAGACTAGAAATGGTGCCACTCTGGAATACCACAGCGTGGAACTACTATATACGCCAGGTAGGGGCAAATATTGCACACAGCACGTACAGGCGTACGTAAGCCACGACGCACGGCAACAGGAACATTACTGTCCCAGCAGTGCTGCACCAGATCTTATGCTATGTGTGTGTTGCTTGTTTCTGTCGTAATTAAAACAGCGCTGATCCCCTTTCCCATTTTCTATAATAACGCAATATGTCAAACCAATGGAAATTTGATGAATGAAAATTACTCGTTTTTTGAAAAAGGTTTACTTTAAAAAAAGAAAAAAAATTACCACTGCTGTTATAGCTATTTGATTTCTGGTATTATACTCGGTTATTAGTAAAAATAAAATAAAAAACCTGTATTATAACAGAAACTAAACACATACCGAGAAATACTGGTTATTCAGAAATAAAATGCCCGTGTCGGTTTTAGCCGGCTGCATTTTCTCATTCCTAGTCTGCCCTCAGCGCCACCGGCCTTGCCGCAGTGGTAACACCGGTTCCGGTCAGCTCATCGAAGTTAAGCGCTGTCGGGCTGGGCTAGCACTTGGATGGGTGACCATCCAGTCTGCCGAGGGCTGTTGGCAAGCGGAGTGCACTCAGCCATTGTGAGGCAAACTGAGGAGCTACTTGATTGAGAAGTACCGGCTCCGGTCTCAGAAACTGACATTCGGCCGGGAGAGCGGTGTGCTGATCTCTAGCCCCTTCACATCCACATCCAGCGACGCCTGTTGGCTGAGAATGACACGGCGGCCGGTCGGTACCGTTGGGCCTTCATGGCCTGTTCGGGAGGAGTTTACTTTTTAGTTTTTTAGTCTGCCCTCAGCGTTCCCTGTAGCGCTACATCGAGTAACTATCAGACCCCAATACCCCATAGACCTGGATATTACACCATTAGACATGCCGGGCAAATCGAGCAAATCGAGATCTGCACCCTCCCCCCCCCCTCCCCTCCCCCGTTGGAGGTTCGAGTCCTCCCTCGGAGGTGTGTGTGTGTGTGTGTGTGTGTGTGTGTGTGTGTGTGTGTGTGTGTGTGTGTGTGTGTGTTGTCCTTAGCGTAAGTTAGTTTAAGTTAGATTAAGTAGTGTATAAGCCTAGGGCCCGATGACCTCAGCAGTTTGGTCCCATAAAACATTACCACACTTACGCCCCTTTCAAACTCTGTCAGCTGCTGGTAACACCGTCACACATGAGTAAACAATATCTCTACGTCCTTCACAATGATAACTCAACATCTGATGCTGCTCACGCCCCTGATGTAATCGACTAGGCCTAGTAAAAACGAACAATAATAATCTACTCTGGTGGCTGTCCTACCGGCCACAGAGAATTGTGGCTCTAATCATTTTACATACGCAGCAGAGGGGTGTAGGTGTACGAAGCTACGATGGCATCCGACCATGTCTTCTGGGTACTACACCTTTTGTCAAGCAGTGTAGTTAAAATTCCAGGCTGTAACTCATGGTCAGAATCCTACGGAAATGTAACTCATCCAAGCTAGAAACAGGTTACAAAACTGAGACTTCAGTACTGCTCGTTAGCGTTGGAACTTTACCCGTTGTGCAGACATGATCGAAAGGAACGCAATACGTTTCGACACGGGTTCATTTAGTACTCATAAGTGTAGGAGCGTCATGTTGATCAAACTCCTGGGTCAGACACTTCAAGACAGGTGTTGTGCATCGTGGAGAGTTACACTGTCAAACTGCGAGAGAGTACTTTAAAAAAAGAACCATGCATACAACACTACTGGCCATTAAATTGGGCATTGAGTCAAACAGAGCTCGGATGGCGTGTACAGGTACAGCTGCCCATGCAGCTTCAACACAATACCACAGTTCATCAGTGGCGTGTTGTGACGAGCAAGTTGCTCGGCCACTATTGACCAGACGTTTTCAATTGGTGAGAGATCTGACGAATGTGCTGGCCAGGACAGCAGTCGAACATTTTCTGTATCCAGAAAGGCCCGTACAGTACCTGCAACACGCGGTCGTGCATTATCCTGCTGAAATGTAGCGTTTCGCAGGGATCGAATGAAGGGTAGAGCCACGGGTCGTAACACATCTGAAATTTAACGTCCACTGTTCAAAGTGCCGTCAATGCGAACAAGAGGTGACCGAGTTGTGTAACCAATTGCACCCCAAACCATCACTCCGGGTGATATGCCAGTATGGAGATGACGAATACACCCTTCCAAGGTGCGTTCACCGCGATGTCGCCAAACACCGATGCGACCATGATGATGCTGTAAACAGAATCTGGATTCATCCGAAAAAATGACGTTTTGCCATTCGTGCACCCAGGTTCGTCGTTGAGTACACCATCGCAGGCGCTCCTGTCTGTGATGCAGCGTCAAGGGTAACCGCAGCCATGGTCTTCGAGCTGATAGTCCATGCCGCTGCAAACGTCGTCGAACTGTTCGTGCAGATTGTTGTTGTCTTGCAAACGTCCCTCCATCTGTTGACTCAGGGATCGAGACGTGGCTGCACAATCCGTTACAGTCATGTGGATAAGACGCCTGTCATCTCGACTGATAGTGATAAGAGGCCGTTGGGATCCAGCACGGCGTTCAGTATTACCTTCCTGAACCCACCGATTCGATATTCTGCTAACAGTCATTGGATCGCGACCAACGCGAGCAGCAATGTCACGATACGATAAACCACAATCGCGATAGGCTACAATCCGACCTTTATGAAAGTTGGAAACGTGATGGTACACATTTCTCCTCCTTACACGAGGCATCACAACAACGTTTCACCAGGAAACGCCGGTCAACTGCTGTTTGTGATGAGAAATCGGTTGTAAACTTTCCTCATGTCGGCACGTTGTAGGTGTCGCCAAAGGCGCCAACCTTGTATGAATTCTCTGAAAAGCTAATCATTTGCATATCACAGCATCTTCTTCCTGTCGGTTAAATTTCGCATCTGTAGCACGTCATCTTCGTAATGTAGCAATTTTAATGGCCAGTAGTGTATTTCCTTCTCCAACGAGTGTCTCATAAGCATCGCATACAGGAAAAAGCGTATAAATTCGGGAAAACACAGAAGATTTTGTGGCTCGATGTAACAAATCTCTCCAGTTCAATCATGTCATTAACATACATATCGCATACCCACTTTCTTGTAATACACGTGTATTGCATGGTCATTTTCTCGTAATATACGTGAGATTCTTGATCTAGGAAAAATCACATATTCTGCGTCAACTGCTGTAATTATGCTGCTTAATTCATGCAGCTTAAGTCTATAAATAGGTGAAACAATATAAGGGAGTTGGATACAAATGTGGAAACACAGAGAGAGATGCTTGCTTGAAAATAGAGGCGGATGCTAACAAGGGATCCTCCCCATCGCACCCCTCTCAGATTTTGTTAAAAGTTGGCACAGTGGATAGGCCTTGAAAAACTGAACACAGATCAATCGAGAAAACAGGAAGAAGTTGTATGGAACTATGAAAAAAATAAGTAAAATACACAAACTGAGTAGTCAAGCGCAAGATAGGCAACATCAAAAAGAGAGTGAGCTCAGGAGCGCCGTGGTCTCGTGGTTAGCGTGAGGAGCTGCGGAACGAGAGGTCCTTGGTTTAAGTCTTCCCTCGAGTGAAAAGTTTAATTTTTTATTTTCAGACAATTATTATCTGTCCGTCCGATGTGAGGTAACTGCGCCGTAGTATGGGGACGCTACACCTAAACAAACATCGAAACACAAGACGTCAGTCGACTACAGCGCACGGAGGAGAGAGTATTCCTCCTAGCGAGGCTCCCTGGCTGGCAGTTGACTGCTCGCTACTTTGGACGGGAGTGCATTAAATACGTGAGATGTATTCCGTGGGCAATATGAATCCAGCAAATATAGCACACGAGTTCAATAACAATCGCACGGTTTTACGGCGCGGTCGCAAAACACAGACACTAAACTTATTACAGTGAACAGAGACGTCAATGAACGAAAGGACAGGTCATAACTTTGCGATAATAAAGAAAGTAAACTTTTCACTCGAGGGAAGACTTGAACCAAGGACCTCTCGTTCCGCAGCTGCTCACGCTAACCACGGGACCACGGCGCTCCTGAGCTCACACTCTCCTTGATGTAGGAGACTATTCAGTTTGTACATTTTGCTTATTTTTTTCATAGTTCCACACCACTTCTTCCTGTTTTCTCGATTGATCTGTGTTCAGTTTTTCACCTCTGTGCCAACTTATACTTAAATCTGAGGGGGGTGCGATGGGGAGGTTCCCTTGTAAGCAAGCTAGCAGTTTGCGCTGATTTATTTCACCACGAGCGGCACCTGTCTAATGCACTTAATACGTTACAAGCGTCCATCATCGTCAGAACAGTATTCTGTGCGGTTGTGGGAGCATCACATCGGAGCTATGTGAGTGAGAGTGTGGGCAAAGTTTGATGCTCGTCTGGCGCGTGCTTCCATCACCATGGCAGCCAAAGTGTTCGGTGTTTCAAGAGGCGCAGTTTCGAAGATTTAGACCGCTTACGGGGAAAGCGGAAGAAAACTATCCGCAAAGTGACAAGTCGAAGGAAGTGTTTGTTGAACGACCGTGACGGACGGCCATTGGAGAGGTGTGTGACGAAGAATAGGTGGACGTCAGTTGCAAAAATCACAGTAAAACTGAATGTCGCTGTCAAGAACCCTGATAGCATGAAAAGGACACGAAGGGAGTTCCATTACAAGGGAATTGTAGTGCAAGCTGGAGAACCGGGACCACTCACCAGTGATGCAAATGCTGTGTTTTCGTGGCAAGAGTGAAACATGACGGAAATTCGGTGATGACTTGAGTAGCCATATAGTACACTACTGGCCACTAAAATTGCTATACCACGAAGATAACGTGCTACAGACGCGAAATTTAACCAACAGGAAGAAGATGCTGTGATATGCAAATGATTAGCTTTTCAGAGCATTCACACAACGTTGGCCCCGGTGGCGACACCTACAACGTGCTGACATGAGGAAAGTTTCGAACCGATTTCTCATACACAAACAGCAATTGACCGGCGTTGCCTGGAGAAACGTTGTTGTGATGCCTCGTGTAAGAGCAGAAATGCGTACCATCACGTTTCCGGCTTTGATAAAGGTCGGTTTGTTGCCTATCGCGAATGTGGTTTATCGTATCGAGACATTGCTACTCGCGTTGGTCGAGATCCAAAGACTGTTAGCAGAATATGGAATCGGTGGGTTCAGGAGGGTAATACGGAACGCCGTGCTGGATCCCAACGGCCTCGTATCACTAGCAGTCGAGATGACAGGCATCTTATCCGCATGGCTGTAACGGATCGTGCAGCCACGTCTCGATCCCTGAGTCAACAGATGGGTACGCTTGCAAGGCAACAACCATCTGCACGAACAGTTCGACGACGTTTGCAGCGGCATGGACTATCAGCTCGGAGACCATGACTGCGGTTACCATTGACGCTGCATCACAGACAGGAGCGCCTGCGATGATGTACTCAACGACGAACCTGGGTGCACGAATGGCAAAACGTCATTTTTTAGGATGAATTCAGGTTCTGTTTACAGCATCATGATGGTCGCATCCGTGTTTGGCGACATCGCTGTGAACGCACATTGGAAGCGTGTATTCGTCATCGCCATACTGGCATATCACCCCGCGTGATGGTATGGAGTACAATTGGTTACACGTCTCGGTCACCTCTTGTTCCCATTGACGGCACTTTCAACAGAGGACGCTACATTTCAGATGTGTTACGACCCATAGCTCTACCGTTCATTCGATCCCTGCGAAACGCTACATTTCAGCAGGATAATGCACGATCGCATGTTGCAGGTACTGTACGGGCCTTTTTGGATACAGAAAATGTTCTAATGCTGCCCTGACCAGCATTTTTCCAGGTCTCTCACCAATTGAAAACGTCTTGTCAATGGTGGCCGAGTAACTGGCTCGTCACGATGCGCCAGTCACTACTCTTGATGAATTGTGGTATCGTGTTGAAGCTGCATGGGTTGCTGTACATGTACACGCCATCCAAGCTCTGTTTGACTCAATGCCCAGGCGTATCAAGGCCGTTATTACGGCCAGAGGTGGTTGTTCTGGGTACTGATTTCTCAGTATCTATGCACCCAAATTGCGTGAAAATGTAATCAGATGTCAGTTCTAGTAAATCATATTTGTCCAATGAATACACGTTTATCATCTGAATTTATCCTTGGTGTAGCAATTTTTGTGGCCAGTAGTGCAGTATTCAATGGTCTCCACGGTTACTTTGTAAGATCACATTACTGTCAGGGATTATGTGACTTTTTAGATCACCAGGCCCAACCCAAAGTATAATGTTTGTTTCCAAATGGAGATGCTGTGTTCTAAGGCGACAGGGTCCCTGTTCGCACAGCTCGCATTGGTCAGTATTGGTTTTGTGAGCAAGAGGGTAAGTTGCCGCAACTTCCCAGGTCACCACAGTCGCCAGATCTCAGCGTTGTTGAGCCTTTCTGGTTTACTTTGTTGAGAAGGGTGCGTAATCGCTGCCTACCTCCTTTATCGTTATCTGAACTTGCCAGTATTGTGCAAGAAGAATGGTATAAGATGTCCTTGAAAACCACACAGGTCTTGTATTTATCCAGTCTTAGACGACCACAATTTGCTTTCAATGCCAACGGTTTCCTGCACCGTATTTCGCGCGTTGTATTTCTGGTGCTTTTATGTTTTTGTCCACCCCTGTATCTCCCGCAACAAATAAGACATGGTTGGCGAGGTATAGATCTTCGATTCAGACGCTTGACTAAGATATTGTATAGAGAGGATAATCTTTACGCTATACATACAGGTGGCCACAAGCTGTCGCAAAACGCCATACGCAATATGAAGTATCGATTACTGAGGTGTCAGCGGGAATGACCGTAAATATTCTCGAAGCAGAAAATAAAAAGTTCACAAAAAGAAAAAAGGCAGTCTGACGTCGCAGTACTGCATGTTTTAATATTTTACTCGATCGTTCAGTCGATAGTTCAGTGTAGTTCTTTACTGGCAACTTCCGAATTTTACGAGTCATTTACTTAGGGTGGTAAGTGTAGTTTCGCGTGATTATGAGCGCTACATAAACTAAAGCTAATAATGCAGGCAGCATAAAATTGTAACACTTCACATACATTGTGTTAATAGAGGTTAATCAGAACTTGATAGCGTATGAATGTTTATGAAAGATTTAAGAGAAGTTATCAATCATCTTCATTTATTATCTAATAGTTTTTTTACCGTCTATTGTATAGAGACTCCAACGAAAAATTCACAGATTGTTTTTCCGTTGAAATTAAATATAGCCGTAGAAACTATTGCTATGGTAGTATAAGATTATTTCTAAGCATTTCTGTTTAATACTATTACTTCGCTTGAACGGTCGGATGGACAAAAAACAGATAAATTATAAATACCCTGCTGAGGTTCACTTGTAACAAAGGTTGACGAACTAAGCAGCATGAATAGCACCCGGTTGATTTTAATTAAGTCAGCGACTAGCTAGTGAGCTGTGCTTAATGGCGTTGGTCGTTAAGCTGCGCAACCAGAAAAGTTTCATAAAGTTAAATAAGGAGGATGGCTACAGTTTTACGGTCTGACGATGTGCGAAGTCATTAAAAACACGCCACTATGAGTAACTCAGGCGATAATTATAGGTTGGGAAGTCGATGGATGCCATACTAGGAGGAACCATTTCAGCATTCACTTTGTAGTTTCAAGGAAACAATAGTCTAACAGACTCAGAGGTAGAAGCGGTCACTCTCTCTCTCTCTTTCTCTCTCTCTCTCTCTCTCTCTCTCTCTCTCTCTACCTTTGCCACGACCATCGTTTTGCGAATAGCAATATCCTGTCCCTTCCACGACATCCTGACATCAGCTTCAGAAGTTAGCAAGGCCAGTTTTCTCGCACGTCCGAATTTGAGTTGTAACATTTTACTCTTTATCGTACAGCATTGTAGTTCTTGTTCAGTTCAAAGTATTCCCATCTCAAACGGCGCATCATGACCAACGTTTTCCTCAGTTGTTAAGATGTTTCCTGGAATGTACTCTTTGGGACCAGTAACTCTTTCACTCTCGAGTCCGTAAAGAGACGAGTACTCATGTAGAAAAGTTTCAAACCTCAGACTACTTTACTAGTGAGTTAATATGTTAAGTATTTGACTTTAAGCATGTAAGCGAAAAAACTTTTGGAAAGGTTCGAAATTAAGTTTAAAGTTTGTTCGAAATTGCTAAGTGCTCTTCGAAACATTGGATGGATATAGTCTGTGTAATTTGCGCTACATATTAAGCAAAAGCTTATCTCTCACGCAGCTCACTGATTGCGACGTCATATCGCATGAACTATGTGTCGTACAATGGATATAATTTTTATGGATAAGAGTACATGTTTAGCTAATCTCTACGAAATGTGCTGCAAATAGAGTTATTTAAAAAGTAATAATTTAGAACTCGTGCCTCACGATGCTTTGCTGCGCGCCATTTAAAGCAATAGCTAGGTTTTCATGCCTTTAAGCGTTTCTTACGGCACCTCTACAGCATGCTGCGTCGTACAATGATATAATCGTGCAGGTACATTCAGTGGTGCATGCGGATACTGCCTGCAAACTGTGTTGTGTATAGAGCCGCTAGTAAAGAAGTAATAAATTAAAACGTTACGGCTCATGCAGTTTTTAATACATGAACAGTTAAAAGGTAGTAATCGATCGATAAACTAATTTACTTTCATCATTATACGGGGGGGGGGGGGGGGGAGGGGGGCTGCAGTGTCATTGAGAACGACTTTTATAGGCCGTTGAAATTATGTGTAAAGTTTGCTGCAAGTAGCTAAGTGCTCTCCTTCTCAAATAATGGTTGAATATTGCTGGGTATCTGAGGTAGTCAGTTACGTAGCCTCAAGGCAAACACATCTTCCGAACTACAGTGCTTGTCTTATTTTGTTAAACTTTTGGTATAAAATTTTACATCTTAATGAGTGAGTTATGACAGCAATTTCATTTTTTTTTAAAATTAGGCCACACAATTAAGCGAATTATTGAAAATTAAAGTTTTGGTGCTTGTAGGAGCGGTTAGATAGACGTTCCGAAACCGGTACAGGATCCAGGAGAGCGGTCTTGTAATATAGATCCAGGGAGATTGTAAGCGTATTGTCATATCGCTGGCTTAGTAGTGCAGTATCTTTGCGGGCAGCCGCGTCTGCAGAGTCGAGCGCGGGACATGGAACTGTTATGTTGTGTAGTGTGTAGTTCTGCATGTGAGAGGCATTGGTGGTATGGAAGTTGAAGTGTTGCTACAAGTGCTATCATAGTAAAGTGATGATATATGGAAATGGTTGAGAGGAAAGTGTGTCAAGAAGTAATTGAAAATGAGCAGTGCCGTCAATAACGTATTTATGTATCCTCTCGTTGCGTGTCGCACAGCATCGATCATCCGCGTCGTGTTCGGTCTCCCACAATGAACTGATGTGAATCAGAAAAAATTAGTTACCATAAAAGAGTGCAGTCAAGTGCCAGTGTCTTGTAGCGAGCGTGAGGAAGTGCGTTCGATCATCGCGTTTCTGCGTTACCAACAATCAGTCGCGCCGCGACGGTTACGCGCACGCTCGTATAAGTGAGAACTGAGAACTGAAAAATAAACTTTACGAACAGTGTTGTATAATTCCTAGTATCAAGGAGGACTATTACCAGATATCTGTGTGTGCGACGAGCGTAAGAACTTCCGTTCGATCATTCGGCTTCCGCATCATCAACAATCACCCGCCGCTGCAGCCGTGAACTGTGCGGCTGGTCCTGGCGGAGGTTCGAGTCCTCCTCGGGCGTGGGTGTGTGTGTGTTTGTCCTTAGGATAATTTAGGTTAAGTAGTGTGTAAGCTTAGGGACTGATAACCTTAGCAGTTAAGTCCCATACGATTTCACAAATATAAACAAAAAATTTAAAAAGACCAATCATCCGTGTCGTGTCGGTTACGCGTACGCTCGTCTTGGGTGATATTGTGGACAGGTAATCATCAAGACTATTAATTGGGATAAACATTTACGACCTTGAATGTAAACAGTGAAACCTGTGATTCCTTATCGTCTCAGAATATAGATGTTCATACCAGATGTAGGAAAGTGTTGTGCTTGACGTTGATTGGCTCGCCTAAATCCGCTTGCATATTTCGAGAGATAATTTCTGGCAAGCCAGCAGCAGTGTGGAGCTGGACAATACGACCGCCGCGGGATTATCAGGTACATGGTCTGGACAGGGCGCACGGTCAAGAAAAGCAGAAGCGACAACCAGTTTAACGTACCACCCCACCCATTCGTACTCCCGGGCGTGTTACAAGGTATAGTATGGGCACTGTGATGACATCACAAACTCGAAGCCGACGTCAATGAGAGCTTGTGTAATTTGCGGGTGTGCTAACTGTTCTGATCATAGTCTAAGGAGTAAAGAAGTCATTCAAACGTGATTTTCTTTTATATAATGAGTTAAGATCGCGATGTTTACTTTTACTGTAATGGTTTTATTCTTTTCATTTGAGTCTACATTTTGTAACAGTCCAACTTTAATAGCTCTCTGGGTGAATGTTGTGAGAACATAAATATGGAAACCGACCAAACACAGCAAAATGAATCATTTTCACATTGCATACCTGTCTTCTGGATTACTGAAAACGTTTAACAAAACGATAGTTACATTAACGACGCCAAGCGCGTCGTATAGTTGGATCAAATAACGCATTTGAGGTCAGAAAAACGTCTGAGAATTCTCCCCCACAATGCATTATTCATGAAATAATTATAAGATTTATCATTTAAAATAACGACCTGTGCCATTTCCTTTGCGTAAAAACTAGTTTCAGAATTTTGTATCCCAGTCACAAATCTACCTGTGCAGTGGCGGCTTCAAGCTGAATTGACGGCGGAATGCACGTTGCACTAATTCAACAATGGATTGATTTCGCAAAATTTCAGTACACAGATTTTTTTCCCCTGTGGTCTAGTCGCCATGTTGCTACAAGTAACAGCGCAGCTGTCTCAAAACTTTGAACCTTCCTCTATTCAGTGACATGGGCGACGTGTTTCTATTTTTTATAGTTTGTCTGTAATAAACAACTGAAATCTGTTCTTTCTTTTCCAGTTACCCCGTATCACTGAATAAATACAGCATAATTAACATGACCAATTCCATAATCTTTTATTAAAATGAAATTCCTCCAGCTGTACTTAAGATTTTTTTTTTACTTCGCAACTAGTTTCGGCGTGGCATCAACGCCCTCATCTGGTCCGTACACTTTGATGAAATCAGTTGTGTGTGGCTGAGTCTAGAAACCGCGGTGAGATCAACACGTGCTTCACATGGATGGCGGGAATTAACTAGTGTCACTTAAAATTACATGAGATTTAATTTAATTCATAAGATACGGCGGGCATGTTTCAAGTCACGGGAATGTCGTCACAAGGCACCAGAATAGAAAAGCAGTAGACACAGTAAGCACAGTGTGATTCAAAAAGAAATAAATTTCACTTGTTTATTACAGACCAATATCAAAGACAGAAACACGTTGCGATTGTCACTGGGACAGGAAGGTTCAAAATTTTATGTTTTCATAGACATTATACCACACACTCTACATGAGTACAATGCGTTGCTCGAGAAACATCAAAACGGTACTGTATTTCATTCCGCATACGGATCAACAGATTCCTGTTTATTGACTCGACAGCTTCAACAACTCTATTTCTCAGCTCTTGAAGAGTAGCTGCCATAGGTGGAGAAAAGATTAAGTTTTATGTACACCTACAGAAAAAAAATCGTAGGATGTAATGTCTGGTCACCTGGGAGGCGAAATGCAGTCATCAAGATCTTGTTGTCCACCTCCTCCAATCCAGAATCTTAGTATGATTTTGTTAAGATAAACGAACCACCTCAACGTAAAAGTGAGGCGGGGCGGCGTCATGCATGAAAATGAAATCATTGGAATCTTCGTTACGTTGAGGAAATAAATTTTGCAACATATCTAGGTATGACACTCCTGTCATAGTTTAGTCCGCAAAAAAAACGAAGGTCCATACACTCTCTATGAGTCTCTTTCACGCTGAACTACGACGCCAGGATTTTGTGATCCCAAAATCTTACACTATGGTGGTTTACTTTAAGTGTTTGATGAAACGTCGATTCGTCTGACAACATGACTCGTCCTCCTGTAGAACTGAAATGTAAAATTCATACATTCTGTTACGGTCTCCGGGACGCAACTGCTGCAGTAACTGTTGCTTATAGACTTCATATGCTGGCGTCGTTGTTTGAGGAAGTTCACAGTTCCTAATGTGCCCTTTTGTGGACTGCCGAGTGCTCCGTGCGAACGCATCTCGGATACGCTCGACATTTTATCAGACGAGCGTCGTCAGCCATTGCTCTTCCCTTTGCATATGCAACCAGCTTCCAAGAATTTTGTTTGCCACATATAAATATGCTTGTACAAAGGACGCTTCTTGCTGAATCGGCGGCGGAATGCACATTATACTTGAACTATCGGTTGACTTCGAGCTAATTCCAACCAGCGCCGGTACTACGATATTTCCGAACTGGGGCAAAAACTCAATAGTGTGTGTGTGTCCCTAAGAGATTGATAGGACGTCAAAAATTTATAAAAAAATTGGTTTTTAGAAACTGGTTTCATTTTGTAGCGCACATCTTTCTGAAGAGTTTGATATATAAAACATATATGAAACTTCCTGGCAGATTATAACTGTGTGCCGGACGGAGACTCGAACTCGGGACCTTTTGAGGACGGGGCGTTAGTCATGCCTAGGTAGCTCAGATGGTAGAGCACTTGTCCGCGAAAGGCGCAAGTCCCGAGTTCAAGTCTCGGTCCGACACACAGTTTTAATCTGCCAGGAAGTTTCATATTAGCGCACACTCCACTGCAGAGTGAAAATCTCATTCATAAAACATATATGTTTGAGGAAATGTAAGATATGTTATTTGGAATTAAGTGAGCCGAAGTACAGTGCCACGCCTCTTCACACACCATTCCTCTATCGCTCTGTGGAGTTTAAACGTGTATATTTTGTAATGAAGGCCATCAAGACTATATTCAGAACATTGGAAATTAAAATGTTCTGTAGTCCCTCTCCTGTTCCCAACCCCTCCCCCCCCTTAAAAAACCACAATTAATACTAGGTGGGATTATTTGTGACAGGGAGAATAAGAATACTTCAGAAAATTTGCGCTCTTCACTGTCGATTGGCTCTGAGCGCTATGGGACTTAACATCTTAGGTCATCAGTCCCCAAGAACTTAGAACTACTTAAACCTAACTAACCTAAGGACATCACACACATCCATGCCCGAGGCAGGATTCGAACCTGCGACCGTAGCGGACGCGCGGTTCCAGACCGAAGCGCCTTTAACCGCTTGGCCACACCGGCCGGCCACTGTCTATTAGATAATAAAGTTCTCTTTTTTGTGACATAAAATAAAATAGAGGAAACATGAAACCAGTAAAGACAAGAGACAAGCAATATAGTAGACGTTTCTTCAATCCTTAGGTCCCAGCATTTTTTTTTTCTCTAATCTTGCTACAGCTTTACACGGCATTCTTTCCTTTCTGCGAAAGAAACTTATCTCATCAAAGTTCATCAATTGATTTGCTACATGAAAACTCAAAATTTCGTTATTTAATACTGAAAAAGGTGTTAACACGAATATTATCCAAGACTGGTGTGGCTTCTCGATTTGACTACGGCTATTATGTCAATGTCTGCTAGATAAAACGAAATAGCTCTAATATGGTAGCAATTGTAACACGCCAAATAAGCGAGACTGTTTTGTCACAAACGGTCTTTTTTATGTACCTCGTTTACATAAATAACACGACAGAATGTAATTCGCGAAGTGCCAATATCAAATGCCTATTAGGCCTACTACAAGGAAAACGTTTTACGTTAAGAAATACCCCCAGTTTCTCAAGCATGGGATCGAAAAATAGTAGTAAGGAATTTCTATATAAATTTGGATTCGTCTTATTCTTCCATATAATTTGTGTGATTTCCTCGTTTATTCTCCTTCCAAATTCTAACAATGTTCTCATCACTAATTCCGCAACTATATCTGCCATTGCCGAAACTTATTCTCCCGTTAACTTCCCTAACCCTTGCTGAATCGCCGGTTCAGTTATCTCTCGTCTATTCTCCGGTTAGGTGTTCGTACAACGCCCGCATCTCGTGGTCGTGCGGTAGCGTTCTCGCTTCCCACGCCCGGGTTCCCGGGTTCGATTCCCGGCGGGGTCAGGGATTTTCTCTGCCTCGTGATGGCTGGGTGTTGTGTGCTGTCCTTAGGTTAGTTAGGTTTAAGTAGTTCTAAGTTCTAGGGGACTTATGACCACAGCAGTTGAGTCCCATAGTGCTCAGAGCCATTTGTTCGTACAACGCTTTTTCCGCGCTGTTCCGAGAATAGAACTTGAGCGGCTGCTAACCGGGGACTGTACAACTGGCCACTAGTTGTGTAGTGTTCTGGCAAAAACTGTCTGTCAAAATTTCATTTTCTTAGATACACCGAGAAGATAATACGGAATCTTTCTTTCCTGTTATTCCTGCCGTTTATTTCCACTGTGGTAATCTGAATCTACGAATTTCACTAATAATTATAACAACGCTGATCATTCGCACACTCAGTCAACCACATAAACAGATAGTGATTAGCACCCGGTGGGGTTTATATGGCTCAGCTCGTACAGACCCGTCCCCTTTTGTCTGCGGGAAAGTTTTTTTTATTTGTAGAAGCGACGGGGATTCCCTTGGCAGACACATCACGTACAGTATGAATACATTCAAAAATCAACTTATGATTCATTCAGAAATCAACTTAAATGTATTCAAAAATGTTCAGAAACCATCTAAGATTAGTTTCAGAATGAGATGAATTATCGGCAGATCAATGCTAGGCGCTTAGTGAAACAATATTTTTTTTTTTCAGTAATATGAATTTGGCGCCTCCTGAAATTGGCGCCCGGGGCAGATACCCTGGTTTCCCGCCCTCCCCCGCCCCCCCCCTCCCCCCCTAGATCCGGGTCCGGGCCTGATTACAATACACAAAATGATTTCTCTTGTGGCGTAGTCGCCATCTTCGTACAAACAAACAACAGAGCAGCTGTGTCAAAACTTTGAAACTTCCTCCATCCAGTGAAATACACAAAGTGTTTCTATCTTTCATACTTCGCCTGTAATAAAGAGTTGAAATCTTTTCTTTCTTTCTGAATTACGCGGTATATCCGTGGACTTTGGATTCTACTTTATTACTGGGACTCGTATAAATAAAAATAATAAATACAGGTAGATCTCAACATTGGGAAACCTCAGTATGCCATATGAACGATATTTTCAGGCCTTACTTCTAGCGAGTGCGAGTGTACTGAATGACAGGTCCCGCTTTGCTCTGCTCGGTACCTCGGCAGCTTGTTGCTAAATTCCCCGCGTCGCACGGTGGGACGCGACCTCTGCGCGTCTCCACACGTCCACGTCGTTTCGTTTGAGAGTTGCGGAATTTAATTAAAATAACTTTCAAACCTAAATGTTTTTACAAATGGACGGTCGCCAGCTTCCGCTGCTGAGGAATGTTAATGAAATACTTTCCTAACCTGGAGATTTTTCCCCTCTTCAAGAAGAAAAACCGACATCGTAATACACGCATAATTCTCATTTCCACCTCCTACGTTTTTAAAATGAATCTCTGTAATTCCGCCGAGCGAGGTGCCGGAGATGTAAGACAGTGGACTCGCATTCGGGAGGAGCGCGATTCGAATCTCCGTCTGGACATCTAGTATTAGATTTCCGTGATTTCCCCAAAATCGCTTAAGACAAATGCCGGGATGGTTGTTCCTTTCAAATTATTGCGGCTGACTTCACAGTCGACAGCAAGGTAAATCGCAATCTTTCTATCTTTATTAACGGAAACAGAACTACTGTTTAGTGCAGCTTGCCATTCGCGTATTCTCTAGTTCTGAGGTGGTGCTTCATTGTGCGCACTCGTAACAAGGAACGCTGGTAAAGTTGTGACGTTTCCTTTGCAGTGTTGGACATCTCAGACCATTGTTGGAGGCATTAAACAGTGAACAACCAGTCTCGAATCTTTAAAGAATTGAACTCCCATGTATAAAACAGCTCCACATATCTGATTACTTTACAAATGAGTTTAAGTATCAAGTGTTTGAGTTTATGCAATGTCAAAGGTTTCGGAAAGATTGTTGGAAGTTGCTAAGTGCCCTCACGATCAAACACTGGATTGATATAACTTGGGTAATTTGGGCTCAATTCAAACAAAAGCTAGTTTTTCACACATCCAAATGTTTGTGACATCATATTCCTGTACTGTGTGTTGTATAGTGATATAATTAACCCTAGTTGCACGCCCTGCTCCCAACTGACCTGGAGAGAGTTTTAACTTTTAATCGCTGTATGAAAGACTTGAAATCGATCCCTTACCCATCAGATACGCTCTTTTTCAATATTCAATAACGCATTGAAGGTACTTTTAGAAATCTGTATCATTATCTTTAAATGTCACATTTCGTCCTTTATACCACAAATTTTCTAGGTTATGTAGTACTGTCGTTAAATACGATTGTGTTGTAATCAATTAAAGTTTGTTGGAATTCAGAAAATGCTTTATTGGCACATGTTGTTACAATTTGCAACTCTGATCAACTGTCAGATACTATTCTCCTGTGTTGTGCAGGAGAGCGAAAAATTGTCAGTACATGGTTACGACTGAATGAAGCAGTATAGTAATGTTGTAGTGGTTTGCTATACATCACTGTTGTGTTTGATATTCCATGCTAGTTTAGAAGAATGGTTAGCGTCATTTGTAACAGTAAACAATAACAAGAACAGCAGTCCACAGGAGAAGAGAGTACTTAAGTCATTTCTTCATATTATTCAGGTAGAATGCCTGAATCTAGATCTAAAAAAAGGAGCGGGAAAGAGAATAGAATAAGTTTTTCAAGCACAAACTTTGAATCACTTGTTACTCAGTGGGTAGCTGTAGATAACGATTTTCTTTCAGGTATAAGAGCTGCTTTGGATGGAAACCATGAAGCTGTTCCTCAGGCTGCAGTATGCAACTCTTTAGATGAAGAACAAAATAGTAATGATGATGATGATGATGATGATGTACGTAATAATGCCTCTGAGCAAATAAGCAGAGGAAAAGCCAACATTTATACTGCTCCAAATGGAATGCTTCAGACTAAAATGCCTGCACATAACTTGGTAAGACAGTGGTCACCAGGACCAGCAAGGAACATAATCACTTACACTCCCAAAGATGCTTGACATTTACTGATTGCTCGATTCACTGTGTATGAAATTGTGAGATGCACGGACCTAGAGGCAAGAAGAGGTTGTGTGCCAAGAAAAATAAACTGGAATTATGTAAGCAGAGAACAAATGTTAGCCTCCCAGTGAATTGTGCTTCATATTGGAGCAGACAAAGACTGATATGTTGGAATCAGGTAACTTTTTCTAGTAGAGTTTTCCACTCCATTATATAGAGCTACAATGTCTGAGAGCTGGTTTGAGGCAGTAAGAGGATTCGTTGGATTTGAAGACAAAAGAACAAGAAATGCTAAGTTATAAACTGATAAGCTAGCTGCTATATCTTACACATGTAACATAGTTATAGGGCAGTAATGATACACAATATTAATATTGCGGTGGATGAACAACTAGTTCCATTTAAAGGCTCTTGTGGATTTGTACAACATATGCCAAAAATAAGCCTGTAAAGTATGGAATGAAAATATTCTGGATGTATGACGCAGAAAGTGGCTGTGACATTGATGGTAGTGTGTATACAGCAAGAGAACCAGGTGAGCCATTACAGAAAAATTTGTGCCTTGCCACAGCGAAGACCCTTGCAGGCAATATTGCTAGTACAACCACAGATGTTACTGTAGATAATTATTTTTCAAGTGTACCACTGGCGGAACATACCTTGAGTAAAATCGTAGCTCATGTAGGAACAATGACGATGAAAAAAGAGAAATTGCAAAGGAGATGAGGCAAAATAGTAGTAGACAAGTAAATTAAAGTATTTTTTCATTTATGAATGAAATGACACTGGTTGGTTTTTCGCTGAAGAGAAAGAAGTATGTAATCCTCACAAGTTCCCTGCAGCATGATAACTCTGTTGATGAACAGCATCTAAAATGGAAGCCTAGATTGCGAAATTTTATACCCACACGAAGGGAGGCTTGGATATCATGCATTGCCTGGTGCGCAATAATACATGCAAACTACAAACTAAGTGCTGACCTATGGTTCTCTGGTGCAACACAATGGATGTACGGACTCTAAATGCCTTTGTTCTTCACGCAATACAACATTCCACATATAACGATGGGCTTTTGCATAATAGGATAGTTCTCATTAAGGAACTTTCAATGTAGTCGGTCCAACCATTTACGACCATGGGATTTTCTAATCCCTTTCTACAGAAATCTATATACCTGGATGTTTAGAAGTTCAGTACTATCCCGGGAACACAAAACAGCAGCTGCAAAATCAGAAGTACGATGGGTCTTCAGAAGAAAATGTGTCAATCGTGTTATGCTTCAAAGGGCAGAGAAACTAGAAGATGGCTCTGAGCACTATGTGACTTCACATCTGAGCTCATCACTACCCTAGAACTTAGAACTACTTATACCTAACTAACCTAAGGACATCACACATATCCGTGGCCGAGGCAGGATTCGAACCTGATACCGTAGCAGTCGCGCGTTTCCGGACTGAAGCGCCTAGAACCACTCGGCCACCGCGGCCGGCGAAAAACTAGAAGAGTGTGCCATAAGTGCACAAGAACATGTGTGCCAGGACCATGGCAGTGTCTTGTACAGCAATTGTAAGAATGAATGTGATGCCTTTTTGTTAATGATTTGTTCTTTGTCAATACCATAATCAACAATTTGTGAACCGTTTGTGATAAATAATGGTGGTGAATTATGTTTCAGTTTTCATAACGTAATTAATTTTAAGAAAGTTATTCAGGATGAAAAATATACTCTTTTTAACATAATAAATCTCTTAAGGCTGGTCTCACTCGTCTTAGATCGTATTGAGATACCTTAAGACGAAATGTTCGTACAGGATAAATACTTGTTTTCGTTTAAAATCTCGTGTTAGACGTAACTGGTCCAATGGACCCGGGTATGTAAATGGTGAACGGCATACATCATCCATTGAGGGGTTAAGCAGGCACATTCAGTGATAGCCTACATGTACTGTTTTCAAAGTGTATTACTAATAGAGTTAGTAATAAAGAAGTGGTAAATGAAAACGTCATATGTGATGCTGCCGTTTTACTGCATGAACAGCGAAAATCATTTGGGGTGCGAGTGTCAGTCAGGAAAAATTTCGGAAACGTTTGAAATTATGTCAGTTACGCTGCATCAAGGCTAACTCTAAAACTTGTCTTACTGTGTTCAACTTTTGACATAAGTTTTATACCTCTTAAAGAGAAGATCATGACAGCATTTCAGATTTTCAAATTTGGTCAATAATTACGCAAATGTTGAAATCAATTGTTTATGTCCCCGGGAAGCTGCTAGACAGACAGCCTACAAGTAATACTGCGTTTCTGGTCACGCTTCCAACACTATATGTGCAGCATATTACACCCAGAAGCTCATGGTTTGGGACTTCGACGTGCGATAGAGGATATTTCGCGTCAAAGACAAAAAATATCATCACCAGTCTCATGTATTTAATGCAACAAATGTTCTCTGTATGTACAAACAAAATTTGTCGCAATGATGAGATGTACTTCAAATGTTTTTACTCCACTTCTTTTATTGTTGCATAACAATGTGCAGCAAATGCACCTTTTATGAAAATTAACATTGTTAGATGCGTCAAGACATTTGTTTATCAGGATGTTCAGCTTCGTCAAGGACCTGGAAAGTCTGGATGCACGTCTGTAACAATTTTGGACGAGGCGTAAGTATAAGCATTATGAGTTCACTTACATAAACTCTTGGTGATTCCTCAGCAACTTTTTCAAATTCTGCATTGCTTTTTACGGATTAATTTACAGTTTCAAATTTCGCTCATCAGCTTATTTGACAATGTTATACAAGTTATTTGACGACTAGGTTTAGACGAATATTTCGAGTGTTTCATAATGAGAGTGATATGTGCTTCAGAGATGTACGGATCATCTATCGCTTGTGTAATGCAGTTGTCAGGCAGACGGTTTGCCTGACGGCTTTCGTGGCCTGTTCCTGCAAGTACTGGCATGATTCTCCTTCTCGCCCAGTCCGCTAGCTGTTACAGTATGAAATCATGGAACAGAAATCACACAATTCATATCTCTGGAATATGTTTTCTTTTCGCCAGCAAGGACAATATATGGTACTAATCTTGTCACTCATAATCAAAATTTTATTAGATGATTGGAAGCTGCCAGGGATGTAATGAACTCGGCGGTTGACTGCAGTTCAAACGCATCCATATAGAGACTATAAGATAAGTTTGAAAACCAGCTTCACCGTGCCGTGGCGAGCCTCCTCCACCTTTTGGATATTCACAGCTGATAACGCGGTATTTTCTTTCTTTCATTTAATTGTCAGCCATCTTGAAGTCTTCGCAACTTAGTTTAAAAGTGAAAGATAGCTTTGTAAAAGAAAGGTGTTATTTATCTCCTTCCAGAAAGATTAAAACTGGACTCTCCCGAAAAAATTAATCTTTCAGAACAATAGTTCTCTTCCATGTCCCCTTGAACTGCAGCGCAAGAGTCGTACATTTTGGTATGATGATGAGGATGCAATATTTGCAATAACTTTAGTTTGTACGATTCTGATATGAACGGTGTTTCAGAACTCGCCCTAACATTGGTTGGGAGATTTCAACGCATTGCTGGAGGATTCCCAGCTTACGCCCGTTTCGCGCTCCACCCTTTACCGACGGCTCCCGAGACTCGTGTTTTCTACACGCTGTCTGTACGTGCCATCTGCCGTGATATAGTTCAACTACTTCGTCCATTAAGATGTTTCACCCATAGTCATTGCATCAGACTTGATTGCCTTCATGCACTTTTTAGTTATTTAGCACTTTGATTGTATTTGAAATAGTTACTATTTTAGTCTTGAAGTTCTTCCTGCTTCTAGACATGGTCCTGTTCGGAAAACGGGAGGAAATTAACAAATATGAAGAACTGTGAGATGTCTTTGACTATGACTATACATGTGTTCCTAGTGAGAGTGAAGATCCGAGTGACCAAGTGAATGCATGTCTTTATCGCCCTGAGAACAAATCCAGTGAGAGTGACGTTATTGCCGGCTGCTGTGGCCGAGCGTTTCTAGGCGCTTCAGTGTGGAACCGCGATGCTGCTACGGTCGTAGGTTCGAATCCTGCCTCGAGCACGGATGTGTGTGATGTGCTTAGGCTAGTTAGGTTTAAGTAGTTCTAAGTCTAGGGGACTAATGACCTCAGATGTTAAGTCCCATAGTGCTTAGAGCCAGTGACGTTATTAGACCACTGAATAAGCATAAGGTTGTAGTGGTTGGTTGGTTGGTTTGGGGGAAGAGACCAAACAGCGAGGTCATCGGTCTCATCGGATTAGGGAAGGACGGAGAAGGACGTCGGCCGTGCCCTTTCAAAGGAACCATCCCGACATTTGCCTGGAGTGATTTAGGGAAATCACGGAAAACCTAAATCAGGATGGCCGGACGCGGGATTGAACCGTCGTCCTCCTGAATGCGAGTCCAGTGTAAGGTTGTAGTGTTTTCAAGGGATTCTGACAGTAACGGTAAAGATCATTCTGTTCTTGTAAATAATTCGTTTTATCATAGTGTTACGTTCATTGTTTACCCGTGTTGTGTATTGCCTATGGCTCCTTTCGTAATTTTCACATGCACGGTCGAAATTTTCACCCCATGTGCGTAAACGACCCGTGAATTTCTATCTGGAGATGCATCCATCTTCTATGAATTTTCTATAGTACTCATAAATTCGCTTCTGACGAGGCAGCTCTTTGTACAATTGTTGGCGCAATGCATGTTGCACATTAACAATGCACTCTAATACGAGGTGTGTTCAAAAAGGAACCGAACATTTGAAGCCGTTACTGAGCCCACCTAGCGGCAGCTTTAGAGAACAAACTGCCATTTGCCTCGTGTCGCTAGGACTATTAACAAGGCAACCACTGCCGCTGAAGTAAGCACGTGTACAACTTACTCGTCGGATTAGTGCAGTGAAGGAACTTGAAGAACAACGTGTCTGTGTGTGTGTGTGTGTGTGTGTGTGTGTGTGTGTGTGTGTGTGTAAAGTTCTGCTACAAACTTGGCGAAACATTCACAGAGACATTTCAAATGCTTAGCCAAGCATACGTGGAAGACGTTATGAGTTGCACGCAGTGCTACGAGTGGCTTAAACGTTTTCAACAGGGCAGAATTTCGGTCTGTGACGATTACAAGTCCGGACGTCCTTCCACATCAACAGGTGATGGCCATGTGGATAGCGCTCGTGCTATGATTCGCGGAAACGTCGTTTAACTGTTCGGGAAGTTTCTGAGAAGGTGGGCATCAGCGTAGGGTCATAGCATCAAATTTTGAGTGAAAAACTTGAGATGCGTCGTATCGGTGCAAAATTCGTACCGCGTTTGTTGACTGAAGATCAGAAACAGATCCGTGTTGAAATGTGCGAGGAACTGCTTGCCGCTGTTGATGACAATGAAAACTTTCTTAAGAAATGATAACAGGCGATGAGTCAGTGGTGTATGACTATGGTGCTGAAACGAAGACGCAGTCGTCGCAGTGGATGGGCAAAGGGTCACCTCGTCCAAGAAAAAGCATGCTTGAGTCGGTCAAAGATCAGCGTGGTGTTGGTTGAGTTTTTTAACTAAAAAGGCATTATCTATCATGAATTTTGCCACGTGGTCGGATGTTAAGCAAGGAAGTCTACCAGGGAATCCTAGTGCGCAAGCGGGATGCTGCGCGCAAGAGGCGGCGTGAATTGTGTGAAATCCAGAATTGGATGCCGCATCATGAAAATGCGGCAGCTGACGCGTCACTCCTCGTCTGCAGTTATCCAGCAAAACACCACATTCCCGTGGTGCTCCATCCACCGTATTCTCCGGACCTAGCCCCAGCAGACTTTCTCCTGTTTCCCAAACTGAAAAACACGTTGAAACAACGTCGTTTCGAAACCAAAGAGGAGAAACAGGACAAGGCGACAAGAAACATGCGCACCACCCCACAAAATGTGTTCCAGGAGGCGTTCCAAAACGTGGCATTGCAAATAGGAGGGACTACTTTGAAGCAGACAGTGCATAAAATGTTGTACAGTAAGCAATAAAGCTGGCACAATAAAAGCTCCGTTTCTTTCTGAACACACTTCGTATTGATAATTACAGCACACACGACGATCGTTCATTTGGTATCGCCATTTTGAACCTGTGCAAAAGCAACAGTACCATTACGATTTCGAACTGAAATTTAAAAACCGATCAGCTACACGCGTTGGCTAGCCACACTGCGGCATGTTTTTCAAAGTATCATTTTTTCGACAGGCTGCACTGCCTGCCTAGCTGTGACAATCAAGTATCCTCCACACAGGCCTCCATACCACATTCAAAGACGCCACTGGTAGAGGATGACCCGATGGTCGGTAGGTACAGATTGGGCCGCCACGGTCTATAGACAGAGTTTACATTTACGAGAGACAAGGGTGTGGTTAATCGCCCACACATTGTAGTATCTCTACTGGCTATATTCTTAGAAAGCCAATAAGTTAAAGTAAGAGAAGCTAATTGGGTGCCGGCCGAAGTGGCCGTGCGGTTACAGGCGCTGCAGTCTGGAACCGCAAGACCGCTACGGTCGCAGGTTCGAATCCTGCCTCGGGCATGGATATTTGTGATGTCCTTAGGTTAGTTAGGTTTAACTAGTTCTAAGTTCTAGGGGACTAATGACCTCAGCAGTTGCGTCCCATAGTGCTCAGAGCCATTTGAACCATTTGCTAATTGGGTAATCACAATGATATTCGGTGCCAACCAAATAATTTTATAAGAGAGCGAGTGCGATCTGAAAAGGGTAGAGCATTGCCATTGCCTGGCCCTTCTAACATTTCTCACAAGAAGACTAGTAGTATGGATTTCAAAGGAAAAGACGCTGTGCTTTCCAAAAGGTATTAAATATTAATATTTTAGAACAAGTTTCACGTTTTAACAGATTAGATTGTGTCGTCCGCTATGACCTTGAAAATAACATATGGAAAAAATTATACAAATATCCGATGATGTGCCGTGTACAACACTGAACACTAGACAACAAAGAGCGAAAAGAGACAAAAATAAAATTTCATAAAGTAATGACTATACTTGTTAACTGTCTGGCAACTGTCGTTTCAAGAATCCCCGGAGAAGGGGTCTCAGCCTCTGCTGGAGAGCGCTACAGTCGCGTAACACGTTGGATATCACGTGACATGTGACTCGGGCGCTGTGGCTCGTTAAGTTGGATTTCCCGACCGGTTCCACGTCAAAGTTTGCTGCCTCGCCCCGTCGGAGGACGGCTTAAAGCTGACGAATGAGTATAGTCACACGTGATGTGTCTCGCGGAACTCAGGAACTTTGCCTTGCGAGAGCAAGCCAGAGGCCTTAACGCGAACTTCAGTTACGGACAACGTGGCCGACGCGCTGGGCTGCTCCACAAGTCAGAGTGAGATCACTACATGCTCTTGGCTTAAACAGCGTTTTCTACGATTCTTGCAGGAAACACTATTTCTCGAGTTATGTTCCCCCTTATGATAGGCTAATTTGTCACGTCGGATGTTGGTTTAAATTGTAACTGCATACAGCAGTTCTTTGTTTTGGATTCGGAAACATGGTCCAACGTGGATAAAGATCTCCAAGAGAGCATCTCACATTAGTGAGCCTGCCTCTCTCTCTCTCTCTCTCTCTCTCTCTCTCTCTCTCCATCTTTCTCTTTCACACATACGCGCAACCACTAGTAAGCAGAATAAGTATAATCAAATTGCTTTTCTTTGCCAATAGTAGTAGAAGTAGTAGTAGTAGTAGTAGTAGTAGTAGTTGTTGTTGTTGTTGTCGGTCTTCAGTCCCAAGACTGGTTTGATGCAGCTCTCCATGCTACTCTATCCTGTGCGATCCTCTTCATCTCCGAAAACCTACGGCAACCTACGTCCTTCTGAATTTGCTTACGGCTTTAATCTCTTGGTCTCTCTCCACGAAGTTTTCGCCAGACATTTCCCTCCAATATTAGATTGGTGATCCATTGATATTGCAGAATGTTCTTATTAATCAGTCTCTCCTTTTAGTCAAGTTATGCCACAAATATAATTTTTTCTCAGTTCTCTTTAGTACCTTCTCGTTGGTTACATGTTCTGACCATTTAATCTTCAGCATTATTCTGTAGCAGGACATTTAAAAAGCAACTATTTTCTTCTTGTCTGAACTGTTTATCGTTCATCTCCATACAAGACTGCACTCCAGACAGATTCCTTCAGAAAAGACATCCTAGCACTTATATCTACAATCGATGTTAACAAATTTCTCTTCTTCAGAAACTTTTTTCTTTGCAGTGGTCAGTCTACATTTTATATGCTCTCTACTTCGGCCATTACCAGTTATTTTCTTTTCTAAATAGCAAAACTCATCTACTACTTTAAGTGACACGTTTCCTATCCATATTCCCTCAGAGACATCTGATTTAATTTGACAACATTCCATTATGCTTATTTTGCTTTTGTTGATTTTCATCTTATATCCTCCTTTTAAAGACACTGTCCATTACGTTCAACTACTCTTCCAAGTCCTTTGCCTTCTCTGACAGAATTAAGCCTACGCCGTCGGCAAAGCTCAAAGTTTTCATTTCTTCTCTCTCATCTTAAATTCCCACTCCAAATTTTTCTTTGCTTTCCTGTACTGCTGGCTCAATCGACAGTTCGAATAACATAGCTACGACCCTGTCTCATTCGTTATTCAACCACTTCTTCCCTTTCATGCTTCTCAGTTCTTATTACTACAGTCGGGTTTTTGTGCAAGCTGTAATAGCCTTTCGATCCGTGTATGTTATTCCTGCTACCTGCAGGTTTTCAAACACGGTATTCCAGTCAACACAGTCAAAACTTTTCTCTGAGTACACAAATGCTATAAACGTAGGTTTGCCTTTCCTTAACCTATCTTCTAAAACAAAAAGTAATTATAGATATTGGCTGCCAAGTAGACTTTGATTTAAATCAACGGGGAAAATTGAAAATTTGTGCCAAACCGGACTTCGAACCCGGATCTCCTGCTTACAAAGTAGACACTCTGGTCAGACCCAAATTTTCAACTTACACTAGA
The DNA here is from genome assembly GCF_023898315.1 of Schistocerca nitens. Taxonomy (NCBI): domain Eukaryota; kingdom Metazoa; phylum Arthropoda; class Insecta; order Orthoptera; family Acrididae; genus Schistocerca; species Schistocerca nitens. The sequence goes on from NC_064620.1 coordinate 348,378,098, forward strand.
CACTAGTAATGTTCTTTCGGATATGTTCGAAAGAACAGACACCACATATGTGTAATTAAGGCGATGACGGCTAATGGTCTCTTCAGTGCAGATCCACACCACGGTCAGACTCTTACGGGAATCGGTGAAACGCCGCGAGTAATAAGGATAGTGGGCAAGGTGCACTACATTAGTAGTGTATGAATAAGCTCGATATTTGTGTCCGGCGGGAGGCATGCTAAGGTATTCCGTGCAGCAGCGATGACTACTCTGTCCAAATGGCTTAGTGGTAAGCAGGAGACCCGGGTTAGAATCTCAATGTGGCACAAATTTTCAACGTTCCCCATCGATTTAAATCAGTTCCCACTAGCAGCTAATGTCTGTCATTCCTTTGTGTCTTAATTCACAGTGGCTGCTGGGTCACGTATCGTATCTTCTAACAAGGGAACCTCCCCATCGCACACCCCTCAGATTTAGTTATAAGTTGGTCCAATGGATAGGCCTTGGAAAACTGAACACAGATCAATCGAGAAAACAGGGAGAAGTTGTGTGGAACTATGAAAAAAAAGCAAAATATACAAACTGAGTAGTCCATGTGCAAGATATGCAACATCAAGAAGAATGTAAAACTGTAGCGCCGTGGTCCCGTGGTTAGCGTGAGCAGCAACGGAACGAAAGGTCCTTGGTTCAAGTATTCCCTCGAGTGAATATTTTAATTTTTTTATTTTAGACAATTATTATCTGACAAACTCTTATGTTTTCATCACTTTTTTCGGAGTGATTATCACATCCACAAGAAAACCTAAATCGGACAAGGTAGGAGAATCTTTTTACCCATTCGCCAAGTGTACAAGTTAGGTGGGTCGACAACATATTCCTGTCATGTGACGCACATGCCGTCACCAGTGTCGTATAGAATATATCAGACGTGTTTTTCTGTGGAGGAATCGGTTGGCCTATGACCTTGCGATCAAATGTTTTCGGTTCCCATTGGAAAGGCACGTCCTTTCGTCTACTAATCGCACGTTTTTGCGGTGCGGTCGCAAAACACAGACACTAAAATTATTACAGTGGACAGAGACGTCAATGAACGAACGGACAGATCATAACTTTGCGAAAATAAAAAAAGTATACTTTTCACTAGAGGGAAGACTCGAACCAAGGACTTCTCGTTTCACAGCTGCTCACACTAACCACGGGACCACGGCAATCCTAAGCTTACACTATCCTTGATGTTGCCTATCTTGCGCATGAACTACTCAGTTTGTATATTTTGCTCATTTTTTTCATAGTTCCACATAACTTCTTCCTGTTTTCTCGATTGATCTGTGTTCAGTATTTCAAGGCCTATCCACTGTGCCAACTTATAACTAAATCTGAGGGGGGTGCGATGGGGAGGTTCCCTTGTAAGAGAAGTTTTAGGGTCAGTATCGCCTCGCATGATCGTACATTTCTCCAGAATCCAAACTGATCTTCCTCGAGGTTGTCTTCCATCAGTTCCATCAGTTTTATCATTCTTCTGTAAGGAATTCGTGTTAGTATTTTGCAACCATGACATTTTAAAGTGACAGTTCGGTAATATTCACACCTATCAGCACCTACTTCTTCTGATCAGGTTAAATAAATAAATAAAATAAAATAATTGGAATTATTATATTGAAGTTTGACGTTATATCACCTGCCTCATACGCATTGCACACCAGCTGGGAAAGTTTTGTCATAGCTGGCTTTCCCAAGACTGCCCGTAGTTCTGACGGAATGTCGTCTACTCTAGGGGCCTTGTTTCGACTTAGATCATTCAGTGCTCTGTCAAATTCTTCTAGCAGTATCATACCTCTCATGTTATCTTCATCTACGTCCTCTTTCATTTCACGATATATTGATAATTTTTACTTACGGACCGTCTGACAGCAACTGAATAAAACACAGCAACTGAATAAAACACAATTTTAGTGCCATACGCTCTTCACCTTAATTTTCCGCAAGGCATCATCAGTGGCAGGTTGTGTGGACAATTTCTTACATATTACGCTCCTGTTGCATTTTTGGTGTTGTTCTTCTTCTTATGAATGCCAATTTGCGGTTTTTTCCCACATTCCACAGCACTATAAACTGAACGCTTGTTTCAATGCCACAATGTCAAGCATTCTCTCTTTCATTTCTGTAATATTGCCTGCAAGTTCATCTCCCTTGCATAGACCATCTACGTACTCCTTCCACATTTCAGCTTTCACTTCTTTGCTTAGGACCAGTTTACCATCAGAACTCTTGATAAGCTTACTAAATATTCTCTTTCCCCCAAAGCCCTCTTTAATTTTCCTGTAGGCGGTATCTATCTTTCCCCTAGTGATCCATGCATCTAAATCCTTACATGTGTCCTCTAGACTTTCCTCCTTTGTTATTTTGCGCTTCCATCAATCTCATTTTTAGACGTTTGTATTCCCTTTCGCCAGTTTCTTTTGCTGCATTTTTAAATTTTCTCCTTTCATCAGTTAAATTTGTTAGCTTCCAGTGTTTCTTCAAGGCTTAGTCCTTTTACCCATTTCATCTCCTCTGCTGCCTGCATTATTATTTCTTCTCTCAGAGCTATCCATCCGTCTTCTACTGTATTCCTTTCCCCTTTTCTTGTCAAGCGTTATCTAATGTTCCCTCTGAAACTCTCAACAACCTCTGGTTCTTTCTACTTATCCAGGTCCCACCTCCTTAATTTCTACCTTCTTTCGATTTACTGTGTTTTACTCTGCAGTTCATAACCAATAAATTATGGTCAGAGACCACATCTGTCCATGGAAATGTCTTACAAGTTAAAATCTGGTTCCGAAATCCATATTTCAACGTTGTACATATAATTAACCTGAGACCTTCTAGTGTCTTCATGTGTCTTCCACATACACAGTCTCCTTTCATGATTCTCGAACCAAGTGTCAGTGCTGATTAAATTATGCTCTGTGCAAAATTCTACAAGGCGGCTTCCTCTTTCATTCCTTTCCCCCGTTCTTATTCACCTACTATTTGTCCTTTTCTTCCTTTTCTGTCTTCTACCGAATTCCACTTTCCCATCACTATCAAATTTTCTTCTTCCTTACGTGCTCAGATGCGTTGGGCACCGTGTCTAGTTCGCCAGTCGATCGCAGCATATCACTCTTTTCAGTTCTGAGCTCACAGTGAGAACGTAAAAATGGCTAGAAATTAGCGTCTCCCGGCAAGTATGAGGTTCTGGCGAAAGATTTCGCTGAAGCTATGCAATCCACATAATATAAATGTCGTACAGTTCGTTCTACACGACAATTCTCGGCCGCACTCTGCAGGGGCAATGAAGACGCCCCTGCAGCGTTTTCGTTGAGAATTGTATGCTCACCCATAATACAGCCCGTAATTTCCTACCCCTGAGGTTGATCTCTGCTCAGATGAGCCGCTGGCTATGAAGACAGTATTTTGTCACGGACAACAAGCTGCACAATCTGTAGACCAGAGCAGAAAATTGTCGAAAAGCACTGGCGGCTCTCTTCTATAACGAGGGAATTGAAAAATTGGTACAACGCTACGACAGATGTCTAAGTCTGAGCGGCGACTGTGTAGAGAAGTAGCTGGAAGGTGTAGGTAACCGCTGCAAATAAAACAGTTTTGATTGTCACTGTGGTTTCCATTTCGCGACCTATCGTTCCTTACTTTCCAAATAACCGTTGTAATCGCTGGTGGTCCCTGCAGCCTTGTTCCGCGAAGGCTAAAACGAAGACTGATTAATGAACTTTGACCCACGTAGTTGACTCTCAGCATACATGATTTCAGTTCGTGCTATTCATAGCTGCGCCTTCACAATTCGCTCCAGTTTCCTCTGATTAGCGATAGCGCACACAGTAGCACTTCGTGATTAACTGGAGCACACGGTACGGCGCGAACTGCGGTGACATTTGGGACTCTCAAAACAGAAAACAGGTTGCGGAGGTTACTGCAGAAGTTGGCGGGGCCAACAGGTGTCTCGACCCACCACAACACCAGCCTGCGTGAGGACGCGCGCTTCATGCAAGATTACCAACACACTGCTGATAAAAACTTGGGAGATGCAGCCATTTATTTTAGCGTGAGTTAAGTCAAATAAATAAGGCACCTTGACAACTCTAATACAGGAAAAGTAATCATAAAAGTAAAAAGAGGTGTGAGTCAAGAGTGTGATTATCGCCCACACTTTTTAGTAATGTACTGCCTAAATCGTTCAACAATGGAAATCCACAGTCACCCAGTATATTAAAGTAAGATCAAATGGTTCAAATGGCTCTGAGCACTGTGGGACTCAACATCGGAGATCATCAGTCCCCTAGACTTAGAACTACTTAAACCTAACTAACCTAAGGACATCACACACATCCATGCCACAGGCAGGATGCGAACCTGCAACAGTAGCAGCAGCGCGGTTCCGGATTGAAGCTCCTAGAACCACTCCGCCACAGCAGCCGGCTAAAGTACGATCAGATAACTGGATAAAGACAGTGATATTTTCTGACGACGAAAAACACGGTCTAGTTACGTTAATAGGACCACAGGCCATGTTCGAAGTAAACGTCAACAACCTCTCTTAGCTGGCAGGTGGCAGCACTAGCAGTGGAGGGTATATAAAACGAAATGTGAGAGGGGGGGGGGGACGCGGAAACAGAGCCGCCGTGTTTAAAGTATACTGTACTTGGCAAAACGGCGCTATCCAAAACCGGCGTCGAGGCAGGCAAACTGTGCTGCACCACGGACCACAGATGACGGGTGAACGGCGGGTGCGGAGATGTGTACGTAGGAACAGAAGTGCACCTGTTCAGCATCTGACCGTTGTTATGACTGTTGCTATGACTTGGTACATCTGAACAGTATGGCAGCTGTACCATGTCATAGCAACATATATATATATATATATATATATATATATATATATATATATATGATTTTCTTGTTACGAAATGATGTAAACGGATTGTGTCAGTTACTAAGTTGCAACGTTATAACGCCTTTTCTTATGACCATCGTTCAATTATACTGGCCACCAACGATGAAAACCTGTTTTTGATTACGTTATATATGGATGTTGTCATATTAAGAAAGATTTTGATGGTGTGTGAAGCCGTAAGACAACCAACACCAATCAAGAATGTTCTATGATCTGAAGATAGGTGGATTGTTAGCCGAAACTACTAATCAGTCCGAATAAAGAATGTTTCATGTGAGATGTTGACTTGAAGGGTTTTCAGACCCTAACATAAATAAAACATATTTACAACAGATCGCATATCTCCTGGTTGACAACGTTAACAAACTTAATGATAAAAAAATGTAGAAGGCGGGAAGTGTTAACCGCAGCGAAGCCTGTGTACGAGTGCTCCGTATGCATTCGAAGTTCATGCAGTAGAGTGATTGAAGAAAGTTGTCGAACCGATTAGTGCTACATTCCGTGTGGTACGGCAACATGTCTTAAAACATGATACGGATGCTTACTATCGTGCACGAGCAGCTGGACGGCTTGAAGTCGGTCAAAAATCTCACTGCTGTGGTGACAGTAACGATTGTATCCGAAAATATATTCTCGCGATTAAAAAACGGCTGTTGACGGTGGAAATGCTATGCGAAAGAATCCTGTCGGTCACAGACGAATCATCACACCGCAAGAGGATCGATAGGCAGCCCTAATGGTGAGAAGGTGCATGCATGTCACTCCTAAGTTGATCACTGGAGACCTAGTAGCCGCTACTGGTATACGTATCTCTACCAGAAACATTCCGCGGCCATCAAATCAGGCAGGACTGTGTACTCGGAAGCCTGCAAAATATATCCCACTACAATCGCGCAATCGTAGAGAAAGATTTCATTGGTATAGAGAGCATGTTGGTTGGGGTCAGCAACAGAGCTCCAGACCGATGTTCGTCTACGAATCCCACTCCACTTTGGCAAGCGGTTCTGGCCACCAGTTCAAATGGTTCAAATGGCTCTGAGCACTATGGGACTTAACATCTATGGTCATCAGTCCCCTAGAACTTAGAACTACTTAAACCTAACTAACCTAAGGACATCACACAACACCCAGACATCACGAGGCAGAGAAAATTCCAGACCCCGCCGGGAATCGAACCCGGGAACCCGGGCGCGGGAAGCGAGAACGCTACCGCACAACAACGAGCTGCGGACTCTGGCCACCAGTAAGTGCGGAGAGATTGGAGAACACGTTAGAGACCACAGAATATACAAGCACGTCATCGGTATGGCTTAGGCTTTATGGTGTGAGCAAGACGAACACCGCTGGACATCTTCGCACGGCGTAACTTTACTGCACAGCGGTACTGCAGGGAGATTATTCTGGTTCATGTCCGTCTCTTTAGGAGTGAGGTAGGTCCCGACTTCCTGTTTATGCACGACATTGACGCGCCCACACAGGACCGCTGAAGAGTCGGCCACACTGGAAACAGAATCTATTCCGCGTTTGGAATGGCCTGTAACTCCCATTACCTAAACCCTTCGGACACTCTTGGCTGAGGTCTTTCTTAGCCAACAACTCCTCCCTGAAAAGTGCAGGAACTCAACAACAGTTTGGTGACCAGCTAATAAATAAAAGGTGTTAAATGCGCATTTGTGCCAGAAGAGTTCGATATCAAGCTCTATCTTGGGAGCCTAACATGTGTGAAACTTGAACAGTGTTTATGTCTGTTATCCTGCTTTCCTATGTGACGAAATCTGTACCACTTTTCGTTAGACGCATACCTCTCCGGCACTGTTACATAAGTATTGTTTTTCCATGTCGTCCATCATTGCCTGTGATTATTGCTGACTAACAAATCAGATAGGTGGAAAGAATACATTGAAAGCCTCTATGAGGGTAAAGATTTGTCTGATGTGATAGAAGAAGAAACAGGAGTCGATTTAGAAGAGATAGGGGATCCAGTATTAGAATAGGGATTTAAAAGAGCTTTGGAAGACTTACGGTCAAATAAGGCAGACGGGATAGATAACATTCCATCAGAATTTCTAAAATCATTGGGGGAAGTGGCAACAAAACGACTATTCACGTTGGTGTGCAGAATATATGAATCTGGCGACATACTATCTGACTTTCGGAAAAGCATCATCCACACAATTCCGAAGACGGCAAGAGCTGACAAGTGCGAGAATTATCGTACAATCAGCTTAGCAGCTCATGCATCGAAGCTGCTTACAAGAATAATATACAGAAGAATGGAAAAGAAAATTGAGAATGCGCTAGGTGACGATCAGTTTGGCTTTAGGAAAAGTAAAGGGACGAGAGAGGCAATTCTGACGTTACGGCTAATAATGGAAGCAAAGCTAAAGACAAATCAAGACACTTTCATAGGATTTGTCGACCTGGAAAAAGCGTTCGACAATATAAAATGGTGCAAGCTGTTCGAGATTCTGAAAAAAGTAGGGGTAAGCTATAGGGAGAGACGGGTCATATACAATATGTACAACAACCAAGAGGGAATAATAAGAGTGGACGATCAAGAACGAAGTGCTCGTATTAAGAAGGGTGTAAGACAAGGCTGTAGCCTTTCGCCCCCACTCTTCAATCTGTACATCGAGGAAGCAATGACGGAAATAACAGAAAGGTTCCGGAGTGGAATTATAATACAAGGTGAAAGGATATCAATGATACGATTCGCTGATGACATTGCTATCCTGAGTGAAAGTGAAGAAGAATTAAATGATCTGTTGAACGGAACGAACAGTCTAATGAGTACACAGTATGGTTTGAGAGTAAAGCGGAGAAAGACGAAGGTAATGAGAAGTAGTAGAAATGAGAACAGCGAGAAACTTAACATCAGGATTGATGGTCACGAAGTCAATGAAGTTAAGGAATTCTGCTACCTAGGCAGTAAAATAACCAATAACGGACGGAGCAAGGAGGACATCAAAAGCAGACTCGCTACGGCAAAAAAGGTATTTCTGGCCAAGAGAAGTCTACTAATATCAATTACCAGCCTTAATTTGAGGAAGAAATTTCTGAGGATGTACGTCTGGAGTACAGCATTGTATGGTAGTGAAACATGGACTGTGGGAAAACCTGAACAGAAGAGAATCGAAGCATTTGAGATGTGGTGCTATAGACGAATGTTGAATTAGGTGGACTGATAAGGTAAGGAATGAGGAGATTCTATGCAGAATCGGAGAGGAAAGGAATATGTGGAAAACACTGATAAGGAGAAGGGACAGGATGATGGGACATCTGCTAAGACATGAGGGAATGACTTCCATGGTACTAGAGGGAGCTGTAGAGGGCAAAAACTGTAGAGGAAGACAGAGACTGGAATACGTCAAGCAAATAATTGAGGACGTAGGTTGCAAGTGCTACTCTGAGATGAAGTGGTTAGCATAGGAAAGGAATTCGTGGCGGGCCGCATCAAACCAGTCAGTAGACTGATGACAAAAAAAAAAAAAGTCTCTTTTCCTTAACAGTTGTCAAGCAGTGTAGTTTTAACACGACGGAGCGCCTGCACATTTCGTACTACAACGTACCCTGCGAATCGGATGTGTCGCCTGGAAGCCATTTCTTGGTTACCAAAATCATCCGATGTTACTCCCCTAGATTACTGTTCGTGATGTTAGCTTGTGAGCCATGTCTACAAGCGCAGAGCGGAGTCATAGGAGAAACTTCACACTCGCATTTACCGTACGAATGAGCTCAGATCAGTAACATAGCAGCTTTCAAAAAAGGGCGCATTTGACGATGTTTTTCAGCATCTTTCGTAAGAAAATTTATACAATTAACCAAAACATCAGATCGCAATTTTTCATTTACTATCGCCTGCATTTGTCCTGTTCTCCATTGTTTTCATTAGTTTTCTCGAAAACTTTTAGGAATAGGCCATACATTCATATGAATTGTTTTGTTCAGAATTGCTTGTACAGTCACACATAAAAGCATGAAACCTTCTTCCTGACTCACCTTGTACACTTTGCTTAAGTACGCGATCGGTTTCTACCTTACATCAAGGCTATATTCAAGCGGACTTGAGCCGGCCGCTGTGGCCGAGTGGTTCTAAGCGCTTCAGTCTGGAACCACGCTGCTGCTGCGTCCGCACGTTCGAATCCTGCCTCGGGCATGGATGTGTGTGATGTCCTTAGGTTAGTTAGGTTTAAGTAGTTCTAAGTCTCAGATGTTAAGTTCCATAGTGCTTAGAGCCATTTGGACCAAGCAGACTTGAAACTAGCACTGTTAATTAATAATATGATGCATATAAAAAGAGAGATGAAAATCGAAGTTTACAGACGTACAGTATAAGTTCGAAGAGAATTCGTATCTTACATTTTGCTGTTGTGAAGCAATGTCAGAGGATTAAAAAACAAAGCCTGATGCATTTTAAAGTTATCTACTCAATGATATCGTGAGAAAAAAGGGTTTGTCGTGAATATAAAAATTGCGCAGTCTGATGCAGTATTCGCGTGCTTTAGCATTAAAAGGAATTGTATTCTGACATGTTCGAAACTTGAAATTACATATTTTGCCAACAAAAAGCTAAAAGTTCTTTATGGAAATCTAAAATAGTTGCAGTACACGGGACGTTTATATCGAATGTTATGTCCTGTAGCGCGGTCGGGCAGAAGTTAAAACACAGGGAACTGCAGAGAGCGCTAGACTATCTTGGTCGCAACAAAAATGCGTACGAGAAAACGTTTTTAAATATCTGGCTGTGTAAAACCTGGATCCACTTTCCACTATTATATCCATTGGTGTGTAGAATGAGAGAATTATCGCATAAACATTAAGAGTTCTTGCACCGAAGTTGCTGACGAGAATAATATACTGAAGAACAGAAATGAAAATTGAGGACGGGTTACATGACGATCAGTATGGTCTTGGGAAAGGTAAAGGCACCAGTGAGGCAGTTCCGACGTTGCGGTTGATAATGGAACCAAGACTAAAAAGAAATCAAGACACGTCCTTAGGATTTGTCGACCTGGAAAAAGCGTCCGACAATGTCAAATGGCGAAATATTTTCGAATTTCTGAGGAAAATGGTGGTAAGCGGTAGCGAATGAATGGTAACGTACAACGTGTACAAGAGCCAAGAGGGGTTAACAAGAGTTGGAGACCAAGACTGAAGAGTTCGGATCAAAGAGGTTGTGTGAGACAGTTCAAAATGGCTCTGAGCACTATGGGACTCAACATCTTAGGTCATAAGTCCCCTAGAACTTAGAACTACTTAAACCTAACTAACCTAAGGACATCACACACACCCATGCCCGAGGCGGGATTCGAACCCGCGACCGTAGCAGTCCCGCGGCTCCGGACTGCAGCGCCAGAACCGCTAGACCACCGCGGCCGGCTGTGAGACAGTAATGCAGTCTTTCGTCCCTACTGTTCAATCCATACATCGAAGAAGGAATGATAGAAATAAAAGGAAGTTTCACGAGTGGAATTAAAATTCAAAGTGAAAGGATAGCAATGATAAGATTCGCTGATGACACTGCTATTCTCAATGAAGGCGAGGAAGAATTACATGATATGTTGAATGAAATGAACAGTCTGATGAGTACAGAATATTGACTGATAGTAAACAGAAGATAGACGAAAGTAACGAGAAGTGGCAGAAATGGGAACAGCGAGAAACTTAACATCAGGATTGGTGGTCACGAAGTAGCTAAAGTTAAGAAATTCTGCTACCTATGCGGCAAAATAACCCATGACGGACGAAGCAAGGAAAACGTAAAAAACTGACTAGCACTAGGAACAAGGACATTCCTCTCCAAGAGAAGGTTACTAGTATCAAACATAGGCCTTCATTTGAGGAAGAAATTTCTGACAATTTACGTTTGGAGAACAGCATTGTATGGTAGTGAAACATGGACTATAGAAAAATTGTAACAGAAGATAATTGAAGCAACTGAGATGTGGTGCTATAGACGAATGTTTAAAAATAGTTCTTCCGATCAGGTAAGGAATGACGAGGTTCTGCGCAAAATCGTTGAGGAAAGAAATGTAGGGAAAACACTGACATGAATAGGGGAGAGGATGATTGGACGTCTGTTAAGACATCAAAGAATAATTTCCATGGTACAAGAGGGAACCGCGGAGGGTAAAAACTGTAAAGGAAGACAGAGATTGGAATGTATGAAGCAGATAATTGAGGACGTATGCACAGGAGAGTAATTCGTGTCTGGCCGCATCAAACCAGTCAGAAGACTGATGACTGAAAAAATAAAATAAAATAACAAAGAAAAAAAAATATAGTTCACACAGACGTCCACAGCAGACACATCACTGCCGGCCGAAGTGGCCATGCGGTTAAAGGCGCTGCAGTCTGGAACCGCGAGACCGCTGCGGTCGCGGGTTCGAATCCTGCCTCGGGCGTGGATGTTTGTGATGTACTTAGGTTAGTTAGGTTTAACTAGTTCTAAGTTCTACGGGACTAATGACCTCGGCAGTTGAGTCCCATAGTGCTCAGAGACATTTTTTAGACACATCACTTGTAGTATGTCAGCCCTGTAACTGGTTAGAAAACAGCATAATAGTTGTACCAAACCCATAGCGGCAGCAATTTTCGACGTTGTGTTTCGGGTGCAGAGGAACGGTCGCAATATGGTGATGGTGTGGGTGTAAGGTCACTCTGAGGTACCTGGGAATGAAGTACGAGGTGCATTCAAGTTCTAAGGCCTCCGATTTTTTTTCTGATTAACTACTCACCCGAAATCTATGAAACTGGCGTTACTTCTCGACGTAATCGCCCTGAAGACGTACACATTTTTCACAACGCTGACGCCATGATTCCATGGCAGCGGCGAAGGCTTCTTTAGGAGTCTGTTTTCACCACTGGAAAATCGCTGAGGCAATAGCAGCACGGCTGGTGAATGTGCGGCCACGGAGAGTGTCTTTCATTGTTGGAAAAAGCCAAAAGTCACTAGGAGCCAGGTCAGGTGAGTAGGGAGCATGATGAATCACTTCAAAGTTGTTATCACGAAGAAACTGTTGCGTAACGTTAGCTGGATGTGCGGGTGCGTTGTCTTGGTGAAACAGCACACGCGCAGCCCTTCCCGGAAGTTTTTGTTGCAGTGCAGGAAGGAATTTGTTCTTCAAAACATTTTCGTAGGATGCACCTGTTACCGTAGTGCCCTTTGGAACGCAATGGGTAAGGATTACGCCCTCGCTGTCCCAGAACATGGACACCATCATTTTTTCAGCACTGGCGGTTACCAGAAATTTTTTTGGTGCCGGTGAATCTGTGTGCTTCCATTGAGCTGACTGGCGCTTTGTTTCTGGATTGAAAAATGACATCCACGTCGCATCCATTGTCACAACCGACGAAAAGAAAGTCCCATTCATGCTGTCGTTGCGCGTCAACATTGCTTGGCAACATGCCACACGGGCAGCCGTGTGGTCGTCCGTCAGCATTCGTGGCACCCACCTGGATGACACTTTTCGCATTTTCAGGTCGTCATGCAGGATTGTGTGCACAGAACCCACAGAAATGCCAACTCTGGAGGCGATCTGTTCAACAGTCATTCGGCGATCCCCCAAAACAATTCTCTCCACTTTCTCGATCATGTCGTCAGACCGGCTTGTGCGAGCCCGAGGTTTTTTCGGTTTGTTGTCACACGATGTTCTGCCTTCATTAAACTGTTGCACCCACGGACACACTTTCAACACATCCATAACTCCATCACCACATGTCTCCTTCAACTGTCGATGAATTTCAATTGGTTTCACACCACGCAAATTCAGGAAACCAATGATTTCACGCTGTTCAAGTAAGGAAAACGTCGCCATTTTAAGTATTTAAAGCAGTTCTCATTCTCGTCGCTGGCGGTAAAATTCCATCGTGCTGCCATCTCTGGGACGTATTGACAATGAACGCGGCCTCATTTTAAAACAATGCGCATGTTTCTATCTCTTTCCAGTCCGAAGAAAAAAAATCGGAGGCCTTAGAACTCGAATGAACCTCGTAGATGGCCTAGCAAAGCAGGCTACCTGTCCAATCTAGCATAAAATGTGATTCATCTGAAAAGTCGGTCTGTCGCCGAGCAGTGGACGTCCAGTTTCGGTACTGGCTTGCAAATTCCAGCATTCCTCGTTGATGAACGGCAGTCAGCATGGGTTCATATACCACCCGCCTGCTACGGAGGACCAAATGCAGCGATGTTCATTGAGGAGGCAATGTCGGTAATCCCTTGGTTCATCTGGGTGCTCAGTTGCTTAACAGTTACACGTCTATCCGCCTGTTCACATCTCCGCAACCGCAGTTCACCCCTGTTATCTGTGGACGGCGGTGCACCACGGTTGTCTGGGCGCCGATTTGAGATAGTGCCATTTCGCCTTTTGAAACTACGGCGACACTCGAATAGTTTACAAACTTAACTGGTTCGGAAATGCTTCAATCCTTGGTCTGGAATCCAGTATACACCGTTTTAGATGTCACGTGAATCGCTCCGCTTTCGCATTACGAAACCCTGCTCTGTTTTTCCGTGTCACTCCGTCGAGCTTTGTATACCCTCCCCTGCTTGTGCTGCCACCTGCTGTCTGTGAGTGGTTAATGCATGCTGAGAATGAAAATAGGCGGTGGTCACATTAATGTAACTGGACCGTGTAGATGAGGTACGAAGGTGGATTTAGTGCCTATTTTTTTTCTTAGTTATGTCTGCTCCTTGTATCCCGCTTTACAATTCCTTCCCTTTCGTCCGATGTAGCAAGTCTTAGAGTCACAGCAGTAAATTTTGTGTACACCACAGGTCTGGTAAATGTATTGTTTTGTGTTGATGTCGTGTATTAAAGATGTAACGCTGAAGGTTGAGATATATATATGGGTCGGGTACATCACGTTTCTCTTTAAAAAGTTTGTTGACCACAAAAACTAATGGTGAACTTAGAAAAAAGTATACATCAAAAACTGGACAAGCCTTCCAGTAACTGCAATTACAGTTGCAGTACGACAGCAGTCTCTGAACATGGGGAACTAATAAATGTTTTGAAATTGCTTTGCTGGTTATTGATAACAGTCTTGAGTGTATGGATTTTGGTAATAGTCGCTACAATTAACAGTTTTATCACGCATATCTACAATACTAGAAAGAATAGACAGCGTCGTTGTATACAGTAGATTATCTCGAAGAGTGAAATGAGACGGAACTTGTGTGAGAAACTCGAGAAGCTCACTTACAGTCAGAAAAACAGCAGAATGAAAAATAAATACAGAAACGCTGGAACTTTTTAATGCAGACGTATCGTTCCGATAGCTAGTTTTCCCAACGGTTCTGTATTACGTAGGCTACATCTTGGTCTTAGTACTAAATTGCTACCGTGAAAGAACACTGACACACAATATATAAAAACAATAAGAGAGGCAAATGTTTTGTGAAATGACGTCTCTAAAAACAAAAAATAAAACAACTTACGGAGACGTTTCACGTCGCTCTGAATGATGCACGAAACGGTGCACAACAAATGAGCTGCCGACTGAGAATGTGCAATCCCTCTCCTGATGTTTAAACGGTTCTCCATTCAGAATTTCTTGAGACTCAAAAAATGTAATTTTTTTTTACACCTTCGTGCATAGACGATAAAATATTTCTAAGGGCACACAACAGCAGACGGGACGGTCACCGCAATCCACCAAACAAATATCTCTATACTCTTTAAGACTAAAAGTTAAACACTTAAATTTAAATTATCAATCGGCATCTCATTAGCTGCACGTGATCTTCGACATCATTCGAGGGGCGCGTTGAATGTTTCTGTAATTCGAGGAGCGCCTCAAATGTTTCTGTAATCTATCTTTTTCTTACTTTTAGACAAATCATTTCACAACATATCTCACAGTTTTCTTTTTTTTTTTTTTAATTCTATTCAACCTTTATTTGGCTCTGAGCACTATGGGACTTAACATCTGTGGTCATCAGTCCCCTAGAACTTAGAACTACTTAAACGTAACTAACCTAAGAACATCACACTCATCCATGCCCGAGGCAGGATTCGAACCTGCGACCGTAGGGGTCACGCGGTTCCAGACTGACGCGCCTAGAACCGCACGGCCACACCGGCCGGCTTTCAAACTTTATTAAAAAATAAAAATAAAAAAAAGTTTTGACGCCTTATTTGGTTTCTTAGCTTCTTCTGTACTCGAAATGTCCTGAATTTAGTACTTTATCCGGCGGAATCGTTTTTGACATTTAGATACACTCAAAAAAAGGAGAGAGAGGGAGGGAGGGAGGGTAATAGGGGAAGGGAGGGAGGGAAGTAGGGGAAGGGAAGGAAAAAGGGAGGGAGGGGTAGAGAGAGGGGGAGGAGGGGAGGGAGAGAGAGAGAGAGAGAGAGAGAGAGAGAGAGAGAGAGAGAGAGAGAGAGAGAGAGAGAGAGATCACGATGGAATTATCCGAATGGCACTGAAATCGGTAGATGCGATGTACATGTACAGGCAAACAACTGATTACAGTTTCAGAAGAACTGAAGGATTTACTGGATTTGTTGAACCGTATCCAGACTTGTCTTCCCTGGTCACAAGGACCCAGTTCTAAGGGGGCAACGTAGCTGAAGACAGTTCTCCATCAGTGAGCGAGCCTACAGACCGAAGACGTGTCTGGACACAGACCGTGAATGAGCGTATGGCATTGGTGGCCGGGATAGCCCTCGCGGGGCGGTTCGACCACTACGGCGACTTGCGAGTGAATGAGGATGAAAGACACACAACACCCAATGATCTCGAGGCAGAGAAAATCCCTGACACCGCCGGGGATCGAGCCCGGGACCCCGTGCGCAGGAAGCGAGAACGCTACCGTAAGACAACGAGCCGCGGACGCCCCAGACAGTAGTGTTACACTAGTTGCACTGTCGCCCGCCATACCACCCGACAACGTAGAGCGATGACCTGGGGTGTCATTTCTTTTCATATCAGGACTCCTTTGGTTGTCACTCGCTGCATCGTTATAACACAGCGGTACGTCGACGATATTCTACTTCCCGTTTTGTTCCCTTCCATCGTAAGCAATCCTCGGCTTACATTTCAGCAAGATAATGTCCTACCGTATGCGGCGAGAGTTTCTGCTGCTTGTCTTCGCGCTTGCCAAACCCTACGTTGGCCAACAAGCTCGCCGGATCTCTCCCCATCTGAGGACGTTTTCAACATTATGGGCAGGGCGCTGCAACCAACTCGGTATTTTCACGATATAACGTGCCACCTGGACAGAAATGGGTACGATATCCCTGAGGAGGGCATCCAACAATGCTATCACTCAATACGAAATCGAATAACTGCTTGTTTAAGGAGGAGCGTTGGACCAACGTGTTACTGACTAGCTCAATTGTGAAACCCTTTCTCTTAAATAATCCATCCAGTTTTTCTGAAACTGTAATTATACATATACATCACATCTACCGATTTCTGTCCCATCCGGATGATACTTTCGTTGTGCGTGGTTTGTTTATTCTTCGATTGTACCTCACCAATGCCATTTTTAGGTACAAAATTGCTAGGCCTTGAACAGACCACGTTTTCGACACTTCATTTACATAGCTAGCAGCGACTGCTGAAATGTTAACATTTTCCCTCATATCACTAATTACACTGATTACTTTCAAGCAAATAAGCTCTTTTTTGGAAAACTAGACCTCACGCTGATCAGTTCGATACCTCAGTTGCCCATTTCCTGCTCTTCGTTCGACTATGAAAATTCGGACAGGAATTTACTTTGTTATTTACATGGAGTCTTGTTTTCGATCCTCTCAAACATTTGATAGAATAGTATCTGACACTACAGCGAAAGAGAACAATTTGTTCATTATCACATCTCGTAATTTCATTTCAGTATTGTGCGAAGTAGTCACTTCGAAAGCCCAATGCAGATGCAGCTGGAGATAGTTGCGCACCACGTTTTATACTGAATGATTAGTTTTGTTAATTATACTATATACAGAAGTTGGTAAACAGAAGATATTAGAAGAAATGTAGTAAGTTTACATACGGACAGGTTGTCGAAAATTCTAAAGTAAATCAGATGTATATTAGTGCTCAGAGCCATTTGAACCATTAATTATTTTCATTTCTAAAAGAAAAAGACAGATAAGTTACAAATTAAGAGGAAATGAGTATATCATACACAGGCATCGAATAAAACGACGACATAGCAGTAAATTAATACATTCACGTGTCATAACAGGTATATGTTTCATTCTACAGTACTTCAAAAGCTACACATTTGCATGTTTGATTGCTACTAATAGGCTATATATTTGTTATGCAACAAAACAAAAGCCTGTTCCTTTTTTTATCGCAGTATTGTCTATTAAAATACTGTAGCGATAAAATTATTTGGTTATGGTAGTACATAGTGCTTAAGATTGCCGCAGAAACGTTTTAAAAAAGCCTGTGGAAGTTGGTTATGTTTATGCTTTGACGAGGCAGCAATTCTGCCCGTTGTAGCTTGATTGTGATGTACCTTAGGTATGAAAACTAGCCTAAACTGTGCAACTACATCCGTAAAAAAACGTATCGCCTTTTACATGTACGTAGTAACTCTCTGACTTATCTGCCACGGCAAAGGAACCCAAGAAATTCCGTCGAAGAAGGTTCTAGCTGACGATGTGGGAGCTGCCACGCGGCGGGCAGATCCTGAACTACCAGATTGAAGGACTTCTACGTAATGCCGCTAGATAGCGTTGGCGTCGCTATTCGTATTTAGAGAGCCATCACTTAAAAAGGAGTAAGGTAGCTTTCAGTTTTAAAGTTCCGTTGACGTCAAAGTTAAAAAATGACGGTAGAGTTAAAAATATCAATGAGGTTAGTAAGTTTACTGATCCTCACCTCCTATCATTTGCAGCAGGTCTGTAGAGTCGCAAGACGTTAACTCTAGCAACTCTACTATGACTTGAAACAAAACGAAGGTTTTATTCATAAGTGTAATTACTAGCATAGAACCATAGTGATATTTTATTTACTTAGGCGAGAAATTTTCACAACGAGAAGCTTATTGTCTTGGTCTTCCCAGTCGTAACATATTGCTCCAATTGTATTTAGGCCGGACAATCGTTAACACAGTCCGTAACCTGGATATTCCTTGTGAGTGGAAATACTGTTCTTTTTGATACTTGTCCATCACACAGTTTATTCCTCGGCCAGAGTAGAATATCATTTTTCCTTAGTGAGTACGACAGTGAATCAACCGACCTGCTCTTCTTTTGCTAGTGCGATTTTACGGCCTTCTTTTGTTTGACTTCCTTTTGATGGTAATAGTGTACGGAAATGTTTATTGTTTATTTCAAATGAAGCAGATAGAGTTCTTGAGTTCTTTTCTATCGCTTAACACTAGTTCACAGTATCAGACCTTATACAAGTTAATTTTAGCTCATTTTTCTGCCTATCCAGCGGAATGATGTATATATAAATACCGATACTAGAGAACAGCTTTTATTTCCGTGGCAGTTTCGAATGCGGATGGGCTACAACCAATGGATTCCGAACAGAACAGGTGGTCGTAAATTTTAAATTACTGTATTTCAAGTGAATCTCACTTTATGCCTCTGAGATATGTATCTCAAAACAATTTCCTCATACTGCGAGATTGGTCCGATTTTTCAGAGCGAATATATTTAATTCCAGTGAGTGGCGTGCATTCACGGAAAACCACCGAAGCACTGTTTCGGTAACAATGACTGTAGAAATTATTTGTGTAATTAGTATCACATTTTTATTCAACGAACCTAAATAAAACCGTTACTTTTATTCGAAACACGCAAAATGTTCATCACGATACATTACTGATACAGCATTATTGAGTCAAGACGTAGCAATGTTGGTGTAGCTTAGCTGGGCAACGAAAGACCTACGCGCCCTTTTATGTTGTTCACATGCCGTGTGCGTGTTTTTCTGCCACAACCTATGCTGGTTTCGGCAGGTTCGTACCACAGAGACAGCGTAACATAGTGTATCAATAATGGTATGGTACCTTTTTGCTCAGTTTACGCGTCTCCGGAATGTGTATGTTCAACTGTATGAGAAATCTTATTGGACTTAACTGCTAAGGTCATCAGTCCCTAAGCTTACACACCTTAACCTAAATTATCCTAAGGACAAACACACACACCCATGCCCGAGGGAGGACTCGAACCTCATCCGGGACCAGCCGCACAGTCCATGACTGCAGCGCTTCAGACCGCTTGGCTAATCCCGCGCGGCGTTAATGTGCAAATTTTTGAAATACTTAAATGCGGAAATGGGTGCAATGGAGGCTCGGAAAAACGTAAGGAACACTGAAAACTACAAAAGTGAATCACAAAGCTTAGCTAAATTGTCTACAACGTAGTAGAAAGGGCGCTAATAATGGTAGCATTGTTTGTGAAAGCAGTGTGGCAGTAATTTCATAATTTAGTACGAGTTTTGTAGATACATCATATATATTAAAGTGTAATAGTGGAGTATTAGCATGGACGATATACTGTCTAGTATCTACTGCTATCTCCTGCTATTTTGAGTCACTATTTCCTGATTTGGAAACTGTTGCATCTGGAAACACTGGTAGCGTATGCTGAACTGCCAATATTTGCTATGTATCCAGGGACAGAAGTAGAAAGGAGCACAAGGAGCGTCCGTTGGTTGCGTGTGATTCAAGTACTGGCTGTGATTCACGAGAACACTTGTTCCTTAAGCCAGGCTTTGTTACAGGAATTTAATTTCGCTTCTTGCACATAACGCTGTTTAGCTCTAATCAGCTATCGTCACACTGGTCTTAGTCTCCAATATGGATCAGGATTGTGAGTGTCAGTACATGCCCTAGTTATTTTAGCATACGTGTGAAAAACCAATTGAGTTTAGATTTTAACGTTGATACTTTTTGTGTAAGTCTTATTTATGTATCTATTTACCAAAAAAGTGTAATCTTTGTTGAACTGCGTGCTTCCATTTAAAGACCCATCTGATGATATTATTATGAGAAGTTTATTTTTAAATGCGTTCTTTCTCTTCTAAGCACACATGTGTTAAACTGCCACAATTACTTTTAAGATTACTGAATCAAAGTTAAATCTAGAAAGGTCTTACGAGATTTTTCACTGTAATACATTTTGTGTTTTGGAACCTTGTGGCTAAGTATTATCCTGTGACTATGTTATAGTGTACTTAATCTGACCTGAATGAGGGAACCGAGAAGTGTAAACTAACATTACGAATTTTCCAGCATCGATTTGATGCATGTCGAGAGGATATGTAAGGCCCGATTAAGGCGTTAACGTATGTAAAAAAGAAGACGCAACTCGCTGTCGTTTTCGAAAAGGTCGAGTTCGAAAATTTTGGGCGCACCTTTGTGCTATGTATGGTTGTATATATTCAAGCAGTACGCGTTAGAGAGTGTAAGTGCGTAGTTCCGTAAGAGCCAGGTCTCTGGATCGAATCTTGCTGCTCGCACTTCTTTCATTCGCAAGTAATTCCAACAACAGTTTAATTATGACAGTGAAATTATCGATATTTAATGATTCTTTTATTATCTGCATAGTATCTATACTAAGGTGTACATGAGAACTATCGGTCAAATCAGTGTAGCCATTTCGCTTGTATTACCGGAGTTGTATTTAAATTTGTGACAAGTGCAATATGTAACCAGTGGACCACTACACGAATCAGAATGATAACTGATCGTAGAAACGTGGAAAACTATAATTATTGCGACATACAGCACGTGTGATGAACACCGAACTTTCCCACGTGCAGGATATTTCAATGCCTCTGCTGCAAAACAAACTTGTTTTACATTCATAAACGGTTCTCAGCCATCGCAAAACTTACCGACGAACCACACATCTCAAATCATATCACTGAATTCAGGTACAGACGGCTGATGGTTACGACTTATAGAATTTTTATGCAGTCTTCAGGTCGCAGGTTCGAATCCTGCCTCGGGCATGGATGTGTATGATGTCCTTAGGTTAGTTAGGTTTAAGTAGTTCTAAGTTCTAGGGGACTGATGATCTCAGATGTTAAGTCCCATAGTGCTCAGAGCCATTTATGCAGTCTTCTCCAAGAGCTATCTCTTTATTCTGATCGATGATGTACGAGCAATTTTCTAGTCGTTTTATAATGTTCTTCGCCTGCATGTAAAAATAAACTTCTCACAAGCGTAGTGCGTTTATGAGGAATCACTTTAATACTGCATGTTGTGAGAAACACGGTGTTTAGATTTGATCCACGGACTTTGCGCTTGTAAAACTAACCGTTTACTCGGTCAGCTGCGGACTCCTGGAATGCGAGGGACCATACAAAGTATATAACGCTATTAAGCTTAAAATTATCAAACTCGATTTTCTCGAAAACGTTTGAGAGTTGCGTCGTCTTGGTTACGTATGTTGAAGTCCTAATCGTGGCCAACAAACCCTGTCAATATGAATAAAGTCAATGATTGATTGGAAGTTCGAACGATCCCCTTGTAAACTTAACCTGGTCGCCTT